>NW_027248281.1:3118750-3742500 GCF_041260155.1 Ptychodera flava | reverse complement strand
TGGCCACCTTGCGGCCATATTGAATCATATCGAAAAATAAATCGATGTGCATCTGTAGGTCATAGTGCTATGCCTTTGTGCCAAGTTTGAACAAAATTTGTTCAGCAGTGTCTGAGAAACGGCTGCGGACGAACGGACGGACGGACGGACCGACGGACGCACAGACGGACGGGACCCAATATGTAAGTCCCCGCAGAACTTCGTCGGCGGGGACTAACAAGTCAAATCACCAAAACATCAGATTATTCTGACTATTTAGTTTAGTTTAGTTTAGTTTAGTTTAGTTTAGTTTTAATTTTGTTTACTTTAGATTACTTCAGTATAGTTAAGGTTATTATGAAAATAACGCAAAAAATGTATAACGACACATAGATTTAGTCATTAGCGCGCGTTTGGCGCGTCCGGCGATGCGTTGCACTAATGTCTGAATGCTTACTTTGCGGTATTTTCGTAATAGTTATTATTATATTACCATGCCCTGCACGTCGAATTTTGATTGGTCGAGCTAAACCACGTGACTGACCAAAAATACACAGTAATGGTTTGATTACACGCCCGTGAATATGAATAATAAGATTAACGACTCAAAGTATCGTAATTTTACAGCTCAAACGTAATTCATAATCAATCACAAAATAAAATGGAGCACTTGTAGGTCAAGTTAAGATACTTTTTTCTGAAAACATCTCCGGCTTTGCCAATTTTTGACAGCGCGTGTGACAGTGCGTCGTGTATTGCTCAGTTTCTGGGGCCCAGTTGTCGTTCGCTCCTGAAATTTTCGGAAATTTTGACGGTTTACTTGCGTTCGATGATAATATAATGGAAATAACAGACTCCGATCTGAGCATTAACGTTTATTTGTGGGCGTGGACTCGAGGAAAGCCAAATTAACGGGCTCGGCAAGCCTCGCCCGTTAATTTTTGGCTTTCCTCTCGCCCTTGCCCACAAACAAACGTTAATGGTCAGCGCGTTGCCCGGTATTTCTATATCATACATCTCCTTTTTTATCAAGAATATATGCACCCGTCGTTTCCGATGCATTATTCCATACACTTTAAAGGCATATTCTGCGAGCGGGTTTAAGGTATACAGTCACCTGTAATCTAAATATGCCCATATATAGTCAATGGGGCGTTCCTTGGTATTCAAAATGCCCATGTGAGGGCGCTGTTTTTAAAAAGCGGCCACCCGCTTAAAATCTATGATTGGTTAGATTTTCTCTTTCCATGGTAACTGTGGCAAAATTGGAACAGGTGAGAGTATACCTTTAAGGGTAAGCGCCATCTTTGTTTACATCGCGCGCTCATCCAACATCGGATGTACGAGCCGAGCAGCGATGTCGTGCCAGATTTGTACAGTGCCGTCTTGGTGAACTGTCGTTATTACCTCATAATATTTTTCACCTTCAAACATCCGTAATCCATTTACTTCTGTTTCTTTTATCAGAAGTTATTTCAAAGTACAGTATGGAGTTTCAGTATGGAGCCATTCAAGGATGTAATGTTTATCATCAAATATGAAAGTAAAGGGGTTACTGTATGCCCGTTATGTGCCCGTTTTTACGGAAGCTCGATTCTATTGTTTTGCGAAGGCAGATGTATAGTAATTTATTTTATGTTATTATATTTTATTTTATCTGAGTATCTACCTGTTGATTGCTGGTTGTCTGCAATACATGTACATCAGAAAGAATGTTGTTATCCTCTATTTAATAAATCAACTGACTGTGTAGGCCTATACCAATTATTCTCTCAAATATATGATGATAAACTAGTCAAAATCTAGTAGTTACCTGCCTCAGATGATCAGTTGGTAAAAATACTGATGACAGCTATCTAAAATTAAGTCATTCTAATTTGAAATGGAAGTCAGGGAGCGACCAATTTTTGTACTTACTTAACGAGTAAACACACACTTTGTAATACCATTCCAAAGTCAAAAAAATATCTGTTAATGCTTTAAAACTGGGAAAAGTTTTTGAAATTATTACAAAATGCGTTAACTGTTATTACAAAGTGCGAATTATTACAAAATGCTGATACACTTGTTACATTTTGCGTAGACAATTTTTTATTACAAAATGCTGATACCCTTGTTACAAAACGCGTAGACTGGTTTATTACAAAATACTGCAGACGTTATTACAAAATGCGTCAGTTATTACAAAATGCTGATACCCCTTATTACATTTTGCGTAAGTTATTACAAAATGCGTCAGTATACAAAATGCCGCAGTACATGGTCAGTCACGTGGTTCAGCTCGACAAATTAAAATGCGACGGACAGGGCATTGTAATATAATATTATATAAATTGCTTATTTACAGAATTTACAGAGTCACAATGGCTAAAAATCACTTTACCCAGGCTTCCACTCGTGCAGTCTGTTTGTCGCTTCGCCCACGAAGCTGAGACCTAATAATAGTAAGACACATATATACATAGGAAAAGCTGCTTTATGGAGGCAGAGATGTCTTTTACCTTTCTTCTAAGTATTAAATTGCATTTAGTTGCAGTGGACTGGTATGGTCTGTCTTTGTTAGTCTCTACTCGGTAAGATTTTCGGTGTTTTGACAGTTTCGATGCAAAGATGAGTTGAATATCTCTGTCACAAGACGAGAAATTCTCTACTAGAGGTCAAAGTGCATGAACTTCCCACTATAAAGTGATATTTCGCACAGATAAATGGCTATGATTTTTATCAAAAGGTATTTAATGAGTTGATTAGGATAGGTCCAATACAAATGATAAACGCAAACTTCATTTCAGCGATGAAAGACTGGCTGTTGGGAGAATGTCATTAAAAAGCTTACGGCAATAGCAAACAAATGAATAAATAAAATTACCAAGTATTATTAATTAAAAAGTTAGAGGCTCGAACAAAAGTCTTAAGGCCGCACTAAAATGGAAATTAAAGCATACATATCATAATCATGCACTTCGTTAATACCAAGATAAAAAGAGTTGGGAATTACCACCTTCTTGATGATCAGATTGCATTGGATTCGCCATGCTTGATATGAACTACTTATGGTTGCTGATGAGGAGAATGATTTGTACATCAGCAAATCAGATCACAAATTCAATATGCCATTTTTAAGTTGTTACGATTGTAATTTTCAAAGTAAAAGTATTACAGGGAATATGTACAATTTTGTTGAACTCATAACGAACGTTCACGGAGATAAACAATGTCACACGGTACAACGTGGAGGGTCTTTTCTTTTGTATACTGGAGTATTATTACTGGTAGTTCTTTTATTACCTCAAGTATCATTGCCAAGGTGTTAATTAACGAACAATGCCACTACCGGTCGGATGAATACGAACAAAAGATGTTTACTGACATTGACATTGATACTGGTACTCGAATGGACAATTAAGCTAAAACAATGAAGTGTGACACCAATATGGCTACATCACGGTGGTCATCATTTAATTGACTTCGGCATGAAACGATGGCTCATACATACATAATCAAATTCTGGCTCCACTAATCTTGACCATGGAACGGTAGTAACTATTATTTTTAGAAGTCGGCATTTGTCAAAGAACATTATAAATATTAAAAAGCGTTCGTTGGATGCCAACTCAGCAGAATAATTCATGATATTTTAGAAACTTCTTTCCAATCAAGTACTTGCATTTTTATCTTTTACCCAATCAAGGTTCTTTAATACTTTTTAACCAATGTACAGTCACTTCCTGTAATGTATTTTACATGTTCAGGTTACGCCCTGGAAAATTGTCTATTTAATGAGAAGTTTTGAGAAATAAGAGCATGACTTTCTGGTCGGACAAGCTGACAGCGTTTGCAATAAACATCGTCCACTTCAACTTACGACGCCTCTGTGTAGTAGCATCTTGTGTTACCTCTCAGCGAGTTAATTTCCCACCTGAAGTCCTCAACCGTTAAAACAGCCGGCAACACAGTTTATAGATTTGAATCAAGTCAACAATGATTTAATCAAAATGTTCGGTGGTCCATATGGAGGCATATTCCCAAAGAGATTAAACAGTATGGAAATTTGTTCAATGGATTAACATTTCAAAGGAAAGTACAGGCTGAGAACATTGAACGAGCAGAACAATAGTTGCACCATACAATCAAGAAATTTGCCAAATAAGCCAGAGGAGAAACAAAGTGTAAGGTTAAGTCACTAGCACTACTTAAAAACTATCTACACTGCTTATAACAGTCACTCTGGCATAAACAAACATAAAGATCATATAATGTGAAAATACTAAATGTGATTTATTAAATGTGTATCCCAACACAAATCTGTTGTTATCAACCAACACAAATGCTTATGTTGGGAAAACTCAATCAATATTCTTTGGTTCACTACTGAGTTAGGATGCAAACTTGTTTAACAAAAAATTCCATGCCAAATGATCCTTTTATGTAAAACATACAGAATCAACAATTCTATATGATAAAAACTTTCTGAATTGTCTTACCTGTGCCCTACTACTTTTACTGTCACAAAAGTGAAGTGAGTTATAACACAACTCTTCACCAAATTTTTATATTATATAGTCACAACAGATTCAAAACTTTGTATTTACAGTGTTGTGTTCTGACAAAATCACATTTTCCATCGAAACTTGTACGCTCTGTGAGTTTAAAGTTGGTGTCATCAATTCAACAGGAATAAGGTCTCGTTGAGTTCATCTTAACGCTATGCAATTCTAGGACCTACAATAGTATACCTACTTGGCCCAGTCAAGGCCTGTGCCCATGTGTCTCACAAAACTTGTTCAAGCAAAAGGGTTGGCTCTGAGCTGAACCATAGACCCTCGATAAAAACAGACAACATGAAGAAAGTATATGATAAGCTTACATTTCCTTTGTAACAACATGTTACAAAAATAACTAAACGGTATCCATAACCCTGATTCCACTGACAAGAACTAAGTTGAACTCAACACGGAACTCTGGATAACCTGTACAACCTGTTGGGAGCTCAAGGACATTGCCACAAGTGTGGGCAACTGGCCTTCTTGCAAAACCATAACGTTTTACCATGTTGATTTGACCTAATACATCAAACAAATCATCATCATCAACAGAGTCAAAATCTGCTAATGCCTTTGCTAAAAACAGATCTTTCTGTTTCAGAAATGTGTTGTAGAACATATCAGCTAAGCTTTGTGGTTCAGAATTAAAGATAATTTCTTCCATAAAGGCAGGTGGGATAAAGATTTGAAAGTATCTGACATCAATCCATCCATTGACAATAATTCTGGCTACTGATTCCCATTTGATTTATTATAATCATGCCTTACATACGGAACTTTGTATTCTGCTCCTACAGCGCAGCGTTCTGCAAATTCCCCAAAAAATTCTGTCAAAGTATTCTTAATTATTTCCAGTACCTGTACCTTTTTCAGTAGTACCGTTGGGTAGCACTCACTTAATCATTATTTCACTGTTTAAAGTTTGTGGATCAGAAAACTTTGTCAACATATCATTCATAGTATCTCCTCTCCTGATACGTAAAGTAATCTGGGGAGGCGCTGGTACTTCTTCAAAGGACCTATCTCAGATGTAATGTCAACTTCTGGTGAATTTGTTACCTCATATGGTTCAGTGTCATCCAAGTTACTACTGAGTTGGTCAGTTAATGGTCCAAACTGATTTCAGAAGGTGTTTCGAACACTCCATCAGCATCAACGATATGAAGGTCTGGATCAATTACATTTCCTGACACTTTAGAGTCATCGTTGATTGCATCTGGATCAGGACTTTCTTTCATCCCGTTTGGGTTATAGTAAAATTTATATTTCTCTGAGTTTTCTACGCTGTTCTCTTTCACTTGATGATATGACTGCAGGACATCAGGAGTGGTATCACTTTGTACACTGTCTGACAAATCAAAAGAAAAATTGTCTGTTTCATTTTGGGGACATTTCATCTTTGTAGAAATATAGAATTTCAGTGTCTGCCATTTGGTTTTATCATACAACTGACCGACTGTACAAGGTTCATTCAATGTGTTCTGCTGGAAATCTTTAACATCAAGGTTAAAATTTTCAATACTACCAACTGATGAAACACCATTTGGAAAAAAACGGGGAGGACCATACAGATAAGATATATTCCTTTTTTTGCAGTGCTACTAAGTGATACTCTCCGTGTGCCCCCATCATTTTTTGTGCGGATTTGGGTGAATATTGAATATCAAAGTCATAATTTAAGCCATGCAATCTCTATGATTCTAGTACTCTTTTTTCCCTCTTTTTACCATATCGTGAAATATATTATAGCTTTGTCAATACCAGTGAATTTTGTGACGTCATATCCATACATTATTACTGATAATGTATTCCATTATTCAGCATTGCAGCCCCACAGTGAGCAAGTTTTTTTTGAAAACGAAAATAGGACTGCGCATTTAAAAGGAGGGGAAATATCGGATAAACCATGTAATACACAAAACTATAAATCTTGACAATGGTTCACAATATTGATAATAATGTCTTACTGTACGATTTATTACATTTTTTGAGTCCTCACGCACGCACTTGCCGTCTGTCTGGCTGGCGCTCAGTATGCAGTCCCCGTCCGATACGCTGGTTGTACTACTACGTTTGTTTACAACATGGTTCGCTTCGTTGCCGTATAGGTGAAACAGAACTCAGTACGTTTGCAAACTCCTAGACGATACTGGGTTTGACACATAGTATGTCAGTGGCCATGTAAACGATGCAAGCGTGAAAGGCTACTCGAACCAGCCGTAAACGGGCCAACAACGGCAGCTTGCTGTCATCAACCTTGACCGGAAGTGTCTACGGAAATTACTACGGAGCCATTCGAAGTCTCGGTCCATGGAAGTCAGCTACTACCAACAATCATGACGACCGTGGACTCTCCGTTGATCTAACATCTCGGCCACCTAATTCTGATGCACTGACTGTAATCGGAGACAACTTTCATTCATCGTTTTTTTCTCCATGTCTGTGATTTTACCTTGCCTTGTTCTCGATATCGCGACGGTACCGAAACCCTCCAGTATGTTTGTCAACTGTACCTTTCAAGCACCCGTTTACGTCAAATTCTGTCACTCGCCGAAATATAATATCTCTTCTCAAGGAGCCATCGAAAATTAAATTTATAGACACACTTATTATTGAAATATAAACATTTGAATAACAATGTTGAACTCTGTTGATATCGTTTGCAATGAATGCTGTACTACTAGCGACATAATAATTATCGTATTGATCAGCTGATACCATGGTATGCAGCTCGCTGATGTCGACGCATGAACATTCCGTTTTCTTCATCTCTGGCATTTCACCGTGTCGATTGTTTGAATGGCATGATATTTAAAGGTGATGTTTCAAGTTTGATATAGACGGTAGGGATGCAGTTACTTTTCATTTCCCTCGAAAATACATCGTTTTTCAATTCAAAATGAACCGTGAAAGTGCGGTCATTTTTTGTGCTGAACGTGCGTGTTCTGTGCAGTGCACTGTGTAGTGTGGAGTGCATGGGCAGCTTCGATGGTGCTGAAATATGCGAGCTGGTGGGTCTGTATATACTTAACACACTCGCCAAGAAGTATGATAAGAATCATATCGGCTTACACCAGGATGAAGGGCTCGGTGTACTCAAAAATATTACAGCCAGCAAGGCGGATAAGATCAGAAAGGAAATCACGAAGATATTTCGTGACATTGGCCTGAAAATTACGATCGATACAAACCAGAAGATTACAAACTTCTTGGATGTGACATTTAATCTGAACGATGGCAAATCTACCCGTATCGTAAACCGAACGACCAAACAATGTATGTCCATAAGCAGTCTAATCACCCGCCAACCATTATTAATCACATACCTGACGCAATAAGCAAACGCATCTCAACAATATCTAGTGATAAGGGCATCTTTGATAAATATAAAGGGCGATACAATACAGCGCTAAAGGCAAGCGGGTACACCGAACAAATTGAATTCACCAAGACCAACGATTAGCGAGGAGAAGCAACAACAGGAAGCGTCATATCACGTGGTTCAACCCCCTTTCAGCAAGAACGTGGAAACAAACATCGACAGGAAATTTCTCCAACTTTTCGATAAATATTTTCCAAAGGGATCTAAACTTCACAAGATCTTCAACAGAAACACAATTAAAGTGAGTTATAGCTTTATGAGGAATATGGCAAGTATAATCAAATCACACAATAAGAGGGTAATCTCCGGAGAACAGCGTAAGGACCAACCAGCTGATTGCAATTGCAGGGTAAGTCGGCATGCCCCTGAAGGGTAACTGTCAAGTCAAAGGCGTGGTGTACAAGGCCAACGTATCAACGGAGGACAACGGAGAGAGGGTTTACATCGGCCTCACTGATAACACCTTCAAGACGCGCTACACTAATCACATGAAGTCGTTCCGCAACGAGAGATACAAAAATGACACCGAGTCGAGTTATCAAAATATGTATGGAACTTAAGAAATAAGGGACAAGAATTTGACATTTCATGGTCAATCATTGATAAAGCATTGAGCTACTCTAACATGAACAAGCGATGTAATCTTTGTATATCAGAAAAGCTGCATATTATCAATGCTGACAAATCTACACTGTTAAACAAACGCTCTGAGTTGGTTTCAAAATGTCGCCACCAAAACAAATATTATTTATCGAATTTTAACACTACCTACAAATAGAATGGTTCGTTCCGATCATATATGTAAGAGTGTCGAGCTAGTAATCCTTTCACTCTATCTGAGGATTGCAAGATGCATGAAACTTAAGTAATAGATTTCATTACTTTGTACTTGAAGTAATCTGTTTATATATATATATATATATATATATATATATATATAATATATATATATATATATATATATACGAAGTTTGCGGTTCGACTTGTCCGATACAAAGTGCTCAATACAAAAGTAGAGCGAGATATATAAGGGATGCTGGAGAATTGATTTTACAATGTCATCTCTACAACGTTGTTTCGTGAGTCGCGAAACTCACTCATCAGGAGACTAGACTGGAGTGAATCTACATGGGCTAAACATCGCTGGTTACACAGGTGGTGGAATTTTGGTTGAGATTGACAGTTGTTGCATACAATATATTGCTGCTGCTATGAATATTCATGTTTACGGAGAGGACTGATTGACTTCGATGGCTATACCGGGGGTTACTAGTTATTGCATAACAATGTCTTGCTTCTGTGATGGCATGATGACACAAGTTCATTTCTTTTATTGAGTGTGGAACATTCTGGATGGCGGATGATAATAAATTTTTCTGTTAAACAAAGGTTGCACCGCTTGTTAGTACTGTCATATGGCTTGGCTTTGGCTAGGACCTTCCATGAGATAGTGTGCGTGATATTGTTGTTCTTTAGCGTCCAAATGTGTTTACTGAGTTCGGTGGAGTTTCTGGAGCGTTCATGTCGGAATGATGTGATGTGGTTTCTGTATCTTGTCTTGAAGTTGTTCTCTGTAAGCCCAACGTACGTTTCGGAGGTGTTGTTGTCTGACCGTGTGACTGTGGCTTGGTAGACGATGGAGGCTTGAAGGCAGTTACCGTCGAGTGGGCATGTGTCTTTTTGCCGGCAGTTGCATGTCTTGCTGTTATTGGTCTCAGTGGTGTTGTTGTTGCTTTGATGCCTCAAAATGCGTTTGTTGTGGCTGTCGATGATCTGTTTCGTGTTGTTCATGGTGCTGTAGCTGATCTTTATGGTGTTTCTGTTGAATATTTTTCTGAGCTTGTGATTTACCGGAAAACATTTGTCTACTAAGGAAAGGAATCTCTGTCCGATGTTGGTGCATACAGTTTTGCTAAATGGTGGGTTGTACCAGATGATGTTGTTTCTTTGCCTGTTTCTTCTTTTGTTTGTGGTTGTCGGTTCGTATCGTAGAGTGTATTGGTATCCACTCTCGTCACAAGTGCTTTTTGATATGGTGGGGTAGATTGGTCGAAGGAGGCTTGGTCGGATGGTAGGTTGGAGAGGCGTTTGTGATTCCGGCTGGTAAATTCCTTATAGTGCTAATAGGGTGGTTGCTTTCACGGTGAACGTACTGGAGTGTGGTATTAGGCTTCGTGTAGGGTTATATGATTTGCGGCTAAGTTGAATGTGACATCGAGGAAGTTGATAACTTGTTTGTTAGCTTCGATTGTGATTGTCAGCCCGTTGTTTTTGAAGATGCGCAGATTTCTTTTTGATGTTTTCTGTTTTTCTCGGGTTGGCGTCTGAAATGGCTAGTCCGTCGTCTCTGTAAAGTCCAATGTTGTTGCCGAATTTAGTCTGTAGCTGGGAAAGAAGGAAGCTGCCTACCAATTCGCATGTTTCTGCACCGTCAAAACTGCCCATAGTTACGTCAAATGCTTTAGTGTTTTTCTTCTGCCATGATTGTTGTTTATGTATTAGGAGGGTGTTTTTGGCGTGGATGATGATGTTTCGTTCATCGGTGGTGATCTTGTCGTAGGTAGAGGCGAAGTCAAGTGCTTTGTTGAGGAGGTCTTTGCTGATGGATGGATAGAATTCTTCGATGTCGAAGCAGATAAAGTTGTATTTTGCCTTGTTTTTGATAAGCTTGAACCATTCAACTACAGCTGAGGTGTTTTTCCATTGGTTTATTTTGGTTGCTGCAGTGATTTTCATGTTTATTCGGTCGAGGATCTCTTTGCTGATTTTGCCTATTTCGGATTTGGTGGGGTTGATCAATCTGCAGGTCGGTTTGTTTGCAAAGTTCGGTTTGTGGTCTTTTAGCGTAATAAATGCGTTTTTGTTGCCTGTAACGTCTATCCTGTCGTCGATGTCTAGTTTCGATGCGATGCTCGCTTGTTCTCTATATGGATGGCTTCGGTAGTGGCGTGGTGGCTTTTTTGTAGGATTTGGTTATGTTTTGTTCTAACAGATCGTTGTACGTTGAGGGATCTATCTTGTAGAAGTTCGTGGTTTTGTCGGCGGCGATCAGTAGTTTGCTTTCGTTCTTGATACGTTGGGCATCGTCTTTAAGCTTGTTTAGAAAGGGGTTCCTTACTTGTTTGAATTTCGTCGTCTGTATTATATTCAGCATGCCGTCTTCAAATTCTTTTAGCTCGTCGATCGGGGGTGGGTTCTTTGTGGACTTGAAACCGTACGTCTGTTTGCAAGATGAAGTTGAATTGGGATGGGGGAAAAAGTGTGCTATCCATCGTATTCTGCGTAGAAACTGTTCAGTCTTTTCGATGAGGCGGTGTAGATAATCTTTCCTTGATGGGACAGGAATGTCTTGGTGGAGTAGCCGATGGTAAATTTCTCCATGTCGGGTAATCGTAGAGTGCTCGACAAGTATTTAAACTGGAGCGTAGTATACGAAGTATGCGGTTCGACTTGTCCGATACAAAGTGCTCAATACAAAAGTAGAGCGAGATATATATATATATATATATATATATATATATATATGTGTGTGTGTGTGTGTGTGTGTGTGTGTGTGTGTGTGTGTCATATCTTCATCATTCATATGACACAATCATAAAGAACCGCAGGGGTTTCATTAAGTTTTGAAGTAGGGGGCTAGAATGGAAAAGTTGGCGGCTTCCAGCTACCATTACCACAAAGCGGTGGTCGTCGGGGGAGGGTCCGGGAGAGGGTGTTCCCTCCCGGCCAAAGGCCGGAAACCCTGAAAAATGAGCTAAATTTACTTTTTACAGCTTACAGTCACTTGAATTTCTAGTATTTTCAGGAGAATTGTCAGCAGTGTCCCAGGGCAATTTGTGTTCATATCATAAAAGCCATTTTCCTGGGAGATTAGGCCTAAATATGATAATTCATAATTAAAAATGACAAAATGTGGTAATATTGACGATAATTTGAACAAAGAAAACTGAAGTCTTTAGAGCCTCTATGCTTTTAGGATGTAAACTATAATAATTCACCATTATTAATGATATAAATTTGATATGTACAGTGTTACATCTAGACAGGGGATAGGGGATTTCCCCTCTGTTGAAATGTTGGCACCCCCAATTAATTTGTCAAGGGGACCACTCCCCCCTTCCATGAAATGGTGCCAGTCACACCTTAGAGGTACAAGTAGAACACATGAACTGGTGAAATGCCCCCGAAATTTTCTGGTAAAGGGGAAAAATCCCCCTTGTTGATGCAATCTTGGATGAAACACTTATATTTTAAGCACAGTAAATTAGAAACTTTTCATTAATGCATAATGTTATGCTTCAAATTAAGAGCCCTGGTGTTTGGTATGGAATCTGTAGATAAAGAACTTTTATACCTCTGGGAGGTAAAAAGGATAATTTATAAAACGAATAGGCCTAATGATAAAAAATTACAATCATTACCATATTGCTCAAATAGAATCAAAGATCCTCAAGGTTATTTTATATGGGTATGTAAAGTAAGAACCTTGATGTAGGATATGAAAATTTGTACGTTCAGAAGCGCACATTTGGATTTAACCTGATGATCGCTTTTGAAGTGAATTTAGAGGTCTGATCGTATTGTAACCATGCACTCTGGGCGACGTTCTTATTGGCGTCGATAGACCGAAGAGCAGTACATATCATACGTCCAGCTGGTTATATACCTTCACATTACGCCTACCGCAGTGCAACACACATCGCATTACTAAAATTCCAACTGTAATCGGAAAGTTTTTCGTGGGAAAAAAATCAGGTCATCGCCTTCGAAAAAAGTTTAAATCCAGGTAAATTATCCTTCTCTTGTTTCTTGGTCCACTTCAAAACCGAGGATCGTACAGCGAAGCTTGACCTTGCGATCGCTTCCGTCTTCATTTGTTCATCGACCATTTTGAGTTGAGCTAACGACGGCCGACAGGTGTAGTATGCACGTTTTCATTAGCGTATATAAAGGTCACCAAATAGGAATCAGCAATTCAGGTAGCCAATAGAATCGTCAATTGCAATTCCGATTTTTATTGAGGCAGTATACGCAAGACCGTGCTGCATCGTAGTACAAGGCGATCGTAGTAGTCGCTCGTCTTCTAAATTTTGTTTCACATAACAGCCGTTGAAAAGCTTGATTACACAGCTTATGAACTGTCCGTATCATTTCAGAAGGTAAAAAATATTTTAGCTATGAAAGAGTTCAAATTTCCAAAAAAAGTAGCCGGCGAAATCAGTCAAGATTATGATCGGCAAGCCAGAGCAGGGCATGGGAGATGCTGTTGCTTCGATAAAGGAGAAGGTCACCGCGTTGACGTACACGGTGACCTCTAACAACCAGCTGCACACACGTACCAGCCCCGCGACGACTTGGCCCACGACCCACTGTTCGTGCGCGGCGCGCCATTTCTTACTTCTTCTAGTAATACTTGGCAAGAAATAGTCAAATGACAGGACACAATAGACAAAACAAGCGGGTTTTCGCGGCATTTGGCAGGACAATTGCACGGCTACACATAGGGATGTACTGAGAGATCCTGTGCATGGTCATGGCAGTGTGCCAACGGCTAGCTAGTGCAGGCCTACCGGTGCTACGCAAACTTCGTTGTTGTACCTCCTGATTGCCTGGTAGGTCTGAATTCTCTTTCAAATGAGATAATAGCCCCCACAGAGCAAGAAGACCTATGAAATGTGATTCGCTTAACTTGATACCTGTACTCGGAATTCTCGTTTGCACCCCAACGGGGTAAACTTCGTAGTGGAGTTGGATTCTCCACAGCCGAGTGGAGCGCCCATATACCCGGTTCTCTCGACACCAACGTTCATGCAGACCACGGAACAGATGTTTCTTGCTGCAGCGGGCATTGCTCTGCGAGCTGTAGATTTCTGTAGCTTGCGTTTTTGTCAATTGTACTCCTGTTGGGCCTCTTGAAATGAAAGTTCTTGTCCTTGCTAGTGATGTCGTAGACCAGAGCCCGGTCATTGATAGTCTGTTGGCATATACACGCATACGGGTAAGTGTTTAGCTCCATGGCTCGAGCGAGCCCCATTCAACTGATTCAAGAAAATCATGATCAAATGTGATCTCAATTCAGCGTGTAATTACTGTTCAATATTCAGCAGATATTTAACTTAGATTAATTTACCTTTTATTGCGTGTTAGATTTGGTAAGTTGGTATGCTTGTGACAAATCAGCTGCCATATCAGCGGCAATATCGCAAACATAATAATCAACCCGTAACCTCATGTGGCATTCTCGGATATGTTGTTGTCAACAAGGGGGACCCCCCTGGAGCATGCGCAGCGCGACGACCACTGCACTTTAAAGTATCATTTGAAGCTTGCTGTTTCTATTGTGGAGTACAAGACAGCCTTCTGAATAATGACTATATAACTTCACTCTGGTCACAGTAGAGTGTTGTTAGACCATTGTGTTAAATGTGTAGAGACAGTGGTAAAGAGGCCAAAACATGGGGCCAAAGTAAAATGAAAAAACTCAGATGCTAGGTCCCACCAGGACAATATTAAAGGACAATACTGAATTGTTGGATTTCAGTGATTTGCTGTACATTTCAGTTTTATTCTGAGAGAATGTTGAAATACTCAGAATATGTTGTGCAAACACTATGTTATTGTAAGGAAATACAGTACTGTATTGAATTCAGTTACCAGTATCAGTGTTTCTTGTCTGAGATATTTCAGGTAAAAAGGGAAACAGTTATCTTGCCTTGTCTGCATCTGTGCAAAAATGCCAGAGAACCGCGTTTACCTTCGGCCAAAAAAATATATATAAAAAAAAAATTTTCGCTCGCCGCTCCTGGATCTTGGTCCAAAAAATTCGATGAACAAGATTTTTTTCCCTCTGGCCTGAATATCGATATTATATTATAGCTTTGTCAATACCAGTGAATTTTGTGACGTCATACCCATACATTATTACTGATAATGTATTCCATTATTCAGCATTGCGGCCCCACAGCGAGCAAGTTTGTTTTGGAAAACGAAAAAAAGGACTGCGCATTTAAAAGGAGGGAAAGTATCGCATAAACCATGTAATACACAAAACCACAAATCTTGATAATGGTGCACAATATTGATAATAATGTTTTACTGAACGATTTATCACATTTATTGAGTCTTCACGCACGCATTTGTCGTCTGTCTGGCTGGCGCTCCCGCTGGTTGTACTACCACGTTTGTTGACAACATGGTTCACTTCATTGCCGTATAGGTGAAACAGAACTCAGTACGTTTGCAAACTCTTTGACGATACTGGGTTTGACACATGGCATATTATGTATGTCAGTGGCCATGTAAACAATGCAAGCTTGAAAGGCTACTCGAACAAGCCGTAAACAGGCCAACAACGGCAGCTGTCATCAACCTTGACCGGAAGTGTCTACGGAAATTACTACGGAGCCATTCAAAGTCTCGGTCCAAGGTCAGCTACTACCAACAATCATGACGACCGTTGACTCTCCGTTGATCTAACATCTCGGCCACCTAATTCTGATGCACTGACTGTAATCGGATACAACTTTCATTCATCGTTTTTTTCTCCATGTCTGTGATTTTACCTTGCCTAATTGTTCTCGATATCGCGACGGTACCGAAACCCTCCAGTATATTTGTTAACTGTACCTCTTAAGCACCCGTTTACGTCAAGTTCTGTTGTTCGCTGAAACAAAATAGCTCTTCTCAAGAAGCCATCAAAAATTAAATTTATAGACACAATTATTACTGAAATATAAACATTTGAATAACAATGTTGAACTCTGTTGATATCGTTTGCAATGAATGCTGTACTACTAGCGACATAATAATGATCGTATTGATCAGCTGATACCATGGCGTGCAGCTCGCTGATCATGCTGATGTCGATGCATGAACATTCCGTTTTCTTCGTCTCTGGCATTTCACCGTGTTGGCTTTTTGAATGGCATGATATTTGCAGGTGATGTTTCAAGTTCGATATAGACGGTAGGGATGCAATTACGTTTCATTTCCTTCGAAAATACATCGTTTTTAATTCAAAATAAACCGTGAAAGTGCTGGTCATTTTTTGTGCTGAACGCGTGTTCAGTTCAGTGCAGTGCACTGTGCAAGTGTAGAGTGCATGTAATATGTACAGAGTCAGGGCCGATCATGCTGGGCGACGCTCACTGGCTTCAAACTCAGTTTAAATTTCCCTTTTTATTCGTTTTGTACAACTACAAATTCACTGGCATTGTCAAAACTATAAAATAGTAGCAATAATGCACCCCATCCCGGCCCATAATGGACGAAAGCAGACTTTGCACTCCATAATGTACTCGGCTTCGCCTCGTACATTATGTCGTGCAAAGTCTGCTTTCGTCCATTATGAGCCGGGAGGGGTGCATTATTGCTTAAATAAGTTTATAGCTGAAAGGAATGCGAGTAAGATGTATAGTTTTGTCGGACCTTGGAGTCGGTGTAGACAACGATTACGATCCAAAACAGTGAAATTTTAAAGCAAAGCAACACTCGTCCATGAACTTATCTTTTCATAAATCTATAAAATATTGCTATAACTGACCGTAAGCGATAAGGGAAAGTGCGCCTCCATGGTAAATATGTCAGTCACTTAGAGGGCCTATGACGTCACGTCTGCTATGCTCTTGTCACACGCATACGCAGTACGCAGGGAGGACAAGCTAGTGTGAGGCACGGCCTCCCTTTTATTGTTTCAATTAAGTCATTCAAAGTTGTCTAAACTTGAATCCAGCAGCAGTTTGACAGTTGTATGAAATCGGGTAGAGTAACAAAACTATGGTTGAAGTCTTTTCTTGCCATTAAACAGAGAGCAGAAACTTGTACTTAAAAGATATATAGTTAATATACATAACTCTTAAAAATATTAGAAAAGTCTGGCAAGATTGAGCGACTTTGTAAATGGCTACAGATATCAAAAAATGTCAATGTAAATTGAAAATTATTGGTATTGCAGGGAAGGGATTTTTTCAAGCAAGGCTTTGATATGTAAATGCTTTGAAAAAGGTACAGTTATATTCAACTACAGTATGTGCATATAACCCAATTAACAATCAAACTGAATTAAAATACCAATGTCGCATTTAGAATCTAGCATAACACTTGATTTTGAATGTTGTGCACGTGTGCAATCTACTTGGATTTTCCAATGTTGGAATGTCTCAAATATCAGTGTGTCCCTGGCCCCAGTAATGACAAAAGATTTTTGGCATCTTTTCTGATATCAGTCATGATGTAATGTTTGTTTAGATAATAATGAAGATGTTGGTTTGGATTCTATCAAGAACCAATGTTAAACCATCAGGTGAAGAAATTGAAAAAAAGAAGTGTACACTATGCAATAAACACTCATCTACTTTGTCAAAAAGTTTATATTTGGCACATAACTACAAAGATCCAACTTCACTTTAGAAGTACATTTGTACTTTTATAAACCTTACTTGCGGGATTTCGTCGAAAGGGCCGATCATATATCATCGGGAGTTTCCGGGAGTGCCTTGCACGAAATACATTCTTTACATGTAGGCTTAATAAATTTTTACTTGGCGATAAGGGCTTGGACAGAGGACCGATCGGACATCATCGGGAGTTTTGGCTGGTCTCCACGAAATACATTCATTAATACCGTGGGTAAATATCCAATATAAGCTCATATCGAAGATTTCATCACTTTACAGATATGAGCAAGCACGAGGCTCAGTTCGAAAAACGGACGTTATTATAGATTTGTCTCATCGCGGTAAATATTTTGCGATACATATCGGAGATTTCGCAACATTAAAGATCTGGCCAAGCTCGCGCGAAAACCAGCCTTGCAAACAAAAGTACATCGCGATGTAACAGTCTGTAATTAACATTATTTCTAACCACCACTTGGCTATTTACTATCGACGATGAACATTTTCTATCCTGTAAATATTTTTCGTTTTTTTCTCATCAAAATTGTTACATATTTCATATTTTTCTCTGGTTGCACTCCTCGATGAACGTTAACTTTCGAAGTTCGATATCGCAATGCTCTTTTGTTTGAATGGCTAATTTTCTGAATCAGATATTGTAACGATGGCGGCGGTTATGAACGCTTCCCTCGCAAATAGAGAGAGAATTGGGCTCTGCGTAAATTTACAAGCGCAGCTAAGCACATCAGTTCGGTACCGAAAAAGTAGATCAATGCAAGTTTTGGATTCAAAATCGGCTGTTTCGGCGGAGAAACCGTGACTGCGGGCTGTATTTCCGAGGTGCTACCAGCGATTTTGTCTATGGCAGTCAGCCGGGTTGTGGTGGGAGGCCGTATAACGCCGGTAACACACAGCCCTGCCATGCAGAGCTACGTTGTATATGCGGCCGTACACATCTTAGTAGACACCCATCGTACTGACATTTGTTTACAGTGTGTTTAGCAGTGCTGTTTCGTTTATGAGTGTTTTCTTTCGCTGTTTTCGCATTCTAGTAGCTAGCAAGCATATAAAAACTGTGGAAACTAAACACCGACCGCACAAAAACTCCGTGGATACGTACAGCTACCCTGTATCCCGCACACGAGTACGCGGGTGCGGCTAATGAAAGCCGGTAAACAGCTGCGACCGGCCGCACGTGCTCGGTGATCTCTTTACCGTGCTCGAGCTTTACTGACCAGTACATTTTATAACTAGCGAAAATTTTAGTTTTTTAAAATCTTGATGGTCATAATGTGACATTCATTAAATAATTTGTTTATATATAACATCAGTGACCCGATTATAGGAGTAAAATTTGAAAAATGAAAGATTAAATGTAACGCCCTTGTGTATGACAAGTGGATGCTGTAGCAAAGCCTTTTTAGCAACATGATGGCCATGCATTCTGCCCCGTTTCCATCAAACTAACGATAGAGGGCGCTTTGGGTCAAACTCTGGGTCAAACTCACATTCAAGAACCGATTAAGAGTTGACCTTATTGAATATTAAATTTGTATAGGCCAGAAGGAATAAAAGCAATGTGCCCAATGATATAGTTGCCACGATGATAGCCCAGAATAGCTGAAAGACATCACCTGGACGCGATTGATCATGCTAAAACGACGTGTTGACTTATTTCATATAAAGTCTGGTGCCGTTGTGTTGATACATATAAAAAGAAGGATGTCTTGCACCTGCCTTCTGTTTTATTGACTGTGTTAACGTTTGAGGACCGGGGCATTGTCACGACTTAGATCATCAAATTTCAAATCGAAAATGTCAAAACAAGTGTTTTAGAATATGATATATCAAGAATCACGACATCTGAAGGGTGGACGCAATTTGTCACGGATTGGAGGGTCACTTCTGGACTGATATCTCTGGACGTACTGAGAATTGACTATGCTGTGCCCGGGTCGAGGTTGTTGTTGGTGATGATTTATTTCATGACAAAATAAAATTCAGTGCACAAAACATTTTGAAAAGAAGAAGTCAATTTAATCGCGGTCTCTTATTTTTACGCTCCAACTCCTGGTCAAAGCGCTAATTGAGCCACTTAAACATCAGTAGGCCTATTGTCTCATTTTCATATGATTTGTAGGGGAAAGGAATGCAAGTAAGATGGATTTGTCGGACCTTGGAATCGGTGTTGAGATATCAACGATTACGATCCAAAACAATGAAAATTTAAAGAAAACAACACTCGTCGATGAACTTTTATCTTTTTTATAAATCTATAAAATATTGGTTAACTGACCATAAGCAATAAGGGCAAGTGCTCCTCCATGGTGAAATGTTTCAGTCACTTAGAGGGTCTTCTACGTCACGTCTGCTTTACGCTCTCATCAGGGTATGCAGGGAGGACAAGCTTGTGTTAGGCACGGTCTCACAGTCCGTTGAGAAAGTGTCCTCCTTGTGGTTAAACGGACGTGTTTATCCGATTTAGAGTGATTCCAGATAATTGGTGAGTGTATTTCTAAAGTTCAGTTGACAAACTGACTCATGGAATTTGAAACGACAATCTAGTTTTACAATTGGCAGATCACCGCGCACCGTCTGACATCCTAATAGTGCCCGAATCATGAATGTAAACCATAGGGAACCTAGCCGCAAAATTGTAGCGCTACGGTGAGGGAGGTATGTTATTGTCTCACAACTTACATTGTACGAGCAGAAGTACGGCCTCGTACTTTCACAGAACGAGTGACGTAATGTACCCATACTTTCAAAATACGAGTGACGTACAATGCTGGTTTATCATACACAGCAAGATTTTGACGTAAGGCCGTAAATTCATAAGTGAAGCTGCGGTTTGTATTAGGAACTATTTTTAGAC
Source organism: Ptychodera flava (assembly GCF_041260155.1). Taxonomy (NCBI): domain Eukaryota; kingdom Metazoa; phylum Hemichordata; class Enteropneusta; family Ptychoderidae; genus Ptychodera; species Ptychodera flava. The sequence goes on along the minus strand of NW_027248281.1, from coordinate 3,722,328 downwards.
CCCCTCTATGGCGCGTAATCCATGCCAAAATTAACACCTTACATTTTGAGCTAACCTTCATTCAACTCTCGCCAAATTCAATCCAACTGTCGCCAACTTTATTCAACTCTCGCCAAATTCCATTCAACTGTTGCACACTTCATTCAACTCTCATCAAATTCCATCCAATTGTAGCCAAAGTTCATTCAACTCTCGCCAAATTCCATCCATTGTCCCAAACCTTCATTCAACTCTCGCCAATTTTGCGCGTAATCCATGCCAAAATTAACACCTAACATTTTGAGCCAACCTACATGCAACTCTTAAACGAAGCTACATGCGATTCACCAAGCTACATGCAACTCACGAAGCTACATGCAACTCACAAACCTGCATGCAACTCGCGCAAACCTCAATGCAACTCTCTTGAAATGCATTTGCTTTGCATTGCGCTGCGACTTATTTGAATCGGACTCCCTAGATTACCTTCGAAGTTCAACTCATTTTAACTACACTGCTTGAAGCTTGTTTTTGACGGCGGTAGAGCGTACGGGGCTCTGGATATATTTTTTTCGATCACACAGCCATGTATTTCGATATGTCACTCGCAAAAGTACGCTGAACACAGACAGGCTATAGAGAAATACTGACATTACGTCACTTGTACGGTGAAATTGTGGCACATTACGTCACTCGTAATTTGCTCGTACGAGCTCGTACGTCTGCTCGCAGTTCGTCCGTTTTGAGACGATTAGATAAATGTGGGGTGAGACGGTCGGTGATTTTCGGTCTTTGCGACTTCGCTCACCAGTAGCGCTACAAGACCGATGGCCCTGGGGAGTATCACAGTCCCTCATGGGCTATTCAGCTCTGGGACTATTCGCCCCATAGACGAGTGTACAGAAGCGAGAAACAACCCAAGTCAGGAAATGAAATGGCTATTTCATATAGGGATTGTGCCACCATGTCATCTTCGACGTTCGATTTTACTGTGAAAAGTAGCAAGTTCATCTACAATGTAACCGTCGACCGTTCCCTACCATTCTCAAAATTCATGCCTGGTACTTAATTTGCTTTACAAACGCTCGTTTCGTGTGATTTTCGGCCGAATTCGACGGAAACATCGCTAAAACATAAGCGTGAGCAACATTCTGGTCACCTCACAGTGGAGGTTGGGCACCTCCACTTTACTGACGTTAGCGCCGCATACCCATGAGGGATGACTGGAAGGTTGTTCATGCCTTATGTTTTGGCGAGGTGTCTTCTGAACTCAGCCGAAATTCACACGAAAATTCATACCTGATACTTCATCTGGTTACAGAATGCTCATTTCGTGTGATTTTCGGCCGAGTTCGAGAGACACCTTACCAAAATATAAGCTTGAGCAACATTCCAATCACCCTCATGGGTAGGCGGCGCCAACGTCAGTAAAGTGGGGGTACCCAAGAGGTGCCCAGAATGTGGCTCACGCTTATGTTTTGACAATGTGTCCGTCAAATTCGGCCGAAAATCACACGAAACGAGCGGTTTTTTAAGCAAATTGAGTACTAGGTATGAATTTTGAGAATGGTAGGAACGATCGACGGTTACATGATAGATGAACTTACTAATTTTCACAGTGAAATCGGACACGGAATGTGACATGGCGTGATTTTTATGGCCATTCAGACTTGGGTTGTTTCTCGCTTATGTACACTCGTCTATGGGGCGAATAGCCGCCCACGAGGGACTGTGGGGAGTATCATATAACGCACCCCACTCGACCAGGCGTGTTGATGTGGAATGCAACATATTTACTGCATTTGGTTGTACCGATTTATCACTACTGAAAACTAAACAGTATACTGCACCAACTTTGTCATATGGGGTTTGAAATTTGTTCAAACACGACGATCGCGTTCCGAAACATTTCAGGGAGCCGTCATTACCAACTTCCGGTAATGGCGGCTCCCACAAACAGCGACGCCCCACGCTCAATGTTTTCAGAACGCGATCGTCGTGTTTGAATAAATTCCAAACCCCATAAACGACAAAGTTAGTGCAGTATACTGTTTAGTCTTCAGTAGTCATAAATCGGTACGACCAAATGCAGTAAATATGTTGCATTCCACATCAACACGCCTGGTCGAGTGGGATCCGCTTATATGATACTCCCCACAGTCCAACGGCGGGTGAGCGAAGTCGCAAAAACAAAAATCACCGACCGCCTCACTGTAGCGCTACAATTTTGCAGCTATAGGGAACCCAGAAATCTGGTTGTTGTTGTTTGTTTTGTTGTTTATGTTTATTAGGCGTGTGTTGCTGTTGTTTGTTAACCAATAAAATTCAACGAACGTAACTGTTGTGTTGTTGTTAATGATTCAAACGTAACGTAGATGTCATAAGAAACGCTACAAGGACACTAATCATTACTGGACCCCATACAACTCTCTGCTAACGTACACTCTCTCAACGAAGAGAGTGTATGTTAGCAGAGAGTTGTATCGGGTCAAGTAATCTACGTTTCGTTTGAAACATTAGCAACAACACAATATTTATGTTTGTTGAATTTTATTGGTCAACAACAACAACAACATGACTAATAAACATAAACAACAATACAAACAACAACAACCAGATTTCTGGGTTCCCTATGTGTAAACATCACAAAGTCCGTATCACATAGTGAGATAAATTTTTGTCCCCTATGCAATCCATCCTTGACTGTCAACCAAAATTTGAGAAATGTCGAAAGTGTTTGCTTTTTGACATAAAACCGCTGTTTCCTTCAGAGAGAGGTTGGCCAACTTTGGATGATGTGTTGTAGACTTGCTCCATGTATAGTGGCAATCAATGACAGAACAGAGCCGGCGCTCATCTGGCTGCTTCTATATATATGTACTGTGTAGAAATGATCTTTGCTGTTCTTGACTTCCCATGCTTTACCAAGACGTTTTAGACACCACAGTTATATGCAAATCTTTCCTCTAGACTCAAAGTATCACTGAGTTGTCAGCAGAACTGAATAAAAACACCTATCTGTACACACAACTGGCAAAAGTCAACTAACATTTTATTCAAAATCACATTTTGATCAAAACCTAAGATTTTAGGAGAAATGGACATGTGACCTGTAGTTCAGTCACAATGTACAACAGTATCCTTTCACGAAAAGTTTAAGCCAACTATATTGAAAGATACATCTAAATAACAGACAATGACATATCATTGTAAAGCTCTGAAAATGTACTATGACATCCACTTGATAAAATTTGCATAATTCTTTTTAAATGGTGGACTTTGGGTCTAAACACAATAAGTGAAATTTTTTGTTTGTTTAGAAATTTATTCCTTCCAAAATATCCCTGAATTGTCGGCAGAATTGATTAAAAAACGCGTCAAAACAGAGTTTGTGGAAATCACTAAAAATTTTAATTGGAAATATGACCTTTACTGGGGCCACAAATTCACTTTAAGCATCCTCTTGGGGAAAAGTTCAAGTTCACATTATTGACAGACACATCTACATTACAGATAATACCATATATCATTGTAAAGCTCTGAAATTGTGTTTAAACATCCACTTATGAAGTTTGAAAGTAATTAATTATTATTTCAATTAAATCATTCAAAGCTGTCAAAACTTGAATCCTGCTGCAGTTTGACAGTTGTATGAAATCAGGTTAGGTAACAAGACTATGGTTGAAGTCTGCACTTTTCTTGTCATTAAACAGAGAGCAGAAACTTGTACTTGAAAGATGAATAATGTATTCACAACTCTTAAAAACATCAGAAATGTCCTGCAAGATTGGGCAATTGTAAATGGCTGCAAATGTCAAAACCAATATCAATGCAAATTGGAAATGATTGGAGGGAAGGTATTTTTCAAGAAAGGCTTTGATATGTAATTATGCTTTTAAAAAGGTACAGTTATATTCAACCATAGTATGTGCATATAACCCAATTAACAATCAAACTGATGTAAAGTACCCATATTATCGCACTTGAAATCTAGCTTAACACTAGATTTGCATGTATGCAATCTGCCTGGGATTTACAATGGTGGATGTCTCAAATGTCAGTGGGTCCCTGGTCCCAGTAATGACAAAAGATTTTTTGCATCTTTTCTGATATCATTTATGATGTAATGCTTGTTAGTCCCAACGGACACCGTCCAGAGGGACTTATGGTTTGGTCATGTCCATGCGTGGGTGTGTCCGTGCGTGCGTGCGTTTGTCCGTCCGTTCACACAAATATCTCAGACATGCCCTGGTCAATTTCTTTCAATCTTTTCACAAGGATAGTACCCTAGTACCCTACACCATACAGATGCACGTCGATTTGTTTCACAATGCGATCAAATTTGGCCGTTTATAGGACTTTTTAGTTTACACGTCCATAGACTCCCATATATAAGGCAATTGTCCATAGCCTCCCATGTATAAGGCCAAGCAAAAAAAAAATTTAGTTTCTCATCGTATTCATATTGCAAAAAGGATGCAGTGACAGAGCTTTTAGTCACTAAGGATGAAGTCCAGAGGGCTTATAGATTGGGTCATGTCCGTCCGTTCGTCCATCAGTTCACGCAGATATCTCAGATATTTGACAAAATGTCACGTGACCTCATGGACCTTTGACCTCAAATATAAATATATGTCCATAAGTCAGTAACCACAAGTGCTACCTGCTTTATATTTGGTATGATGGGAGACTTTATCATGGTACATCTTGTACCTAATTAATTATGTGCATATCTAATTCTGAGCTAACCAATAGAGATAGAGGTCTGATTTTTGGTAAATAGGGAAAGCTATGGAATACAATTTTTTGACATAACGTCACATGACCTTGATGACCTTTGACCTCAAATATGCATACATGCCTATAAATAGGTAACCACAAATGCTATACCTTTCATATTCGGTATGATGGGAGACTTTATGACGGCAAATCCTGTACCTCATTAATATGCACATATCTAATTTTGAGCGAGCCAATAGAGCTAGAGGTCTGATTTTTGGTATATAGGGATAACTTAGCAATACAATTTTTTCCAAAATGTCACGTGACCCCGATGACCTTTGACCTTAATTTTACATAAATATGCATAACTCAGTAACCACAAGTTCTATACCCTCCAAATTGATAGGATATTAGACCTTAAGATGTCACATCTTGTACCTCATTTGTTATGTACATACCTCAGTATCTCTATACCCTCCAATTTTGATAGGTTATTAGACCTTAAGATGTCACATCTTGTACCTCATTTATTATGTACATATGTATTTCTTGGCTGGCCACTACAGCTAGAGGTCTGATCTTTTTTTCCCGATTTAGGACTATAACTTAGACATGCCTCATGTGTTTCAAATTAGGAACAACGACATAGACCTATGTGCCCATAGATCTCAATATATACACTCAGGTGATACTTCTTAATGACCACATTTCCCTGCCCCATCAAGACTAATACTCCTATTATAAGTGGGGACTATGTCATTGTCAATGACTTGTTTAGATAATGATGAAGATGTTGGTTGGATTCTATCAAGAATCAACATTAACCATCAGGTGAAGAAATTGAACAAAAGTGTACATTGTGCACTAAACACTTAACTATTTTGTCAAAAAGTTCATATTGGGCACACACCTGCAGAGATCAAAGTCCATTGAAGATAAGTACAATGCACAGGAAATTCATGGAAAAGAATGATTTAGATATCCTTGTTTCATGACGTTACATTCTGAGCTGTCATGCAATTCAAAAGCATTGTTTGAATACTTTGATTACTTCAATGTCATGATGCATATGTTTTCTTGGGTGTTCAGGCTTCCCTTGGTCTGTGCTCAAGTGATGATGAAGTTAAGATTAAAGTGTATTTATGAGAGTCAGTAAATTCTGTCAATTAGGTGAAGCTGTCATGGATGTTACAATTTTATTGTAAGTTTTGAATTTCATGGTGTCAGGCTTGAGTGGTTGTCTGTACTCCACAGGGGTTCAATATATGACAGCTTTCACAACAAAGTTTGTGTATGTCAATCAAGGAAAGTTTGAGTGATGGTAAGAGCATGAAAAATCATGAAATTTCATCTTTTTATAAAATTATGCATTGGGGCATATACTAGGCCAGGTCACTTCTATTGTTCAAAACTGGTAGTGTTTGTTGGAAGCATCTCAGGAGTAAACAATCTGTGTAAATTTGCATAATTCTTAAACCTGAGGTGAGTGTACAGAACCATGGGTTAATCAAGGATGACATATGTCCCTACGCTGATACAATGAGAAAAGTCTTTCAAGAAGATACTGTGTCATCATGAGTTCTGTAATTGAGGTCAAGGTTACCACCTGACCAGTACTGTAAATTTTACAATAAAAAAACATTTTCTACTTCTTTACAGATGAGATTTGAAAGTATTGATGCTGAAGACATTTGTGATGGCAATCCTATACTTATCCCAGGTTTGATCTAGACATCATTTTGAAATTTCAAATTCAAGAAGTTGAACTCGATGATAAATGATGTAAGTTCGTTTCATCGGCCAGAATATCAAAACTCCATCAGCTGTAACTCTCAATGTGGCCTCTATTACTTGTGTTCTGTTTGTGAAAGTCATTCTTGTTCCGCTACTGTCAGCATGATGAAATGCTGTGTTCAACGTGTCAACACAATCTGTACAAGGTCCAGTACTTTCAGTAAAGAGTGAATTCTACTCTACTGGAATTCACTTGTCTATTACATGCCATGTACTGACTGACTTTCAGGTTTTGGTAGTCCACGTGGGCTACCATTTCATGGATTTTGGTAGCCTCGGGGAAAAGTTGGTAGTCTGTGGGTGCGGAACTACAGCTAATTTCGAGCCCTTATACATACCACTGAATGCGCACTGTGAAAGACAATATGGAAAGTTTTAGAAGGAAGCATATAGTTTGCTATCTGTAGTGATATTCTGTTTTAAATCTAATATTCTGTCCCTGTCAGGTATTGAGCACTACCTTGTTATGTGGTGATGTTCTGTCCATTGTCTGACCATATTGTGATCAGATGAAAGATACAACTAGGTTTTGTTTCTTTGCCAAATATGTAAAGAGGTCAGCTAGTTGTTTGAGAAGTTCCCAATAATATGCAAATCCATTATTCAGTCAAATGAGAAAATTGTTCTTCTTGTTCCCTCAACAGGTACAAGAGCAAGTTGTCATTGGAGCTTTGTTCTTTGAGATCTAGATCAAAGTCTGAGCTAAAAATTTTACAGATAGGATATGTACCACCGGTGGGTGAACTGCTAACTGACATTGCGAAAGTTGGCAGGTGTTTGAAAAGTCCAACCCTTACAAAAAAGTCCTATTGGACTCCAATAGGAATCAGTCTGATAGGATTGTCCAATAGTATTTTGAGACAATGTCCTATGAGACAGTCCCATAGTAGTCCAATAGGAATGCGACACCTGTCCTATGAGACAGTCCCACAGTAGTCCAATAGGAATGCGTCACCTGTCCTATGAGACAGTCCCACAGTAGTCCAATAGGAATGCGACACCTGTCCTATGAGACAGTCCAACAGTAGTCCAATAGGAATGTGACACCTATCCTATGAGACAGTCCCATAGTAGTCCAATAGGAATGCGTCACCTGTCCTACGAGACTGTCCCACAGTAGTCCAATAGGAACATTAGACATGTCCTATTAGACAGTCCTATGGTAGTCTAATAATAATATGTCCTATTAGACAGTCCTATGGTAAACCCATTGGAACATTAGAACGTTCCATTGAACTCAGCTTGTACATGTGTAGACATTGTTATTGTTGAGAATGAATTCTGGTCTGGACTAGAATTAAAATGTAAACAATAACAATTTGCATTTACACATACAGACGCTAAGAAGACAAGCTATATAGCGGGTATTTCAACGTTCATTAGGGAGCAAAGAAGAACTTGCAATGGATATACTTTTGAACAAAGAAACTTTATTTCTATAATCAGAAAGAATGACAGGAAATTGAAGAGAAGTATAAAATATTATACAAAGCTGTATGTAACAATTATCTAATTAAACTATTATAGCTGAGACTACAGAAGCATATTACACATAGAAATTAAGTTCTGCCTTCATGAAATTTTTGAGTTGCAGTTTTATATGGCTCTTGTTTTAGGTGATAAGTTTATTTGATGCTGCTATGTAATGTATCAAAAAGTTATGACACAAAACATTCAATTTAAGTATCATAATTTTAATAATTCAATAGCCAAATGAGCTCTATCAGCATAGAAAGAATTCAGGTTTCATGATGGCAATACATGAGCAGAAATCATTGAGATATCAACTTCCTGTTTGTTATGTAACAGGGGGTCCAACCCCATTGTTCCATTGCTCCTTTGTCTCACATAAATATCAATGCATTTTGGACCATATGTATCCAATCATTAACTACATTACTACCTTGGCTTTAAACTTCACTCCTGTTTATATTCTTTGTGTGGACTGAAATGCCATAGTCAGCAAGCTAGAAGTCACACAGTGGGCATACACTGATCATGAGCAGGCAAGTAGACAAAGGACTATTGTAAACCTGGCTATTTCCGTAACTATTCAGTCTTCAAAAGGAAAACACTGACATATCATAATCTGTCCTACTAAACTTGCTGTACTACAGTGATATAAAAGCTGTACAACACCCGGTTATGCTGCCACACAGTCATTTTTCAGAGCTACAACTGCCTTTTGTCTGTTCTGCAGCGGCCATCTTGTTTTGATGATGCTAGCCCATAATGCACTGCAGCCGCCCAAATGCATTCTGGGCTTAGGTTTTCCAATAGGACAGTCTCATAGGACTTTAGAAAGGTGTACAAAATATGTGTTGATCAGACATAGATAAGATAATGAGGTGATATTGATTCTCATTTATGAATTTGAAGTGCTGGTAGTTGTAATAGTCCTCAGTCTGTGGAAACTCAATGATATTGTAACTGTGTGTTACTTATATGTATGCATGAGCCAGCATGTAAGCTTAATTGCTGGGCCTATTTATTGATTTATTTTATTGATTTAAGTGTTTATTTATTTATGTATTTTGCTTGCTTGTATATTTTTTTTCATTTAATTTTAGAAATAGCAAAATGTGACATTTTTACAAACCATGTTTCCTTAGTACCAGTCCAAAAATTAATTGCAAATTAATTTGCAAAATATTTTTGCTCTCAGAGAATGGTAAGAATAATTTTGTCAGAACAACGGCAAAAGCTAATGATTCTGACAGAATTGAATAAATCCTATTTGAATGTCATTTACAAAAGGATTGTCCTGTAGGACATTCAGGAATTGTTCCCATAGGACAAGCATGGTCCCACAAAGTTCCTATTGGAATTTCATTTACAATGGGATTGTCCAATAGGACTTACAATCATCATTCCTATAGGACAAGCCTGATCCTACACCATTCCTGTGGTACGCCTATTGGACCAAGGTCATTCCCATTTGGATCCTATAGGACTTTTTCGTAAGGGAAACATGATAGAGAAAGCACTGAGGGAAGCATTTATGAGGCAAGGGAGATTGGAACAACTTGCAGAGAAATTTGAGAGAAAGGTAAGGCATAGGCATATGTAGATAATGAATGTTATCCTAGAAGACACATCTCCATTCAAGAGGCATCCTTCTAATGTAGAATGGCCTCCTTTGAATGTAAAATTCACCTCAGGAGACATGTCTTTTGAATCCAAATTTTGTACAATACTTATGTGAATAGTGTACGTCCCAGCAGACACAGCTCTGTTCAAGATGTATCCTTTCAATGTAGGATGCACCCCAAGTGACAGGTTTTCTGTTTCTGAAATTTTCACAATACTTTTCTTGCTTCTCCCTGCATAAAGTCGTTTTGAAGCCTGTTGAGTGAATGAAATTATTGCTCACTGATAAGAGAAAACAGATCCTACATATACTTCTTACGCACCACTGTAACTCTGTTACTGTAATTTCTTGTTTGTCCGGCTATATTACATCAGTCGTGCTTTCTGGTATGTGTCAAGTGGAATGAATCTGCTATAGAAATTGATGTGGCATTGGTCAGTGCAGCAACTAGAAATATGATGAAGCCACCATCGCTGATGTACATACTAGGGAGAGTTTTTAAAATGATATTTATAAGTTCTGTTTTTTTCAAAACAAATGTAAATGATGTTGAAAAGTAAAAGTTCAACATTGTTACTGACAGCTTGCAAGTTGTATGCAAATAAAATCAGTCTGTTAATATATTTGCTGTTTGTGTGAAATTCTTTCAATGTCACATTCATATAAAGAAATGACTTTGCCGTAGCAAAAACAAAGCCTTTTAGCATCAGCCTATGAATTAATATACATAGTGTACCAGTGTACATTGTTGTAACTCTGAATATTTAGGGGTTATTACACGAAGTTTGGGCGATACCGCGTCGTATTCGAGTGATGTGTTCCTATTTTGACGAGTTGCGCAGCAACGAGTCAAAATTCGGACACATCACGAGAATACGTCGCGGTATAATAATCCCTTTATCATACATGCATGCTTTGGTTGTGACTGTTTTCCTACGGACGTTCCGAAATTAGCGGCCAAATCAACTGAAATCGACCTTGCTTGCTCCCTCTGTACTTATGAAAAGTTGGTTGCTAAGGAGTGATGACAACCGTATCACTTCTTGATATTATTACGCTATCGGGTCATTCCAATTTCAAGGGAGGGTTTATGGAGCACTTTTAAGCAAACAATTTAAATATTACGATGTCGACACAGGTTTTCCACAATTTGAAGAAGATTTAGTTTGAGTTTAAAATGACGGTGGATGTAAACATAGGCGGGAGTTCAAAAATGGGTGTTTTTTCGTGTTTTAATACATAACCTCATCCCTGCGTGAAAGTAATGAGGCCGCCAAAATCGGGTCAAAATACTCGCGCGCTCGATCTTATCGAGTATGAACAGCTGAGAGCACAGAGCAAGCAGCTCTGCGACATCTATGAATGCACATACAGTGGATATAATACCCGTACCAGTCAGTTTATCTCGAAGAATTATACATGTTCCCAGACGTCAAACATGCCGAATTTACCATCTCCGTAAGCGGATTAGTGAAAACATAAAGTGAGTACACTGTAAGCTGTTGTGTCGTAACTCGTTCGTGATTTTGTTGCTGTACGAATTAAAAGTACATTTCAAAGGTATTTCCGTCGTCTGCTCGTATATTTTCCTTCCTGGCTTACCTAAATAGAACTAACTTCGAAAGTTTGACTTTCCCTAGATGGTACATTGTATCTGAAACCCGCACCGCATCGGTGCCACCAGACATGATCATCTGTGAACTGACAGGTACAAATCGGAAATATCATGTGCACCTTCAACCTTGTAGATCTGTCGCGAGTATTTTCAGTGCGGTTGGATTTTCTTGGCTCATTTACGACTGTAAACGATGTCATTCACCGCCCAGATACTTTAAGCTCATCAACAGGAAACTTGTCGTAAAGCGATTCTATCATGATGCTCTGTCAACTGATATCTTTACGTTTAATGATACATCCATGGTGTAATCTTCAGCAGCGTAGACAACACGAAAACACTGCACCGTGCACCGCCATGGGACCGGCGGTGAATTGACAGGTGTCAGCAAATTATACAAATGTCCAATACGTTTGTTTGTATGTTTTAGTACAACTGTACTTGTGCCTAAGTGCAATGCCCATGAAGTGACTGCAAACAACAGAATTAAGACCATAATCATAATGACGTTTCGATTCGTCATTTGCCTTATTCGCTCAGCTGCTTTATATGTACATATACCAACGAAGGTCATGCATACAGCAAAGGTCACGCGTCCGCGTCGCTGTAAGTAGTTCGGTTACAGTGAAAATATAATTCGTATTTTCACTAGTTAAAATATGGGCTCATATCAGTACCGTCTGAACAATAGAAGAATGGCAATACAGCATAGCATGTATGATAATGTCACTTACTGAGCGAGGTGTTACACAATTGATTGAACACTGAGAAGTTTTCTCAATTTTTGTCCAAAGAAAAAACTAACTCTGTCTTTTACCTTTTGGCAGTTTCCAATTTCTGCCAGCCTACACCATATACACAGTATTTCTAATGTACTGAATGCTGGATGATGCAGAGCAAGACACAGAAGAGTCAATGTATATATTTTGAGCATTGGTATTGTTTATTATCCACTATTCATGAAAATACATGTCTTTAAGTGCACTAGTCTAAAATTATGGAAGTCCATCAAACATGTGTTCACTGCATGACATATGCTGGACTTCCAGTACCCCCTATCCGGTAAGTTGTCAGTATTTCTAAGTACATGTAATTCAAATTGCTGTACAGCAATGCCTTATGCAAGCAGTACTGGAAGTACAACATTAGCAACATTTTGGAAGTCCAAAATCCAAACATAGAATATTCAATGGACATATGCATGTCTCCCGTATCAATGCTGGACTTCCAGCCAAGTTGGTTGTTCCAAGGCGACTGGAAATTCTGCGCAGTATTGATCAGTGCCATAATGCCCTGTAAAAAAAAATATTGGAAGTGCAATATCAAAGCATCATGGTGAAAGAACACCTTGAGTATCACCATTCACTGTCAAAATATTAGAAGTCCAATTTTCTTACAGGTACATGCACATTTCTAGGTGTATTCACAATTACTGACAGTCCAATTGACAATTTTTGTGTGAGTCTTACATGTTCCTTTAAGCTGCTGGATGTATTCACAAATACTGGAAGTTCAACATTCTAGTCATGTATTCACAAATACTGGAAGTTCAACATTCTAGTCATCTTGACTGTTCCTATCAGAGTCTAAAATTATGGAAGTCCATCAAACATGTGTTCACTGCATGACATATGCTGGACTTCCAGTATCCCCTATCCGGTAAGTTGTCAGTACGAAAGATCAAAACTTGCTACATATTAGTACATATTATAATTTGATGCACACTTTAATTGAACATGTAAATATGCACCAAGTTTGTACTAGTTTGGTACACACTATGGATTTTGACCATGGTAGTTGTGAAATTTGTTACAAGCTTGTAGATATATGTGAAATACAAATCAAGTTTGGTACGAACTTCAGATTTTTTTAGCTGTCCCACGTGGCACTGTTTTGTCACAGAATTGAAACAATGATACCCTGTGTTCATTGTACAAAATGACAAATTAATTCTTTTTTATTCAAAAAAAAATTAAATACTCTCGGATGTTAAACATATATGAATCATTAGGTTACGCGTGGAATGCACAAATTTATCAAACCATGGAGGTAGCCATAGTATCAAAAATTGCAACATCATGAATGAAAAACATCAAAAGTCAACTAAAACGTAGTTCAGCTGCCATTTTTTCAAACAATTTCCTTGGACATATTTTAAATGATTAGGATCCAAAAATGGTACTCGAATTCCATAAAAAGACTTTTTTGTCCCGTTCACTAGTCGTAAAACATCTGAAAGTATGTGTCATGTGTCCGCCAAAACACATTCACACTGGCATTACCAGTATGCTCAGAGCAGGGAAAAGTCATTGCCACGGCTATAAATCATGATCGTAACTTGCATTATTGCACATGTCCAAAGACCATGGATCCCAGCTGACACCAAATGTCTTCAAGTGATTGATTTCAAGTGCATAAAAGTTGGTCAAAAAGTAATATACTCTCCCATTTCTCGAGAAACTACCAACATAAAGTTGGCGTCATCCTCATCCTCAGCCTCAGCCTCAGGGTTCACGCGAAAATGAGGATGACGATGACGCTACAGCGTCAGCTTCACCGGCGTCAGATCCGATTATCCCGAATGCGTCTGATGGAATGATAAGTGTAAAAACGACTTTAAAAATGTGCTCCAAGTTTCATATCACTGTAAATGTTAATCAAAACACAGTGGGGTCTGTATTTCATAATATTTAGTAACCTCTCCTCTTAAAATCTGTTTCTCACGATGTAGTTATAACGCAACATTCTTAGCCCTTAATTTCCTTAAAGTTCAAAGGTTGTATGCTTAATGCGTTGACTTTTCAGGCCTCAAGTCATAGTTATACAGTTAATTGTTTTATAGTTCCTCTTAATAATTAGGGCTTTCATATCGCCTCTCATGGTGGCGATTTTTACACATTTCGGACCACGTATACTTTTTTTGCACCAATTTTTGGAAAATCTTAACGCAAGAGTTGAGAGGATACCAACAAACACATCCACGGATCCATGGACTGAAAATTACGAACATTTCCAAAAAACTAGTCTGTATGAGATATTCTAAAGATAAAATATTACCTGCGAACCAGTTTTATGTTTCAAAAGAAAGTTGAGAAAGGATGGAGTTGTTATTTTCTTAAGTTTTGGGTGAATTTTATCATTTATCCGTCATCGGGTAGTGCAACTTCGGCAATCTTAGGATACTACGCTGAAGCTGATGCTGAGCAGCGACCGTTTCAGCGTCAGCTAGAAAGGTCACCTGAGGCCAGTGAGGCTGAGGATGAGCATGAGGATGACGCCAACTTTTCGTTGGTCGAGAAACTGACGTTTCAAATAAATGAGAGCATCGAGGTCACAGGTCACACAGACTATTATGTATTCGAACTTCGACTTACAAGATCACATGTCGTGAAGAGAGACACTTGATTGGCTAATTTTGCCAACACCAGCATTTGAACTCCACTGCACCATAGCAAGTCATGCATTGCTTCAGCTGTCAAATTTACAACGTTTTTACCCGCCGTTTTGGGGAGAAATTGTAGATTATTTCTGTCATCGGACGATTAGGGAACAAAGAAGTGATTTGGGTGTACAATTGCTGTTCGAAGGATTTTCCTGTGTTCGACACCGAGAGTTAATGTAAGGTAAACACATTCAGTGGATCATGGGTGTCCGTTATACACTCAAATGGCCTTGGACAATTCCGCGGGATTTCAGTTAAGTTTCAAGCTAGAGTTTGCTGCTTTGACACTTTCCATGCCACAGAGGACTATTTCAAACCAACCACTGTTCATTGAGAACATCATGATGACAAGAAGTGAGACTGTCCCTATCGATCATTGCATTGGTTCTTATGATAGAAACTCCACTGCATGCTGTGTATTGGACAAATCGGACATGGCAGAGTTATTTTCGTCACAGTTGTGTATCTTACGGTGGAAGCAATATTTTGGACTCGGCGGAACTAATCTATCATCCAAGTGATGTGGCATTTGGTTGTGTTTAGTTGTTTGCTTTTTGAAGTTGGACTGAGCACTAAGTGTCTGTTCAAATATCGCTGTTAAGTCAAGGTCATCACATACTCCATGGAAGTTTTTATTTTTTTTGTAGCTATGGACATTGTTTTTCCATGATTTTGCGTTTTGATTTGAACATGTAATAATACAACATTAAAGTGTATGTCTCGCATAAATTCAAAGTTAATTTTGCTTAAAATGAGCCATGCTATATGATTTTGCCACCCCTACTTTATCAAATAAATGCATCACCCCAATGAAATGACGCGGTTAAATATTATTAAAATGCAATATGTTGTGCGACTTTGAAGTTAGCTGATATTCGGGTCGTTTCGGAATTCGCGGGCATTGCCACCGGAAATGATGTAAAAATGTACGAGTGAGTGTGTTCACCTCCGCCATAGCAAATGCTTACCGCTGTGGCTTCAACAAGGTGAGAAGTTACGCCTTTGGTGGCTGAAGTAACTGCAGCCATTGTCAGTTTATTGCATTGTAGGATGATGTATTAGCCGCATTTGATAAAATTACAAGAAAGGGTCGGAAAAGAGGCATTCAGACAAGCGTTTTCTGCGGTGCACATTTTCGAGTGCCGTGAATTAGAATTAAAAACGGTCCGGAAGCCAGATGTACGGTAAGTAAGATAGACTTTAATTCCTGGAGTTACTACATGGATTATGTAATCGCAATGCCGTACCAATACGACCATTGTCACCAGAAAGCTTCGCGTGTATCATCATCAACTGTGGACAAGAGCGAGAACAGCAGCAAGACTGCGACAGGTTGCCTAAAACATGTCAAGGATGCGGGGGCCGCGGAGAAGTATGGCCGTGTTTACATCCCCCAAGACTGATCGCCGATTCAGATGCTTTACGAAAGTGATTGTAAATAAATAAATGAATACAAGTACTAGATCTCATGCATGTGTGACTCTATAATTAGTAACGTTAGAAGATATCTACTTTTATATTCCTAAAAAGTTTACCTACATGATTGACTGACTCTTTGCGAGACTGAACGATAGGGTTGTGTATAAATTATAATACCAGCACGGCGCTGCCAGTAACAGTGACACGTGTAGCATGCAAAGAAGTTTATACTGTTGACGAAGCAGTCGCGTTGTCGTCATCTGTTCCCTTCTGCTCGACTAAGTCTCCCCTAAAATATTTTAGCTTCTTTGAGAATTTCGCAGTCATGAAACAACGAACACTGTGCTTTATATCGCTGACACTTAATCAAGAAAAAAAACTGCGGAAGCGTAGCTGATCACACTTTCACAGAAATGGCCGGCTGAGCCGCCCGGCCTCGGGTGCCAGTGTGCCCGATATTTACATCATGTCAATTTTAATTTATCTCTTCCCGAGAATTTGGCTAGACATGTCTTTACGGTCACATATTTTTAAAAGTGCCAATGTTCATGTGAGGTTTTATAACGCCAAACTGAAGATTTTGCGGCGAGAATACTACCTTTGGTGTTTATGCTAACATGACCCTCAGCCTGTTCCACTTCCAGCTGTTGATAGGAAAGATGTGTGTTACTTGATCTCTACTACATTTATCTACAAACGTCATGGTGTAATTCAAATTTTTGTTATACAGATTTTGAACGAGGCAATTTGTGTTGAGAAGTAATAATAAGGTGGGATGGCAACTCCAGACTTATATTTATATTTTGTTAGCTTGCGGTTGTGTGTACGGTAGTGCACTGGTGTGTTTGACTGTGGTCACGGTGGGCTTTTCACTGACGCGACGGTCAACAAGAGTTCCGCTCTTGTTCTCGTTTAGGTTAAGGTTCCGACTGTTAAAATTTGCAGGCCTGTAAATTCTGAACAGCTTTGTCATATCTTCTGTGATGATGACATTGTTGCACTGCTTTCACTCATGAAATTATCACTATCTCCATAGTCGATGCACGAAGTCACCATCACCCATTCTATTAGTGACGTCACAGCTACTTGCGCCAAAACAGGGCGAGCTCGGCAATTTCCGGAAAATGTCGCCATGATGGAAATCGAAAAGTGCAACTTTTCCCGTGTTTTCGTCGAAATAACATAATACAACCGTCTAAAAACCGCTCAAATAAGCTTCAGTTTGTGTGTAAATGTTTGTTTTATTAATACCAATTTCATTGACAACCAGAACTATAGTATATGCCCCAAGTCAAACGAAAAATCTCAAAATGTGGCAGGACTCACACTTTAAGTTAAAATCTCATGTTTCCATGTACATTCCATCGGAAAGGTATTTGAAATGTTTAAAGTGAATTTTATTCATCAACAAAAGTATATGTCACAAAAATTACAAAATTTTTTGAATAAGTTTTTCATAGTTAACTATATGAGCCTTTAATATTTTTTCACCATTCAGTTTCTATTTGGTACACATTTAAAAAATTGTGATCTGTATGATCCTCTTTAAAGAGACAGAATTTACCATTATTAGTCCCCACGGACACCGTCCGGGGGACTTATAGGTTTGGTCATGTCCGTGCGTGCGTGCGTGCGTGCGTGTGTGCGTGCGTCCGTCCGTTCACACAGATATCTCAGAGATGCAAGAAGCGATTTCATTCAAACTTGGTACAAGGATTAGTTCATATGTCATACAGATGCACGTCGATTTGTTTTGGGATACGATCCAATATGGCCGCCAGGCGGCCATTTTATTACGATTTTTTCATGTACAGAGCCATAACTTAGACATGTTTCAACCAATTTTATTCAAAGTTGGTACAAGGACATTGACCAATGTCATAGATATGCACGTCAATTTTTTTTGTGATACGATCCAATATGGCCGCCAGGCGGCCATTTTATTACATTTTTTTCATGTACAGAGCCATAACTCAGACATGTTTCAACCAATTTTATTCAAAGTTGGTACAAGGACATTGACCATTGTCATAGATATGCACGTCAATTTGTTTTGTGATATGATCCAATATGGCCGCCAGGCGGCCATTTTATTACGATTTTTTCATGTACAGAGCCATAACTCAGACATGTTTCAACCAATTTTATTCAAAGTTGGTACAAGGACATTGACCAATGTCATAGATATGCACGTCAATTTTTTTTGTGATACGATCCAATATGGCCGCCAGGCGGCCATTTTATTACGATTTTTTCATGTACAGAGCCATAACTCAGACATGTTTCAACCAATTTTATTCAAAGTTGGTACAAGGACATTGACCAATGTCATAGATAAGCACGTCAATTTGTTTTGTGATAGGATCCAATATGGCCGCCAGGCGGCCATTTTATTACGATTTTTTCATGTACAGAGCCATAACTCAGACATGTTTCAACCAATTTTATTCAAAGTTGGTACAAGGACATTGACCAATGTCATAGATATGCACGTCAATTTTTTGTGATAGGATCCAATATGGCCGCCATGCGGCCATTTTTTACGATTTTTTCATGTACAGAGCCACAACTCAGACATGTTTCAACCAATTTTATTCAAAGTTGATACAAGGACATTAACCTATGTCATACATATATACGTCGATTTTTTTATGTGATGCGATCCAATATGGTTGCTAGGAAGCCATTTTATTACAATGTTTTCATGTACAGAGCCATAACTCAGACATATTTCCACCAGTATCATTCAAAGTTGAAATTGACCACTTTCATACATATGCTCGTCAATTTGTCTCACGTCATGTAGCAGTAACATGCCAATTATTGAAGTTTCGTAAGTAGGCTGATATATCAAGAAATATGTACTGCATCAAATTCATGAAACTTTATACAGATGTTAGCCTATGTTAAGCTCACATTGCTTTAACATTGAAAAAGACATTTATCAGTGTCATTTTAATTAATTTGTAATTGCATAAGTAATGAACTTTCCTAATTAGAGTGATATAGCCACAAATTAATACAACGTCAAATGTGATGAAACTTGATACAGATGTTGATCTCATAGTGTTGTAAATACTGCATCAACTTTATGAAATATGGTACCAGTGATAATCTGTTAAGTGTTAGAATTGTATGCAAAAATGTTTTGCAACATCCTGTTGATTAATTTCTAGTTGACTCATTTTATGAACTTTAGGATGGTGGCCTACATTGCTTTTATGTTTTCATCACCATGGAACTCATTCTTGGCCATTGAGCACCATCTGTATCAAAGTATTTTTATGCCAGACCTAATTAATGAAGAGGACTCTATCCTCTCTGAGGACATGTAATCAAAGTACCCATTATTAACAAGTGGGGACTGTGTCATCAACGATGACTTGTTCAATCTAAATTCCATTGTCAGGGAATGTTTTGAATTATAGTGTACTGTACATATATGCCAAAAAGAAATATATTTTACAGCTCATTTTATGTATAAAGTACAAAGATTGTATGTTTATTATAGATGAGATACTGTTTTATTCTACAGTAATATATTGTGTTTTTTAGTTATCAAATTTATTGTGTGAGAAGTTTTTTCTTTTTACAGTGTAGTATAGTTGAATGTGTCGTAGGGTGAGTGCGTGTTGGATGTAGTAATATCCTCTCAACTTTTTCATAGATGTTCAACCTAGGCTAGCATCTGGATACATGACTCTAAGGTGAATTTTAGAATCTGCTGCTCACAAGGTAAACATATCTAAAGAGTGTACATTTATAAGCCAGTTTAGAAAGAATCATTAGTATAGCAATACAATGGGGAGTCGGCAGCACGATGATGTCATGTACCACATGTTGTGTGAGCATTACTCTTGAAAAGACGCTGTCATGAATTACAATCATCTAAATCCCGAAATGTTACCAGGGCCACAGTATGTCTGCTGTTGCTAAGGCAACAGATACCATGCCCCAGATATTGAATCCCCCCCGCATCTCCAAGCTTGGTGCACACTCAATACAAACAAAAACAAAATGACCTCTACATTCTCTGTACAAACGTGGTGCAATGTTCATAACACTTTCCACACATACTTGCTGCAAACTTAGCCTATGTTTGAATCAAAGTGTATATAACTGACTAGCAAGATTGGTGCTTGTTTGGATGTCAGAATTTGTATCAAGTTTGTAACAAATAAGGAATGCAAACTTGTGGCAAATTTGATCTTTCGTAAGGGTCTGCAATGAAACTGGAAGTCCAACATTCTAATGTGTAAATCTGAAACAAAATTTGGAAGTCAAACATAATGTGTAAGTCTTGAATGTTCATATTAGGGAATATCTTTGCAAGGGAATTTGAAAACAGATGCACTGCCTAGATGACAATGTTGGAAATTAATCCATCATTTGAACTTGCAGGTTGTAAGATGTCACCTTCAAAGAAGAAAAAAGAGGCAATATGTTAATTTCTTCTTCACTAAGTCAAGATTTGCAAATAAGTATCATGGCATATTGTTTTCATTGTCTCTATTGTCGTAATGTTTCAAATATTCTAGCAGCATCGCCAGGTAGCCTGTTCGATTGAGTCAAGCGTCTGAAGCTGTGTAAAACACAGCCTATCTGTGTAGAATGGACATGTGCATCTCCATTTGCTCGTGTCATTGGTTGATAAACACCATTACCAACATTGCGATACACTTGTAATGATACAACACCGTTGGTACGAGACATAACTTTGCCTACTGCTTTGTCTTCATTGAATGAAAAAATAGCCATGTTTCCTACTGCGATTGCAACCCTAACAGCACGCCTTGATCTAGGAGGAGTGGTCAACAAACGACGGTTTGGCTGTACTCTTCTTTGTCGTCTAATTGCATTTGTCACCTGAAAGTATTCAGAATGAACTTCAGTTAAACATAGAGTTGCTGTAGTGATGAATCTCATTGTGTAAATGTAATTTGAAGGGAAAAACAAACAGATTTCTAAAAATGCAGTTTCTAATGGATTTTTAATTTCTTGCAGAGCTCCAGCTATATACATATATTGCGCATTGTACTCTAATGTCCTGCTTTCCCACCTGCTGGGTTGGGGGCAGGGAGTTGATTTCCCTCACTTTTCAAAGTGAAGCCTGATTAAGTTGTTCACTTAAATTCACATTTATTACACACCTGTCGTCCTTCCCTTTCCCTTGTGAGAAGTCTGTCAATGGCTTCAGTTGTTTCCTGACTTGTGCTGGCCACCGGTGGCTGGACAGGTCTGTAAGAAGACAACTCACCAAGATACCAGTTGGTACTTTGCTTGCTCATCCGAACTGTCTCCATTTTTGGGCTGTCCAAGAATGTCTTCCACCACTCAAATTGAGCAAACCTCAGAACATCCTACCCTCACACAATAAAAAGGTAAGGAAGAAGTTATAGAAATGTTGCTATCATAACTTTATACAAGAGGATTACCATGATGAAAAACACCAATGTGTCAGTGCAGTAATATCAACATATATTGGTTTACTTGATTATCTGAATGCTCTGAGTTGCGGGTCTAACCTTGGTTGCATGTATTGTGAATATGAGTTGAAGTAAAAAGCAGATGATATTTACTTTGCTCTTTGCAATGCTTTGCTTTAGGCTGCTAATATCCTTTTCCTGGAAAGTCATAGGCACAACATCTGGAAGTCCTTCAGGTAAAATCTGGACACCATTTTCCTTTTTGAAAATTTCCAACTGACCATCTTCTGGTTGCCAGGCAAGGTCAGTGCTCCAGTGTTTGAACTGAACTTTAAAGGTATACTGTCACCTGTTTAAATTTTGCCACAGTTACCATGGAAAGAGAAAGTCCAACCAATCACAGATTTTAAGCGGGTGGCCGCTTTTTAAAAACAGCGCCCTCACATGGGCATTTTGAATACCAAGGAACGTCCTTTTGACCATATATGGGCATATTTAGATTACAGGTGACTGTATACTTTAACATCACCATTTGACGCCATGAAAATTCTGAAATAAAGGTATTTTTCAACACTTTAAAGTTTTGTATTGTTTGTGTACATGTAGTATTTCCTATATCTCATCATAATGTAAATTGAAACACTCAGTACTATGAGCTAGATTGGTAAAACAATGAATGATATAACCATCTTCATTAACAGACACTTCTGGACTTTCTTAATACTATAAACTTTGTGGCTGAAATTTGCACTTTGAAAAGTTAAAATTGATGTATTAAGGCATTTTATTTCAAAATGTATATGTAAATGTATATTTTTCTGATTAAACTTACAGACTAGGTGACAGTAAATGTTCATTTGCTATGTTTAATACTACATGAATTTTGAATGTTCTTACCAACCGATAGTTTGAAATAGATTTTTTAAAAGTTTCAAAATATGTGTCTAATTCTATGTGATTTTTTTGGTTTATGTTCAAAAGCTGAACTTCCAAATTCCATTGCATTGATATTCTCTCACAGGGACATTTATAAAGACTTACATTTGAGAATGTTGGACTTCCAAATTTCATGACACAGATATTCTCTTACAGGAACATTCAAGATTTATACATTAGAATGTTGGACTTCCAAATTTCATTGCACAGATATTCTCTTACAGGAACATTCAAGATTTACACATTAGAATCTTGGACTTCCAAATTCATTGCACAGATATTCTCTTACAGGACACATTCAAGATTTACACATTAGAAAGTTGAACTTCCAGTAATTGTGAATACAGCCAGCAACTTGCATGTACCTGTTGGAAAATTTGACTTCTAGTATTGGGACACAGTGAATGGTGATACTTATGGTGTTCCTGCCACTGCATTGAACGCTACAATGCTGGAAGTCCAGTTACTTTGAAAAAAACGAGATCTTACCTGCAACTAGTTGCTGGAAGTCAAGCATTGCTACAGTGTACACACATTTGTTTGATGGACTTCCAAAGTTTTAGATTCAGTGCACTTTTAAGACATGTATTTTCATAAATAGTAATAAACATAATAATAAACATAATAATAAACATAATAATAAACATAATAATAAACAATACCAATGCTCAAAATGTATACATTGACTCTTCAGTGTCTTGCTCTGCATCATCCAGCATTCAGTACATTAGAAATACTGTGTATATGGTGTAGGCTGGCAGATATTAGAAACTGCCAAAAGGTAAAAGACGGTGTCAACTACATACTATTATATCTACAGAAATGAAGGCTAAAGGGCATGTAATGTGTTTGAACTCAACGAATTCAAAAAAATATGTAAAATACATCGGAGTGAAATTTTGTCTGTGAAAAATAATGAAAAGTTTTCAAGTTTGCAGAATTTCTGTGTACAATTTAATATCAGTTTAGAAAAAAGTTTCATGAAGATATTTGACATGTTTGACAATATTCTGAAAGTCTTTTTTGTTGACTTCAGATTAACATATTTGATAATGTGGCAAGAGTGGCTGAAGAGTTGATTATTGAAGAGCACTTTGGCAAAGAGGACATCAAAGCCATATAGGGCCAAATCGGGATGATATTGGAACAGCTTGCCAGATGAACTTGTACAGAGAAGAAACAGCTGGAAGGAATATCTGAACTCTGATCCATTGTCTACGTCACCATTTGGAAAAAGTCAACACTACGTGTGGGAAACTTTTGGATGGCAGGCACAGTAAAGCTGATGTCATCAAACAACATGGATGAACTCTGCATACAAAATGTAAGTCATTGCCCAAATTTATTTCTGAATCTCCTCTATTTGTGTGATATTTTTACGTCATCATAAGAGAATACAGTACGGTACGTGTTAGTTATGTTGGTATGAATTCAGTTTTAGAGACCCAAAGAGGACCAGTATCAGTAATTTTAGTTTTTGTAGAGACTTAATGAGATTTATGGTCATGTTAATAGTTCCAACATGGATTAAGTATGACGTTAACTCTATGCCATGAACTCTATACTGACTGAGTACTTCATGCATATTTGGAGTTCAGTAAATCACTTTGGCGTATGATGTTCTAAAATTGAAAATCTGGCCAGCAAAATGGAGATTGTATTGTTAATGTGCATGTCCATCTGTGTCATCCGAAATGTATTTTTCTGTATACTCTATTTTGACAGTACAGTACATAATATTTGGTATAATTATGAATGGAGTATTTTTTGTTAAAAATCCCATGTTAAAAATCCCCTGAATATTTGTGTGAAATTCACAAAAAGTCATTTTTTGTGAATTTCATGTACAATATATATTCACCAGGGCAAAAACATGGGTTTTTTTAACTCAAAATGTTCTAATCTGTTGTGAGATGCTAATCTGTTGTGAGATTTTTTTCCAAGTTAACATTTAAATAACTTTTCATTGTTTATAATGATGAAATTCAAATTGAGATACACATGAATTCTGGCAAGTCAGTTTTTAAGCTTGACATTATAACCACAACATCAGTTTCACAATAGAGTGTGCAAGATTAATCTTTAAATGTTTTCTGTACTGTTCAAGAAAGTCAAATGGGAAAAATGAGGAGAAAGTACTTTATGTAAATGATATCAGTTTTAATGTTGCTTGATATGAGAGAAAAGGTGAATGTTTATAGAGTTTCATGAATTATGCTACACTGAATATTTTAAAGGAAAGCTTAGAACTGCGAATTAATTTCATGAATGCAAGGAATGGTTAAAGTAATTATTCTGAACATTGCAGCATTATGACAGAGAGTTCATCGTGAACCACATCACAGAAATAAAGAAATTCAGAAAGTTAAAGAAGGCAATGAGCCAAATCCCATCATTATCATCATATGTGAACATCAGACGTTATAGCTGTGCCACCTGGAGGCTTTGCATTCAGCATAATGCTTGGTATCAACTCTGGCCTTGGAAAACCATTTTTAACATGTAATGTTTGTCTTCTCTACTAGTCAGGTGGCTTAGCAACTAAAACTGGCAAGATCGTTACACGGATGACAAAAGTGCCAAATTTGCTACAGAGGTTCGCATACATGTGTAGATCAAAATTAGCTATTGCTCTAAAAATTTGGGCCACCGGACAGGCTCGATGACGTCATAAATTCAAAATGGCCGCCATTATATTGCTTAAAAATGGTAAAATACGGTTTATTCGGCTAGTTTCAATATTTTTTGAGTAAACTGACACAAACATTCTCAATTACAAATACAACATAAAATTGATGCAAATCAATTATTATGATGACGTCATAAAGCCAAAATGACCACCCAAATTCAAAATGTCAGTCGTAACATTGTCTAAAATGTTAAAGCACTGTTATTAAGCCTGTTTCAGCATTTTATCGCTTGAACTGAAATTAAGACCCCAAATTACAGACAAAACATATAATTGATACAAATTAATTATTGTGATGACGTCATAAAACCAAAATGGCAACCGAAAGTTACATTAATTATGGCCTATTATGAAGTTCACTATGCTCGGTACAATAGCCCAATTACGTGACAAACTTATAGTCAAAATAAAAGATAACTGTACCAAAACTTAGCCAATAAGTTCAACACAAATAACAAACTCTTATGAGATTATTTATTATTAAACAATAATCTGTGTTTGAAAAATCGAATCGATATAAAAGGAAATGAAGGCAACTTCACACACTGGTTCAACCTTGTTTATGATACGGTATAGTGAGTGGATCAATGTGGTTTTGTGATAGGGAAACATGGTGCGAAACCAGTGAATCGATAGTGTTTTGACCCTCGTAATGTGACCTTTGTCCCAGAAAAAAGGTTGGTGTTGGTGATTCCTCCTAGCGGCATTTCGGGCCAAAGTGAGGTCCCTTCTTCAGTCACTTGAATGGTCTTGTATTCAACATGCTTAGTTTGATGGTAGCCATCAAAAAGAGATGCTAAGATCATTATGTTGTGGTCCGATTGTTGCGTGAATTGTTGCTAAGACCGTTCATTTGTCCTCTCCTTGTGTTTGAATTTTGCTTTAAGGAGGATATCTTGTATGTTTTCCTTTCTTTTATACGTTATTATAGTTTTCTGGAAAACCATGGCCAGCGTATAAGCGTCCTTCATTATTTTCCAGTTTCTTATCACATAGTTTGATTAGGCTGGTTATGATGAGGTTGTGCTGACAAGGTTTTTGTTATATCGTTACTCTTATTTTTGTTGATGAAGGATGGCTGACGTTTTGTTACATTAATTTCTTTTTGATACAAGTTATGTCTTTCTTTTTGTAATCTCGTTGTTGAAGTTTTTGCGTTGAGAAATTGACCTTTTTTATGAAGTCCATATTGTTGTTGCATGTGCGAACATATCTGCGTAATTCACCTTTAATGAAGCATTTGAAGGTTGGTGGCAGATAATATCGTCAGATGGTTTTGTGTGGGTTTTACAATCGAGCCATCTCTCTCGATTGCGTCTCTGGCATTTGAAGACCACAAGGTCAGGGTATGAGATTTTGTCGATAAAATATTCAATTATGAATTCCCAAGTTTAACGTAGGGTACAGGGTGTTGCACTCGTCGACAAATGTTCTGAATGTTATAAAATTATGTTCTGTTCCTGAGTAAATCATGAAAATGTTACCTTTTAAACGTTTCCATACGAATATTTGACCGGATTTGGGATTTTATATAGTTTTCTCCGTTTCATGGTATGAGATATCAGCTATTTCTGGTGAGCCCATTCTTCATCCATAGATTTGTTTGTATTTTTCTCAGTTGAATTAAAATATGTTGCGTTTCAGAATAATCAACAGTAAGGCTTAATGTACGTTGTTGGTGGTTTTTTTGTATCATATCAGTTGGTTGGTAATGTTTCAGAGTCCAACGCTACGATCGCTGTATTTATGGCTTCATTTTTCGCATATTTGTCTACATTGATACCACTTCTAATGTTACCAGAATAGAGTTTGCTTGTATATTTATTGATTCTAACTAGTTAATGAAGTTTTTGTGTCCTTGACATATGTAAGTCGTCTTTGCATGATTGGTTTTATGGCAAAGTCTAGAAATTCCGAGATTTGGTTTATTGGACTCGAGCAGCCATTTCTATTGAGACGTTGGATGATGATTGTTCCTTCTACTTGGGTTTTGTGTATTTTTGGCAGGAGATACCATTGTATTGTACAAATTATTCTACTTATGGGAATGGGGAAACTGTAAATCACCTCGTCAATGATCTTCTTGTCGCAGATAAACGATATCATATACAATTTCCATCGTATAGTTAATGTCGCCAAGTGTTGCCTTAATGTACATTAATAGTGTACATTTCGCAGCTGTCTATAACTTTCTTTAATGTCATTTGTCGTATTCACAATTGCTATGCCTCTTACTTTATTGATGGGTTTTATTGTGATTTATTTTGTTTTAGATAGATTGTTCAGAGCAGTCTTTTCTGGTAGAGTCATGTTCTTTCTGATGTGGGTTGCGAATGGAATTTCCTCTATCGATCTAAGTTGCTTCGAGACAGTTTTACAATTTGGGGTTTTCCGCCGTTAGTAGTGTCGACATTGGATTTATCTTAGAACAGATGTCTGACTGATGAATTGATCGTTTGTTTCTCATGATATTGCACAATCTTATGATGCGAATAGATTTGTTGATATCTGATAGGACAATTTTTCTGTATAGGCACTTCGGAATGGGAATAAATTTCAAGCTTTTGCTTGATGCTTTGATTTCAACATTTGATAAGGTTTGATTTGCAAGATTTTTAATGAATCTGAGAATCTTCCTTAGTTCTCGCTTTTTTAATCTTCGAATTTCTGTTTATGTTCTTCCTGGCGTTTTTTATGTTTTTGGTTTCCAAACAGCAAAACGATACCAAAAACGAAAGGCAAAGACGCTTTTCATAGAATTCGTGAAAACTGCAAAAAAGCAAGGTAAGCTAGCTTCAAAAGTCAAAAAGGTCTTCTCTTTGTTCAAAAAACCCTGACCAAACGGTCTTTTTGAGGCCGGCACATCCTCAAAAAAGAGTACTAATGTAACACAAAACTATGTGTCTGTCACCACACATCGAGACATAAAAAAACAGAAAATTCAACAAACGAAAAAGGCTTCTCAAACAAATGAAGCAAAAGACCAAATCACAAACATAAAACCTTTTTTCGGGGGCCAAGGTCACATGACCAGGGTCAAGGCATGATTAATTCACCGGTTTCTCGCCATGTTTTTCGTTATCATGAAATCACACTACTATTGATCTACTCACTATAACATAACACTTTCAAAGGTAGAACCGATATGTAAAGTTGCCCTTATTTCCTATGATATTGTTTCAGTGTTCAGACAGAGGTCATTTGTAAATAATCAATAATTTCATAATAGTTTGCAACTTGTGTTGAGCTTATTGGCTAAGTTTTGGTACATTTATCATTTGTTTTGAGTTTACGGATCATCAAGACAAATTGTACATTGCCTTGAAACTATTATATGCTGGACACAGGCTTCATCAACAGTAATTCAATAATATCACACGATATTATGGGAGATATTTTGAATTTGGTCGACCATTTTGGCTTTATGACGTTATCACAATAATAGATTTGCATCAATTTTATGTTGTATTTGTAATTTAGGATGTTTGTGTCAGTTTATTCAAAATAATATTGAAAAACTGCCTGAATTAGCAGTATTTTACCATTTTAAGCAATATAACGGCGGCCATTTTGAATTTATGACGTCATCACAATAATTAATTTGCATCAATTATATGTTTTGTCTGTAATTTGGGGTCTTGATTTCAGTTCAGGCGATAAAATGCTGAAACAGGCTTAATAACAGTGCTTTAACATTTTAGACAATGTTACGACTGACATTTTGAATTTGGTCGGCCATTTTGGCTTTATGACGTCATCATAATAATTGATTTGCATCAATTTTATGTTGTATTTGTAATTGAGAATGTTTATGTCACTTTATTCAAAAAAATATTGAAAACTAGCCGAATAAACCGTATTTTAACCATTTTTAAGCAATATAATGGCGGCCATTTTGAATTTATGACGTCATCGAGCCTTTCCGGTGGCCCAAATTTTGGAGCAATAGCTAATTTTGATCTACACATGTATGCGAACCTCTGTAGCAAATTTGGCACTTTTGTAATCCGTGTAACGATATTTTTGTTAAGCCACCTGACTATACATTTCACAGTCTTACTGATCTAAGCGCTGCAAGAAAAGCCAGGCTAGAGAAGTCAATGGAATTCTTAATCAGTTCTCATGGAACAGCAGGAAGAGCTTGAGAAAGCTTGACTAATGGAAAAACAGAGAATTGGAAAATCCATGGTGATGGTGAAAGAAATGTATCTACGCAACAAAAAACATCAGGTATAGTAGGAATTACCAACAATTATGTAATTCCCCTCCACTCATTGGATGGTAAAGTCTCATTGTTTTCTGTGACCATGCAGACAGACTACTCATGGATGAAGGGGTGACAAAATGATTGGATTTCAAAGCTGCTCTGTCCACTACATGCTTTAAGCTGTGTCAGTAACATACCAGTGACCTGTCTCCAGAACATCATCCAAAACAAAACCGTATTTTATTTCGTGACCAGCTGTGCCAGTCAGTGTCCTGTCTCCACGACATCAACCAAACCAAAATTGTATTCCATTTACTGGCCAGCTGTGCCAGTCAGTGACCTGCCTCCAGGACATCAACCAAACAAAAATGTATTCCATTTCCTGCCAAGCTGTGCCAGTCAGTGTCCTGTCTCCACGACATCAACCAAAACAAAATTGTATTCAATTTCCTGCCCAGCTGTGCCAGTCAGTGTCCTGTCTCATGGGCATCAACCAAAACAAAATTGTATTCCATATCCTGCCCAGCTGTGCCAGTCAGTGTCCTGTATCCACGACATCAACCAAAACAAATTGTATTCAATTTCCTGCCCAGCTGTGCCAGTCAGTGTCCTGTCTCCAGGACATCAACCAAAATAAAACTGTATTCCATTTACTGGCCAGCTGTGCCAGTCAGTGTCCTGTCTCCAGGACATCAACCAAAACAAAATTGTATTCCATTTACTGGCCAGCTGTGCCAGTCAGTGACCTGTGTCCAGGACATCAACCAAAACAAATTGTATTCCATTTACTGGCCAGCTGTGCCAGTCAGTGACCTGCCTCCAGGACATCAACCAAAACAAAACTGTATTCCATTTACTGGCCAGCTGTGCCAGTCAGTGACCTGCCTCCAGGACATCCGGAACCAAAATTGTATTCCATTTCCTGACCAGCTGTGCCATTCCTGTCAAGGCAGAATTTAGGAAATTCTCCATCCCTTGTGGTTTGAATACATGTTTCAGCTGACATCAATCAGGAAATAAAACACATGCTGAAGATGATCTCACACACACATATATGATTCATTTACTGACGTTGAAATCAGCTTTTCACATTTTGACCTACTGTAATGTCCAACAGTGCCCATCATGATATAAATGCACAGGAAAGCTTTAGAAAAATACTGTAAAATTGCTTCTGTAATCATAAATTTGAACGTGAACTGCAGATTTATTGTCTATCACTGTTCTTTTCACAAGGCTTTGATGAACTTCAGACACTATCAACACTGACTTCATGTGATTGGAGTATGCCACTGTGTTGAAGTGAACCTGTATTTTCTGATTGTCAATAGTTCCTGACATGGATGGAAGAAAAGCAACAGTTGGTAGAGGATGAGTCCAACAAAGATCTGAGTAATCTGCATGGACAGCTAACTACAGAGACATCGACCCTTTGAAGCAGAAGTGTCTGCGAGCGAGGACAGTGTGGACAAGTTGACTCAGGTCAGTCTTGCTCGATCAATAAAGATCATTTTGGTCAGTCTGGTCATCAGTGTACCCTCCAAGGGAAGGTGAAAAACATTTTTTTAGTCAAGTTGAAGAAAACTTGCTGTGTGTCACAGAAAAGGATATAACTAACATTCAGCAGCTGTAAGTATAGCGCCCTCTATGGTCATGTCTTTCTCGACTCCTGACTCTGTCGTGTGTGATAATGACAACAACAATGCAGGGAAATATGTTATCTGTGTAAATGTCCGCTGAGCATTTCCTACAGCTGCATCAGTTCTGCTGCTGACTTAATTCAATGTGTTCAGGTGGATTTGCCCTGATCATGACGCGTCAAATTAGCTTATTGGGCATACTGCTGGCCATATTTAACATAGGTCAATAAGGACATGCCAAGGCCATGTATAAAACAGTGCTCAAAATGATTAATTATTAAAGAAGTGTTTGAGGTCAGTTCCCTCACAATATCACAGTGTCAACTGAGGTCAACTATTTTCATGCTGTTTATAATAAGCATCTACTCTCATCAGGTCATGCCAGGCTACAAAGTTCACATGGGGTCACCACAGTCATATAAGGTAGTTACTCTTCAATTTCTGTGATGTCTCTTATTCACAGGATGGACAGAAACTCTTAGATGATAATCACTATGCATCGGAGGATGTTCAGAATTGTCTTGATGAAATCAAGATGTGAGCAGTGTTGCTTTTAGACACATCAGAGAAGACAGAGAAACTAACGCCGGCAATGGAGCAAGACATGCTGAACAAGTTTTACTTGAAGACATGGTACTGAATCTTGAAGAACTTGAAGCACTGTTTACATCTTATGATCTGGGCAATGAGTTGAGGAGTGTGAGAACTTTGATGAAGGAACACAACCCGTAGGAAACGTGCAGATCTTCATTTAGCTGCAGCAGATCGGTTTCAGAGCTGTGACAGCTCAAACCAGCTTTAATGCAGATCTGCAGAGAGCGTTTGGAGCTGTCATTTGTCTGCTGAGATTCGAGTGTCTCTGGAAGACGAAATGCAGACTTGTGCAGCTCTTGGCAGATCGGTCAACAGCCGTTATGCAGCTCAAAATCGTTCGAAGTTAAACTTTGTTGACACTACAATTGTCACAGCTCTATGGCAGCTCGAAACAGTTCACTGGCAGCAAAACATGAGCCAGTCAAGGTATATATATAGGCACCACCGTAGTTGAGTTTTCGTTTCTAGTAGAGTGAAGTTCTAAGGACGGTCAGGTATTATTTAATGAGTTCAGTCCATTTTCAAATTAAATTTGCGTGCGTCTGTTTTGCGATCTCGGCTCAGAAAATTGATCAAATACGCGTGTACGTGTACATGTAGTCCATCAGCGTAATCCTATGGGCATATGCACACATATGAAAACGCCGGGAAAGCCCTGTGCATCAATGAGAAGTTGCCTTATAATTATCAACGTGTCTTCCTCAGCATCATTGTTCATTCAATGTAAAGCTGTGCTCCGTTTTACCTTTGATATTTGTAGGTCCGAGCACCTCTATTTTTGCACTCCCCACAGGTCCAAACATCAAATCATAGACCCTTGAGAAAAACGTGTACTTGCATGTTGATGTTGGTTAGGCTGCATCACGCATGATGACGTCATTTATCATGTGAAAATTGTCCGCGATTGGTCAGATTCGCTAAATGACCCAGGTCATGCAGGTCAAAGTGTTAGCGGCAAGACACATCGACCGTTAATCTACACGTATTGAATTAGCTTCAGGGTAACTCTGTCATGTTTCTTTGCTAAACTTTGGATGAAATTTCGCCGAAAACGGTATCCAACTTTGATAAAATGGTAGCAAATTGAACGAGTATACTTGACGACATATTCAACGTACCAATAGGTCTCGCCGTCAGGAGAAATGAGGTCAAACCATGGATATATTGCCTGCAATTGCAAACGGCATTGCAAACCGCATACCGATCCCAATGATACTATAGGTAAGTTACTTTGACATATCTCCTTCATTTTTTATTTGTACAGACTTTTCTCAAGATTACATTCTGTATATCGAGGATATCTAGTTGCTTCAAAGTTCAAGCCAGGCATCAGTAAAACTGCCGATTTGCGATTGTACGGTTCAAGAAGACAGGGTGCTGAAATATACACAGTCAATCCAACACAATTGTCATCAATAAAATTGCCGATTTTCGATCACCATGTAATCAGTGTTTCATCTAGGCTTTTGATCTGCTTCATGAAAATGCTGTTGAAACAATATACCATGCGTAAATTTTGCGTACGCTGATTTTGCATATGAAAGCCTGCCGGTTGAGAGCTACGTGTACGTTCACAAAGTTCATTGCCCTAGCCCGATACGGTTTCTGTGTCACATTATCTCTGTACGATTGAAAAAAGGAGACAAACTGAAGTTTTTAGCATTGTATGGATGTCCATAACACTCTGAAAATAATTCTGATAGCAAAATCGACACGAACAATCAGACTTTATTGTCACAGAAACGTGTTCAGTGCAGACGGCATGCAATGAAAGTCACAAGCAAAATGTGGTGTCAATGGCCCACACAATGGGTCCTGTTTTTGAATTCAGTGAACAGACAAACTTATTTTCGGGGCAAATAAACCCGTACAAGTTACAAGTTAAGTTCCCCAAAATTTTAAAATCCCCTCGAAAATTCCAGTGGAAGGGGACCAATCCCCCCACCCTGGTGTAGTATCCTAGATGAAACACTGTGCAATATGGTTCAGTCTTTGCCAGCCTGCAGCCTTGCTTCACTTTCTTTTTCATCGACAGGCCGTTAACTGGCTTATTGATAAATTCGCTAATGTAAATTCTCACTGGATTTTAAAAGCTACGTGAACCTTTTGTCTGCACTTTAGAACTGTAAATCATATATTTTCACATTTCAGTAACTTGTGTTTCTCATTCTTCTATCATTTCAGAGTTCATCTGTGACTAGTATTAAGGCTTTACGTTGAAGGAATACTTCACAGTTTTACACTATAAAAGTATCAAAAACGCGAGCGATTAAATTTAGAGCATAGCCCTACATGTAGCATTGTGTCCTTTCAGCATGGAAATCCCTTGGTTTGAGTGAGTAAACAGAATTTGTAAACATGTTTGCTGCGAAGTGATTTTACATAAAGTAACACTTTTATTTCCCATGGTCCATCTGGGTGAATTGTATCTGTTTAATTACACCCCCGCGATTCTTCTTTCTAATTAAATGCCAAAACAAATGTGTATTGCTTGATATAGTTTGATGTCCTTTCCATATAGAGGATCTCAATTTCATTACTACTACCGGCATTTGTTCAAAGCTATCTCACAATATCTCCAAAACTTGGACTAATTTGTACTAGTTTTGATATAACATTATGCTAGCTTCAGAAAAGTTTTAGACTTTTTTCCTTTGTTGTATTCAATGCAATTTTTCCCGTAACTTTTAGTAATAAATGAGTTTTTCTTCATCCTACATCAGGTGTTATCTTTTTTTACTCACGTGTGAGCTAGTTCACTGGTATGGTAACTTTGATGAGGTGTCACATTTATCTAACAGGGTGACGAGGATCTCCAGCTGCTTGTGTTGTATGTTTGTGAGCCACTGAAGTGAGCATGACATGAGGTAGAAATAAATATATTTTTGTGTGTACAAATAAAATATGACCCATTACATGCAGTATGATATGGTGAATAAGCCATGTCCATTTTGAGCTGTTATATGTCTTCAAGTGGTCTAATTTGAGCTGCTGTAATATCTGCAGGTCAAAAGTCATGGGCTGAAAGTTGTCTGCAATGAGCTGTGGCATGTCTGCATGTCAAAAGTCATGGGCTGAAAGTTGCACTGTATGTCTGCAGGTCAAAAGTCACGGGCTGCATTGAGCTGTCATGTGTATGTCATTGATCTGCAGATTATTTTAAATCCTGACATTGTCTTTTCCACAGCAATTCTGACAGTCAGCGTGTGGTACATGACATCATTGTGCTGCTTCTTCCCCTGTATTGTATACAAATGATAGTTTTCTAAAGTGACATATAAATGTACCCAGTACCCAGTAACTCTTTTGATACGTTTACCTTGTGAGCAGCAGATTCTAAAATTCACCTTGGAGTCATGTATACAGATACCAGAAGGTCTGAACAGCCATGAAAAAGTTGAGAGGATATACTTCCAACACGTCTTCATTCCAGTGGACACATTCAATCACACTTGACTGTAAAAGAAAAACCTTCTCAGGCAATAAATGTTTCATTAAAAAAACAATAACTGTACAATAAAACAAATATCTCTTCTATTATGAACATACAATAATTGTAGTTTCAACATGAAATGAGCTGTTAAATATATGTTTTCATTGTAAATATTAGTTAGATACAAAATAAAAACGTTTGTACTTTGATCTATTATACTGGATACTGAATGCAAAATATTAATGTTAGTACAAAACATATCTAATATGTTGGAAGAATAACCAACATTTTAGGAAATGAATTATACATGAAAGTCTGTTGATAAATTCTGTCTGTTTAAAAATGCTTTGACAGATTATACAGATACGTCATCACAAAGTGAAACATCACAAATTTTTAACGAGTACATGTAACTGTTTATAAAAATATATCAATATTGAATTTAGTGTTAGAAGAATAATGATTATAAATTCTTGGTACTT
The DNA here is from genome assembly GCF_041260155.1 of Ptychodera flava. Taxonomy (NCBI): domain Eukaryota; kingdom Metazoa; phylum Hemichordata; class Enteropneusta; family Ptychoderidae; genus Ptychodera; species Ptychodera flava. The sequence goes on along the minus strand of NW_027248281.1, from coordinate 3,686,859 downwards.
TTGGTGATATCTTTTTTGGATTACACGTACTAAGTGCACTCTGATAATGGAATATACAAAAAAATGCAAAATGTGTCCTTTGAAAGACCTGGAACGGTAAGATCAACAGATCACAATATTTAAAACGTGTATCAAATGGAAACTGATCAGTTAAAAAATGTTATGTTAAATTTACATATATATATAAAAATTTAACTATGAAAAACTTATTCAACAAGTCATCGAAAAATGACACAGTCCCCGCTGTTTACATTGTTTGGAATGTTTAGTAGCTGTAAACTACTGATAATTGTGTTAATGTTGAATTCTGAGTATCATGTCAATAACATTCAACATCTAAGAATTCCTAGGGTTTCTGCGAGCCCTCGAGGCAAATATCTCCCTTGCTCTGCCGTACGGGAAATCGGCAACACACGGCCCTTCCATTGAGAGCAACATCAAATTATCTACATTGCCGTCGGAAAATACTACTACGGGCTCCTGTTTTAGCAGCTGAAGCCTTTTCGCATGCAACCAAGGATACAGGAATTACTACTGCAATACATGTCAATTGTCGAACTGCAGGAAACCTTTCCGCATATTCTTGAATTAGCAAACGACATGACTCCGAGTTCTCAGCGTAAACTTCGCTTGTCTGAAGTCGTTTCTAAACGCGTTGCCGTGACTGCTCACGGTTTACGTAGTCTGATCCAAGATGATCGATGAAGTTTCAAGTGCCTCGATACCGTAGTCACGGAGTTCATTGTCAATCTCTGGGTATTTACTTGCATTTATGACTTTGTCAAGACACAATAGGATATTAGTACATGTGTACAGTTGGCAGGAAATCGCTCCTCCGTTCGCTGTATCAAATGTTCGGCGCGATGAAGCGTCGACGCGAGTTTGCACAGGCAAAGCGGATGACGCAGCTCTCATTAGCATATATCGGTCATGTGGTTGGCTTCGATTTCTTCTCTGAACTCGCGTTCATAATTCCTTTACATCTAACACTGTCCGTAATTCTGCGATGGTCGACTGTATCATTGGTTGTATTATCGAAAGGTTGCATTCATGATTCCTTTACATCTAACACTGTCCGTAATTCTGCGATGGTCGACTGTATCATTGGTTGTATTATCGAAAGGTTTGCATCCTGACTATGAAAGACAAAATTACATTGGTCAATGATCGGCATCATCAACATGCATGTCATGGCTATATGAACGAATATTGTTTGCTTCAACAAGCCGTCTGCAACGTTGTTATTTGCGGCATTCATCACCAAACTCCAAAAACAGTGCGGGCCTTCGCACCATTACGCTCCACCAAGGGATAGCCATCGGGCAGAGCATGGCTCCTTCAGACTTTGAAAGTCGACGTTCTTTCTCGAGTATTTTATTTTGATCCCGTACTAGCCGTTCTTTCAACTTCTGAGTAGCGAAAAAAGTTGAATATTAATGACGGTTTTTCGGTACTGCATTACTTTGCGGACGGCATCATTCGTGGCCAATGCAGTCACGTCGAACGCCGCCTTCATTTTTTCGTCCCGTCATGATGGACCGTCTGATCCCAAACAGATAGATAACTTTGTCAAACAGCCACATTTCAGAGCACGTGTTCACTGCATGTGATCACCAGCGATTCAAATCGTCTGACCATACCATTATTTTACGGGAGCCCGCATAAACAACCGTAGTGCTTGTCAACGATGACGTTTAAAACTGACGAGATGACATTTTTTGCAAATTACTAAAGCTTTCTGTGGCTCTCGTTCATCACGACAGACAACGCTTGACGTCTAAAACTCCTAAAACTGACCAACCGAAACCGTCACCAGTCCTGCGAAATACCTTTTGGAATCGACTACAACCTTTGCTAGCGTCTCCCCCATAAATAATCGTACAGTCCGGTGATTTACGTCATCAGTGTATTTACATGATCCAAACATTGGCTTCAGATTCGGATTCAGAGAAAAAAAGTCTGAATAAAAGACATCAAGAGTAATTTTGGTGACTAAATTGAATTATTTTGAGATAATAAGGACTGTGCATCAAGAGACCATATGGTACTACATTTATGCCCAGTTACAAAACGATCGCTTCACAGATGCCACAGAAATCGTTGATGACAGGTGCACGGACGGAAGGACGCCGGGACGGACATGACCTAACCCATTAAGTCCCCGCTTGCGGGACTTAAAAACTTTGCAATTTTTGTTACATGTAGTTTGTTGACAAATAAATTTCACTTATATATTTCAAAATGCCTTTCCTGAAAATGAAGTGTACATGGAAAACATGAGAACTTTGATTTGATGTTTTATCATTAGATGTTGAGTTTCAGCCAAAATAAACAAGGCATCATGGTAAAACAATGTTCAATTGCTACATGTAAAAATCAGGATCACTGAGTCTGTGGTGTCCTTCATGGTAAGAGCTGATGAACAGTAAAACTTGCACAAGAAATGAATCACAGTACAAACCATGCCACCACCCGCACTACTTGGAAAGAGAGTAGTTGTATCAAGTCCGAAAACATTTCTTCCATCATTAAGACATCGAATGATCGGCACCTGAGACGAGAATAAAACGTATCATGTCCGATTTATACTATGTTATTCCTGTGCACTGCATGCAGTAGAGTTGCTACCATAAGTACCATACCAATCCATAATCGATATGAACAGAGATGATACACTTCTTGTCGCCATATGTTCTCAACTTCTCAAAGAACAGTGGTTGGTTTGAAATAGTCCCCTAAGGTGTGGAAAGTGTTGAGTAGCAAACTCTCAGTTGAAACATCACGAAAAGGCTGGAAAATTCAACATGTCCACGGCCGGCCATACACTGTAAACTCTAAGTGTCTAACGCAGGCAACGTCCTTCAATCATTACAGTTGTTCTCCTAAACCTCTTCTGTGTTCCCTTCATCGTCGACTGAGAGAAGTAATCGACGATTTCTCCCAAAAACCGTGGCTTAATGGAGTGAGTGATTATCCAGACTCATATTCCAACACTGGAATTCAAAATGGCAACCTTGGCAAAATTGGCCAATCAGAAGTCTTGTTTTACAACACGTGATGTTGTAAGGTCAAAGTTCGAATACATAATGATCTGTTTGACCTGTGACCTCCTGGCTGCTGCCGCTGCCTTTTCAAACATTAGTTTTGCGAGAATGGGAGAGTATATTACTTTTATGCCAACTTTTATACACTATAAATCAGTCAGTGTACCTCTATGGCCTTCCGACATGTATGATTATGCAAGTAACTATCGTGAGTAGTCAGATTTTAAGCCAATTACCTTTCTAAATGTGTTTGCATGTATCAACGTAGGACTCACTTTCTGATCGACACATGACTGAGGTAATGGCCTTATTTAGTGCACGGTGCTACACGGCAACACAGAAAAACCTTGAACAGGGCCCATGGGCTACATTGCAGCTATTCAGTGGTATGACTTGTAAACCAAACAAAAAAATTGTAGTTTCTTTTCCTGAAATTCGTCACAGCTTTTTTGAAACTTATCGTTTAAAAACATTATGTCCAGAGAAATAACCTTCATGCATTGATGTTTTTCAGTACATTTATTTCATATTCCAAGGTAATGGTTTGATAAATTTGTGCATTCCACAAATTGACCTATCTAAATTTTTTTTCAAAAATAGTATTTAACCAAATAAAAATTTAAAACATGGTCATCAAGAAAATTGGTCATTCTAGGATGATGGTCAACCATAGTTTATCATTGATAACGATAGTCAGAAATATAATCAGTCATCAAATAACATTGTTGACCATGGTTGCCGACAATCATGAACAGATCAGCGATGATAGACCGTGGTCAACTGTGATAGACCAAGGTATTTGACTGCTTACTGTGGTCTCATATCATAGCCAACCATGGTAGTTCATGGTCAAACATCAAAAACCATCAAATACCCTGTTGATCATGGTACATCACGGTTGACATTTCGCCGGGGTTTGCAGATATCTGCCAGTGATCTGCTACAGCCGAGCTGCAAAGATCTGCAACAGCCATCTGGCAGGTCTGCAGGTTTGGTAAGGAAGGTATGTAACAATTTTCACTGTCCTTATTGCAATGTTGTCATCAGTCCATGTACCTTGCTACAATAGCTAAGATGTGCTTTATTGCAATCTCAGTGAAGGCATCATGTTCTGAGTGAGATATTCACTTTTCCAATTTTTCCCTTTGCATTATCATATTAAACTTTAGATAAGAATAAAAAAGTTAGAAATGGTGTCAGAGAGTGATTCATTCAGAAAACCATTAATATCCAATGCTCTGAAAACGTCAACACTCACCATTGATAACAATAGAGTTGGGCCAAACCATTTTTCTAAAAGGGTTAAACTTTGACTGTTTTTTCCAGATGTTGGAAGGTGACACAGTAATTCAAAAATGAGAACATGGATGACTTGAAGCACAGTCCCTACAGCTTGCAGATGAGGGGCATTATGATGCAGACAGGATCCTTAGTAAGTACAACAGACCTCTCTGATAGGTATGTCTTTTGATTCTGGGAATGAAATCTATGCATAGAGATGTGGCAATTTATTCTGCAATATGAGTGAATGTGCTGCAGTATCTTGACCTGTGGGCAGTTTTTGTCAAAAAATTTTCATCATAGTGTGGTGTGCGATATAGAAATAATGGACAACGTGCTGACCATTAACGTTTACTTATGGGCAAGGGCGAGAGGAAAGACAAATATTAACGGGCGAGGCTTGCCAAGCCCATTAATTTGGCTTTCCTCTCGCCTGCGCGAGCATGCTTCGATTATGGGCCGAGAGGTGGTACAGTGTTGCTTAAACAGGAAGTAACAGGACCAGGGCGCACAATAGGGGGATTACTGATGACGCAGCCATTTGCAAACACTGGGCAGGAGTTTTTGAATCCTCATAGCATCGCTTTGACCGTATGATGAATTTGAATAATCATGATGGGCACTTTCGTGACATATTCAGAGAGGGGTCAACGGTCATACAGGGAACACATTTGAAACATATGTGTTCTCCTACAAAAACTGAGTAATTTTTCAAGTTATTTTTTGACTCAAGTTAGTCGCTAATATATTCACAGACATCATATGCAAGATTCAATGACAGTGAATCCTGAAACATGGCAAAATTATGGATTCTCAGACCAAACATGGCACGTCTGATCAGTAGTGTGGCTTTTTTACATTTGCATAGATTTACGATAATCAGGCTTTAATTGGGAAAGTTCCTGTTTAAATATTGGTATGCCTAAAGCATGAGTGAAAATATAGAAATCACCAAAGTATATGTACGGCCAGATTAAAGGCTTGTCATGAGTTTTGATGACACAGTTTATTAGTCCCCACGGACACCGTCCGGGGGTACTTATAGGTTTGGTCATGTCCGTGCGTCCGTCCGTGCGTCCGTCCGTTCACACAGATATCTCAGAGACCCCTGGAGCGATTTTGTTCAAACTTGGTACAAGGATAGTACCCTACCTCATACAGATGCACGTCGATTTGTTTCACAATGCGATCAAATTTGGCCGTGTTAGAGGACTTTTTAGTTTTCACCTCCATAGACTCCCATGTATAAGGCAGTCTCCATAGACTCCCATGTATAAGGCAGTCCATAGACTCCCATTTATAAGACTAAGAAAAAAAAACATTTAATTTCTCATCTTATTAGCCCCACGGACACCGTCTGGGGGGACTTATAGGTTTGGTCATGTCCGTGTGTGCGTCTGTGCGTGCGTCCGTGCGTCCGTCCGTGCGTCCGTCCGTTCATGCAGATATCTCAGACATGCCCAGGTCAATTTCTTTCAAACTTTGCACAGGGATAGTACCCTACCCCATACAGATGCACGTCGATTTGTTTTACAATGCGATCAAATTTGGCCGTGTTAGAGGACTTTTTAGTTTTCACCTCCATAGACTCCCATGTACATAAGGCAGTCTCCATAGACTCCCATGATAAGGCAGTCTATAGACTCCCATGAATAAGGCAGTCCATAGACTCCCATGTATAAGGCCAAGAAAGATAAAAATTTAGTTTCTCATCGTATTCATATCGCAAAAAGGATACAGTGACACAGTTTTTAGTCCCCATGGATGAAGTCCAGGGGGCTTATAGATTGGGTCATGTCCGTCCGTGAGTCCATCCGTTCACGCAGATATCTCAGATATTTTGACAAAATGTCATGTGACCTTGGTGACCTTTGACCTCAAATATATATATTTGTCCATAACTCAGTAACCACAAGTGCTACACCCTTCATATATGGTATGATGGGACAGCTTATGACGCCACATATTGTACCTCATTAATTATGTGTATATCTAATTTTGAGCGAGCCAATAGAGTTAGAGGTCTGATTTTTGGTATATAGGGATAACTTAGCAATACAATTTTTTGACAAAATGTCACGTGACCTCGGTGACCTTTGACCTCAAATATACATATTTGTCCATAACTCAGTAACCACAAGTGCTACACCCTTCATGTATGGTATAATGGGACAGCTTATGACGCCACATATTGGGCCGTAGTTAGCGACCACTACCTATCTGACTTACAGATTGATATATGGCGGGTGCCACATGTGGGGCAGGATGCGCTTACTATTTTCGAAACACCTGACATCACTTCTGGTCTTTTGGCCAGAGGTCCATATATCTTTCTTTCATGAATTTGACTTTGTTTGTACCGTCTATTTACTGTCTGTTCTGTGCTGTTTTGTGTCTATGTTTACAACTATTGTCTTACAAATTTTGACCTAGTGTTATTGGATTATGGATTGGTATGATTGCGATTATTGTACCTCATTAATTATGTGCATATCTAATTTTGAGCAAGCCAATAGAGCTAGAGGTCTGATTTTTGGTATATAGGGATAACTTAGCAATGCAATTTTTTTTTACAAAATGTCACGTGACCTCGGTGACCTTTGACCTCAAATATACATATTTGTCCATACTCAGTAACCACAAGTGCTACACCCTTCATATATGGTATGATGGGACAGCTTATGACGCCACATATTGTACCTCATTAATTATGCGCATATCTAATTTTGAGCGAATCAATAGAGCTAGAGGTCTGATTTTTGGTATATAGGGATAACTATAGGATAGAAATTTTTTGACCAAATGTCATGTGACCTCGATGACCTTTGACCTGAAATATATCTTTATGTCGATAAATACGTAACCATAAGTGCTATGTCCTTTTATCTATACCCTCCAATTCTGATAGGATATTAGACCTTAAGATGTCACTCTTGTACCTCATTATTATGGGCATATGTATTTCTTGGCTGGCCAATACAGTTAGAGGTCTCATCTTTTTTCCCGATTTAGAACCGTGACTTAGACATGCCTCATGTGTTTCAAATTGGGAACAACGACATAGACTTATGTGCCCATAGATCTCAACATATACACTCCAGTGATACTTCTTAATGATCAAATTTCCCTGCCCCATCAAGACTAATACTCCTAATTACAAGTGGGGACTATGTCATTGTCATGACACCGTTTATTTTGTTGCAGATCACATTTCTTCAGGAAACCATATGATGCGAGTGTGAAGAGGATTATGAACTAACAGAAACACTCAATGAAGTCAGGATACAGGTATTAATACTGCAGAGACCTGCTTTGAGACATATTCCGGGTACAGTCCTCAGCCATACATCAGCTTCTAAAGCACTTGTCAAGATAGAAACTAGTGTTTTCAACAGAATGACCATGCAGTCATTGTAACGTGACTGGTCAAACAGCAGCTGCTAATCCAGATACAAATTAACAGTCCAGCTTTAGGATCTGCTGGTGGTAGAATGTCAGGACAAAACCAAGGTCTTAAATTAAGTAAGCAGAATTGTGGATGTTCCCGTTGTAAATTGACCACTGGAACTTCCACAATTCTGTTCACTTAATTTAACACCTTGAGAAATATCAAAATAATTGGTTCTAGCAATATTAATGTAGGATTTGAAGGTGTCGGTATGCCACCAACTAAACCTGTACAGGTAAAACTGAAGGAGAGAAATGTAGATGATAGCAGACAACGCATAGCTACATTGTACTGCTAATAGAAGGAAAATGAGGCAGTGAAGTGGCCAACTGTACCACAGAAAGAGAAACGATCGTACAAATTATTGTTTGCAAATAAGTAGCGAGGTACAGGTTACAGCTTGCAAGCTTAACACTGATTTAAATATCACTAAATTTACTTGTTTTTCTTTGACTTCAGCAGATATGTGCAATGTATGTTGTATATTTCATGATTTGAATGCCATGGATAATTCTTTTCTGTCTTCCTGTCTCACTACATATCAGACTAGATCACTGAATGACTTCAATCACATCAAACTACAGTACAGTACTGGTTGTGAAGTGTTCATGCTCGATGTGTTAATTCTTCTTTTCATGAAATAGAGTAAGTTTTTATTATTGATGGTTGTTATGACATGTGAGTGGAAGTATTGTGTTTTGCTTTTTTGTCCAAAATGTGTAGGGATGTTACCAATACCAAAAAAATATCCTGAATTTATTTATTTCAATTATGAGGAAGATTCCGAATCAGAAAATGAAATATACTTTTTACCAGTTGATAACCATAGCAATATTAACAATTATCTATTCTGACTTTTGAATTGATTAATGCAACTTAAGTCTGTCCAATTAAGTTGTATTCACCATGCAAATATCTCTGCTTAAATGTCACCCGTCCATTTCTGTATAGTTACATATATAGGCAAAGCAGACTTGTCCCAGACTACAATCTACAAAACAACGTATCATTGATATAATGCAGTGGGGATTTAAAAGGTGGGCGGCATTCAGGTTTGTAAATGTTGAGTCTGTGAATGGAGGCATTTGTCAAAATTTTCTGGCAATGCTGAGATGAATCGACAAATTAGCAAAGTATGTAGTATGTATGCAATTGTCAATGTTTTCAGTTGTTAAGAAAGTTCGTCTTAATTAGTGAAATTGAAATTCTTTTCAGTTGTATGGAAAGTTTGTCTAAATTCATAAAATTGTCAATCTTTTCAGTTGTATTGTAAAGTCTTGTACTATGTTGTGTTCACAAATAGAGACATACAGGTCAACACCAAGGTCAAAGGTCAAGGTCAAAGGTTTAGGACAGTAATCCCTGATTCCTTGATATCAAGCCATGATGTGTTAAGCTTCAGAAATTGTCCAGACAGTGCCAGTAAGAATATTTCAAAAAAATGAGACAGAAAAGTAAGCAACTTAATAAAAGTTTTGTAAATATTTACAAAATGCCTGCATTTTCAGATTGTATATCTGAAATGTCAATAGTTTTCATACATTCGTGTAGCTTGAACTCAAAAATTGTGCTTTATTTTATATTCGTAGAAATTGCTGTAAATAATGTACATTTTCAGAAAATGCATGGTTTGTATAAATTGAAATACAGAATAAATAGTGAAAGAATTTGATGAAGAAACAAACTTTGTTTATTTTCATGTATGTTATAGATAAATGTGTATGGTGATACAGTACAATTGAATAATTATATCAAAAGCTTAGTGGTACTGGAATCTATCCATATATTTTAAAGAGACAGAAGCTGAAAGTGTTTACTTGCTCAGTCTTGTTCAACTCTATAGCATGCTTACTTCCATAATATTCACTACATAACAGTAATATGAGTAACAATGACTGTCGCTGTTGAAAACTGGGGTCAATGAACTTGGCTATCCTAAAAGTTTAAAAGTTGTATGAGTAGGCTACTTTCACAAAGAAACAGAATTTTTAGCCATCAAAACAATTGCACCTGTGTTAAAGGTAATTTACACCCCTGGCCACTTTAGTGTTGATCAAGCCTGTCTGGTACAAGCAGAAATTCTGTCTGCAGAAGGGTGATAAAACGGTTACTTTACCCTGTATCAGTGGTGATAATGATCCTACTATCGGTACCCCGTGGACACGCCGATTAGCCTGAAATTAGGGAGTGATTATAAACTACACTGTATACAAGCATGTGTTTCAAATGCAGTCAGTGTTAGAGAACATATCACACATTTTGTGCCGATTTCAATATTGCAGTGAATGAATACCAACAATACTACAGCGTGTATCGCAAGTGTCGTGTTCAGACTCTGTTCAGACAGCGGGAATTGAGAAAATGCCACTTTGAAAATGTTAGCGATTAAATTACAAACATCGCCCGTCTGCCTGCAAAACTTTCGAAATATACATTCACTTGCACTAAGCCATGTTTCTTTCCTACAAACCGTAAATACACGTACTCCAATGTCACTTGGTACGAGAGAAAAGGTAAGAGTAAAGTACAGTCGGGGTAGCATTTTACATGTACATGTATTCACATGTGTGTAACCATGAACGACACTTTTCTCATCCCGGTTGAAGGGAACTTGTGCTGATACATGTACATCTCTTCCAAACTTTTCTGGCTCCCTCCACGCTTATCTTAAAACGCTTGCTTGTTTCTTTGTAAGCTCCTCGTGGTACCTCGCTAGGTGCCGGATTTCCACCACAATCTCTTATATTTTGAACAATCAAGCTTGCTACGTCCTCACTGAAGGAGTTGCCCCTATGATATTCGCGACCGTTGTTATTGATGTTCATTGTCGGAGTGCAGACTTACAGCGTGTCTACAGTGCAGTGTTGTGATCGATTTGAATTGGGCAGGCGAGACATTTTAGTAGAACGTTATCTCAATCCTAACAGTGGGGTGCCGATAGTGAACCTTGCATTTATTACACCGACTATGGTGTCCAATCCTGCCAAAATTACTACTTTGATTTTACAACACAACATGCCATTCCGAATTCTATTTTACAATTCAACATGCTATTTCACAACACAACATGCCATTCCAAATCCTATTTTACAACTCAACATGCTATTTCACAACACAACATGCCATTCCAAATCCTATTTTACAACTCAACATGCTATTTCACAACACAACATGCCATTCCAAATCCTATTTTACAACTCAACATGCTCTTCCCAATTTCATTTGACAACACATCATGCACTTCCAAATCCTATTTTACAACTCAACATGCTCTTCTCAATTTCATTTGACAACACATCATGCACTTCCAAATCCTATTTTACAACTCAACATGCTCTTCCCAATTTCATTTGACAACACATCATGCACTTCCAAATCCTATTTTACAACTCAACATGCTCTTCCCAATTTCATTTGACAACACATCATGCACTTCCAAATCCTATTTTACAACTCAACATGCTCTTCCCAATTTCATTTGACAACACATCATGCACTTCCAAATTCTATTTTACAACTCAACATGCTCTTCCCAATTGCATTTGACAACACGTCATGCACTTCCAAATCCTATTTCACAATTCAACATCCCATTCTAAAGCTAGCTCTGCAGAGCAGGGCAGTGTTACTGGCTATCGAACAAGATTCAAAATGGCGGACGCGGAATGGTCCCCTCGCACAGAGAGAGAAATGCGAACTTTGCACAAGTCTAAAAATGCAGCTTAGCACATTGTGTATCTAAACAAGATGAGCGTGCTCGAAAACTAGGATCGATCACGATTTTAAATTAAAATTGGCTGTTTTTGGAAAAGAAACTGCGCGTTAAAATCAGCAGATTTGTCTATTGTGCACCACAGGCTCTTGAGTCAATGCAGGCGAACCGCTAGCCGTCACTGATACAATAAAAATCAATAAAAATTTTTATTGTATCAGTGACGGCTAGCGGTTTCGCCTGCATTGACTCAAGAGCCTGTGTTGTGCACCATGGGAGGCTTATCGTGTGCGCGGCTCATGTGAAAGACCCAGGCAAGATTCACCCTCAATCATAAGTATCCGCTGACCTCCCTCCGAGCTCAGACATTATCTCCGTTCTGTGACGGAGCAGGTCGTACAATTTTCATAGTTATTGCGCATGCTAAGTAGACATTGCCAATATAATCTACAAGATTTTTTCGCTGTAATACCTTGTAAAAGAACCTTGTTTTAAAGGGTACCAGTCAACTCGCACTTTTTCCAACCCGCCCAGAACCAACTCGCCCGATTCCAACTCGCCCGATTCCAACTCGCCCGATACCAACTCGCCCGATATTATTTTGCAATTTTATGAGTACCTGGTACGCTAGGTCTGCATGGCAGGGCTGTGTGTTTACCGGCGTTATACGGAGGCCGTATAACGCCGGTAAACACACAACCCTGCCATGCAGAGCTACTGGTACGCTTGCTGCGAATCGGTAGCCTTTGCCACTCGGTTAGCTTGGTCATTGGAGTGGAAGAACATATCAAAGAGTGGCAGGGCTCGTTTTCGCAGCAACTACATGGTACGCATAAAACGTTTTATTTCTAACAACAAATATTTCTAACATAGAGAACCACAGGTGCGGCTTGTAATATGTGCCAACACGGAAAACTTTTTATTTGCGAATTTCACGTTTTGCAAATCTCTTGAAAGAATAAATTTCGTTCGGCTTCTTTACGTATAGGGATAGTTACGCGTACTGGCTCACTTCTTTAGGAACAGCAGGACCGTCTTTCATGAGATTCCAACTCGCCCGATACCAACTCGCCCGATATTATTTTGCAATTTTATGAGTACCTGGTACGCTAGGTCTGCATGGCAGGCTGTGTGTTTACCGGCGTTATACGGAGGCCGTACAAACGCCAGTAAACACACAGCCATGGAATCTACAACACCCTATCTCAAAACAACGGGCGAGTTGGTATCGGGCGAGTTTGAATCGGGCGAGTTGGTTCTGGGCGGGTTGGAAAAAGTGCGAGTTGACTACACTGTTTTACTTTACCACCCTTGGAAGCTGAGAAAAAAACCCTGTCGCCAAATAGAAAACTTTCCCCTGAAAGGAATTTATTTATTTTCCTACAACCAAATACCTAATCAGTGATATTTTAAAAGTTGTACGTTACGGTCAAAAAGCAGAGAGGAAATTCTTCCGTACTGATTTCCTGTATTATTATTATTATTATTATTATTATTATTATTACAAGTTTAGGGGCTATAAGTATTATATAGAAATCTAATAACAGTTCATTGAAGCTGTGTGGGAATTCTGAAAAAGAGTGTTGTATATTTTAATTTTGTCAATAGGGGTGACTTCCAATTGTTTTACGTGCAGCGCAGAATTATGCATTATACTGTACGGAGAGAGGGGGATATCATTAAGCCAAGAGGTAATTAAATGCTTGTCGGAAAAGTGACACCAAGCATGTTACGCGATACCAGCAGGCCTAGACTTTTAACTTTTGTGCGAACTTTACGGATACACGTTCAATCAGTTCAATTCAATTTTGTTTTTAGTTTTCTTCCATCAAAAGTCACGATTATGAAAAGGATTTCCAATATAAATTAAAAATCTCTCTCTCTCTCTCTCGCAGTGAAATTGCTATGCTGCGACCACCGAACGAATATTTTCCATATAGTAGGGGTAATATTAAAAGTTCATTTTATAAATCTAACTTAATTGCTTAAGTTAGGTCTCAGAACCCCCCACCCCAAACCCCAACTCTAATAACTGACCTAAAATTGAAAAACATCTTAGATACGTATCCTGTACTAATTCTTTCATAAACGTACCAATGTACAATGGATTCATTCTGATGTATAACTTAAAACTTATTCAGACTTACTTCGTAAGCGTCATACTGGCATTGCAGAATAAACATTTTTCTGCATTTCGCATGTTTTGCCTTGCCAGTGTAATCTGGCAGAGACCCTGCGATTCGCGTTCTTCTCTGTCGGAACACGCGCGCGCCCTTCAGAGACGCGACGCGAATCCCAGAGCATGCGCAATTGAGAGTGTGTGGCGTGACAGTAGAACGTCTCCGATCTCGCGCTATCGTGTCGTTGTGAGCTTTAAAAATGATGGAATGTTGACAGAAACTGGAATTACTGCAGAGAATACTTTTCAGGATATCACATGTGAGTGTCTAAGGTACCAAGTAGGACGTTTAGGAAATCCTTTCAGAAGTTCAGGCCGCCTATGGCCGTTTGTGGAGTATAAGCTTATAAGCTTACGTAACTCAGCAGCGTATACAGTATTTCTACTGACACTGTACATATTGCCGGAACATATGCTATAGAATTTTGCGTTTCACGTCGTTCAATCATTCAGATGGAAATGCCGCCCTAAACAGGGTGACAGACTTTGGAATGCTAACTCTGTATAACAATGACGTAATTTAATAAGAAGATATTTGTATTCGAGCACGGCTACACTACAGTTTTTGATTCGAGAGCTCTCATCATGGTCTGTGGTTGTATTCAACAATCGAGAGGGCTAGGGTGAGTCGAACTTTTTTCTATGTCCATGTAGCACTTGTGCAAAATATGCGAATCCACAGGCCTTTGGCGAATCAATAAATGCGTTTTTCACCAAGCTGAAAGGTTAAAGATGCGTCCGTCACTTTGGGACGAGCTAGATAAATGCATGCAGTCAAACCCAGCTGGGCACAGAAATTTGCCATAATATGACTTTGTTCTGGAAATTACGAAGACAACCAGCCGTGCGGTGGAACTTTGCAACAAAGTTTCAATATAACCCTTTGGCATAATATTTCTGTTGATTACTGGATTTTTACACTGGATATTTGGTCTTTCTAACCCAAAATATCCCTTTGATATTACACATTCTATTGATTCCTAGATTTTAGATGGAATCTTTAAAAAAATGGTAATTTTTACTCCTGAATGGTTGCCATGGAAACATCTCACATAACAATGAGTGTGATATTTTTTGGTGTGTTAACCAGACAAACCCTTATGATCAAATTTTTACATCAATCAATCGTTCTTTAATAGGATTTAGGGAAAAAGTAACATTTTCAATCCCTAAATAGTTACCATGGCAACTCGAAACATTAAAATAAGTCTGGTTTTTGTGTTCTCTTACCCGAACTCCCCCACTAGATAATTTTCATATCAATCAAAGTAACTTTTCATGGGATATTAGAAAAACTGAAATTTTCAACCCCTAAAATGGTTACCATGGAAACATGGGGCAGTGAAATCGATATCATATTTGGTCTTTTCGACCCAAAATACCCTTATGGTGAAATTTTCACGGAAATTGAACCTATTATTATTCGTGTTATTATTTCTATATAATACTTATATTAATTATTATTATTATTATTGTTATTTTGTGGTTTCCAAAGCTTACATAAAACGAAAAAGACTAACATTTTGACAGGACAGGAAACGCCAGCTGAAAGCCATATAAAAGGTGTTGCTAAACACATATTTTCCGCTGCAAAAGTTTTAATATTTTATAAAGCTCGGCAGACAGACATTTTATGAAGTTCACAAGCTTAATTTTCAATTTTGATAAGGGGGTCAAAATTATCTCAATGGCAATTAAGCAAATATTTACAATGAAAACATCACGAGATTTCTAAAAGTTAACAGTATTTGCGAATAGAGGTCACTTTCGCAATTTCCAAAGTTATTTTGTGAACACTTGTCAAGGAAGTGTTCGAAGATTAAAGAAAACTCCTCCACGGCTTTCATTTCATTCTCTCCATTGTACAACATACATTGTGACGCAAATAGATACCAACTTTTCGATGCTGCTCGTCGAATTATGAGATAAAAAGTTGACACAAGAATACCTTGAAAAGATTACAGTAGCGTGTAGTTGTGACACGAAAATAGTTTGCAGCAATCTTTACTATCTGACCGCACCAGCTATGCGTGTAACAAAATTATTTAATTATCTCAGAACTGAGTAACCTGCACTATAGCGTTAAACTCCTATTTTGTTAAGAAACGACGAAATCATCTCAATTCCAAGCATTCTTCAATATGCTCACGGCTATCTATTGTCTTCAGTTTCACTTTGCTGCAATCTGCATAGCTGTGATATCGCAGCGGTACTTGTGGCGTGTATCGAACGCGCTCGGGTCATTGAGGTCATCACCACTGTGGCGATGACCTCAATGACCCGAGCGCGTTCGATACACGCCATACCGCTGCGATATCACAGCTATACAATCTGCAATATCCGACAATCTATGACTCGGCTCCGAGTAACCTTCACTAACGTTAAAACTCCGTCTAGGCTAAAAAAATTACCAATCCGTCTCAGTCTGCAGAATCCTCCAATACACTCAGGACTCTATGAAAGTCCACACATAAGAAAAGTCAATCACTTTGGAGCTATCTGCAAAGGTACAAAAATTATTAGTCTCAGCTCGGAGCAAACTGCACTGACGTTAAACGCCGTCAAGGATGAGAAATTACTGATCTATCTCAGGCCGTACCATTCTCCAATATACTTAGGACTCTGGGATCAAAGTCCACAGATATGAAAAGTCAATCACTTTGCAGCCATCTGCAATATCTGACAAGCTTTGTATAGTACAAAATAAAATAATGTCTCAGCTCAGAGCAAACTGCACCAAGGTAAAACTCCGACAATGAAAACAAATTTCAAATCGCAGCTGTTGCAGCTACAATAAACTCAAAACTGTATCTACAGTCCATACATACGAAAAGTCAATAGTTTGAAGCCATCTGCAATATCTGACACGCTATGTATAGTACAGAAATTATAAATGTCTCAGCTCGGAGCAAACCGCACCAAGGTAACAATCCCGACCATGTAAAGAAATTTCAAATCTATGTCAGTCCGTTGCATCCACAATAAACTCAGAACTCTATCAGTGACGTCTGGCGGTTCGCCTGCAATGAGTCGAGAGCCTGAGGGCAAAACCACTGGTTGCAACACGGTTACTCCACCGAAAACAATCGGTTTTTTTCACCCAAAATTGTGATCGATCTCCTATTTTGAGCACGCTCAACTTGTCTAGATGCACGATGAGCTAAGCTGTGCTTTTGAACTTACACAAAGCCCACTTTCATCTCTCTATGCGATGGGACCATATCCGTATCAGATGCGCCATATAGTAAATCTCGGTCTTTCACGATAAGCCTCCCACGCACGGTGCACAATAGACAAAACTGCTGATTTTAATGCGCAGTTTCTTTTCCAAAAACAGCCAATTTTTAATTTAAAATCGTGATCGATCCTAGTTTTCGAGCACGCTCATCTTGTTTAGATACACAATGTGCTAAGCTGCGTTTTTAGACTTGTGCAAAGTTCGCATTTCTCTCTCTGTGCGAGGGGACCATTTCGCGTCCGCCATTTTGAATCTTGTTCGATAGCCAGTAACACTGCCCTGCTCCGCAGAGCTAGCTTTAGAATGGGATGTTGAATTGTGAAATAGGATTTGGAAGTGCATGATGTGTTGTCAAATGAAATTGGGAAGAGCATGTTGAGTTGTAAAATAGGATTTGGAAGTGCATGATGTGTTGTCAAATGAAATTGGGAAGAGCATGTTGAGTTTATAAATAGGATTTGGAAGTGCATGATGTGTTGTCAAATGAAATTGGGAAGAGCATGATGTGTTGTAAAATAGGATTTGGAAGTGCATGATGTGTTGTCAAATGAAATTGGGAAGAGCATGTTGAGTTGTAAAATAGGATTTGGAAGTGCATGATGTGTTGTCAAATGAAATTGGGAAGAGCATGTTGAGTTGTAAAATAGGATTTGGAAGTGCATGATGTGTTGTCAAATGAAATTGGGAAGAGCATGTTGAGTTGTAAAATAGGATTTGGAAGTGCATGATGTGTTGTCAAATGAAATTGGGAAGAGCATGTTGAGTTGTAAAATAGGATTTGGAATGGCATGTTGTGTTGTGAAATAGCATGTTGAATTGTAAAATAGAATTCGGAATGGCATGTTGTGTTGTGAAATAGCATGTTGAATTGTAAAATAGAATTCGGAATGGCATGTTGTGTTGTAAAATCAAAGTAGTAATTTTGGCATGGATTGGACACCATACACCGATCACCACTATGTTTCGTTTATACAAACAAAATTTCTGCTTGCACCGGACAGGCTTAATCAACACTAAAGTGGCCACGGGTGTATCAGAGCACTATTTCAAACTCTTGCTATGGTGAGAAGTGGACTTACCCACAATGCATTTCAATATGCAGTTAGACCCCATAGGCACAAGACAAAAGCTATTTAGGGAAGTCAGAATTCAATTAAACATGAACGGGACATTCTATAGGTAAAGACAGGGTTGGTAAGCTAAATATAACATGCTTTGGGAAGTACAAGATCTTACAACTTACATACGAGACAAAAATATTATCAAAAGGTACATTGGTCTACTCAAAAGTATTGTCATTTTTTCTGATTTTTACATTATGTTGTGCTCTGATAAATCATTCCAACAAAACTGAACAGAAAAGGGAGGTTCCAAAGTACCTCAATCCCATGCTTTCAACTTCAAATGAGCATTCTGTTCATTTTCACTGATTTCAGTAAAGAGCACTCTCAAAACATTGCTCTGATCATTTTGAAGAAAAAGAAACAGTAAAAGGAGGTACCCTTGAGCTCCTATTAATTGAGTTAGGGGGTCCTGAAATACCCAACTGCAAACAGTCTTACTTTTTCGGCATTTTTTTCATATTTTCAGCAAATACATGAATAAAAATATTCAGATATTGATATTGATATTGTCATTTTCTGATTTTTGTATATGCCGTGTAGGGTACTGTAACACGACAAGAAAAATGATGAGAAAACAGTATTGCCCCATCTTGCTTTTCGAGATACGTCTTATAGAAATATGACATAACCTTTGAATTGATGTAGTTTCTCTGCTTTTAGATATTCAGCCCTTAAACATGTAGGGAGCTGATTAAGACTTGAAGTATTGCTATTTCCTGAAATATAGACTTCGAAAAATTGCTTTACTAATGACTGTTACACTGTGTGAGGAAAAATGAGTCATGCTGAACACTTGATGAAGTTAGGTGATGATGTTGGTCAAAAGCTGTTAGAAAAACTGCTGAGTCAGCATATTTTTGCAGATTTGTTTGTATAAAAAGGCATAATCTTGGCATTTCATCTTGAAATGCAGCACGCAGACACCACCAATTGTACATACCAATAAATTTTTATTCCAAGTCTTTTATGAAAGTTTCAAGAAAATGACTATTACAAGGATGTGTTCTTGCATTTGTACAAGTAAACCTTTGGAATCGCCTAATATTGCACTATTCCTGCCTTCATCCAACTGTCAGTACATTGGTTTGGCAATGTCATCATTTTGCTCATTTTTGGCAAAACATGCCAGCTTTTGACTGTTCTAAATATAATTCACCGTTCTCAAACTTCAATGTAACTTATTTCATCATGATTTCAACATAAGTAAGTGTACAACAGCACCATTTTTGAACAGACACATTTCAAGGCAATCTTGAAAATCTTGAGATTGGTTTATCAAGAGGATATTGTGGACAAAAATGGACAAAATGAGAAAAATTCAGCATTAAGGTAGTATGAGCCTCAAAAGTGAAAGACTTTAATTTTTGCTCAAACTTTCCTAAACGAAACTTTCAAACATTCTCTTACCAAACCAACAATAAAAATCGGGGTTATCATGAAAGTTTGGAACTAGCAAAACAAATTATCGAACACTGTGTGATATTTGAAACTTAAAATAGTTGCCAACCCTGTGTTAATTCCATGGGGGATAATTAAATTTTGGATATTTGAAAAACTAAGAGAGTGAAAGTTTTTCTTTCTCAAAGAGCTTTAAAATGAGCCTGCACAAGTGGTTTATAAGAAAAGAATTATAGAAATTTGAGAATCAGAATGTCTGTCCCAAAGGCACGTTCTACCATAAGTGACAGCTACATCACTGTAAAATTTAAAACTTCTACAGAAAACATGAGCTTTCTCGATCTAAAGCTCCTATAACCCTAATATCAACATCAGCTGACCTGTTAATTGTCCCTGAGCTTTTGATTTTTAAGTTTAGTTTTTAGGCCAATTTGCATATTTTTGACAAAAGGTATCCCTCATCAATATGACCCAGTAGTGGTACTAAAGTTTTTGCACTCGTCTGACATACAGGCATTTATATTTGCTCATACCTCCACTTGCTATGTGCGTATAATATATCACAATGTAAGGGCTAAGAGAAAAACACTTAATCTGGTTTGGTGAATTACGAACCAAGTTTTCTATTCAGGTAGATCTAAAGGTGAAATATTGAGTGTTTACTCTTCGAATTATTGTGATGTATTCAATTGGTTCAATTTGCTTCACCATCTACATGTTTTATGTTTCAACATCAACCTTCAATGCTAGTTTAGAGTTCTGTTTTAGCACTGGTACAGAGCTTGTACTATACTAGATGCTTTTTCCTTTACAACAGTTGCTAGGTATATAGCATCAGGATCCTGTCCCATCAAGATCACTTAAGGAAAAATATCCACTCGGTAGAATGATTTCAACGGCTGAATTGTTTTGCCTTCCAGCAGTCACAGGCTGCACCTCTGTTGTGATCCTTGAACTGGTCAAAGTTGCCAGTAGAGGGCTGTGTGTGAATTACAATATTGCACACCAGACAATGACATCACTTGCATGTAGATTTGATGGGCAACATGGCTCTGAAATGATGAAAGAATAGAAGAATAACTAAGACTGTTGCATATCACTGCTCAATTAATACTTATTCTGGCATTGTATGTGACACGCCATCAATCGAATAAGTGTGCAAAATACTATTACAATTTAATTAAAATTTAATAGTGAAAGTGTTACATATTCTTGGCATAGTAACAACGGACATACCAAAGGTCAATGGACTTTTCCCAACCCTTTGCCTAGTATCTTTATTTTCTTACAGTAAAAACGCGTTGATATACTGTGCGTCATTTAGACACACATCAAAGTTTGTAGTGAGAGCAGCTGTGAGTGACTGTGTGATGACTCACAGATTCCTTCAGCTTGGTCACATGTCATCCCATAGTAATGAATAGCGCCCTCTCTTGGGGATCCAAGTGACATCACTGGAATCTGGTCAATTGGCTGATGCGATGACATCGACAGCATTCACTGAAAAAATGGAATGATATTGCATGATTTAAGCATCTAAATGGAATTTGATTGAGTGTCCGGTTTGTCTTGCAGAGCTCGACGAGTCTACATGTTTCTTATCATTAGAAAAGTAAACATTTGCAACAACTTGAGTCTTCGTGTTGAGTCTTGGTGTTAGATTACAGCGCGCGGCAAAGGTTTCCCATACACTGTCTCGTCACGATCACTGCAGTCGTTTCAGCATGTCACTCACAACAAGCCTAACACTGCACTACATGCACATCACCAGTTTTCTTTTAGGTGTTTACTTTAAATTGGGAACTTTATGAAGAAACAAGTAAATTCTCTTTTTTTTTAAAAAAAACTTTTCTTCTCCTCTCGATGTCAGCCATCACGACAACAGTTCCTTCAACATGCAGTCTGTAGCATTGCGAGTGCAGTCTACTCTATCAACAAGTTTGACACGATACAACACTGAATATTGTCAACCAGAAAATGCTAAACACTCCTAAATGAAACTTTAATCCCGCTTTCTCTTTTGTCTCAGCTAAATGAAACTTTCTCAATTGACACTTCTCAGAGCTACAAAATAGACTTGAAGAAAAGTGTTGATTTTGCACAGGCAAGTGCAATTCAATCAACACGGCACATTTTGTGCCATAGAATAACACACCCAGTGTTTCTGAAATAATTCACCGTATTTTGGCACTTAATTTCCCGGATGGCATCATACACGGCAACGGGTTTAACATGGAGGGGACGATGATATCTCTCTGCCTTCAAAATATTCTTTACCTTGCTGAAAAAATAATGTTTCACTGTAATAAAACGCCGAGAATCAGTCCGGTTGATGTTGAGGACTTTCCTCGAGATATAGATCCAACACTCGAAAAATATGCCAGTGAGTTTTGTCTGGGCTGTATTTCCCAAATCAAAGTACACAAATAGCTGAAAGAAAACTTTGATGATGTGCTATAGCTATAGTGCGGTGTCAAGCTTGTTGTGCATGTTGGCATGCTGAAACGACTGTCATGATTGTAGACGAGACAGTGTCTGGGAAACGTTCGCCGCGTGCGCTGTAATCTAACACAAAATACTCAATTTGTTGCAAATGTTTACTTTTCTAATGATAAGCAACATGTAGACTTGTCGAGCTCTGCAAGGCAAAACGGACACTCGATCAAATTCCACGATTTAAGCATCTAAATGGTATTTCAGTGCATTACAAGAATAATGACAAGTACTTCAGAAGTAAATTATGCGTCTTGAGAAGAAATTTCATACTCTAAAAATCATGAGGAACTTTTTGTTCAATGTCAGTGAATTCCTGTTTACATGCAGTTTCCTTGGCAATGTTTTAATTAAAAATTGATAATTCCAATTGATAATGTCATCTTGCCAATCTGTTTTTCAGCTGCTGTATTTTTGTGTTGTTATTTGAACAACATAAAAGTGACATTTAGCAAATTATTACCAATGTTATATCACCAAATCTGGTGGAAAAATTTGTTTACAATTTGACAGAAACTAACCCCTTGTTGCAGTCAATCAGACTAAAATGCCCCATACTCCGTAACTGATTGTATATTCTAGCCCTGAGATTAAACCTTGTACAGATATTTCTGTATTATCCTGGGACACAATGTGAATTGGTTGGTGACCTGTATGATACCTCATAGCAGTCAAGTGTACAGGGCTGGATCCATGCAGAGTGGATTAATTGTACATGATATCACTACAAAATGTATAACAACATTCTCTGACTGATACAGAACTGAAAAATAATATCAAGAAAAGTCATTATTTTATAATTGTCAACATGAAACCATTTAACATCATGGAAAACGTTGGCCATTTGAAAGTCATTAAAAGTTTCTCACAGAAGGCAATATGATCAATATTTTGGCAAACTAGATGATCTAAAATAATAGGTCAAAAGATCTGTAACTTTAACTGAATATTGGGCTTTGACAATAACCCTTTGACAACTTCATTAACTCTCTGTCGACTTTGCGATGCAACAAACCATATTCGAACCACTCGTTGTTTTTATTCTGTTGCCAATGAATTAATTAAAGAACATCAATGTGAGTAAAAGGCTGCCATCGTAAAGCATTACATCCATGATCCAACGTGGAAAAGAAACAGAGCTCTGTATAGTCTGTCCGTCACTAATACTTATTCAGATGACGTCATATATGCTATACACGATACAACAAAGACAAGGCACAGAGACCGTACGGTGAACTAAGTTATTGCATCGTTTGTTAGCCGTACTCCTGCGATTTTAAGCTGACTTGTGAAAAGACGTCACCCTAATCAATGCTTCTGGGATGGACAATAAACATGCAAAAACTGGATTGTGATATAACTAGACATGTACACGGCTTGATTACGACTACGACTGCGAGAAAAGCGTGCATCTGACATGGACCATGGGAAGTTAGCGATCGATCACGTGAAGCGAGATTGTGAAATTGCCTTTCTTCAATTAAACAATGTCACGGTTTGAACCTCCGAAATTCCAAAGCTATTTGAAAGTCGAAAACAAAACTTTAGCTTGGCTCCTTCAAGTTTTGACAAACATGACCTGTTGACGCAGCAAAGAAATAAATTTCGTTCTCAATCAGTTGCCTTCAACGGGCCCGCCGCATACACCGTCTATACTATACGTTTTTATTGGACGTTTAAATGAGAAACGGGATTGTTGACAGAATAAATTACATTGTGTTACCTTGACTTGAACTGCTGCGGTTCCACTTTATATCCAAATCTTTGGATCTGAGCACACAATCTGCTACTCGACTCGAGCTTAGCGATAGCCTTCATCTCATGTCATCCGCTGCTCCACCAATGGGGCTCCTTAATCACTTTCTCCTGCTAAAAACCTTTGTTAAGTTTTGTCTGATTGGCTAAATTGCAGGGAGTGATCCGTCTACTGCCAATTAAAATGTATGTTCCTCAATATGGTGATACAAATGCAAATGTGGTTGCTGTCTTCGTCCAGTCAACACCGAGTAGAGCTGAAGCCATCCTCATTTTGCAATATTAAAAGCGATCAATTTTTGATAGCTATTTTCCTTGCAAACGATCTGAAATTCATTATGTCGAACTAAAAATGAAAATCAAAACATGAACTGGCAGGAGAAGTGTTTTCTCCATGCACGCGCTGAAATCGACTGTCAAGACTTTTTCTCGTTCGATTTCCACAAACATTACGCCAGTTTCGTTCGTAAAAGTAGTTTTGGAATATTAATGAACCAGCAATGACTAGCTGTCCCCCAAGCTCAGTGAGGCTGTGAATAAAGATGGCCTATGCTCCTGTCTTCACAGAGTATCCATCACTGGTGCCATTTAGATTTGGAGTCACACTTTAAAGGCCCACACGGATTTTTTACTGTAAAGTACAAATTGTTTTACTCTGATCTCGAAAAAGTGAGTTTGGGTCTTTTTCCGAATCACACGTATGATTGACTTAAAACCTCGCAGTCTCGGTCAATCCACGCCTCGGGTTAAAATCTCAAAATAGTCAAAACCGGCTCGTAAAAGGCGAAAATCCCGTTTGAAGACACAAAAGCTATGGACCCACAGCTAGGTCTAACCATGATAGCTCGCAGAGTTTGCTGCCGCAATGATCAACCACACCAGATCTGAAGGTTCGTCCATTTTAGCATCGAGGGGCATTATTTTTAAAGGTCATTTTTATTGGGAATATTGAAATAAATGCAAAAACTGAAGCTAGTCTTTTTTAAATGACCAAGAATACATGTGTATTGAACCAGAAGCGTAGCTCAAGGCGTGCTTGTAATTCGTTAATTATGACCGATGGCTCTCAAGTTTCCATCAGTTTCGCCAGTTTCAATGGCTTGCCATGAACAGGCCATGAACTCAACGTCAACACACAGTGATACTCAATGTCGCCCACTGTAAAAGTTTATGGCGGGAGTTACTGAACATGTCTTGCAAAAATACACAAAATTGTCGTTGCTGCCATTCGAAGTTTCTCTGCGCCGTTTGTAATCCATGAAACTAGTCGCCTTATTACCAATTCTAAATATTTCACCAACTATCAGTTACCGGAGATCACTGCTGCAGGTTGCCTTTCCACGAACTGACGTACGTTCTTCCTCCCTGTAATGTGCATTCTCTTGATGGATTAGTTAAAGGTAATAAATATAACTAGGCATGAAGATAAACTGTTGGCCCTATAGTTTCTGTTCAGCCAGACAGTTATATGACTGTTACACTAAGTCAATAAATATAAGAAGGTATGAAGATAAACAGTTGGCATGTTGTGAAGTGCCGCGTACCCCTAGACCTCCAAGTAAGCTCCGTGAACTAAAGAAATCATCTGGCCACTCCAATATTAGACTTTTTTGTGTGTGTGTGTGGGGGGGGGGGGGGGGCAAAAGTATTCCCCAAGTGGAAGAAGGGAACTTGAAGAGTTCTCAGTCTGTCAGGAGAGGTACATCAAAATTGCCTTGATTTTCCTGCTACCATACCCTGTTCCTCCAGAGGTGTTTGTTAATACAGTTTTTTAATGTACTTTTTCCTGTAATTCTTGAACCAGTTTATACTTTGACAAACCTGTACTCTTTGTTTGCAGATGTATGCCAAGTGCCCTCACGCCGCCACTGTAGAAGCCCGGTTACTTTTGTTTCTTTGTTTCATCTTTGCCATCCTTTGATGTTATCCAAACAGCACAGGAGTTGCGTGTATAATTTGCCGTAGAGGGCGCATCTCATTGACAAGGACTTGAATGAGCAATGTAGTATACAGATATGAAATACTGCACATACGCACATGAGACGGGGTGGAATATTTGTATATATATATATATATATATATATATATATATATATATATATATATATATATATATATATATATATATATATATATATATATATATATATATATATATAAACAGTTTAAATTCACTCGGATGGAAATAAATACAGCAATGATGTAAAGTAACGTCATGCAAGTGCAAGCAATAGATCATTATGGGTTCTCTGTGATTGTGTCAAATGAATGATGAAGATATGACATCAGCAGGATTAGTTTATAACAATTAATATACAGCAAAGAAATAACATCATCAAAATCTCCTAGGTGTTCATCAGTCATTTACCAAGGCGACTGTTTCGGGGATTTGCAAACAATACAGTCAACTGCCTTGGCTCCCCAAGCAGTACTGATCAGGTACCACCACATCTTAAGTTATTCTAAGTCTTATGTTATATATGTCTTTCGGTGTTACATTGAATTTTTCAAAAAGTTGAGGATGTCTAGACATAGCTTTATGAAACTGTCTGATGTTACTCAATCTTGGGGGCAAAATAAATTGAAACAAATTGCACAATTGTATATATCAACGTGTTCGTACAGTGCACTGATAAAAAATCCTTTGCCACCGTACAGTGCACTGATAAAGGATGAGTCAATGACAAAGCGTCTGGAAACTACCAAAACCGTACATCAAGCATTACAGTATAGAACATGCGGATCTTGAAACATTTACGTTCATACTCAATTTCTGTGTTCTTGCATGCCCAAGAACTTTGCCGTCGGTCATCGGCCGTCTTTGAATCTCCGTACACGTAGGACGTGTCGGGGGGGGGGGGGGGGGGGGGCTCAATCCGTTGTATGGTTGTTCGAATGTGAAAGTAACCAAATGGTGCACGCTGTTTGGAAATACATTGTACTGGTAAAGACTAAAAGTTCCAGAACTCTTGCACCCTGACCTAACCAGGTCAAATGTTTTGCGCTATGCTTTGCAGCGTTAATGCGGAGGATACTTTTATGGGGAAAATATCGTATATTTATTGATAAAAACCATAAGTTATGAATAGTACTTGGCAGGCTACAGAATTCGAAATAAACACGATTGGAACTAATTTGGGATAATTGGTAATGTCAATTTCATCTAAAAATGTAACCTCATCTGCTTTTCTTTTTACCTTACTTGTTTTTTAAAAGTAATTTCTAATATTGCAACATAAAACTATAGAACACCTAACATTTTTGAGAAATTTGAAAAATATGAAGATCCAATTATCCCAAATTAGTTCCAATCGTGTTAATAATACAGTATATATTTTGGGTCGGTCACAGGAACCATTATCATGTCAAAATCCTAGGTCCTTCGGGGAAAATAGTCTGTCTCGGACCGAACTGAGGGCTGACGTTAACTTCGAACTTCTGTTTACCTTATCTTATGGAAATTTCAGTCTGTCTTTGATTGTCTTCAAAATAAATGTAAAGTCTCGCCACGGAATATTTTCGATAATGTTCTCTCTCTCTTTTACCAATTATATATTATGGTGTTCATTATATCCTCGTTAGATCTCGGCCTCACTTAAAATACCGTGTTTTCTTGCTTTCGGTAAATGAATTCTCAAACAAGTAAAAGATATCACAGAGATATCATGGTATCGCATGACATCCTAGCCCGGGCATCCTAGACCATGGGGAAGGCGTTATTATAGTACAACTCGGCAACAGCGCCCTCTTTAGTTGCTTTGAGATATAGAAGAATCGTTACTTATTGAACTCAAAATAAGGTTGAAGGCTTTACCCATGGCATGGCACTGTTTGACGTGAACCTGTCTTTGGAAATCTCAATCATCATCATTGCGCTTTCTCATTGCCACATCACTTCAAAATTCGTCAAACCCATCAAATCATTCACGAATTTTTAAGTATACGTTCTGATAGAGCCCACTATCCTCGTTCTGGGACATTTTCAATTATTGTAAAGCTTCGCTTCCAGATATCCAAAATTTCAAACATAAAAGCTTTGTATTGGCATAGCTCACTATTTAATCATCTCTCACAATATTTTTAAGATAACCTCGATCGCATCCATTGGATAACTCTACTGTCAATACCTGAAGATTGTTAACACACGGAGAAGCCAGGATAAACAAACAAACAGGCAAACAAACAAACAAACGTAAACAAACCCCAAAATCAACCAAACTAACAAATATATAAAACCAAACAAACTGTGTACACAAAAATACCAACTAAAACAAAAACAATTAAACAACCAACCAAACAAGCAAAAACAAATAACCTGCAAATCAAACAATTACACAGGAGGTAAATAACAAATACATGACAATGCAAAAACGAATAAATGAATAAATTATTATTTATTACGAGTATGATTGTTTTTGTTTGATTTGGCCCCTTTTTTTCATGATTTTTAGAACACGCATAGATACAAACTTTCGGTGAGAGATAGTACATACTCATACTCATATACATTAGTCCATATATGGTGTTAGGGAGCCTTCAGTTATTACAGGGGCCTGGGCCAGGGATCGGCAACTCAGGTCAAATCTGTTCTGTAATATGTGAACCTCTATCCTACTCTATAAAATGTGACACCCGTCTCATGTTCTAAAACTGGACAACTCCTCCCCACGGAGTGGTGAGACATTTTGTATACACACTGGCATAAATGTACATCTGTTGGATTCAGTGACGGACAAATTGGATTTTAATTATAATAAAGCTGTACTATTTTCTTTCTCATGTACAAGATCAAACTTACTGTTCAATACTGAAAACGTGATTTGCAAGTTGGGAAAACTATCTGACTGTGTTACTTGATACGTACATAAAGCATCAACAAGTGACGGGAACCCGACAACGCCCCAATTTGGCTAGGAGAAGGGCTGGTGAAAATGTTTTCCTATCTGAAGTGCTTACAATTTGAGTGAAAATCACTGCATAATGTCCCTAATTCGTGAAACTGTTTCGCAAATTCCCAACCCAACAATTCTCTTGCAATTGTAGCGGTGACAGGTTTGAAGACTGGATGTGCGGGCGCCCTCAGCGGCACAATTAAAGTAAAGGACATCGACGGTGTCACGCGTCCCTTCACACAGTTATAACAAAGTGTCGATGACACTTTGTGCCAAAAGGAAAGCATAAGAAACATGATGTAGAAGTAACAATAATGAAAATACAGTTTTTTCATAAATAACAAAATACAGATGTTCGAAAAGTCTTTTTTCAAACTTTAGGGTAGTGTGCGCCTTGGAAATAGGAGACTTAAACTTTTGCTCAAACCTTCCTCAAGAAATCTTTCAACTATCTTCTTTCAAAGTCACGAATAAAAATTTGGGGTCACCGTGCAAACTTTTGGTACTAGAGAAACAAATTATCCAAGATTTACCGGTTTCTGAAATCCAAAATGGCCACTGTCCCCGTGTAAACTCTATTAAATAAAATTGTTGATTTTCAAACATCTAAGACGGTGAAAAGCTTTGCTACACCAAGATCTTTAAGATAAGAAAACAATGTAAAAGTTTGGATGTCCTAATATTTGTCCCATTCTACCTTATGCTTCTCATTAGACTAATGCTTCAAGTAAAACTAGTAATGATGATTCATGAATTTGTACCGGTTACAATTCTGTGCATTCAGATTTCATATTTGACCTTATTTCTGAAAGTCGTTCATGAACTTATCGTATCGCACACTTAAATTTCAGCATGACTAAGGGAGCCATTATTTACAGAGCGACCAGGAATCAGAAGGGCGTCACTCAAAAAACTGAAAGCTACAAGGGACTTGCTCAAAATATTATGAGGAAGTGGGTGAACCACTAAATTTTTTGGAAAATGTACTGAAATATTTGGTGCACTTATGGAATACTACACAAATAAACATAAAGAAGGAAAACCGCTTTAGATTAAAAAGGGTACAATTTTATAGAAACTTGGGAACTGGTCAGTTTCTTCAGCCGGGGGGGGGGGGTGGAATAATCTTTTGCAGACGTCAAAAAGTGGCTGACCCCCTATTCCAACTTTCAAAAACATGGTGAACCCCTACTCCCACCCGCTCCCCCAAGACAACCTGAAAAAATTTGGAAAAATTTGTTTGGGTTTTATTCCACAAAGATGACTAAAATTTACTTTGGCACTCAAAGGATTATATTTTCAAAGTTATCATTGGAGCAGTTTGGAGTTACTCAAAACTTGCAGAGTTTTTCATGTAATTCCACCACCCCTCCCCAGTTGTATAAAATGACAGCTCTCTAAATCAAAGTATAATCAATGTACCAACATATTTGATCAAAATTCAGTCCATTCAAAAACAAACATTTACATAAGATAGACTACAGGCACTTCAGCAAATACTAAACAATGGTACAATTTTCACTAACACAATGAAATTGCACTATGTAGAGAAACTTGTTGCAATACCTTGATGGGGTGGGTCAGGCAGTCAGTTCTGCATTGCATTCTGGGTTCAAACCACAAAGTACATACTCTTTCATTTTATTTCACTGAATCAAGGATAAAAGCCTGCATTTCTGCCTTTACACTGACATCTATCATACTCATAAATTCTAACGGAATGATTGGTCAAAAGTTTATGTTAATTATCAACATATTTATGGTCAAAAGTCTCCATGAGACAGTGAATAACGACAGTTCAAAACTAAATTGTGTATGTTTATATCATTCCTATGGCAGTGCCCCTAATGATGTCATGGATTTTTCTTTCTTACCAGAAAATCATAATGCAAATGTATGTTAATTGTAACAAGGAAGGTACAAAAGCTTTCTATCTGTCACTCACTCCAACATCAAGATGAGGCAAAGGTTTCATTTCAATGAGTTTATTGTACGGAACATTCAACACCATGAAAATTTGACTATAAAGGACATTTTTTGACTAAACATTAAAAAAATAAGCTAAGTAGATGGTTGTTTGAATTATTTGAATGGAACTGATCATGAATTAGAATATTGAAGAATTGAAAGTGTATTATACACCATGAAAAGCTTATTTTAGTGGTTAAAGGGGGTGGTCATCGGAACGGCACTCAAAGTTCGCTAGGGACCCCTACGACCGATATAAACACTGTATCCAAGCTATGTTGGTGATTGATGAAAGTTAAAACATGCTTGTCTTAACCCTTTGCACCCTGACCCCCTGGTACTCTATGACGTCATCGGACATTTCTGTCCAAGCCGGGTTCAAAGGGTTAATGTATATTGTAAAATTTAAATGTCGCAGCTATGTTGACATGATGCATCTATATATAGTGCTTGAAATACATTGTTTGTAAACAAGAAAGTTGCACATGCGCAGTTCCGATGACCACTTCCCTTTAATATGGTGATACTTTTTGTGTATGACAGTGACAATCCCATTGGTCAGAAAGTATATGATCCATATATCGATATGATTTCTATCAAGCTTGGCTTACATAATCCTGCACCGTAAAGCATAGCAGACTTGTGTAATGTATTATAACAGACTTCATCACCCTTTTCGTCTATGATCTTCATGTGTCATTTGCGAAATCTTACATTTTGGAGGACAATATTAGTGGACCAAGAGTTAGAGTTGGTATTTATTTTTCTTCATTTCATTCAAACTTTGAGATCTTACATGTTCAAATTATGTCGCCACTTGGTCCCCCTCAATAGGGTAAAAAAACTGTAGTGTACGTACCCCCCTGACCCAGTTGAAAAGAACTTGTATTCAAGAAGTGAAACTCTGTGATGATGATGAGCATGTATGTCATAGTATGTGTGGGCTGCATGGGCCTTATCCTTCAATTGGCTTTCTCAGTAGATCTTAAAATGTTCTCAAATGAAGCATACGTACCCTCTTGTACAGTATGTACCCCTGTGTTGGACTCACTGATATTATACATATTGGAGCTGTATATTCAAACACCATATTTTTATTTGATTACAGACTGGAAGTTGAGAAATTTTGGTGACAGTTATTTGTAAATATTTTCACAAAAGGTCCTTAAGTTCTGCAAATAAGACATCTATAGAATGTATTCTTCATTGGTTCTCATTCTAATTAAAAAATATTTCTATTATTTCTCATTCATATACCCATATGGTGTTTGTAGGTGGGTTATAATTGTTATAAATATAATCTTATTGAAAAGCAGATTGAACCAATTCAACCAACCCTACATTTTTGTGGAGATACATCATGGGGGTATGTATGTTACATACTTGTCACCGAGTTATTCATATCATTTGTAATGGGTATTTTTCTGAGAACTGAAATATTATTGTTAGAGTTTTATGAAAACTTATTTTCACACTTTTTCATCTTCATGGGTTGATAAACATGCACAAACACACCCTAAACAGTCGAAGTTGTCCTTGTGGGAAAAATCTGAGATTCATTAAAAATCTTTCAAATCAACTCTAACAAATATTGAAGTCAAAGCATTAAGCAAAGGCTTGAAGTTTATTCCACTTCTAAATGTCCACACAGAAAAAACTCTTGTTAGAAACATTAAGAAATTTATTTGCATCATGAGATTGCATTACATCATGAGAAACAAACAATCAATCAGACATCCATTCAAAAGTAGGTTGATATGGACAGCACTGACAATGGATAACCCTAGGCTGGAAAACTACCTCGACGCTAATTGAGATAGCTGAAATCCGTTTGAAACCCACATCAGAAGCAACATGACCCAAGCAGGGAAAAAATGCTCTGAATAATCTGTCCAAAAACAAACATGCATGTTTACTGAAGGTGCGATTTCTGCCCCATCATCAAAATTAGGGGACAGACTTGACATTTTAGTGGGTGCTATTTTTAATGCTTACTAATGACATAAAACAACATATCCTATCAAAACATGAACATAAAATGGCCCTAGTATCCATGGAGACTGAACCACAAACATGTCCTTTACACCAAAGTTGAATGACAGGCGATATTTTGTCTTTTCCGAGAGTGTTCTGGCCAGAAACAACAGCAAATTTACAGGTCACTATGCAATGCGCTTTGGTCACCATCATATGGCCATATTTGCGTCCTGTGTTTTGTGCATGATTTCCGCGCAGTCAGCAACTTTGAAAGGGCAGAAAATGGCTCGAAATGCGCAATTTGAGCAATCACGCAGTCGAGAGACAACGCTGAATAATAACAAAGTCATCCTCGTTTAAGCAAAAATCAAACACGAGGATACAAACGAACATGCAGGGTCTACGCAACCAACCACACAACAATCAGACCACAATGTAATGATTTTAGCGTCTCTTTTTGATGAACATTGGCGACCATCAAACTAAACATGTGGGAAAACAAAACCATTCGAGCGACTGATGAAGGGACCTGACATTTTGGTTCTGAAAACAGTTAAGACGAATCACTCAATCATAAAACCAGTTTTACTGGGGCCCAGATCACATGACCAGGGTCAAAGCACTATAGATTCACCGGTGTCTCGCCATGTCTCCCGTTAACATGAAACTTCATTGATCCACTCACTATATCGTATACCGTATCTCTAACAACGGTAGAAACGATGTGTGAAGTAGCCTTCATTTCTTTTATATATAACTTTGAAGAGTTTACTGAGTGTTTAAATACAAACTGAGGAAAATATCACTAGGGACATTTTGACTTCATACATTTCAAATCCTGTAGTATCGTGTGTAGCATACGTACCCATGAACAGGTAATCTTACTTACTTGAGATTTCTGCTTTTATAAGTGACTTAGTGACTTGGATGTGACTTTGTGATTTATAATTCAAACATTTTGTTGAACTTGTCATAATGATACATGCACAAACACAGTTCACTTTGTTGACTGAGAAGCTCACTCTCAAATCTTTTTTGAACTCGAACAGTGATTAGACTCCACAAAGAAATATTTTGTGGAAAATGGTTTTGTTAATTACTAATTTTGGTGCATACATTTGTATCTAAAATAACTGGTATGAAAAATGGCAAATTAATGCAAAAATGAAACATTTGACTTGTTAATATGCAACATGTTAACTATGTGTTATCTGTAGCATACGTACCCCCTCTGCCATGCAAAGTTCTGCATGGTATAATTTGAAGTACTGAGAAGGTATGCGTGTGTTATTTTCTATACAAATTTCAATGACAATATTCTATGTTTCTATTGTGAATTATCAGTTATATTGTAGGTTTTGTGATTTTTAGTGATGTTGTTGTTATATGAGCCTATTGAGTTTAGCCAACGTTTGGCATTTAAAATCACATTTTTCCAAAATAAATAAAAATGTGTGAAAATTTCATGATTTTATGTGACATCTGTGACTTCCTGGTCCTTAAAAACCAAAATTTTCTTGTCAAAATCCAATATTTCTATTTTTGCAAATCAACGTAAAATTTGTTGGGAGGTCCTTCCAAATTAATAGTGTATGATATAAATTTGCATGTAAAATTTATACCGAGCGTTTCTGTGATGTAATATTTTGACATGATAAACTACAAACATATGGCATGAGTTGAGAAACATCCATTCATTGCTACTACAACTTTAATTTTTCACCCCAAGTGACCCCTGTTGTGTACACTTGATTGTGATTCAGCTTGGAGATCTTACAGTCTGAGAAAAGACCTCGCCCACAGCACAATTTCTCCGACTGCTAGCTTCTAATGAAAGGCCTGCTACCAGTTACATGAGTTTGAAAAAGTTTGGTCCTCTTAAGTTGCCAAGTACTTTCAATACTTTGATGACATTCAGCTCTTCCCACTGCATCAGAACAGCCTCTTCAAGCAATTATCCATTTCTACAACAGAGAGCATAGAAATTGACACTGTCAGAAATAATACAGTTTAACTATCAAAAGACATGACATGCATTGCCTACAATAGTGAATGATCCTAACCGTTAAGCTAAAACTGAAATCTCTGTCATTGTATTACATTATTGTAGCACACTGACATCCATGTACCCATGGCATTGTTGAAGTGTTATAGTTTGAAGTTGGTACCAACATTTCTGACTGATGATGTCTGGACGGAACCATGGCTGGACAGATTGGGTTGAATGCTGGAAGTTGGTCATATACCTTAACCATGGGCATATGTAATACTCCCGCAGTGTTTGGCAATGTGCTGTGTGTATATATCAGTCACTCTGACTCATAGGGTATTTCAACTCCTTTGTACACGATGGGAAACTTAGCAAGACAGTCTGTGCTAAACATGGACATAGTAATTATTTCTACCCATTACCTATTCACTAACAAGTACAATAAAGAACAAACAAAGGTCAAAACATTGCCATTTCTACATCTGATTTTAATCATATTGCTGTCAAAATTCAATGTGATAAATTTGATACTTCATCTCATCAAAAAGGCAAAGGTTTTTCATATTGAACACAAACTGATATCAGTATATTCCTTACAAGGAATGTCTTCAACTATATACTGTAGTCATCACTTGTAAACCATCAAGGGGTTTATGGACACACTTCCTACACCCATTAGCTGATAATCTATTACATAGAAAAGCTGTCATAACTAATTACCTCTTCTGATACATGTTGCAATTGCTTATCAGTGTGGGTCAAGTTCACCGACAGTGTACCAACTTGCCATGGATCTAGCCAATAAAATCAATGGATTTCTCTGCCCTATACACCAAAACACTTTCTCATTCCCTTTGATCATGCCAGTGGATAGAGACATTCACTTCAATATTCTTTTGTTCCTCATGACTTGTATCCGTCTTAATATCCAAGGGTGTCTGGAAAAATGAGTACAATTAAAAGAAATATGTGTAAAAACAAGTCATCATTGATGACACAGTCCCCACTTGTTAATTGGTAATTTGGTCCCCGGAAAGCGAGGATGGAGTCCTGTTCATTAACTGGGTCTGTGACTAAAAATACTGCAATACAGATGAGGCTTAGTGGCCAAGAATGAGCTCAATGGTGGTGAAAACATAAAACCAATCTGGGCTGCCACCCTAATTACAAAAATACCGTCAAGGACACTATGTGCTCACATTCGGTGTGACTTGGTCTATTCGAGAAATATTTAAACCAGGAAAAACAAGAATGACTAAAGCAAATAAGGTCTCCAACTTAGGTACTGGAGGTCATCTTTAGGAATATGCACATCAACTTCTATAGCAATGGGACAAGCAGATCCTAAATACATAAGCAAATGTCAACAACAAAAACAGACAGAGAAGGCTTGATAAAAGAAAAGGTGAGAGTAGGCAAAAACATGTACAAGGGATCTGGTATAAAAGTAATGCTACCTCATCAATCTTCTAGACCCTACCCCCTCCTAAATATCAAATGTTCCACCACTTGATATTACATAAGGCCAGCTGCCCAAGATGACAGGAAATGTATTTACAACCTTGGGGATTTTTTAATTAATGCATTCTAATGTAAACAGCACTTAAGTTAGTCACAGATAGTGAAATGCCTATCACTGTGGGTGGTGATTACAACATCTTGAATTATCCTGGATCCAAATTTCTCATCAGTTCTTCTGTGTCTTACACAGAAAAGTTGCAGCAAAAATTGGTCCGCAATGAAAAAATTCACCTCAGCTTTGTTTTCTGGATCAAATTTTCCGACAAATTGATACCAAATATGACAAAATTATGTTCACAGCCTTCGAAACTGTCTCATAACATATCCTGGGTTGGTGTAGGTCATTTAAGGTCACAAACTGAGAAAATTACCTAAAATATACAAATTTGGGGGTTTTTCAACACTTTGAGCAGAAAATTTATCTAATAAGATCCCTCAGGACTTTATACCAAATTACAAAGCTATCAAACAAGTAATTTTGAGAACAAGTTTTCTTGAGCAAAAATGACAATATTGTCTTGAAAATACAAATTTGAATATTTTAGATTAGAAAATACAAATTTGTAAATTTTTTTACAAGACAATTTCCACATATCTAACTATTGTCATCTCTGTACGTCTGTGTACCAAATATAAAAGCTGTATGTCCAGGGGCTTTAAACAGAAAATACTGTTTAAGATTTTTTGACCAAAAATGACAAAATTGCTCTAAAATAGTAATTTTCCCAATTTTGTCAAAATTTCAACAAATTAGAAGAGTAACACTCTTGCAAACATCCAACCCAAATTTGACAGCAATTGGGCTGGCAGTTTCAGAGAAGAAGAATTTTTACTGAAAATGAGAAAAATCACCAAAAAATTCAGCAAAATACTAAACTAAAGATATCTTCACAATATTCGTAAAACTGTAAAAGGTTCACCTAAGGTACTTGCACACAAATTTTAAAAGCAATCAAAACAGCGGTTCTTGAGTTAATGATTCTTGACCATTTTCACATTTTGTACACTCATTTGCATAATTTTGGCAACGCAGACTTCATTTGAACAAAATCCCATCTATAGCCCAGGATGCATCCACACACCAAATACCAAGCTGAAACGTGCAGCGGTTTGCGTGTTTTTGATGTTGACGGACATACTGTACATACATACATACATACATACATACACACATACACACATACATACAGACGCCATCGACTTCAGCTTATACGATAACCTCACATTGGTATAACCAATGTGAGCTAAAAATGACTCAAGTAGTAGTTAATCAACAGGATCTTGTAAATCATTTTCATTTGATTATAATACTGACAGATTATCACCTGTATCACATTTCATCACCTAGACATCACCCTAATTATAAAAATTCATCAAATATGCAAATTACACATTAATTTGTGCAATACTGACATATGTCAAGGTGTGATATTAAAACTCTGTGTGAAAAACATCTGTACAAAGTTTCATCAAATGTGGCAGTTGTACCAGAAACAGTGCTCTAATCCCGAATTATGCAAATTAGCATGAATTATGTATGCCACATCAATATACATGGACCTGCATATGTATGCCATAGTGTAGTATCCTTGTACCAAGTTTAAAAAGAATTGGCGCAGGCATATCTCAGATATCTGCATTCATGAGCCCCTATGCATGGACATAGCTTTATTCTTTATTATCTCTTAATTAGCCATCGTCAAGTTTGGCTGTCAAAGTTTACCAGCCAACTGACAGCAGGGCAGTTGAATTCCTTCCCTGATAATCACAGCAATTGCTGTTTTCAGTACTGAATAAATACCATGATGCAGTCCAAAATAGTGTATTCATGTAGTGATACTGTATGCACAAACAACAATATGTCACAACTCTAACTTTTGATAATATTGTAACAAGATTGTTTAGGAAACTGACAAGATGACAGAACACAAAAGTAAACCTGTAAAGACACACAGACATGCATAGGTCCACATCATGTTGATGAAAAATACCGTCAAGGACAGTGTGCTCACATTCGGTTTGAATTGGTCCATTCAAGAAATATTTAAACCAGAAAAACAAGAATGACAAAAGCAAATAAGGTCTGCAACTTAGGTACTGGAGGTCATCTTTAGGAACATGCATATCAACTTCTATAGCAATAGGACAAGCAGATCCTACATACATGAGCAAATGTCAACAAAAAAATTTGCCAGAGAAGGCTTGACAAAAAGAAAAGGTTGGAAGAGTGGGGAAAAAATAAAGAGTAGGAAAAAAATGTATAAGGGATCTGGTAAAAAGTAATGCTACCTCATCAATCTTCTATACCCTACCCACTCCTGAATATCAAATGTTCCATCCTTTTGTTGATTATATTTACATAAAGCCAGACGGCAGGAAATATATTTACAACCTTGGGGATTTTTTAATTTAATGCTATGAGGGCTATCATTTGAATGTAAACAGCACTTTCATTAGTTACAGATAGTGAAGTGAATTCCACTGTGGGGGTGATTACGACATCTGGAAATATCCTGGCTCCAAATTTCTCATCAGTTCTTGTGTATCTTACATGGAAAGGTTGCAAAAATTGATCCGCAATGAAAAATTTACCTCAGCTTTGTTTTCTGGATCACATTTTCCTACAAAGTGATACAGGATATGACAAAATTATGTTCACAGCCTTCGAAACTGTCTCACAACATATCCTGGGTTGGTGTAGGTCATTTAAGGTCACAAACTGAGAAAATTACCTAAAATATAAAATTTTGGGGGTTCCCAACACTTTGAGCAGAAAATTTATCTAATAACACCCCTCAGGACTTTTGTACCAAATTACAAAGCTATCAGACAAGTAATTTTGAGAACAAGTTTTCTTGACCAAAAATGACAAAATTGTCTTAAAAATACAAATTTGTATATTTCAGGACAACTTCCACATATCTAACTATTGTCATCCCTGGACATCTGTACACAAAATATAAAAGCTGTCTGTCCAGGGGCTTTAAAAAGAAAATATTTTTACGATTTTTTGACCAAAAATGACAAAAATTGCCCCAAAACAGTAATTTTTCCAATTTTGTCGTAATTTCAACAAATTAGAAGGGTAACACCCTTGCAAACATCCAACCCAAATTTGAGAGAAACTGGGCTGGCGGTTTCAGAGGAGAAGAATTTTTACTTAAAATGAGGAAAATAACCAAAAAATTCAGCAAAAATACAAAATTCAAGATATCTTCTCGATATACATAAAACTGTATAAGGTCTACCTAAGGTACCTGCATACTAATTTTCAAAGCAATCACACCAGCGGTTCTTCAGTTATGATTTCTGACCATTTTCACATTTTTTAAGCTCATTTGCATAATTCGGGCACCGCAAACTTCATTTCAACAAAATCCCATATACAGCCAAGGATGCATCCACAGACCAAATACCACGCTAAAAAGAGCAGCGGTTTGTGAGTTTTTGAAGTTGACCGACATACTGCACGTACGTACATACATATACACATACACACATACATACAGACGCCACCAACTTCAGCTTATATAATAATCTCACATTGGTACAACCAAATGTGACCTAAAAATGGTATAAATAGACTATACAAGAAACATACATTATTGAGTGACTGAATACTTCAGTGTAGATACTCTGTAGAAGCATCTTGAATAGGAGTGACTGTGACTTTGCAGGGATGGGTCAGAGTTGGAGAATGAACTTTCCCTTTCAAGATGACAGTATTCTTGATAAGACTGAACAAAAAGTGAACTGTTTGCAACGCTTAAAATATTTCATGGAAGACACAGGTTTGCAAAGCGACAAGTAGAATTATACACGTACAAGACATAATCTATCATGTCATGAAATGTGTATGTCCCTTCAGAGAAGTAAACCTGGATTGAGTAACTTGATGAGTAATTTTCATGATAGAAGTAACATACTGTCCCTGTGGATGATGGTGTCTCTGGTATGAAGGAGACTAAACAGTCAAAACAATGCTGTCAGTGGGTATCTTGAGGGTATCGACAGTGTTCCCACTAAGGCTTATTTGCGTGCTAATTGCACAGTGTCTCCGACTGCTCTCACAGTGAAATTTCATGTTTTGCGCAACCTTAGTCTCGGTCATTTCAATCGGTAGTTTTGGAAACGATAACTCAGGGCAAAATGTGCGATCTCGGGTAGATTTTACTTCAGCGTTTCGAGTTTAGCGCCCGTTGGTGGCACAGTTGCCACCAACCTCATTGTACGTTGTGACGTACCTCAATAAACCAGTCCACGGGACATTTGTGATTTACAAAGTTAAGTAGGACCATCCTGAACCACTGATAGTTAGTGGTGGTACCAGGTGTCTGGAAAGAAATTAATCGGTTTCTTCTTCTGGGCAGAATTGATGAAGATTTAGTTTTGATCAAAACTCAGAAATCCAAAACATACAAGATATTGAAAATTCAACAACCATTTGAATGACACTTGATAAGATCACATACCTAGGACCAAGTAGAAACCAAAATTGAGAGCCATCAGACAAGCAGCTTCACAGAAGAACAAAACAATGAGAAAACATTTCCAAAGACTTACACAGGCAAATTTTATAAGTTTAAAACATATCTTAATCAAGGCACCCTATGAATGCTTAAACCAAATATCATTAGAAGTTATGCACAGCAAAAACAGTTGAGAGATGACAGACGATGGACACTGTTAGTCATCATACATCTGCTGACGGTAGAGCTAAAAATGTGCAAGAAGTAAACTTTGTGATTTGGATATCAATAGTTAGACAGAGAACTTGATACTTTAAAACAACTTACAGCAAGTATTTACAGCACTTAGAAAACCTCGGATCAGAGCAGGTATTTTAGGCAATGTAAAAAATCACCAACATATCTAAAATGTTAGAATCACACTCTAGTTTTGAGATAGAGGAGTACCTCACTGGAATTTTCTTCACACTTTCAAAATTTAGTACAATTA
Source organism: Ptychodera flava (assembly GCF_041260155.1). NCBI lineage: Eukaryota > Metazoa > Hemichordata > Enteropneusta > Ptychoderidae > Ptychodera > Ptychodera flava. The sequence continues at coordinate 3,645,880 of NW_027248281.1, read as the reverse complement.
TTAGGATGTGTATTTTCTAACATTATCATGGATATAAGAACTTGTGTTGCTCAGTGACAGAAATGGCAAACTACCGGGTACAAGAAACCACATCTTGTTTATTAGCCATGCATGGCAAAATGCCTCTCCATCCTCATGTAGTGTATATGGCGTATAGCAGTGTTCTTCCTAGGCCCTACAAGCATCACGTCTCCTTGACGCTTGCCTTGATCGCCATGACGCTTGCTACAATGCCATGATGCTTCAGATCATTCCCGACACCCTTAATTGACAGCCCTGCTTGACAGCTCAGTGTTTTCATTGGCATGGGACATCTGCCAAAACTAGCCTGATCGACATCATTTTTAGTCCTGAATAGATTTTTTTGTGTTGATTGACGAGTTTACATTAATTAATTGGCACGTACATAGGTGGCTGCAACTTTGATCATGTTAATCATGATCGAGCGCCATGTCAGTGGCCATTTAAGTTACCGTGGGGGATACAGTGACGCTGTGAAAAGGTGGTGGTCAAAGCTGTTAGTCAAATTGCAACCCTAAGAAAAGGTTTATAGGGCAACTGTACCTGATGATGGTTAGTCTACATGAAATCTCCGTGTCAGTCTTGCGAATATGCATTTGTATTTTTATTATTTTTTTGTTCTTGTTGTTGCAAGACAAACGGTGAAATTATCAGAGTGGGAGAAAGGTAAAATTCATGGGTTGCACACGTCAGTTGTGCATCATATTACCTTACGCTGATTTGACCTTGTTTCACGATGTCGTGGTCACTGTCAGTCTATAATTTTTTTGCTAATAGTGCATTCGTTATTTTGCATTCTTGTTACCTTTGTTTTCATTTTGTAAACATTTTGTAAAAACATGAGTTTGGATCAGTATTTTGGTCACGAAATGATGTCCACAGTGCCATGTGAAGTAAACAGGTCAGACGATTTCCAAGATGGCAATTGATGTGTGGTTTTTGAGCGTTTTTCACTGTTTTCAAGTTCAGGTCTCGGTTCAGGTTCGCTAAGGAGGCAAGTTACTACAACAACAGGGGTTTCCTAAATTTTGGTGACAATTATTCATGTAGATATGTCTGAATTTTCTGTTATGGTAAACCATACTGTGTTTATGTACCCACAAACTTGCTTGGGTACACAGCCCTGTAATTGTATGGCTTCATTGATCTGTATAATTTCGTAAACAAGTATTTTCTCTCCAATATTGTTTCTTCATGCAATGAGAGTACGAGTTGAATTTTTACAACTGAAGTTGGACTGCTGAAGAAAGCAAGATGTGACTGTTCAGTTTTCATGTATAAATTTACTGCAGTTAATGGTGCCACCCTTAAACTTAATTGTTTATTCCCCTGATATGTATGTCCATGCAGCAGTGTGTAAGTAAATAAAAGGCATATAAAATGACTACAATTTACAGTGCCAATAATGTGTGTGGCATGTATGTGTGTGGAATGTATTTTAAATATATGTTAATGTATGCAAATCAATTATTCAAAATTTTATGCATATTTCTGATGTGCTTTCCCTTGATCCAAGGGAGAACACTGCGTATAGGCACTCTGAAAACACTTATCACAAATCTACACTTAATGCTAATCTATTATGAGATATGATATAAACTGTAGTTGTGCATACAGGAATTACAACATCTGGATGCAATGAAAGCTTAATAATCATGTAGCTTATGATTTGAGCTGATGCCGTACAAAGTTGACTGCAGCATGGCATGACCATGTCATGTACTAGTACTAGTAGTTTGTGGAGATTTTAGAAAACTTCCTAGGCTCTCAAGTCAAGGAAGGGAGAGATTTATAGAGGACTCTGTACCATGTCATGTTGTATCAATGGTAGACGATACATCAGACACTTTGGTTGAAAATACTCTTTTATTTCAAAAAATTGGCGAGTATACTCAGCAAGGCATTGCAAAACTCGACAGTTTTAATACTATTTATCACTGATAGCCAAGTGCAAGACTGCAGCTATGTAATTAGAAAGCAATACACTTGGAGACTGATGATAACATTGCCATGAATCCGGAACAACCAAGACAATCCTAGTAAGAATTGTATGTCACCTCCAGAATTTTTTTTGTCATTGACAGGCCACAAACTGAGACAAGATATTTGACTTTAGAAAATCCTATACTGTAATGTTTCAAAGCAATTTGCGTTTGTTGTTCTAACTGTCATCGGTAATTCATGAAACACCACAAAAATTCCGAGCACTCTGTTTAATCTCATTTGAGCAGCGCAATATCGAAATACAGCTGCAATATGAATAGATTAGCATTTTGAAGTAAAAGCTTTACATTTTGTCAGGAATATCTGTGAAATGGGAATGTTATACTGAGAGACCTTAAAGCTTACTACCTTATAAGTACATTAAATGAACCAAAAATTGATACATCAAGCAGATGTTACTGAAACTCTAAGCAATGAGAAACACTAACTCAGTCATTTTCAATATAGTAATACTATATTCATAAATTGCAGTCTATTTTATGTGTCATGGTTACATTCTCTCCATGAGACCACTTGCATAATTTTAAAACATTTTCACAAAGAGATTTGTGTTTTGTGCCTTTTTTGTGTATAAGTACAATTAATGCCTTTGTCTCTTTATTTAGAAAACTCTTGAATTAATAGAGCCATCACCTATTAAATTTGAAGGAATGATTTATTGAAAGACTTTACACTAACAAATATTGTTGGTTGACAGCTGTGACTTAATATCTATACTGCGCCCTATAGTTCAATACTGGGACTCACTCGTTTTACCACATTTCAACCACTGTTATTATCATTACTTGGTATCTTTGTCACAATTCTTTCAGTAATTAAAAACTATCCACTGTTGATTGACCAATCAGAGTGCTCAATTCAGGGTGTTTTATTTACACGTAAAGCCCTGGTCACCAAATTCCAGAAACGAATGACAGCGCCGTAGTAAAGTACTGTCCAATCAAAAGTGAACATGTCATATTCTGTAGACATCTGGTACGTTTTAATATTCAAATTTGGTAATACAGCGGAAACCAGCTGCAACACAAAATCTGCTGTGCCCTAGGGCATTTATATAATGTGCCCTTGGGCATTTATAGGATGTTCCATTACATTGGAAGGCTATTTCACAAATAAAAGTTTTAATTCATATCCTAAACATGTTACATTGACAAAGGGGACGGTTGACGTAAATACATTGAAACGAAAATATATCAGTTAGGGGCGATAGTTTTTAAGTCGGATAAAACCCTCATACTTGGGCTCTTCTGGTATATAAAGTCCAACCCTACGATAAAATGTCTCGGCCTGCGGCCTCGACATTTTATCGTTGGGTTGGACTTTATATACCAGAAGAGCCCTCGTACTCGGGCTTTATCCTATACCTTCAGGAAATAAATGTACAATAATTTTTTAGGAAATTTATGATCATGAACTTTCTTTTTACTGTTACCCTCAATAAATTCACCACTCAGCACGCCAACTACATCAAAAGTAATGCCATATTTACCCTCTGTTAAAAGGTCACCTTCTAAAGAGGTCATCTTTTCTTGGTCCCTGTTGTGACCATTATATACAAAAGTGTGATTGATCAATTACAGTGTGATATTATATTACAAATTAAATTAAATCATATCAGTCAGGAAAGGGAAAACTATATTTGCGGTGAAACTTCTGTCTACACAGATATACGCCCTTAGTGATACGGTTACCATGGTGACAAGAGAATTCATTCTTGAAAGCTTTGTCCTTCTGTATTTCACAGCAAGCTGTCTGTACAGCATACAACAAATTATTGCTTATCAGGATGCAATCCCTGTTACTACGGTATATATGAAACACACTGTTACGACCTGACTTGACCTGATTTGACAGGAGACACCAATGAGACCCACACACAGTTATGACCTGACTTGACCTGATTTACCATGAGACACCATGAGACAAACATCATATGACAGAAAATATATGTCAATGCTGCAGACATTTTTGAACATTGTAGTGGTGTGTTGACTGATTTGACTGGACAATGTGTATGGACAATATACGGTACATGACAGAGTGAAAAATGGAGAAACTATTGACACAGTCAATAATTCAGCATGGCTTTGAATACGGTATTTCTACAAAAATAACTATGGGAAATAATGAGGTTTAATTTAACAAACATAAACCAACAAATTTTGCTAATAACCAACAGTAAGACAGGTCAATTTTGTATCACCTGGATATATACATTATAAAGGCAATGGCAACAACAGTGTTTTCAGGACTGAATTCTTCAACTCTAAAAAATATTTATTATTAAGTTAATATTTTTACAAGTTTGAAAAATGGTCCTATTAGAAAAGGAAAACGGCACTTTCTTGTGCTGGTTTTGCATAGTTATTTTTTATTTTACCCAGCAAAAACATTCCATAAAATTAAACAATTAGTCTACATATTTTGTTGGAATTGATATTTGTTTAAATATCACCATTGCTGAATGTAAACTTGAACTCTTTCTTTGTGTGGTTATATTTAACACATGCATGCGTTACTGGTACTGTATATGCTGTATGTTAATTCATTTCTATCAAAGCAAGTATGTAGCTGTTAAGGTACAATATGAAGTACAGTGCATATCAGAAATCCCTATCTACTTAAAGTATAGTTCAAGGAATTGTTGAACCAAAAGAGATGAAAATTTATCTGATATTGGTATTGAGATGATGATCAATGGTAATCAGTATCAAATTCAAGGTGTATTGGTAGTAGTTCCAGCTGATACGGTACCAGCAAAATGGTTTGGTAAGTTCAAAGAGAGTGTTGGCTTTGCACTTAAAAATTGTACAATGTGTGAGTTGTCTGGTTCTAACCTGAAAAAGTCATCGTTGATGACACAGTCCCCACTTGTTAATGGTACTTTGATTACATGTCCTCAGAGAGGATAGAGTCCTCTTCATTAATTAGGTCTGTAATAAAAATACTTTGATACAGATGGCGCTCAATGGCCAAGAATGAGTTCCATGGTGATGAAAACATGAAACCAATGTAGGCCACCATCCTAAAGTTCAGAAAATGAGTCAACTAGGAATTAATCAACAAGTGTTGCAAAACATTTTTGCATACAATTCTAACACTTGACAGATTATCACTGGTACCATATTTGAGACATGCCCAAGTTTGGCTAAGGACAGGAAAAAATTGTAACAAAATGGCTGCCATGCAGCCATATTGGATCATATCATGAAACAAATTGACATACATATGTATGACATAGGTTAATGTCCTTGTACCAACTTTGAATAAAATCGGTTGAGATATGCCTGAGAGTATTATGGCTCTGTTCATGAAAAATCGTAACAAAATGGCCGCAAGGCAGCCATATTGGATCGTATCACATAACAAATTGACATGCATATGTATGACATTAGTCAATCTCCTTGTACCAACTTGAATAAAATCGGTTGAAACATATCTGAGTTATGGCTCTGTACACGAAAACATCGTAATAAAATGGCTGCCTAGCGGCCATATTGGATCGTATCACATAACAAATTGGCGTATATATCTATGACATAGGTCAATGTCCTTGTACCAACTTTGAATAAAATCGGTTGAAACATGTTTGAGCTATGGCTCTGTATATGAACAAATGTAATAAAATGGCCACACAGCAGCCATATTGGATCGTATCACAAAACAAATTGTCGTGCATATCTATGACATTAGTCAATGTCCTTGTACCAACTTTGAATAAAATCGGTTAAAACATGTCTGAATTATGGCTCTGTATATGAAAAAATTGTAATAAAATGGCCGTCTGGCGGCCATATTGGATCGTATCACAAAACAAATTGACGTGCATATCTATGACATTGGTCATTGTCCTTGTACCAACTTTGAATAAAATCGGCTGAAACATGTCTGAGTTATGGCTCTGTACATGAAAAAATCGTAATAAAATGGCCGCCTGGAGGCCATATTGGATCGTATCACAAAACAAATTGTCGTGCATATCTATGACATTGGTCAATGTCCTTGTACCAACTTTGAATAAAATTGGTTAAAACATGTCTGAATTATGGCTCTGTATATGAAAAAATTGTAATAAAATGGCCGTCTGGCGGCCATATTGGATCGTATCACAAAACAAATTGACGTGCATATCTATGACATTGGTCAATGTCCTTGTAGCAAGTTTGAATAAAATCGGTTGAAACATGTCTGAGTTATGGCTCTGTACATGAAAAAATCATAATAAAATGGCCGCCTGGCGGCCATATTGGATTGTATCACAAAACAAATTGACGTGCATATCTATGACATTAGTCAATGTCCTTGTACCAACTTTGAATAAAATCGGTTGAAACATGTCTGAGTTATGGCTCTATACATGAAAAAATCGTAATAAAATGGCCGCCTGGCAGCCATATTGGATCGTATCACAAAACAAATTGACGTGCATATCTATGACATTGGTCAATGTCCTTGTACCAACGTTGAATAAAATCGGTTGAAACATGTCTGAGTTATGGCTCTGTACATGAAAAAAATCGTAATAAAATGGCCGCCTGGCGGCCATATGGATCGTATCACAAAACAAATCAACGTGCATCTGTATGACATATGTAGTAATCCTTGTACCAAGTTTGAATGAAATCGCTTCTTGCATCTCTGAGATATCTGCGTGAACGGACGGACGCACGCACGGACGGACGCACGCACGCACGCACGGACGCACGCACGGACATGACCAAACCTATAAGTCCCCCCGGACGGTGTCCGTGGGGACTAACCTGAAAGAGCACTTACTCCACTTTGATTGTTCATTGAGAACTGATGAAATGCATATAGGCCACTGTGATACCCTGGAAGGGCTTCAAAAGGTCACCCGCAGCTATTGGAGTAAGATGTGTGGGATCAATTGTAGAAGTTGTTTACTAAAGTTGGAAAACTTTTCAATTACATCTGGACTAGTGCAAGATCCCATGCTGCAAACATTGTTAGAGGGTGTAGTTCCAAAGATTTATCTTGTCTGCTACATCAGTGTATTCCGCCACACTAAAAATCTTCTCTGTGAAATGGTTAGATGGCCAAATTAAGAAATTTCTCTGTTCTTACTTGCACATGTGTGAAGTACACCTGGAAATACACTGATGATAAATCAGTTATTGAAAGCTACATCACTGTCAAAGAGTCATCATCAGCACTTTTCACCCTGTGTTAGTTAGTTCCCTTCATTCTTGGACTTTAATATTTAATATTTAATATCCCCAATGGGGAATCAACACTGGATGAATTTTCTACGACTTGTGCAAATAGTTTTGCTGTGTACAAGCACATATTGTCATAGAGAGACGACATGCAATTCTCCGCACCCTTATTGGAATTTATCTCAGATCAAGCCACATATTGTACCCTAGATCCTCATTCATCACAAGGAAGCACTATATGATCTATTTTCTAAACAAATGCTCATCATGTATGGTCCTCTAAGTCATCATTAGTGTATGAGGTTTGAAGGTAAATGCTCACTCTTCAAAGCTTTGAAATTGAAGAACTTTAAAAATCTGTCATACTCACCTAGCAGACAAAACTAGAGTCAAAGGTGAAATGTCTAATAACCTTCTGTATGAAGGGGATATTGTAAATAGTGGTTGTGAGATTAATTTCCTTCTTAGGTATCCTGGCTTGGCGTATGAAATGGGTGTTCTTAGTGGGACAGTACCAGGTGATGAATGGCCAATGTACAGAACTAAATCGATGACCATACATGGACTCGACTATCAAGTTGGGTGTGCTCCTCAGTGCTTGATTTTGAAGAGAATGAGACAATATTTAGTGTGGTTAAAGATATCATTGTTTATGATAAAACAATTTGAAAGTACTTTGTTGTTGAAGGCACAGACCACACCTCTGTATTTGATAATCACATTGTACACTACACTTTGGTAAGAAATGACACTCAGTACATCAAACCATTTCACTCAATAAACTTCCAGTGGACTCTTAGTGTGTATAGGTATGATGGAAGCTAGTAACAATGAATGCAAATAGTTATGTTTGTGAAGTTTTGGACCTAAATTTGGCATTTCATCTTACACTGTAAAGAGTATGCTGTCAGAAATTAGTTTGTGTCATTCACCATTCATTCATTTGGACATGCCTGTCTTCAAATTCTGGAATGCTGATAGAAGTAAAAAGTGATGAAACATTTCGAAGGGAAAAAATATTGAAGTGGTATGGAACAAGTTCATAGCAGAGACTGCTGAGTACTAATGTGAAAGATTCCCTGACATTGGGGAGGCAGTCCATTACATAACAATTGGTGAAAAAATGTATCTTGCATGGCCTTGGATAAAAATGGAAGCAGGAAATTTTCCATGGGTGAGTGTTACAATAATTACTTCATTGTAAATAATGGTACAAGATTTGTTCTGATCTATTCATTGTCAAAATTATTTTCTCCTACATTTTAAAACATAGCAAACATGTTTGCTGTATTCTGCTTTTGGAATTTTAGTCTTGAACTGAATGAATTATTACTTTAAGTGATTTTTTATCATTGTTTGAGAAAAAAGACAAATTGAGTCAGTTTCTTGATGACCTAAATACAACCATAGTTACGATGAAGTTTGCAATTTATTCAATTGTCTAAAAGGACTTTTTTCTCAGTCATGTTTTTTCAAAGACATGGTCACAGAAGGTCAGACACATGCACCATACTTTAAAAGTGAAAAGTCAGCACCCAAAGTGTCAGGATACTGATAGTTCTCCATCAACAAAGAAATTCAGATCAGCACCTGATGTTGCCATGACAACTCACAAAAAGACAGAAGTGACATCAAATCTCATGTCAAGGAATTGAAAGAGGAGCGGTCAAAGACCAAGAAAAACAGAAAGGATAGTCATATAAAGACATATTGCTGAAGGAGACTGTAACTTTCAGAGACGAGCAACTGAGGAAAAGTGTCAGCCTTCTGAAAGATGTTATGGATGTATTTCCATGTTTTAGTGATGCAGTTTATGTAACTTTACTGAAACTTTTTTCAGTAGTTTTATTTGAGTAGCTACTGCAGTTTCTTATTCTACTCCCTGAAGCATGATGAAATGTCCCGTATTTAGCCTAGCAACACAGCTCATATGTGTACAGTCAGCACTGTTATTGTTGAAAATTGAATACAACTACCGACTATAATTCATTTGTCAACAATAACAATGGTTGTAACACATATAGAGTATGTTGCCAAGCAGAATATTTGGTTTCTAGTATGCTGTGGGAAATGGAACAATTAGTCATAAGAAACTGCAGTTGATAAACAGAACAAAAATACTGAAAAATTGCAAAAAGATTTAGCTCATGTCCCGTTAATAAAATATGGACTCTTCGTTCTTTCATTCATTCATTCAACCATCCATTAATTCATCCATTCATTGAACCATCCATTAATTAATTCATTCATTAATTCATTCATCTATTCAATCACTCATTCATTCAACCATCTATTCATTTGTTCATTCATTCACTCATTCATTCATTCATTCATCCATCCATCCATCCATCCATTCAACCATCCATCCATTCATTCATTCATCCATCCATTCATTTATTCACTCATTCATTCATTCATTCATCAATCCATCCACATATCCATCCATCAATTCAATCCTTCCTTCATCCATCCAATCATTCATTCATTCATCCGCATTCATCCATTCCATTTGTCCATCCATCCATCCATCTATTCCTTCATTCATTTATCCATCCATTTATTCAAGAATTAATTCATTCATTCATCCATCAATCTAACCATGTCTATTCATTCAATCATCCCTTTGTCCATCGATCCATATCCATCCATTCATTGCTTCATCCATCCATTCATTCATTCATTCATTCATCCATCCATCCATCCATTCATTCATCCATCCATCCATTCATTCATTAATCCATCCATTCATTCATTCATTCATCAATTAATCCATACATTCATACATTCATTCATCTGTCCATCCATTTGATTATTCATCCATTGATTCAGTCATCGATCCATTAATCCATCCATCCATTCATTCATTCATTTATCCATCCACCCATCAATTCATTCCTTTCTTCATCCATCCATCCATCCATCCATCCATTCATTCATTCATCCATTAATCCATCCATCCATCCATCATCCATCCATACATTCATCCATTCATCCATCCATCCATCCATACATTCATACATTCATTCATCTGTCGATCCATTTGTTTATCATCCATTGATTCAGTCATCGATCCATTAATCCATCAATTCTTTCATTCATTCATTCATTCATCCATCCACCCATCCATCCATCAATTCATTCCTGCCTTCATCAATCCATTCATCCATCCATCCATTCATCCATCCATCCATTCATTTATCCATTCATTCATTCATTCATATATACATTCATTCATCCATCCATCCACCCATCCATCCATCAATTCAATCCTTCCTTCATCCATCCAATCATTCATTCATTCATCCGCATTCATTCATTCCATTTGTCCATCCATCCATCCATCCATTCCTTCATTCATTTATCCATCCATTTATTCAATAATTAATTCATTCATTCATCCATCAATCTAACCATGTCTATTCATTCAATCATCCCTTTGTCCATCGATCCATTCATCCATCCATTCATTCATTCATCCATTCATTTATTCACTCATTCATTCATTTATTCATCCATCCATCCAACCATCCATCCATCCATTCAATCCTTCCTTCATCCATCCATTCATTTATCCATTCATTCATTCATTCATATATACATTCATTCATTCATTCATCCATCCATCCACCCATCCATCCATCAATTCAATCCTTCCTTCATCCATCCAATCATTCATTCATTCATCCGCATTCATTCATTCCATTTGTCCATCCATCCATCCATCCATTCCTTCATTCATTTATCCATCCATTTATTCAATAATTAATTCATTCATTCATCCATCAATCTAACCATGTCTATTCATTCAATCATCCCTTTGTCCATCTATCCATCCATCCATCCATCCATCCATTGCTTCATCCATCCATCCATCCATCCCTTCATTCATTCATCCATCCATCCATTCATTCATTCATTCATCCATTAATCCATCCATCCATCCATTCATCCATACATTCGTACATTCATTCATCTGTCCATCCATTTGTTTATTCATCCATTGATTAAGTAATCGATCCATTAATCCATCCATCTATTCATTCATTCATTCACCAATCCACCCATCCATCCATCAATTCATTCCTTCCTTCATCAATCCATTCATTCATTCATTCATTCCTTCATCCATCCATCCATCCATCCATTCATTCATCCATCCATTCATTTATCCATCCATTCATTCATTCATTCATCCATTAATCCATACATTCATACATTCATTCATCTGTCGATCCATTTGTTTATCATCCATTGATTCAGTCATCGATCCATTAATCCATCAATTCTTTCATTCATTCATTCATTCATCCATCCACCCATCCATCCATCAATTCATTCCTGCCTTCATCAATCCATTCATCCATCCATCCATTCATTCATTCATTCATCCATTAATCCATACATTCATACATTCATTCATCTGTCCATCCATGTGTTTATTCATCCATTGATTCAGTCATCAATCCATTAATCCATCAATCCATTCATTCATTCATTCATTCATCCATCCACCCATCCATCCATCAATTCATTCCTTCCTTCATCAATCCATTCATTCATTCCTTCCTTCCTTCATCCATCCATCCATCCATCCATCCATCCATTCATTCATCCATCCATTCATTTATCCATCCATTCATTCATTCATATATACATTCATTCATTCATTCATCCATCCATCCATCCATCCATCAATTCAATCCTTCCTTCATCCATCCAATCATTCATTCATTCATCCGCATTCATTCATTCCATTTGTCCATCCATCCATCTATCCATCCATCCATTCCTTCATTCATTATCCATCCATTTATTCAATAATTAATTAATTCATTCATCCATCAATCTAACCATGTCTATTCATTCAATCATCCCTTTGTCCATCCATCCATCCATCCATCCATTCATTCATTTATCCATCATTCATCCATTAATCTATCCATCCATCCATCCGTACATTCATACATTCATTCATCTGTCCATCCATGTGTTTATTCATCCATTGATTCAGTCATCAATCCATTAATTTGTCAATCCATTTATTCATTCATTCATTCATTCATCCATCCACCCATCCATCCATCATTCATTCCTTCCTTCATCAATCCATTCATTCATTCCTTCGTTCCTTCATCCATCCATCCATCCATCCATCCATCCATTCATTCATCCATCCATTCATTATCCATCCATTCATTCATTCATATATACATTCATTCATTCATCCATCCATCCACCCATCCATCCATCAATTCAATCCTTCCTTCATCCATCCAATCATGCATTCATTCATCTGCATTCATTCATTCCATTTGTCCATCCATCCATCCATCCATTCCTTCATTCATTTATCCATCCATTTATTCAGTAATTAATTCATTCATTCATCCATCAATCTAACCATGTCTATTCATTCAATCATCCCTTTGTCCATCGATCCATATCCATCCATCCATCCATTCATCCATTCATTCATTCATTCATCCATTAATCCATACATTCATACATTCATTCATCTGTCCATCCATGTGTTTATTCATCCATTATTCAGTCATCAATCCATTAATCCATCATTCATTCATTCATTCATTCATCCATCCACCCATCCATCCATCATTCATTCATTGCTTCATCCATCCATCCATCCCTCCCTTCATTCATCCATCCATCCATCCATTCATTCATTCTTCATCCATTAATCATCCATCCATCCATACATTCACATTCATTCATCTTCCATCCATGTGTTATTCATCCATTGATTCATTCATCATCCATTAATCCATCAATCCATTCATTCATTCATTCATTCATCCATCCATCATCCATCCATCATTCATTCCTTCCTTCATCATTCCATTCATTCATCCATTCATCCATCCATCCATCCATCATTCATTCATTCATTCATCCATTCATTCATATTCATTCATTCATTCATTCATTCATTCATTCATTCATTCATTCATTCATTCATTCATTCATTCATTCATTCATTCATTCATTCATTCATCATCCATTCATCCATCAATCCATTCATTCATTCATTCATTCATCCATTCATCCATCCATCCATCAATTCATTCATTCCTTCATCAATCCATTCATTCATTCCTTCCTTCCTTCATCCATCCATCCATCCATCCATCCATCCATTTATTCATCCATCCATTCATTTATCCATTCATTCATTCATTCATATATACATTCATTCATTCATTCATCCATCCATCCACCCATCCATCCATCAATTCAATCCTTCCTTCATCCATCCAATCATTCATTCATTCATCCGCATTCATTCATTCCATTTGTCCATCCATCCATCCATCCATTCCTTCATTCATTTATCCATCCATTTATTCAATAATTAATTCATTCATTCATCCATCAATCTAACCATGTCTATTCATTCAATCATCCCTTTGTCCATCCATCCATCCATCCATCCATCCATCCATCCATCCATCCATTCATTCATCCATCCATTCATTCATTTATCCATCCATTCATCCATTAATCTATCCATCCATCCATCCGTACATTCATACATTCATTCATCTGTCCATCCATGTGTTTATTCATCCATTGATTCAGTCATCAATCCATTAATCCGTCAATCCATTCATTCATTCATTCATTCATCCATCCACCCATCCATCCATCAATTCATTCCTTCCTTCATCAATCCATTCATTCATTCCTTCGTTCCTTCATCCATCCATCCATCCATCCATCCATCCATCCATTCATTCATCCATCCATTCATTTATCCATCCATTCATTCATTCATATATACATTCATTCATTCATCCATCCATCCATCCACCCATCCATCCATCAATTCAATCCTTCCTTCATCCATCCAATCATTCATTCATTCATCTGCATTCATTCATTCCATTTGTCCATCCATCCATCCATCCATTCCTTCATTCATTTATCCATCCATTTATTCAGTAATTAATTCATTCATTCATTCATCCATCAATCTAACCATGTCTATTCATTCAATCATCCCTTTGTCCATCCATCCATATCCATCCATCCATCCATTCATTCATTCATTCATCCATTAATCCATACATTCATACATTCATTCATCTGTCCATCCATGTGTTTATTCATCCATTGATTCAGTCATCAATCCATTAATCCATCAATTCATTCATTCATTCATTCATCCATCCACCCATCCATCCATCAATTCATTCCTTCCTTCATCAATCCATTCATTCATTCCTTCCTTCCTTCATCCATCCATCCATCCATCCATCCATCCATCCATTCATTCATCCATCCATTCATTTATCCATCCATTCATTCATTCATATATACATTCATTCATCCATTCATCCACCCATGCATCCATCAATTCAATCCTTCCTTCATCCATCCAATCATTCATTCATTCATCCGCATTCATTCATTCCATTTGTCCATCCATCCATCCATCCATTGATTCAGTCATCGATCAATTAATCCATCAATCCATCCATTCATTCATTCATCCATCCACCCATCCATCCATCAAATCATTCCTTCCTTCATCCATCCATTCATCCATCCATTCATTCATCCATTCATTCATTTATCCATCCATCCCATTCATTCATTCATTCATCCATCCATTTATTCATTCCTCCGTTCATTCATTCATCGATTTGTTCATTCATTCATTCATTCATTCCTCCATTCATCCATCCATCCATTCATTCAATTCATTCCTCCATTCATTCATTTATTCCTCTATTCATTCTTCTATCCATTCATTTATTCATTCGTACTCTAATTCATTCCTCCACTCGCTCATTTATTCCTCCATTCATTCTTCTATCCATTCATTCATTCATTCCTCCATTAATTCATTCATATATTGATCCATTTATTCATTCCTCCATTCATTTATTTATATATTCACCCATTCATTCATTCAGTCCTCCATTCTGTCAGTCATTGTCATTCATTCACTCATTCATTCATTCATCCATACACTCATTCACTCATTCCTCTGTTCATTTATTCATATATTCATCCATTCATTCGTTAATTCATTCATTCATTCATTCATTCATTCATTCATTCATTCATTCATTCCTCCATTCATTCATTCATCTGTCTAGCAGTAATGATTCTTTGTTTTATTCATTCAGTTACTTATTGAGTTTGCAGTTAGATTTGCTAACACAAGATTGAAGGATGTATCTGAAAAGATGAAGAGTACACTGTCACCTTGTATGGAAGTAGCAGGGAAGAATGTTGATGGTCATATAACTCATGTAAGTCAACATAAAACAATAATGGCAATATTTAGAAATGATGTTTCTTTGTGAAATAAAGCTTTACTCAGGTATATGCTGACATTTTATCGTACCAATATTGTTCCCATCAAATCCTGCTACAAATCAATATCTGCCATAATGCACATGCAAAACCATTTGAACACTTTTTTGTGTTCAAACAATATGCAGCTGTAGAACACTTTGGTGTTCATTTAGTGTTCAAGAAATTTACCCTGGTGTTCATGATTGAACAAGGGGTTAAAGATTTTTGCACACTAAGTCTTAGGAAATTGTACACTGCACATTTGAGGTGTTCAATATCTGTTACAGTTTTGATGGGCAAGTAGTGTTCTATACTTGACTGTTTGTTTTTACAATGTAGGGATTGCAAAAAGTTAATAAAACTGTTGAAAAGTACAAATTAGACATATTCCCAGTTGTCCCAATGGAACAGATTAGGATGACATAGTACAAGCGATTAATACTGTGGTACGGTAGTTTAACTGTTAAACTGTTACATGAATCTGGAAGGACAGTACTGGTATGTTTTGTCAGCAGTGCGATGTAAAGTATGACTTGAGTGCAAAGTGTACCTGTGCTGGGCTCACAAAGTGAAACAGGCCTTGAAATACTTTTTTTCAACCACCTGTCTACTGGACACACTACGGAAAAGCTCCATTAACTTAGGAATACCCTACTTCCCTAGAGGATCAATTTCACAGACCTGCCTTTCCTACAATGGCACTACAATAGCACCAGCTGGATTAGATAAACATAACAATGGAACATTCACACCTTGGGGATTAAAGTCTTTTGTTTGTCATCCGAGTTTGTCAGCAAGAACTCGGGTTTCAGGTACCATGCAAGTTAATGCAACATTCCCCTAATGAGGTCAAAATAAAAAGTACCTGTCCCAGTGAGAAAAGTACCAGTCCAAAATGGCCTAATTTATTATATTAAAATTATTTGTTTCGCGTCCACTCAAAGTAAGTTATTTGTTTCGCGTCCACTCAAAGTAAATTATTTGTTTCACGTCCACTCAAAGTTTCAAAACATACACAGTTTTCTCATACAATCTGCTCATTGCTGTAACCACATGTATAAGTTTCTGGAGAAAACAATTTTACTGTACCCAATGGTTTAATATTTGTAATATGTTCATTGTAAACAAATATTTTGTTGCAGAGTAAAAGTTATGGTTTTATTTTGTGGCAGAACATCATCAACAATAGAAAATTCTGTAAGTGTAATTTGAAGAACTCTGAAAACCTACGGGTGCAGGCTAGACACAACCAAAGAAGTTATTCACTCTGGCCTGATGGTAAAACATTGAGACATATACTTTTTTAATATTTACTGAGAATGGTGTTTTTAAGCCTAACAACACACATTGGAAGATATGCCTGTATGATATGAAGGCAAATAAAATCTAGCTGTTCTAAGTCTAAAGTTTCATACAATTTTATCTGAAGTTTGCTCAGAGATTGATTTTGAACTGAATTTCACATGATCATGAACTTCCCCCTTTCTCTGAAACTACCCATAATGCAATATGATTTACACACACAGTGCTTTATGAGACTTTACATAACGCATTGCATGTAGCTTTCTACCACAGTCCCTCCACACATCAGTTGGGAAACGCCTTGGTACCTTGGTACCTACTATATGTTACAGTGCGCCTTGTGGTGTGATATGATGTCTGTGTTTGTAATTGTAGGGCTTCATTTTGGTTTCAATACAATCCACCCCAACACCAAAATAAACACCACATTTCATGTGATACCTGTCGTAAAAGTTTATTATCAAACAACTGGTAAAGTGAGAAAATCCGGTACTTCACACGTTAAAACAATAGACGTTTCCCAACCAGTGTGTGGAGAAACTGTGTTTCTACGAACATTCAGTCTCAAAGCAAATTTCATTGAATCAAATACTGGTGATTATTGGTGGGTAGAGCAGTAATTTTGCTAATTTTGGGTAGTTTATATGCTTCACAGTCATCCTAAATAATCTAAAAACAACCTTGGACATCTATTATGGACTGTTGACAGAAAACAGTAAAAAACACACGTACGTCAATTCAATATTTAAAGCCTAGTGGCCCAGTAGTGCATGCATCAATGAATATTCAATGAATTGCAAATTTGAATTTTCAACATTGTCAGTTTCACTAAGGCGTATTTTTGTTTACTATGACCAGGTGATAATACCGGTAAGTTTAAAACAATATAATTACAATTTGAATATCTGTTGTCAAGGTGATTTATGGGTAATTTATGATACTGTGCATCATTACATTGTAGTCTTCAAATCAATTCATAACCTTCAAATCAATTTGCACTGTTGTGTCCATGACGATTTTGTGAAAGTTATACAAACTGTCAATCACACAAACTAACCTTTGTATTAAAGTAATCAGGTCTTGTTTACTACTCAACTTCTGTCTTGGTAGATATAAAGACTTGTTACTTACACTGAATACAGCAGGAAAGATTCCATGAAATGGGCTCAAACACTTTGCAAGTATTTTTACACATTGATGAGTATATACAGAAGCCAACAGCAAAAACAAAAGTTACTCATTTATGTAGAACAGGTTTTAAGGTTGTTACCTATAGCTTTGACAATTTTTTCTGCAATTCTTACATGTATTAAGTATAGTTTATCCAACTACATCCCACTGCTGATGTGCAGCATTGAATAAGCTCTCTCTGATTGGGCCCTTGTCACTATTCACAGCGACTTAGGGAGTCTATCTGTATTAGTAAGATTCAGCTACCCAATTGGAGAACAGCTTATTCAATGCTGCACATTAGCCCACATCCCACAGTATTTGAAATACCCAATATTTGATTTGTATATAATTTATCGGTAAACTTCACATAGATATTCACTATTGTTGTCATTAAAGAAACAGAAGCAGCAACTTTTGGAGATTTTTTCACTTTTTTGAGGGTTTTTTGAAGTTCTTGCACTGAGAAGTTTGTCATTCGTTCCAAGTGAGGAGTTGGCTACATTTGGCAATATTAAACTTGAGATTCTTGTTGCCCATTACAATGTCATAACTGAGAGGGATGTAACATGCCAGGAGTGGTTTGTGCTAAAGGAATTAGTACTCCAGCAACGCTGTCCACAGGATAAAATGGCAACACTGTGGGGTATTATTAACACATTCCACAGTGAACTCTTTCCTATCCTGCTGAAGCTAGCGTCAGTAGCACTGATCCTGCCAATGCAAACTGTAGACTATGAACATGGGTTTAGCGTTCAGAATAATATCAAAACTAGTGCATGGAATAGACTTGATGATGTCCGCCTCAATAGACTAATGACGGTAAGTATAGAAAGCCAAAGTTGCGAAAACTTTGATTTTAGCCATGCCACTGATGTGTGGATTGCCAAAATGGACCGACGCGTCTTTCACAAGAAATAAATTTGTGGACCTGTGTAGCCTCATACATAAATCAAACACTAACACAGTGACCCCACTAGTTTGCCTAGGTCATTTCCACAGATACAGCCGATCTAAATGTTTGCCTTTTCTCATCAAACACAAATATCATTGTACTGAATATTAATCTCTGAGTGATTTTGTGATTTCTGGATGTCGTTGATTCAAAGCTGTTTCACACACAAATATCCAATCTCAATTTCCACATTGGCTGAGAACAAAATGTATCAAGCCCAGATGAGACTCAGGACAGCATCTCAACTTGTTAAATACTGAAAAACATTTTAAAAATCAACAATCAAAAGCATGCTAACGCTCAACAACAGACCAGACTGCACTTTTTATTTATTGTTTACATGGAGTGTACCAGAATGTACCGTAGACTAAAATCCAAAGAAATTCTCTCTGCAAACTTCCTTATACTGTTAACACAACTTTATTGTCATTCTGCTAATTTAATCACACATTTGAACTTTTATACAAGTATGAAAAATAAAAATAAATATCTGATCCTAGATTCAACACTGCACCCAACCTACCGGTATGTAAGTTCAATTTTACTTTTTAGACTATTTTTATTTCATTTTTTGACTCTGTTGTCGTCATTTTGTTCAGCAATTTACCTACATTCAATACTTATTCAATCAGAGCTTGTTTCGAATCCATTTTCATTTTGTTTCTTTTGTTTTATTGCCCTGAAAAATGACCCCTATGTGTGTGTGAATAGTTTGATAAAAGTCTACCCTGTATGTACCAACTGAGATTGGCAGTGACTTGTCTGTTCAACCAAACCTGATTATGTCAATTTCAAGTTCAAGTCTGCAGACTCAATGTTGCTGTTACACTGTAGTTGGATGAGACTGGCAGTGACTTGTCTGTTAACCAAACCTGATAATGTCAATTTCAAGTTCAAGTCTGCAGACTCAATGTTGCTGTTACACTGTAGTTGGATGAGACTGGCAGTGACTTGTCTGTTCAACCAAACCTGATAATGTCAATTTCAAGTCCAAGTCTGCAGACTCAATGTTGCTGTTACATTGTAGTTGGATGAGACTGGCAGTGACTTGTCTCTTAACCAAACCTGATAATGTCAATTTCAAGTTCAAGTCTGCAGACTCAATGTTGCTGTTACATTATAGTTGGATGAGAAAGGCAGTGACTTGTCTGTTCAACCAAATCTGATTATGTCAATTTCAAGTCCAAGTCTGCAGACTCAATGTTGCTGTTACACGGTAATTGGACTGATACTGGTCTACTTTACAAACCCATCTGAACACACTGAACAATCAGCATTTTATCAATTGGTCTGTGGAAGCTGTGATGAAAATATGATCCTTTCCAAACATCATTTAATCTTAGAATTGGCATGTTCCAAAGATAATTAAGTTGAAGGAAGTTTTCCACGACGGATTTCTGCTATATCAATTTCATCTCTTTGGAAAAATGATTTCAGGTAAATCACTTGCAGCAAATTTGGAAGAAAAGTGTGAAAAATTTGCTGCTGAAGTAGAATCACATTCAAAGTAGTGATTTATCAGGGATTTATAAAACTGATGAAATTTTTGGCATGCAGCAAGGAGTACACAGAGTTACCAATGTAGACACATCATTATTCATAGTTGACCAATGTGTTTTTCAAGTATCAATGATGTAAAAAGGAAGACAGTACAAGTACATGTACACAGCAAAATCAATGACAGTACATGTCAACTGAGTGCTGGCAAGGACAGAGAGATGTAGAAGTTGTTCATCACTTCTGGTTTACATTTAAAGAAATCTCACAAAAAATGGTAGAAAACAACACCTTGCCAAGTTCAAAGTTCCTCTCTGTAGAAAGGAGCTTTAGTTGGCCAATTGTCAGTTTCCCTCTAGACACTATAAAATAATCGCAATCATACCAATCCATAATCCAATAACACTAGGTCAAAATTTGTAAGACAATAGTTGTAAACATAGACACAAAACAGCACAGAACAGACAGTAAATAGACGGTACACAAACAAAGTCAAATTCATGAAAGAAAGATATATGGACCTCTGGCCAAAAGACCAAGAAGTGATGTCAGGTGTTTCGAAAATAGTAAGCGCATCCTGCCCCACATGTGGCACCCGCCATATATCAATCTGTAAGTCAGATAGGTAGTGGTCACTAACTAAGGCTCAATGTCACCGATGCCATCAGTGATCATTTGTCGAAGAGAGATATTGTATTTATCTACCAGCTTGCGATACCTGCCAAAAAAGCGTTTGAATGTAGAGACAAGTCTTGCTCTGGTGTAACCTTGATTTAACAGTTTGAAAGAGAGATGGCCATGTCTCTCTACAAAATCACCATATGAACTGCATGCTCTTGCATATCGTATAAGCTGGGAAATGTATACCCCATAAGCAGGTGAGAGTGGAATATTACTGATGAGGTGTGGAAAATTAATTATACTAAAGTTGAAATCATCTCTCTTGTCATATAGCCTAGTAGAAAGGTGACCATTGGAGTCAAATTCAAGTAAAATGTCCAGATATGAAGCAGAAAGAGGCCGTTTCAGTAGTTTCTTTAATCTCCAATTCTGGAGGATAAATCATAGCGAGATATTTACTGAATTCAGAGTTATTCAATGAAATAACATCGTCTATGTATCTAAATGTTAGGTTGAAAGTACGAGCTACAGAGACCTTTTTCTGCTTGATAAGGTTCTGGATAAATTCTGCCTCGTATGAGAACAGAAATAAGTCGGCAAGTAAGGGAGCACAGTTAGTGCCCATGGGAATTCCTATACACTGTTGGAAAATGTGCCCTCCAAATTCAACAAATATGTTGTCAATGAGGAAATCAAGCATACTGATAATGTCTTTCTCGGTATAAAACACTTTAGCATTAGTTGTATTTTTAACAAAATATGTAGAATTATACCCTAATACCACATATTTGTAACGGCGTGAACCGTTTTTGTAGAAAAATGCTTGGTTGATGATGTTTTTTAAGCGTTCTTTCAATTTATCATGTGGTATTGTGGTATACAATGTGGAAAAATCGAAAGTTTTAATAGATGTTATTTTTGAAACAGATCTTGATTTCAAATTTTCCAAGAGTTCCTTCGAATTTTTAATACGAATTTTTTAATATCCACATTTGATTTATACCACTCCGAGAAAAGACAACATCACAGTATGATTGAAGTCCCCGTTTAACAGTACAAAGAACAGAAGTCAGTATCTTCGATAACTCTGTTGTTGAACATTTTGAAGATCCTGCGATAAACCTAGCTTTGTAAGGTGTTTTGTGGAGCTTTGGTATCCAGTATAAGCTAGGCAACTTATTATGGTCATCCTTTGTTGTAATATTAAAATTATCCATGAATGACTTATGGTTTGCCATAAATTTGATAGAATTGAAGAAATTTCAGCGTTGAAAGAATAAGGATGCCTGGAGTACGGAGTCAAAGAAATACAGCTATCTATTGTGTGTGTGTGTGTGTGTGTGTGTGTGTGTGTGTATGTGTGTGTGTGTGTGTGTGTGTGTGTGTGTGTGTGTGTGTGTGTGTGTGATGGTGCCAGTTACAGTAGTGGTTTCTTTCATAAAACTGATAAATCAGACTGGATGACACGTAATCAATGTTTTACTAAAAATCCAATGTGATGTATGAAATGTGATGAAGCATTCAATCAATGATATTGATTTGTGCAAATATCAAACAAAAATTTACAACTTTGCCCAGTTCATATAAAACCAGAGCACTTCTTTGATGTGCCATGAACAGATCATTTTAGATTTATTGCTATCAATACTGTGTTTTAAAATTAATTGTTTTTATTCAAACAAAGTGAATTGATTTGTCTTTGAGATTACCATGGGTTTACTTTTTCACAATGTAATATCTGATGCAAATAATTTCAATCATTTCAAAACACTTCAAATCAAAGTGAAATCATGCCAATATTTATCAAATCATCAATTCTCAGATCAGATATCATGATATCATGATAGCAAAATGTTACTTTGGTACTACTTGCAATACCACCATATTTACTTTTGTACTACTTCCAATACCACAACATTTACTTTGGTACTACTTGCAATACCACAACATTTACTTTGGTACTACTTGCAATACCACAACATTTACTTTGGTACTACTTCCAATACCACAACATTTACTTTGGTACTACTTCCAATACCACCACATTTACTTTGGTACTACTTCCAATACCACCACATTTACTTTGGTACTACTTGCAATACCACAACATTTACTTTGGTACTACTTCCAATACCACAACATTTACTTTGGTACTACTTGCAATACCACAACATTTACTTTGGTACTACTTCCAATACCACAACATTTACTTTGGTACTACTTGCAATACCACCACATTTACTTTGGTACTACTTCCAATACCACCACATTTACTTTGGTACTACTTCCAATACCACAACATTTACTTTGGTACTACTTGCAATACCACAACAATTACTTTGGTACTACTTCCAATACCACAACATTTACTTTGCTACTACTTGCAATACTTACTTTGGTACTACCGATACTTGCAATACCACAACATTTACTTTGGTACTACTTGCAATACTTACTTTGGTACTACCGATACTTGCAATACCTCAACATTTACTTTGGTACTACTTGCAAAACCACAACATTTACTTTGGTACTACTTCCAATACCACAACATTTACTTTGGTACTACTTGCAAAACCACAACATTTACTTTGGTACTACTTCCAATACCACAACATTTACTTTGGTACTACTTGCAAGACTACAACATTTACTTTGGTACTACTTCCATACCACCACATTTACTTTGGTACTACTTGCAATACCACAACATTTACTTTGGTACTACTTGCAAAACCACAACATTTACTTTGGTACTACTTCCAATACCACAACATTTACTTTGGTACTACTTGCAAGACTACAACATTTACTTTGGTACTACTTCCAATACCACCACATTTACTTTGGTACTACTTGCAAGACTACAACATTTACTTTGGTACTACTTGCAATACCACCACATTTACTTTGGTACTACTTCAAATACCACAACATTTACTTTGGTACTACTTCCAAAATCACAACATTTACTTTGGTACTACTTCCAATACCACAACATTTACTTTGGTACTACTTCCAATACCACAACATTTACTTTGCTACTACTTCCAATACCACAACATTTACTTTGGTACTACTTCCAAAATCACCACATTTACTTTGGTACTACTTGCAATACCACAACATTTACTTTGGTACTACTTGCAAAACCACAACATTTACTTTGGTACTACTTCCACCCCGGCGAAAGTGTCGGTGGCCTAACATGGACTACCGTGTTAGTTCATGGTCATATGACCATGGTCAACCTTGGTAGTTCATGGTCGACCATGTTTGTTAAATGGCACAAATTACCATGGTTGTCCATGGTCACCAACCATGGTCAACCACGGTCAACCAAGGTAGTTAACCATGGTTAACCATGGTTGACCATGGGCATCAAACGTGGTTGACCATGTTATTAACCTTGGTCAACCATGATCACCGTCAATGGAATTGGATTGTTTTTGAATCAAAAACTTGGGTCGAAAATTGTAAGAACTGAAAAAAGCTTGGTATAAACCTCACCAAAACTCTGCAAAACACCAGTGATCCCTGACTGGTGTCATTATAACTTGACAGACTCCGCGTTTAAAGAGGAAAGTCCAGCGCCGTGGGCGCACAATAGGCAACGTCGTAGTGACGTCGGTTGATGGCAAACACTGGGCGGGATGGTTAAACACTTGCTTAGTCGTTGGCTTATCAGAGAAACATAAACTATCTTTTACACCAGGAACTACCGATTATCACCTCTGCCTGAATATTACGGAAGTGTGTAGGGTTCACACAATTCGAGACTACATTATAACTAGGGTGGAGTAGGCCTACTGGTCGAGGGGCTGTGGTCTGGTCGACAGCCTGAGACCTTCCTTGACTGTGATTTCTTCGCTACTAAGGTGACTGTATGCCGTACGTTGTGAGTTCGAATCCCATCAAAATTTACTGAATTCAAATCAAAGTCGTTTTGCGGTTCGATAGACAGCGATGCGATGACCGCTGTGGTATGCAATAGAAATACATGTATAGGAAGTTATGAAACAGAATGGCCGCTCATGTATCGCCGAGTTCGGAGACGAATTTCCATCATACAATTTGCTCAATAAACAGCAACGGTGTATGGCTTTCAATACATCTCTGAATTTCTGCTAACCTTTTTGCGTCTATGTAGATGTGTGCATATTCCGTTGCGATTTCAAATGGGACCCGGTTTTCAACCCCCTGGTTTCAACCCCGGCTTTCATCAACACGGAACGGATACTTTCTCACAACAGCAGCGGGTGATTTGAATGTGAAGGCGCTGTGATTGAAGCCAGTAGTTGAAATGGACAGAGTATTACGAGTTTCGGAAGGAAGATAGAAAACGAAGGTCTTGACTTAGTTCAGGAGAGAATTTCCTCGGGCACTGTATTGAGTTTAAATCTAGCCCTGAACATCTCGTGTTCGGTACAAGCGCGCAAACTAGACATATAAAAAATAAGGGGAAAGTATAGCAAATAGATGATAGTCTCTAAGGACGGTAGCAGATTGTGATCGTAAGGTAAGCAATCGTAAGTTAGAACCTTCTACTGTTTGTAGCTTTATGGCTTTTTGGTTGGCAGTGATGTAGATAATAGCCGGTCACTGGTACTTCGCACGCGGCCGGGTTACACGAAGCTTGCAACAGGAAAAAAAACTTGTGAATTTGAAAAACAAATCTTCACCCATTCGTAAGCTTATTTTCCTTGTAATTTTGGCATTTCGAACAAATCAGAGGAAAGGGTGAAGAAATTTGAGTAAACTGATTTAAAACGTTACGACCCCCAGTTTAGAGTTTGGTATGCATGACCCGAAGTATAGTGAGCGCAGATTGCATATCCGGTTACCTCGGATAGGTAACCTCGGAAAACATCGACGACCGTTCGTAATATGCAAATGACATGTGACTGAGACGTTGTGGAAAAGTTGCCGTAGTTCCATAGAAAGATGAGCCTGCATATTTGCATTCTATACATACGCTGCTTGCTGTTCCGATATGTAAGCCAGAATCTTCAACAAAAGGAAACTACTAGTAATCTCATGTGACAATGGTCAGCCAAATATTTTGAAATACATTGGTAAAGAAAGTAAATGACGCTGATGAGTCCCCCAGGACAGCTGTGCAGGGCCGTGGTCGTCGTCGATGAGTACTCGAGTATGGATATGGATGATCATGGATGATCGATCTACAACGCAATAGTGGCAACGATGTAATCGACACTGAAATTTCAATTCCACTCAGCTCAACTGAATTGAATCAACTGATATAAACATGACCAAACTTGTCACAAAGCTAAAGGTACTTCCTCAAAATGTGAGCCAAAAGATTCAGTTTCGATGCCTGAAGGAAAAAATGAAATTGTGATTGCCTTCAAAACGACGTGTGAAGACTCTCAATGTTCATAACTTTTTACAGGAACACATACAAAACGTTTTTTTTTCAAGACCACCAATCACTCCAAAAAGAAAATGCCGTTTCTTGCGTGTTCATTACATGTGTCGTATCGTTTACGTTGTATGTGGTTGTGTATGCGTGTGTTTAGGTACGTACATAACGGTGATTTTAGTGATAAGTCAGTACGCTTTGTTTGTTGTGCTCGGCAGGGATCAAGATCGCCCAGGCCGCAATTTGAATTTGAGTAATCATGATTGGCAGCATACATTAACATTTAGAACAGCGGTCAAATGGACATTCTGGGACATGCTTGGTGAAAATATGCGTTCTCTGAATTAAATAGCCGTGTTTTCAACGTTTTTTAGACATAAAGGCACTCGCTGTACATTCACAGACGTTATGTACGAGATTGGACGGAAATTAAATCTGTTAACATCGAATTTCTGGAAATCTCAGAGCAAATCGAGTGCGTCTTACCCATAGTGTGGCTTTTGCACATTTGCATAGTCTTACCATGATCCCTTTTGTAGGGAACTTTCCTCTTTAAGGATCAGCAAACTTAGCCTCCGTTATAGTGTCCACTGCAATAACAGCCAAGCCCTTCAGATTCTATCAAAGATCATCCTCCAACATCTTCTGAGTGTTTCCCTGAATGTTCGATGAGCAAAATAGTCCAAACTTTCTCCCAAAATCGATGTTAAAAACACAGCTACTTTTCCAGTTGTTCACTGAACAGACAATCCGTTTGAAGTGAATTTTTAAGATGGCTGCTTCAAATGAGCCAATCAAATGCATTGCTTTATGACATGTGACATCATGGTAAAGGGTCAAAGGTCCAATGACAATGGAGCTATGACCTTGCCTATGTTGATATCATGTTTCGAGGCAACATTGAGTGAGACTGAAATAGTCTTAACTTCCTGCCATTGCAGCAGTGCTTTCATGCCCTCCATGTCAATAATTCCAAGAAATTCAGCTCGATATTTGTCCACAGTCTTCTGACATAAACAAGACTACAGCAAATTGGTCTAAGATTCCCGGGCAACGACATTAATTCTCTCACACAACTATGAATGATGTCAAGAGACTCAACTATGTAAATATAGGAGTGTATATACATACAGCCTATTATCAATATGATCATCAAGAAAATGGGGCATCAAAATTAACTACCATGAGTCATTAAATATCATGGTCAACCATAGTTGACCATCGGTAACCACAGTCATATATTCAATCAGTCATCAAATACCATGGTCAACCATGGTAGCCGATGTCCATAAACAGGTCAGCCATGATAGACCGTAGTTAACTGTGGTAGACCATAGTATTAGAATGCCTACTGTGGTCTCATATCATGGCCGACCATGGTAGTTCATGGTCAAACATCAAAAACCATCAAATACCTTGTTGACCATGGTACACCACAGTTGACATTTCGCCGGGGCTACTTCCAATACCACAACATTTACTTTGGTACTACTTCCAATACCACAACATTTACTTTGGTACTACTTCCAATACCACAACATTTACTTTGGTACTTCTTCATTCAGGTAAAGGGGTATCTGTATGATACAATCACGTTAATAGAGTTTCTTTTGACACAAAAAAGAAATCAAATCATTTACAACTGTCATAGGAAAACAGATAAAAAATAAGCAATGTTGTAGTACACTCGTCACAACATTATCAGTAATAAATGAACTATGTTTGCTTGATGTTGAACTTGAGAAAGATGAATTAAATTATTTACAGTCGCTAATGATGAACATTGAATGTGTGCTTTGTGCAAGGTGTCCAATATGATTTAGCTGTCTTTATTTACGACAACAACAGTTATTTGTGTTTCTATGGTGACAAGTCAGTGTTGAATTTGCACAAGGACACTATGTGAAATGTGGTAAAGCTAAGTATGAAATCCCTCATTTGAAACCATGGATACATGTGCCGAGTCCTTTATGAAAAGAAATCACTGAAGTGTCATCATCAATGAATGCCAACAAAATGATTACGGATGTACTGTCTGTGTTTTTAAGAGCTAAGACAACTATAATAAGTAATCAGTGTTACTAATACTAAGATAAGTGTTTTGCAAAATGCCAAATGCAAAACAGCTGCAATCACTTGAAAACTACAATACATTTTGCAATACACTACAAAAGACACCAACTGATGATAGCTGACCAGGTTTGACTGAAAGATAACCATTAAATTATGGAACAAGCAGGCACATCAACCACACATAGCAGTTATCTAAGTTGTCTTTGAACACAGACTAAAGGTTGACAGCTGGAACAATGTACACTCATACAAATCCTTCAACTGCAGGTACACATATTTAGAATAACTTCTCCATTGCATCTTCCCATAGAACACATTCAACATCAAATAACCTTCCATAATATGTCTTCCCAACATCAATCCCTCCTATCGCACACATTCTACCAACCCATAGCATAGCGTACATTACATCCTAACCAGTTCAACATCCAACAGAATAGGTGCAACACCATTACTTGCCCCCTTTACATTTAAAATTGCTCAACATGTTCATAGAAGAGCATCTATTTGTTATTTCATTGCACTTACAGGAAATGAGTATACACAAATACATTGTAACCGGAAGCTGTACATCAGAGAGATGATTGAAAGTACTCTGCCTACATTTTTGGTATCTGTATAATTTTTGTCATTATTATTGAAAGTATATACTTTAAACCCAAGGTTTGAGAAAATCTCATTTTGACTGTTTTTAAGACTATAACTTGACAGGGTTATTTGCTTTAATACCTTGTAATTGTATGGTATGGTAATGTATGGCTTGTATTTTACCTGATAATTATTATGACTGAGTTCTCAAAATGTTTGAAAAAATTAGGAAAATTGCATCGTAGAAATACTGTATCAAGCATGTTTTACGATTTTCAACTAAAACACTAAAACTTTTTTCAAAACAATGTTGGGCCAGTCAATGAAAGAATATTATGAAAACCTTCGCTACATTTTCTAAATTGCAATTACAGGTAAATACTCTCTCTAAATTAATTACTTTTCAAGTTAGGGGCTCTGTGTTTGGCATCAGTAAGGAATCTACACAACTATTAACATAACCGACAACATGAGAAGAGGAAGCATGCCTGGTTGGATCCATTTCTGATATTTTGACAGAAAACCTACTAACTGCAGTCATTTTAGAAGTTAGAGGAAACACTGATATTGCTGACAACTTTCTGCAAGATCTAAGAAGTTAATGTCCAGATTCTGGCTGAGAACACTCAGTGACTGCACCCATTGTACTCCATGGCTTCTGTGGGGATGTATCAAATTATTTACTACTGGTGATACTGTGGTAGTTTTATGTCGTTAAATTTTTGATCAGATTCAAAGTCACAACATACGGCACCCAGTCACACTGTGAATACATAACAATCAAAACCCCTTGGCCAAATCCAACTTCATTTAAGTTTGTGTTTAATACTTCTATCAGTTTGACATACAGCTTGTACACCATGTGAAATTTGTCTTTGTCATTTCCCTTTCCTGAAATAAAGTGAAAAATGAACAGAATTTTGATACTCAGAGACCTGTGAGATTTCAGAGTGCCTTGTACTCCAATTGCATCAAGACAGACTACTACTTTCAAATGGAATGCATCACTTACATCCTGTGGCAACTTTCTATTTCTACAAATACTTGCTGGTCAGTGACTTATGTTGCTAAATGATGAACTCCTTGTAGCGTGGTAACATTGGACACACTGCAGTGATTGTAAATGGCATTACTGACTTGGGTCATGTCAACAATTTACACTTTCTTGTATCCATGGTGACAAGTAAACACTCCAAAATTTAAACCAATATTTCATAAGCTTTCCCAGCCACAGATCTGCATTGTGTGGCATTATATGGCATTTTCCACTTGTCAATCTTATTGTCTTAAGGATATGTAATTTTTCTTACTTCTAAAGAATTGCAAAGCTGTATTATGTTGGTGTTAATAAAAAATAATTGTGTGCATGGCAAAACATTCTGTTTAGCAGCAAGATATTATGAGATTTTCATCTTCATTTTAGTTTCTGTGGGGAATTATCATGCTGTACTACGTTGTCTTCTTCAACCTATCTGCTTTCTTTGGAAAAGAAAATTGTTGGTACAATTGCTGGTAAAGTGCATAAGAGTATTTCCAAACATTATCACATAAAAAAAATGGAAAATACCAAAGCCCATATATTTCTTCTGTTGTATATTGTAAAAGTAAACAGTACTTGAAAAAAAATTAAATGGACTCTGAAAAGTGTTTTGTTATAGAAATGCAATGTGAAGTACACAGAGAATGTTACATGGTATGATAATACAGTTCTTTCAATTGGATTTTGGATATTATAACATTTTAACTGACTGAAGATGCACTTCTGTAAAGAGCGCCCTCTACGACATATGCATTTCCAGATCGGTAGACTTCTGTCATGTTCATTGTGATTGTTCATTGTCATGTTTATTGTTACCCATAAGGCAACAGAGGCTGTGCTATTCAACAAGTGTGCTCATAAGTGGATACCTGAGTGATGATATTGCATTGATATCATTCTTATTTGCTGTATCCATGCGATGATGTTGTCAGGGTTTAAATGAGGACAAATGACCCGATAAGTTTCATACAACTGACAGTGTTATTAAAATTCAATGGATGCAGAGGTAAAGAATTGCAGTTTTCAGAATTCATTTATTTTCAATGAAAAATGCCAGAGTGCAGTTCCATTTACTACTCTGTGGTCAATTAACATAAAACTTCAAAGGGCTTCAAAATGAAACCCATCAAGTGGTAGATAAGAAAAAAATTGGAAAGATTTGAGTGTCAAAATATCTGTCGCCAAGGTGTAATCTGTCTTAACAATAAGTGATCTAGTCATCACATTTGATGGATCTACAAGACTCTGTAAAACATTAAGAAGTATTCTGTGTCATTCAAATCTTTGATAAACTAAGCTGCAATCTGATTGATCTGATTCAGCATTAAGAAGTGCACACTCTACATATTCCTTCTCTTTAAAGAGATTTACTGAAGAGAATTCTGTTGCTAATTGTACAGCAAAGAAGTCAAAGCAACAACACCGTGGGAACAAATGTGCAATGGGATTGTAAGGAGGGAATGTTGAATTTTTATCTACATCCTTACTTTTTTCATGGAATTCCCATCTAAATCAACAGCAAAATTAAATACCTTTTACTGTATGTCACAGGAGTCCCTACAAATTACCATAAGTCAGTCATGAATTGTATTAGGTTGAACAATAATGTTTTCAGCTGAGATTAACCAGAATTGTTTATGATTTCTCAAACATGATTCAGAAGTCAATTAACAATAAATTTGTCAAACGATATCAAAACAAGTCATTCAGTGATCATCTGATGCATGGCTGTTTGTTTGTTTTTTACTCCACAGGCCTGTATGAGTTTGTCGGTACATGGACTTAGGAAAGACAAGTAAACACAGTCTGACAGCAAACTTGTCAAAACTACAGACTATCTGTCTGTTTCAGCAATACAACAAAAACTTTCTGTCCGGGACAGATAATCAAAATGATTCCTAAATCACAAATACACAGACAACTCTTCGAATTTATGACCACCAGAGGCCCTATTGCTATGTATTTGTACCAAAACAGACAAGGCACAGTACTGTAAATTTCCCATGCATTGCAATTTGTATCCTCAGAGATTCCCCAGAGAAGTCTACCAGTTCTCCCATGTGTAGACAAATTCATAGACTAGTTGTAAAAATTCTGAAAACGTACTTTTAAGAACACCATTTTTCTCAATTCTCATTTTAAATGATTTTGAAAATTATGCAAGATTGAGAGAGGAGATAGCATTTTTGTAAAATTTTCCACTGATTGTGTCTTCAGCCATACAGAATAATGTGATGGAAAGTAGGGAGACCAGTTGCACCTGTTTTTTGAAACAAAAGGATATTGATTTTTTCCAATGGAAATGACAAAAGAAATTTGCATTCTAAGTTCTCTCAGAGAATGACCCCTTCAGTTCGTCATAACTTGCTGCCTAAAAAGTATGGCATTTGTAGTACCTACAGAACATGACTTCCGTGGTTGTTTAATGTTTATTTTGAAACTTTTGCTGAAATTTCTAAACGTACTTTTACTGGATATTATTTATCAATTATCCTGATGCTGAACATTAGTGCTTACATGCAGAACTTAAAAAGTTTTTAGAAAAGTAACCTTCATGGATACAAATCAAAGAGAATTGTGGGTAATTTATTGTACTGTGCAAGGTAGGGCAGGTAGTGTTTACACCAGTGAATCCATACAAATACACAAAAGATTCATTACCTGGACTGTACTGAATTCAAAGGAAGTAAAAAAAAGAAACAAAAATACACGATATCTGCCTTTAGATTTGTATAAACCAGTATAACCCTAATAGTTACAAACTCTGTTGACATTTTCTTACAATGATGTCCACTTTAAACCTATCAGTATCACTTTAAAAGAAATGTTGATTATCAACATAAATATTTGGCCCCAGACATGTAGACATTTGGAATCCTCTCTTATGTTAGGGGAAAATGTACGGTTAATATTTTGCTGTATATAGTTACTGAACGACAAGTCTCTATTTTGACACAATAAAAAAAAATCTGTGTTCATAAGATAGTTTTTTCATCATAGCTGTAGGCCTACACTGCTGCTATGTTATTTCTTTCAAGAATATAACACCATGATCAATAACATTGGGAACGAAATGGAAACTAAGCACGGCCGTCAGTCAGCTGTATTCAGAATGACAGAGTCCAATGCGAGCAGAAACCAATACAAGCACAGTGCACAGAGTACATGATCGAGTGTTGGTGTAGACTTGTGGGTGGACTAAACATCCGGTATGCTCATCAGGTGTGTGGAGCATCTGCTTCAGTGAAATTTAAGTTCCACACAGTCTACCTAGACACAATGGCCTATTTTGGACTGAGCATTAACATTATCACAAAATAGACTGTTATTATGACTCACGTTCGCCTTCTGTTTGGTCATACAAATATATCCAAGATATTTTGGATCGTTCCTAGTGATATCCGCAACACAGTGCACCAGAGACTTGATTGTACTTGCAAGGCTCTGCCTCAGAAAACATTTATCCGTCACAGAGAGCTTTTCCGGTAATAATTTCAGTGATACGTTCCCGCAGAACAGTAATTTATCATTCTGAACGATGACGTTACAGGGCTCGAAATTAGCGGTAGTCCCGCGCGTCCACAGACTACCAACTTTTCCCTGGGGCTACCAAAACCCATGAAATGGTAGTCCACACGGACTACCAAAGCTTGGGACATGAAATTACTTAGTGAACGACATGATGTTGATCGCTGTGACATGACCGACGCTCAGACAGTCATCCCAGCCACAGTTACGAGTGTAGTGATACATAGCGGCCGCCGCGTAGTATGCATAGAATAAAGGGTTTTTTCTATGCAAGTGTAGTGTGAACGGCGCCCCCAACTGCCCCTGTCAGTTGCTAGGGGATACTGCCGACCCCCGCGGAGTCAGCGTCCTGGGACCATGTGATAACTGCATCGGAACACGCCAGAACTAAGACTACAGCCATACTAACCACATCGTACAGCTATAAGCTCCGATATATATATATACTCGCTCACTGAGAAGCCAGATACCTTGACTGTCTGAACAGACGTACTATTCCTGTTCCGGAGAGCACATCTTGCTTCACCACGGTGAGTACATATATTCACCCGGCTATCACTTCACTGGCGCTGCGAGCAAAAGCTCCGAACCAGACGTGGGGTGCTAGCCACTTTTTCTAATTTTGCACGAGGCGATTCAGAGTTAGACTCGTCCATCGTGCCGCGGTCCACTGCCTTTGGGTTAAGGGAGTGATCGCTGCGAAATTTTTTAGTTTTTGACTTCCCCAGCTAGCCTTTTCTCTCCCAAGAAGGAGGAGGTGACGGAGGTTTTGGGGTAAGTCATATTTTTTGTACGGTGTGGTGCGATCGTACGGCTTTGATTTTTTCACGCAACCACGGGAAAGCCAGTCCGTAGTGACGCGGCTGCCCAAACACGCGTGATATCAAAGAACAGTTTTCAATCAGAGCAAGTGAGCTCTCACTGTTCCAAAATTAGAAGGGAGACGTAAGTCAGACCCTCTCACACTAGTTTTTGTCCATTTTGTGCGAGGATTTTTGTAGCAAATTGCCGTAGGGTGCGTTTTGGAAACGTTCGGCCCTTGCTCAAATTCTCTCACTGAATTTACCGCGCGCTGGGAAAATTCCGTCACGTGACTCAGGATTCGCGCCACAGGTTGGTTCGGCTGTCGCCTGACGGTGCCCCGTACAGCGTGATTGAATTTGATTCTTTTGTTGACGTTTACCGTTTTATTTTTGTGTGAAAACAAGGACCATTATTTATTTTCGAGTTTTACTTTCAATAAAGATTTTGTTGTTGAAAATTTAAGCTGGTGTTGCTAACGTCGGCTTACACTAATTTGCGGAACGGAATGAGCGGAACGGAACGGAACGGAACGGAATAGCCACACCAAATAACAAATTAGTTTCTCTTAATTAGAGTCCATTTTTCGCCCACAGAATTTTTGAGCGGAAAAGAATGGAATTAAGAGAGACATTTTGATTTAAATAAAATATATCATTTATTCAACTCTACAAGTAAGGCACCTTAATTTTTGAAGTTTCCAAAAGGAAACTTATATCAAATCAAATACCACAGGAAACGAGGCTGTAATTTCATTTTGAAGCTACATCTAAATTTAAATTTAACCCGTAGCCCGAGAATCACGCCTTATAGAGGGCAGTACCATAGTGTGGAGGGGGTGGTCAACCCAAAAGAGGGCGTGTCTATGGCCAACATGTAGTTTTGCACTCTGTTTTGTACGATCGCAATAGCTCAACATACTTTTCAAACAATAATTGCATGTGTACGGCATACAACGACAATTAGGGGTGTAAACACTACCTGCCTTCAAAAACTGATCACAAAAGAATGACTTAAATTGCAAAATGGCCGTAGTTTCATGTTAACGCGTTGATCGACTGTGTGTGTAAGTATAAGCGATGCCTTTTGTATGTATTACTGATGTCCTTCGACCTAGTTGTTTGGTCATTCGATAGATTGATTTCAGCCCCACGTTTTTTACCGAGCATGCTAAGGGGAGAATCATTTTATTTCTGAAGGAGGGGCTGGAGGATTCGGGAGGGGGAATATTGTCACCCCCCCCCCCCCCCCCCCGGCGAATGATAAAATAATTTTCTGCAAAACCCCAAAGTGAGAAAAGAAATGTTACCACTTCCCTGAGAGGAAGGCAAAAAATGTGATGCGAGGTGCTGGAATTACCAAAAATGAATGTGTAGAACCGACCTTAGTATTTTGATCTTTGAGATCTGGATATTTAAAAAAATTCTAACGTGGGAAGGGGTTAGATATGCAAAATTCTGCAATAAAGATTACAGGTTGCATGAATGAACTTTGACATGCAAAACATATGCACGTGCACTTCATTTTGAGAACAAATGAAATATATTGCATTGCCTTCAGTTGTCCAGAAAATAATTTGTTGCGCGAGCAAGCTTTTGAAAAAATGCAGTCATAATGGGTGAAAAAAAATTTGTCTACACCTCCATTTTCACAATCCCCCCAAATCAACTGGTGCTCCCGTAAGTCTGCAGACCCTCGGCAACAAAAAACGAGAAAGAAGTGGCATCCGCGCCAATGAACACACAATCAGCAATGCAGTTGCAATGTAAAGTTGCGATCCGTCACCGCCTCCCTCTTTTTTTCACCTCCGCGCCAAATGTAATTAGGCGCCATGCCATCGAGGTGAATTATTACACAGACCACCACCTCACAGACGTTGTTGTGTGGGTAGTTTGTAAAAGTGTAGTTTATGCTACGTTCGGACGTTCTCTTCCGTAGCCTTAACGTCGGAACGTAGCAGAAACTACATTTTTACAAACTACCCACTCAACAGAACGCCTGTGCGCCACCTCACATGCCTCATGGTAGCCATAGCATCCTCCAGCAGATGCGATATCCAGGGTGAGGTTTGGATTCAGGTGTAGTTTCAGATTTGAAATATAGCTTCAGTCCAGTAGTCTTATTCATTCCCAGCAGCAGTCTCGGGAGCAGTCTTGCCTAATTATATGTGTAATGTTTGATTTATTGTACTTGTTCTACCACAGCTCCCGAAGTGTGTTTCTATGGAATAAAATTCTTATTAGTAGTCTTACTCACGATTTTCATCACGGCAAGAGAAACTTCGAAAAACAGATGCATTACTTTAAGGGTTGAAAAATGATATTTTATTTAAATCCAAATTTCTGTTTTAGATCCGAAATTCCATGCTGTTCCGCTCCAAACTTCAGTGAACGAAAAAAAATGGACTCTAATTAAAGAGAAACTATTTTTCTTTTTGGTGTGGCTATTCCGTTCCGTTCCGCTCATTCCGTTCCGCTAATCAGTGTAAGCCGCTAACGTCAGCCAGCGGTGTGATAGGGAAGTGTCTGTGTGTGTGCTTGCAAGTATACCGGGCCCTCCCCATCAGTCACATTGCACAACTTTAGCGCAGGGTGGCGCCCTTCCTAGACCCTTTATAAGCAACTATTGTTGGTAAGGGAGGAATAGGGTAGTATACCCAGTGCAGTATTTTGACAAATTTTGACAATTGTTGAGCTCAATAAATTCTTGGAAAACATCGTTGTCCATTGGGTTTTAAAGTGCAACCCCACTTTGTGACACTTTGAGCTCCAATACCAGACAAAGACAATTCTACCCAGAAGTCCTCAACTCCAAAAAAAAAATTATTACCACCACAATGGAGTCTACAGAGGACAAGATCGACTTAAACCACTGTGACCCAGAGACACTGCTCGTTCTACCTGGGGTCGGAAAGAAAACAGCGAAAGAAATTATGAAACTTAGGGACCAGCCTGGAGGGGTCACCCCGAGGGGGCTAGAGAACATCAGGAATTTTAGACCCCAAGCTGTCTTTTTCGACATGATAACCTATGGGCCAAGGACAGCAGGTGCCCATCGTAGGGAAGGTCACACCATGGGTTATGACACCAGGGGAGGGGATGATTGGGCGACAAAAGCAGCCCAGGACTGGGATGACGAAGACTCCCTAGCGTCAGTCCCCGTCCCTGAACTAGCCCAGAGAGTCGATAGGTTGAGCCAAAACTACGACAACAGCATTAGTAAACGAGCTCACCCAAGGCTTGAATATAAAGACATCGGGGACGAACGACCCCACAGGGAGGTAAGGATGGGACGAAGGGCGAGCCCCTCCCACTATCCATCCGACGATGATTTCCTTTCTGACGGCGATGACTGGCGCCCTCACCGCTCAAAGAGGGGAGAGGGAGAACACCGTCGCCACAGCGCGCAGGCCCGCAGACCAGCGAACGCGGACTTTTCGTCAGGAAGAAAACCGGATGGGTTCTATAAGGAACGTGACGACAACGACGGTGAAGAAATAATTTACCGCTCGGAGAGGCGAAGCCGTCGCACGGACCAACCTTACTCCCGTGACTCTAACGCGTACCGCACTCCGCCGCCACCCTATCCCCTGAGTCAAAGGAGGGACTCCCCAGATAGGGAAACCGCCAAAGACGTAGCAGGGCCAGGGAAAGCGTGAGGAGAGACCAGCCCCATCGGGCGATAGCATGGGGCCCTCCCACAGCTAGAGGGAGCCCGCGCTATAGCACAAAGGGGAAATGGTCCGGACTCGATTCCAATTCAGAGGACACTGACGAAGATGTCCCCCCACCTACCCGCCGAGATAGAGAAGCTCCGCTTAAGCGGGTTACGCTACCAAAGACGCTGACTTTCTCGGGAGAAAAGGGGAGGAAGTGGGGCGTCTTCTATACCAAATTCGACTCCTTCGCGAAAGCGCATGACTGGACTGAGGAAGAGAGAAAAAACTATTTGTGCTGGTGTTTCGAAGGTCTTGCGAGCGAGTACTATACCCTCCTTATCGAGCGAGAGGGGAAAAACATCAGCTACAAAGAGCTCATTAAGAAACTAGAGAAATGCTTTGGGTATCAAGAACTCCCCGAAGCAGCGCAACTTAACTTCCAGCAGTCCCAACAGGTGCCTGACGAAACCTTAGAAGAGTGGGCGGACCGTGTGCTTTCACTGGCAACTCGGGCTTTCCCAGACTTCTCCGACCGTAATGACAGACAGGCAATCATGAAATTTTGCACTGGCTGTATTGATAGGGAGGCCGGAAGGGAGGCTGCTGCTCAGCGACCAGCTACGATGGATAAAGCCATTGACGAGGTTCGGGTACGTCAGTACATAAACCGGGAAGTTTATGGCAAACGGGCAGCGAAACGCGAAGTTCGCCGGGTCTCGTCGGACCCCGACAGCGACAATGAAAAATTCAACGTGCGTTATACCTCCAAAGACAAACCGAGGAGGTTGAACTCGCCCGATTACCGTCGTGATAGCTCAGACAGGCAAAAACCCGACGCCAGCCCGAACTCCGACCGACGTTTGGCTCGCCTTGAGGAACGTATGGCTAGGGTAGACGCTGAGGTCACTCAGATTGGCGCCCTCAGTACGACCCTAGAGGCACTCACCAAACAGATGACCGAACTGACGCGCGCGATGACGCACTCGTCCAGGCCGCGGAGTAGATCACCTTCGCCTGGGCGCGCCCAGTGTTTCGGCTGTGGCGAAGTGGGGCATTTCCGTAAAGACTGCCCTCAACGTAAAACGCCAACAACACCAGAAAAGAAAGTCACTTTCAGTGAGGGGTTAAACGAGGCTGGGTCAACCGAGAGGGCCTAGGCTTGACCCGTAACGACGCAGCAGGCCTACCTGACAATACCCCACCTGTACCTCTGCCAATCTCACGCGAAGATAGGGGGCCCGATCTCTCCGAACAACTTTGTGAGGAGGGCTGGGAAGATATAACCCTAACCCGCACGAGTCAGGAGGAGGTTCAGGTGCAAACTGAAGGTGGGACTGAATCTCGGACCCACACCGGCCAACTTGACACAGGGGATGTATCCGACACCTCGACGTACGAGGAAACGGACGTCCCAGAGACGCCTGTGGAAGAAACTCCAATGGACGAGCCTGTTCAGTATTTCTGGACAACCGCCCCAGAGGAGCCACCATGGGACTTGGATTGCGACAATCTAGAACATGATACACCACTGGTTACAGCAACCGAAGTACCGACTTACGAACCGAGAGCCGAAAAAGAGGACCCCACACCGATCACGATTTATCAACTTGTGTCTGGCTCCATGTATAGCGTACCTATCTCAGTGGACGACCAAGAAATACAAGCGGTCGTGGATACAGCTGCCGAAGTAACAATCATTTCGGACCGCCTTTACCACCGACTGGCGGACCGCCCTCCAGTTATAAAGGTTACGACTATGCAGACAGCAGGCAGAGAAATGGGCATGAAAGCCTACCAGGTGGGGCCAGTCTCGATCCAACTAGGTACCACCCAATTTACCGAAAATGTGTATGTCGCACCGATAGGGGACGACATGCTTTTAGGCGCGGACTTCATGCGATCGAGACGGGTTGTATTAGATATGCTCAACAACCGCCTAATGTTCGGTGACGAGACTGTACCCATGGCTTTTGGCCGTAAGAGAAATTTCGGTAAAGTTGCAAAGGTCACACTGCAGGGTAGAACAACTATACCCCCTAACTCAGTGGTTAGGGCCCCATGCCACCTAAGTCAGACCCTTGGGGAGTATATGATCGAACCCATTTTGGAGTTACAGGTCGTTGTGCCCCGTACGGTTCATGAAGGTGGTCAGCAACCCAAAGTGTGTTTTGTCAACCCAACCGAATTGCCGATAACTATAAAAGGGGGCAGATCTGTTGCCACGGCAACTGAAATTGAGGCAATAGGTACCCCGAACTAGCAGAAAGTGTAACAGTACAGGAGGTCAAAGAAACAACTGACAACTCTACACCAACAACTAACAGTGACGCAAGCTTGCCCGAACACTTGAAGGACTTGTTCGAGAGGTCATGCACAAACTTAAGTCCAGGCGAAGCAAGCCAGCTGCGAGACCTCCTGATAGAGTACCAGGACGTGTTTGCAGCCAATGAATTCGACTTGGGCAATTTCACTGCTCTGAATCACAGTATCAACACCGGGGACGCGAACCCAATCAAACACAAGATGAGGCGAACCCCACGATGCTTTGCGGCCGAGGAGCAGGCACATCTCAAGAAGATGTACGACGCCAAAGTCATTCAGCCATCAGTGTCCGAGTGGGCCTCCGCACCTGTACTTGTCCGGAAACGGGATGGGTCCGTTCGTTGGTGCGTGGATTATCGCGCCCTCAACAATCTGACCACCAAGGACGTATTCCCACTCCCCCTGATTGAAGACTGCATGGACACCTTGGCCGGGAACAGATGGTTCTCGAAGTTGGACGCCAACTCAGCATACTGGCAAGTTAGAGTCAACCCTGAAGACAGGAAGAAGACTGCATTTGTTACCAAGTACGGGCTCTTCGAATTCACGAGGATGCCCTTTGGACTTTGCAACGCTCCCGCCACGTACTCACGTGTGATGAATCTGGTATTGAGGGGTTTGACTTGGGAGGTAGTGCTTGCCTTTCTCGACGACATCATGGTGCTGGGGACGTCCTTCGAGCACCACCTACAGAACTTGCGGGATGTATTCCAGCGTATGAGGCAATACCAGCTGAAGCTGAAGCCCCGCAAGTGCGAACTCTTCCAGACAAGCGTCTCGTTCCTCGGTAGGAAGGTCACATACAACTGTGTCGCCCTCGAAGAGGAATCGATCCAAGCGATCCAGGACTGGCCCTTACCCACTAAGACAAGGGACGTGGAGAGCTTTCTCGGGTTGGCAAACTACCACCGTAGTTTTATTAAGAACTTTGCTGACCTAGCAGCTCCCCTTTATGCAATTACCGGAAAACGGGCATTCTGCTGGACAGAAGAGCAACAGGCCGCATTTGAATCTATCAAGGCCACACTGCTGTCGCCACCAGTACTCGCCATGCCGAATCAGACGGGCAGGTTTGTCCTGGACACTGACGCATCTGATTCCGCCCTCGGCGCAGAGTTGTCGCAGGTCCAGGACGGGGAGGAAAGAGTCATAGCATATGCCAGTGTCAGCTTAACACCGGAGCAACGCAAGTACTGCACCACGAGGAAAGAACTACTGGCCGTGGTGCGGTTTACACGGCAGTTCCGACACTATCTGCTGGGAAAGCAATTTCTCCTCCGGACGGACCACAACAGCTTGACGTGGCTGCTGAGTTTCAAGGCGCTGCAAGGACAACTTGCCCGGTGGCTGGAGGAATTAAGTCAGTACGACATGGAAGTGAGACATCGACCCGGCCGGAGACACCTCAACGCAGACGCTCTGTCCAGAGTAGGCGAAGGGGCCGTCTGCCCAAACTACCGACACGATGTCGCCCGGAACATC
Organism: Ptychodera flava; assembly: GCF_041260155.1. NCBI lineage: Eukaryota > Metazoa > Hemichordata > Enteropneusta > Ptychoderidae > Ptychodera > Ptychodera flava. The sequence continues at coordinate 3,603,934 of NW_027248281.1, read as the reverse complement.
TGCCCTGTGGAGGGTGCGCCTACTGTGAGAGGGCCCACACCAAGTGGGGACCCTTCATGGAGGACATAGACTACGTCGTGCCGCTGTCAAATGCAGCCCGGGAGGTGACACTCTCGGACCCTGACACCACAGCACTCTCAGGCTCCGACACAATGCCAACCAACGGTCCAGATATGACGCTATTAGCTGACCCGGATACAGGGACTGGTGCCGATGGGAGGAATAAGGACAGCGAGAGCCTAGAGGGTACTGAAGTTCTGACAAGCGCCGAAGAGACGCTGTCACCACGCCAAAGGGAGCAGTTCGATGAGTGCCCCACTTGGCCATGGGACCCTGGCGGAACATCATGGGAAAACGAATACAATCACACGGAGGACCCCATGACGACAACAGCGTTCCATACTCATGCTGATATAGAGCATGTATGGGACAGCGAACGTGCGACCTCGAAAGTCTACGTAGTGACCCGCAGCAGTGACCAAAACGAAGGCACGGCAATTCCTAGGGGCATTGCGGATGACATCAAGGAAGCACAGCGAAATGACCCTGAGTTACAGTATGTGTACGAGTGGGCTTACGGTGGGACTGAACCCAGCGAGGGCGAATTGAAGCTGTCGAGCCCAGCAACTAAGCACTACTGGATCAATAGGGAGATGTTCTTCATCACAGAAGGTGTACTGTGGAGGGAAGGGAATGAGGAAGGGGAAAAACAACTGGTCATCCCGGCCTCACTGAAATCAGAGGTCATAGACCTGAACCATTCTATCCCCTCAGCAGGACACCAGGGTGTGCAAAGAACACTCTCCAGAATCAAACTGAGGTATTACTGGCACAGAATGTCGGATGATGTAAGAAATTTCATAGCCGGCTGCCCGAAGTGTAACAAGAACAAGAAGCCTCGACAGTACTCCAAGTTCGAAATGGTCAAATTCCATGCCGGATCTCCAATGGAACGGGTGCACCTCGACTTTTTGGGGCCACTGCCAAAGACTAAAAATGGAAATGAACACATCCTTATGATGGTGGACCAGTTCACCAAGTGGGTGGAATGTATACCACTTCCATCTCAAGAGGCAGAGGTCACAGCCCAGGCGGCAGTTAACGAGTTCTTCGCCCGTTTCGGATGTCCGTTTGAAGTGTTCACTGACCAAGGGAGGAACTTCGAGAGCCAGCTTTTCACGGCGGTCTGCGATTTATTACACATTCACAAGCGTAGGACCACGCCATATCGGCCGTCAGCGAACGGACAAGTTGAACGTTATAACCGTACGCTGATGAACGCGGTTAGGTGCTACGTTGGAAATTCGCAGAATGACTGGGATATCAACCTACCCCAAATTGCAGCAGCCATGCGAGCATCCGTGAATCGCAGCACCGGGTATACAGCCAACCGACTGATGCTCGGGAGGGAAGTAAACCTGCCCTCAGAGCTGATGTACAGCCAACCATCTGCCAGTTCAGCCGAAGACCTAGGGCAATATGTACAGAACTTGGAACAGACCTTGAAGACCGCGCACAACATTGCACGCAAGACTCTTAAGACCAACCAAGAGAGGATGAAGCGCGATTACGACCTTAGGGTCAACACTAAAGCATATGACCTTGGAGACCGCGTATACATCTTGGACACAGCCACAATCAAGGGAAAGTGCAGGAAGCTGAGTCCTCCTTGGAAGGGCCCCGGAATCGTGGTGGAGAAACTGACACCATACCTGTACCGAGTTAAAATCAAACGGCAGGAGGCAGTGGTTCACCATGATAGGATGAAGCTGTGCAGGGACAGCGTTCTACCAGATTGGATCCAGAAATATCAGGAGACTGGTAGGAAGGGCCACAGTAATCAGGTCGGTTCGGGAGGGAGAGTGTATTGCGTGTGCGGGAAGCCAGATGATGGAAAATTGATGCTACAGTGCGATGCGTGCTTCGATTGGTTCCACGCAATGTGTGTAGGAATTGATACCTCTAGAAAAACGTATCGTGGTAAGTTCATCTGCCCACAGTGCACCAATTTCAAAGATCACTAACCTGTTCTCTTTCTGGTTCTTTTCAGCGTGTCAATCAATACACATAGCTACACCAAGGAATTGACTGACCTTGCCCGGTGTACTGGAGAGGGACTCGTGCCTAAGAGGGGACTTACAGGCCCCAGAGGGTACGTGTTCTGAAGATCAACCAGTACACAACCACCCATCTAACGGGGAGCTACCTCGGTAACGCCCCTAGTGACGGGAGCAACACCAGTGGGAAATATTCCAGCTGGAACGATGTAGAAGAAAAACAACCCATCCAAGAAGGGGAGCTACCTTACCTTTGTAGCGCCCTCAGTGACGGGAGCAACACCGGTGGGAAATATTCTCGCCCGTAAGATAGAAGAAATAAATGCTATCCCTTTCTCTTTTGTCTTTTTGTTTGTTTGTTTTGTTTCCTTCCAGGTTGTAGATGCGGTTCCCACCTGTTTGATAAAACGGGGGGGAGTGTAGTGTGAACGGCGCCCCCAACTGCCCCTGTCAGTTGCTAGGGGATACTGCCGACCCCCCGCGGAGTCAGCGTCCTGGGACCATGTGATAACTGCATAGGAACACGCCAGAACTAAGACTACCGCCATACTAACCACATCGTACAGCTATAAGCTCCGATATATATATATATACTCGCTCACTGAGAAGCCAGATACCTTGACTGTCTGAACAGACGTACTATTCCTGTTCCGGAGAGCACATCTTGCTTCACCACGGTGAGTACATATATTCACCCGGCTATCACTTCACATACAAGATGCTTCGCAGAACCCTGCTAAATGAAATAGTTCCCGATTATATTGTGTATGAGCTTTATGCGCTACCAAAATGATTGAGAAATGGATGTTAGAGCACACCCTACCCCAAGGCACTTCTATTGAAGTATTCACATCAGATTCTGCAGTTTTGACACATGATTTAAGAAAAATGTTCACATTTTCCTGTTTTTGTCGGCTTGATCTTTGACCCACATTAACACATTGTGAGCGGTTGCCTCGACTACAAAGTTGCATATTCACAAAAAAATCATATTGGGAAAAATGTTTTACAGAATTTGATTGGAGACAATGACATGATAAGCTTTTTTTACAGTTATTTTGTTTTTGATATACAGCAAGAGTTTGGGATTTCAAAATTATCTAAATCGCTTCCACGGTGATCTTTATTTAATTGTCCGAAAATATAAAACAGGGGAGGTAGAAAAATGATCAAATAAATCAAATTCTTGTTCCCCAGCATCTTGTGTCTAATGTGTCTCTACCATTGGAGGGGCTCAGGTAACTCGTGACTAGAAAGTTTAGATTTAGATGGGCGAGAATCTTGAATTTCAAGGTAAATACATGATGTTGTAGCTGAGGGATAACGTTTGAAATAGGGTAATTTACAGAACTTAGTCTTGCCAATTTCAACCTGTGTTATCCACTTCAAGCTGTACGCGCGCGACATCGGACACTTAGTTTGAAATGCGGACAATTTTATCAATGTTGCGTACATGGCTGTTTTTGCAGCTTGTACTCTGACTGAGTCGTGAATATGCCTTTTAGTTTACGATAAGCACAGTGTGTGAACTAAATCAGTAAGCAAGTTTGATAGATTGTATATCAAAACTACAAAAAACGATATCGGCCGACCATTTTCAGGACTCATTTCATTGACAATGACAACAAAAGTTGTCCATCACTGTTATCGGGACCACAGGTACGCATGGGTGCAGCGTTGTTTCAAGTTGGATAGTCGATCGAAGTTTGAGGCCGAACCTCGGGACCGGACTGACTGGTGTAAAGCAGTACCGAGGTTCGGCCTTCGGCCTCACACTTTCGATCGACCATCAAAGCAACCGTGGCGCTCTACGCACCACCTAGTGTACCTGCACCTGTGATCGATATCATATCAGTTCACTTCACTACTCGTACTGGAAACGCGTATACGGTACGGTAGGGCCTACATGGTAATTGAACGCGTACTGTACATGACCAGTCAGCAAGAGTTAGAAAATATCTTTGTGAAAAATGCAAAGATATAATCGTCATTGGATAATAATACATTTTGTGTCAGAATTTTAAAACTTCAGTAGTCGTATGAAAGCCGACACGCGACGGCAGAACTGCGTATGTATCCCCGCCCACCGCGGCCGCGGCCGTAGCTCCGCTGCCCCGCTGAAAACCTGACCTCAGCAGGTCACCGGGTCAGTAAACTTGTGATGTTTGGCGCAGAACGTCTGCAAATTTTATACATTTCCGCGCGTACAAACTCTGTTGAGAGTTCGATGACTCCTATGGTAATACAACGCCAGGGGGCGCACACCAATACACTCGTAACATGTAGACTTTTATACTTTTCGTCGTTAGGCGCAGGTAATTCTTCATTCAAACTGCGAAATATTGATAAACATACAAATCTGAAATATACCTTAGAGGTTAAATCAATCAAGATGTGCCAATTCTAAGCCATTTATTTGTTTTCCTTCTGCACCATAAAAGTATAGAACTGCATATGGTAAGCGACGGGGTCACGTATGAATGGCGTTCGAAAATGGTGTCAGGCAGTAAATGGAAGAGCGTCACTCACGCTCTCGACCGACCGAGTTAAAAAATACAGAAAAGTGCAATTTCTGCCGAAAATCGAAGAATTAGCACATGAAAATATTCTAAATTTAATGACATACAAATTACAGGTTACCGACTCCAATTTTGTTTTGCAAAAATCGCGTAAATTAACCATTTACCACGGAACCTCCAACGGGAGTGCCGACGACTGACGGAATAAATAGAATTTCATCTCTCTCGCGAGACTGAAACGGGAGTTTAAAGAATCGCATTTTTAGTCAAATTTCGGGATTTTTATCACACAATTTGTATACCACCGTATTCCTGAAATTGTAGAGAACCTGGAGCCCCAGAATCACGCCGTTCTTCGACCTATACCCCGTGAACGGGGCAAAATAAGAAACGAGATTACAATCGTGCACCGGCAAAAGATTTTACTATATAGGAGTACTACGCGGCGGCCGCTATGTATCACTACACTCGTAACTGTGATCTCAGCTGAACACAGAAAGGCAAGACAATGACTTTGCTATGCAAATTATAAGGCTACAGTGCAGTCGAATTTGTTGGGACAAACTTTCAATAAAATATCATTATTTGAACTGATGTACTTGGATGACAGGCTCGGGAAATGATGGCCAATAAAAATTCATTTTCATAGTTATTTAATCACAATGTATCAATCACAATTAAACACAAAATTATTCAAACTGCAAAGAAAAAGCTGCCGGGCCATCCACAAATTGCGCTTTCGGAAGTGTACGAGATCATGCCATGATAGTTTACTATGGTGGAGAAATATAGCCAAAACTGCCACGAAAGTATTAGGACCATGACTGTACTAAGTTGTCATCCTAAAATTCATAGTCAATTTATTTTTAGCAATGTTATCTTTACACGTGCTGAGTGAAAAGTCGTTGTGACAGTCATGGAAAATATCAAAATTGACATACAAGCTCTGCGTATGTATGAATAGGTTGTCAAACTTTGAGGCGTCACCGTTGTCCACTATACATGCTATACCGTTCTCCTAAGGCTATGATCTGCAGGCATTGATGTCAAATGACTAGAAATTCACTTCCTGGATAGAATCATGCAAAATAAATTTTTCATTGCCTAGATATAAATAAAAATATCCTTTACAAAAAAAACTCTTCATTCATGCATGGGCTACCAGACTTTGTCACTGGGCTACCAACTTCAGAAAATGGTAGCCCAATGGGACTACCAGGGAAAAAAGTTAATTTCGAGCCCTGCCGTTACATCGAGTCCCCGGCTGTGCATCATCCCGTCCGCGTCGGGGAAGGCAATTCCGATGTCTTACACCCCAAACAAACTTTACACCAATGGTATTCTGTGGCGCCCTTTATGTCTGAAGAATATGCAGATAGCAGTAGCTCCGATCCGTTCAAGCTTGACGCTTATAGAAAGCATTGAAATCATAACAATACATTTTTTTTACAGACTTGTAAAATTTGCCAAAGAAAGCACAATTTCTCCATTTAATTAGTATGATCTTCGTCTTGCTTAACGTCCTAAACATCCCATTCTGCACATTACCAACACAATTTTTTTCAAAGTAAGTTCTCATCAAAGATGGCAAGGGAACCCCCTCCCCCCTCGGCATCGACCTGGCCAGAGTTGTATAAACTGAGTATGTGTATTTTTTCTGTGCGAACATGCTTGATAAATGTGCGGCCATATGATGATTTGGGAGACCTGAAAAATTTTGATCATATCGATGGGAGGATTTGAAATTTTTTGAGGGTATTGACTGATTGATTTCAATCACGATTCCTCCACTCCCACCCCATAAATCTTGAACGCAGCCTAAGAGATATAAACGTGTGTCGTAAAGATGACAGCGGTTTTTCTTCCGTAAAAGGGACGTTACTAAATGTATTTGAAGTCAGCTACTCTGGTTAAAGAGACATAAGCTGTAACTTGTGTGGCAAGTTTTTCAATATTCTGCTTCTGTAGGCTACATCAACTACTATCAACATTGTCATGCTGAAATTTTGAGTAAGCCCTTATTCTTTTTGTCAACAAAGCTTGTATGTGTGTAGTGATCATTGTTTATTGTTTACAAATGAATTCTAGTCCGGACTTGAATACAATTTTCAACAATAACAATGTAGATTATACTCATATAGGTTGTATTGATATGCTAAATACTTGGCATTTAATTACAGTTATGGGATTCAAAGCAGAAAGTGTAGGGAAACCACAAAAAAAAAGTTCTGAAAAAATAGCCAAGGGCACAGCTTATGGAGCTTTTGCTTGATGAAACATCGTCAAAGTTATCTTACATGTGTTGCAATACTGTTATTTCACCGTTATGATTATATGACGCTAAACTCAGCTGTTGCTGTTGTATTTAGCATACTTCGCTGTTTGTGCGTACGTAATGGTTCACATGACGTCGCTGCGCTCATAGGCTTACGCTCCGATCGCGTGTTTGAAAACCACATCCAGTAGACTTGGTTCAAGTCGGTGCATTAAAAACAATTGCAACTGTCTTTTGTGTCTCTTCTCTTTCGTATAAACCTTGCTATTTAAAATTTTGCAGTGCAGATAAGGTAAGCCGTTTCCTAGCGATCGAACGCGTTACCTTTGAGTCTGCGCAGTAGTGGGTTAGTTTCTGCCGGATTAAACTCCCCTGTATCAAGTACCACCCTACTCATCGCGTTCAAACTACTCACACGTTTCATATGAAAACAGAACAGATATCATCGCCTTTACTCCACTCAAATGTTCACGAATCACAGACTTGAACCAAGTCAACACAGCCGGGAATGGGGCTATCTTTACGGGGCGACGTCAAACGTTGAGTGTGGTGAAACACCACGCCGTGGTTAAACTGCTGTGCCAAATTCATACCTCACTGACCACGGTTTTTTCGTGGTCCATTTATACATCAAGGTCTTCGAAAGATGTGAATCGGTTAAACACATAAAGGCTAATGGAGAAAGTCAAAATATCATAGATGTTCATTCCTCAAGTTTTTGGTGGGGATGTTTAACCTAAAAAAGATTATGCCTCCCAAACAATTTAAAGTGAAGTGAAAGTGGCGGGAAAAACGTGATTGCGCAGTAACTCTCAAGGTTCTCTTTTCTGTGCTATTTCTAAATCACATATATGCAGTCCAGTCGTCATTACTGATTTGACAAAGTCAACAACGAGCGCACCAGTTATACCTTGCTGGTGCGCTCGTTGTTGACTTTGTCAAAGTTAATCCGGTGATAATCTGGTGACAGCGTCCACAGATTAGTAATTTACCCTTGCTTACTTTGGCAAATTAGGCACTCAAACTCATCAGATAATAGACTAAATTACCATCTTGCTTGCTTTGGCGAATTAGGCAATCAAACTGGTCAGATAATAGATGCAGCATGCTGATAAAACGTTTACGCAAGATTGTCAAGGGCAGTGCAAGACCAAAACACCAAAGTTTGGTAGAATAAACCTTTATTAGCAATACAACAAAACACCTACCCACCCCTGGGGACGGACACATAGGCTATCCCCTATGGTACTAGCACACTGCTGGATAGCTAGTCACGTGATACTTATGAGCCCGTTTTTGTGATCGTGAGCACCTCAATAATAAAAAACATAAGAGTAGTAGTCTATAAGAAGTCTATTGAATGTTGCTGAAGTATGCATCTTAACTGGTCATTTCCAATTGTCAATGTTTCACAATTACATTAAGTTTTTTAACCTTAGAAAGTGCACTATGTATTTTATCGTGGTTGCAACAATCCGTGGCACAATTCGGCCAACCAATAAACCAATTTGCATTTTCAAAAAAGAAAATCGAAATGGAGCAAATTTTCAATTTTCAAGTGGTTTTATAATCTTGATTATTAACTTTTAGGCCTACTTCTAAATTTAAAATCTTTTGGCTGAGATTGAAATACAGGAAACAGGTGTATACTGAATCCGTGGCACAATTCGGCCAACCAATAAACCAATTTGCATTTTCAAAAAAGAAAATCGAAATGAAGCTAATTTTCAATTTTCAAATGGTTTTATCATCTTCATTATTAACTTTAAGGCCTATTTCTAAATTTAAAATCTTTGGGCTGAGATTGAAAAATAGGAAACAGGTGTATACTGCTGTGAGGATGGCACTTTACGGCCATTCAAATTTCCCTCTGACAAACTCTTTTTCCCACAATACGTATTTCCGTTTTTTTAAATTTCCAATATACCAAATGTCCGATTTTCCCATTTCATTTGGGGCGTGGCTCAGTATCTTTTCATACTGTGGCGGAAATAACTGTATCGAGTTGGAATTAAGGTGCAACATTTATCTCAGTGTGACCAAATGTACTTGGGCGGGGCTTGGTTACGATAATTGGCATAAGATACTTTTAAAAATTAGCGGGAATGAGGGACTGGTCAGTTTCTTCGGCCTTGGAGGCCGGTGGATTCATGGGGGTCACCCTGTTTTTCACTTTGGTGATGGTGTCACCTATTTTGAAATGCCCAATTAGGGGGTCAGTGTTTTTAAGTTTCGACACGGGCTCATACTTAAAATGCATCAAATGCATCGTACTAGCCATGAATTTCATCATTCAGTTTCATTTTTCGGCGCGCCCTTTGGGCGCGTAACTTTACTAATATGAGGTTAGGGGTGGACCATTTGATATCCTGGGGGGGGGGCTTGGAAGATTTGGGGGAAAAAAAAGATGCCAGGTGGAGTTGCTCGAAAAAAAAAATCTGGCTTTAAGTGGCTGATGGAAAAAAAATTATGGACCATTGCGACTCGGAAAAAAAAATCTTGGCAATTGTTCGATGCACACTGCAGCATCAATAAAAATCAAGCAGTAGCTCTGGAGTTTTATAAAGCATAAACCATTTCAAGCTTGAGGAACAATAACTGAATATGAACAATTGTACAGTATACATGACCTTCTGATTAGAGGAAGTATGCTGAAATTGAAATTGCTCACCAGTGTTTTCCAGAAATGTGTAAATCTGAATGTATGGATTTTGTCAAAATACCACAAGAAGAGAGACAGCCTGCAAACATTTTACTATTATCGTTTGCGTATAGAAAACTCATAACAATGAAAAAAATGCGTAGAGACTCAATCCAATGCGTAATATTATTACGCATTGGATCGACTCTCTACAGATTTTTTCATTGTTATGAGTTTTCTATATACGCATGATTTATTCGTAAATGCGAACACTGTTATAGTGAATTATCTTACCGATGTTTTTCTTAACAAAAGCGAATGTGTTTTGATTAGAATAGAATGAGTTTGATGGTTTTGGGGAAACTACTATGTGGTAATGAAGAATGGGAAATGGGCAATGAAATGAGCAGACAGCGGGTGATTTAAGATTAAATGTTACATCTTCACTGCAAATAAAACCATAAGTGTGTCATAAATAATACAAACAAAACAAAATCATGTTTCTTTGTTTTGTTGTATGTGAGCCACATCTAAGACACACAACAAAAGTACTGTTTCAGTCTGTAAATGTCACCTCAGATGCCACCAGAGAAAACCATTTCCACTCCAAAATTTCATTTTTCGCCTTGCGAGAGGGGGACACCCCCTCTCGCACTCTCCCCCCCTCGTTCGCTACGCTCACTCGCCGCTCGGTCGCTTCGCTCCCTCGCAGTCCACCCGTCTACTTTCTTAAATTACCCGTCTACTTTTAAATGTAAGGACAACACTGACAAATAAATGCCATAAATGTACATGATTTTACAAATATATGTAGGATACCATCATCTCTTCTGATGACACCAGTGATGTTCTCAGCAAAGTTTTCACTGTAAGTTTGTTAATTTTTAATGTAGAACTCAGTAATCAGGTTGTTTGATTTGTATTTTCAGTGTGTTACCCATGGTATAAATAAGATCTATAAACTGATATTTTTGTAAAGTGAATAAAAAATGTACATGTATTTACATATCTTTATTTAGTTTCTTGAATATAGTCTGTGTGCGAGAGAACAGCATCTTGTTACTGGGTGTGAAAAACCAAGCAAACAAACATTGCACCGAAATTTGGTAAAAAAAAAATATATCTCGAAGAAGGAAAGTGAAAAAAAAAGTTGCCAGCATATGCCCTGTAGAAAAAAAATATTTCATGGTGAAGCAGGTGGGAAAAAAAATAATGGCTCTCCACCAATCTTCCAAGCCCCCCCCCCCAGGATATCAAATGGTCCACCCCTTATTACGAAAATACCGCCGCGCAAAGGATGCACGAGGACATTGGCGCAGCGTATCGCTCGGTGCGAAGCTGAGGGTGATGCACGGCGCCAATGTCCTTGTGCATCCTTTGCGGTATTTTCGTAATAACCTTATTATTATACATCTTACATTCTTCACTGGGACATCAAATTGTCTAGCCGTGGAAACGCAGCTATCTGTTGGCGGGTAGGGTGCGTGGCTACGCAGGTCATCAAAAGGTCAACCCGCCATTTGATGACCCGCATTGCGGCCACGCTACCCCGCCAACAATAGCTGCGTTTCCACAGCTACAAATTGTCAGAGTAGTGACCGTTTTAGTGCAATGTCAACATTTTTTCTTCCGATTTATAGTAAAAATGTAGAACGCTATCTCAGACGGCTTCTGCAAGCTCTGGAGTGTGTGTACTACACAGGTACGTATAGAGCGCGCGAGGCTGAACAAACTGACCAGTCCCTAACATCGTCTCACATACTGGAAGACAAAAAAACTGTCCTTTGGTTGGTAGAGTGAGAGTGCATTTCAGGCAATGAATTTAAGTTGGTGCGTTCAGCCGCAAGAAATTCAAGAAATGGTTGATAAAGGAAGAAGTCACCGCGAAATATGTGTTCATCTCCAAAATGTTTTGCCCAGGGCAAGTGGTATCTCTGAGGGACTGGACACAAATTACAGGGGGGGGCCGGGGGTGGGCCGGTGTTTTTTGGGGGTGGGTCGCCATTTTTCGCGCAAGCATTTTTGAAGGGTCATAAAATTTTGTGCAAGCCTATGGGGGAGGGTCACCTTTTTTATGCATCAAAGCTGAAATTGCATGTGCACGTATTAAAGAATATGGAATACTGAAAAAAGAAAACATACCTCCTGGCACTTTCATTTTCTGTCATTTCCATTTTCGGCGCGCCCTTCGGGCGCAAGTTTAAGGGTATAATAAGTAATGTATTGATGATCCAAGCAGCCACATTGATTTCAGTTGTCATGATTTCTACTTATCCAACTCCTCTATTGTACATATAAACTGTCCCCTATAATGACGCCTTAAATAACAATTTGGGAGATCACTTATTTGATATCGTTCTCCCATTGACAATACATTGGGTATAGGTCGGTGTCAATGTTCATGAAGCTGTATGTACATTTTTCATTTTTGAGGACATTGACAGAATACAAACTATTCAGATTAGTGCAAAATGTCATCAATAACAACTGGAAGCTTCAGGTCGAACAACTTTTGAATGACAATTTAGGATCAGATAACCTATGAATTATTTGTAGTTTCCTCTTAGCCTACAATGTATAGTGAATCAACATTTCGGTGAAATTCCAAAATCAAATTTCTTGCACAACCATGGACTTGAAACCACTCTAGTCTAATCATGAACATTAATACTAATAATTAGGTGTACATAAATGCACAGATTTACTAGTTTTGTATTGGTAAAAAAATATTCATAGTTTCATCATAGGTTGCAATGCGTAATGAATGGACATTTCAGTGAAATTCCAAAATCAAATTTCTTGCACAACCATAGACTTGAAACCACTGTAGTCTAGTCATGAACATTTATACTAATAATTAGATGTACATAAATGCACAGATTTACCTAGTTTTGTATTGGAAAAAAAAATATTCATAGGCTGCCATGCATAGTGAATGGACATTTCAGTGAAATTCCAAAAACAAATTTCTTGCACAACCATTGACTTGACACCACTGTAGTCTAGTCATGAACATTAATACTAATAATTAGGTGTACATAAATGCACAGATTTACTTAGTTTTGTATTTAAAAAAAATATTCATAGTTTCATCATAGGCTGCAATGCATAGTGAATGGACATTTCACTGAAATTCCAAAAACAAATTTCTCGCACAACCATAGACTTGAAACCACTGTAGTCTAGTCATGAACATTAATACTAATAATTAGGTGTACATAAATGCACAGATTTACCTAGTTTTGTATTGGGAAAAAAATATTTATAGTTTCATCATAGGCCTGCCATGCATAACGAATGGACATTTCAGTGAAATTCCAAAATCAAATTTCTTGGACAACCATTGACTTGAAACCACTGTAGTCTAGTCATGAACATTAATACTAATAATTAGGTGTACATAAATGAATGCACAGATTTACCTAGTTTTGTATTGGGAAAAAAATATTCATAGTTTCATCATAGGCTGCCATGCATAGTGAATCAACATTATCGATGAAATCTAAAAATTACATTTTTTGTAAATGCATTGTTATGTAGGTCATTTCCCCCACACTCATCATGACCTGAGTTCAATTAGTCTAGAACATTCCCAAGGTCACTGCCCTTGATGACCTCACAACCTTGAATTCAATTAGTCATGTTTGGAATGTTCTGGAAAGTTGATTAGTTGTGTAAGGGAGATAATTTTAGAACTGTAATTAGTATGTCAATAAAAGTTCTAGATTGTTCTTATATGCCTTTATAAAAGGGACGCGCTCAGCTTCCAGTCAGACTTTTGGGATCGTGTCTCTTGTGTGTTACTAAACTCCAGCCGTAGTAATTTTCAAGACTTCTCAAGACCTTCACTGCCAACGCTGGATTTACACTGTGGACTTTGTGCAACTGCAAGCCTGCAAGCCAAAGGACTGTTCATTCGTCCGACAGACTGTTACAACTCTGAGACTGGAGCTTTGCCGTCCCAGCTGAGATAAGTAATCTGTACACTTTTAAAGCTTGTACTCTATCCCTGACTTAGCAATTAGTTTTATTTTTGTAATAAATTTTGTTTAAACGTTAACTGCTGAGTTCACCCTTTTGTTCGTTTTCTCTGCACGTAACAAAATTGGGGGCTCGTCCGGGAGACGAATATTTTGAGCCGTTTGACAACATTTTGACAGCCTTTTCAAAACTACTGTATACTGTGAACTCAGCGAAATTCAATCATGGCGGAATTCAAGCCAGACGAATTTATGGATGACCTTGATCAGGACACATTTAATTCCCTCAGAAAAGACAACCTCATAGCACTGGCAAATTTCCTTGAAGTAGATGTCAAAAGATCTATGCGCAAACGAGAAATTCAGTTCAAGATTGCAAAACATTTAGTTAAATCTGGCCATTTTGAAGAGTCTGCCTTAAAAGATTATGAGCCTGAGTCTTCCTTCGAACTCAAAAAATTAGAATTAGAAATACAGGCAGATTTGGAGCTTAAGAAATTGGAATTAGAAAAGGAAAAATTGCAAATGGAAGAAAGGGAAAGGCAGGAAAAAATTACAAATGAAAGACAAAGAATTACAAATGGAAGAAAGACAGAGAGAAAAGGAGAGAGAATTGGAAGAACATCGACTACAGTTAGAAATGAGACGTTTAGAGCTTGGACAGTCAGGAAAATTCTTCCCTTCAGACAAGTTTGACATCACTAAGCATTTCAGGTTAGTTCCCCCTTTCCAAGAAAAGGATGTTGATAAATATTTCCTCCATTTTGAGAAAATTGCTCAGAGTCTGAATTGGCCTAAGGAGTCTGGTCTATGCTTTTGCAGAGTGCTTTGGTGGGTAAAGCCAGAGAAATTTACATTCAGTTGTCAGTAGAGCAGGCTTCAGATTATGATTCTGTGAAGGAATTAATTCTCAAGGGCTATGAGTTGGTGCCTGAAGCTTACCGTCAGAAATTTAGGGATTGTGAGAAGGTGAAGGATCAAACTTATGTTGAATTTGCTCGAACAAAAGAACAACTGTTTGATCGTTGGTGTTCTTCGGAAAAGGTCAGTCAGAATTATGACAAATTACGACAGCTTGTTTTGATTGAGGAATTTAAAAGGTGCATCCGGAGTGACATCAAGACATTTATCAATGAACAAAAGGCAGATACATTGGAGGTTGCTGCACGTTTGGCCGATGATTATTCATTGACCCACAAATCTTCCTTTCTCAGCAAACCGTCCCAGCCCTTTTCATACAGAAACAATGCAGGTAAATATAACTCCTCCTTTTCATCCAAGAATTTCTCAAAGGACAGTAGAAAATCAAATGACAACAGTTCACAAAATTCAAGTAACACTTCCACATCATCAGATCCCAAGTCTCAATCTCCTTCTGACAAACAGTTCGGTACACTTTCTTGTAATTATTGCAAGAAAGACGGCCATTTAATGTCAGATTGTTTCAAATTGAAAAGAAAACGTGAAGGTCAAAGTGGTCAAAGTGGATCTAAGCCAACCGGCTTTATTTCTTCATCAACTCAATTAGAGTCTAATAATGTGTGCAACACATTTTCTGAGGTTAAACCCCTCTCATCCCCAATTAATGAGGTCAAGGTCAATTCTTCTCAAGATAGCATTATGGGTATTTTCGAGCCATTTATTCATAATGGTTTTATATCACTTTCTAGTGATTTTTCTTCCGCTACCCCTGTCAAAATTTTAAGAGATACCGGGGCTTCCCAGTCTCTTTTGTTGGCAGATACCCTGCCGTTTTCTGAAAAGTCATTTTCAGGTTCTAAAGTTCTTATTAAGGGGGTAGATTGCAATGACTACATTCCTGTTCCTCTCCATAATGTCTATTTGTCTTCGGACTTTGTTTCTGGACCTGTGACTTTAGGTATTAGGCCTTTTTTGCCTTTTGAAGGGATTCACCTTCTCTTGGAAACGACCTTGCTGGGGACAAGGTCATTACTAATCCACTTGTGACTGATAATCCTAGTTTAGATCAAAATCCAGAGCCAATAGAGGAAGACATTCCCGCCTTTTCCATCATGTGCCATTACTCGAGCCATGTCAAAGAAAACTTCTGAGAATCAAAATACTCTCAAAAATAATGTCACAGACGTTGACTTAAATGACACTTTTCTCAGTCAGGTGTTTGACACGGATCATTCCGTTATCCCTCGTGGATTTGAAACTTCCAGTAAAACTTCTGCTGATCAAAGTCAGACATTTTCTAGATCAAATCTCATTGCAGAACAACACAAAGACCCAGATATTTTGTCTTTGTTTGACAGGGTAGATGATGAAGGTAAAACTTCAGATAGCTCTGTTTCCTATTATACAAAATCTGGTATTCTCATGCGTAAATGGAGACCTCCAGATGTTTTGGTTGATGACGATTGGGCTATAAAACATCAAATTGTGGTTCCAAAGCCCTATCGTGCTGAAATATTGCGCCTGGCCCATGAAACCCCCTGGGCTGGTCACTTAGGAGTCAGGAAAACTTATCATAAAATTCTCAGTCACTTTTATTGGCCTAATCTCAGGCAGGATGTAACACATTTCTGTAAAACTTGTCACACATGTCAGATGGTAGGAAAGCCGAATCAGACCATTCCAAAGGCCCCTTTACAGCCAATTCCTGCATTTCAAGAACCATTTAGTAGGATTCTAATAGACTGTGTTGGGCCCTTACCAAAAACAAGATCAGGAAATGAGTACATGCTGACAATAATGTGTACATCAACTCGGTTCCCAGAAGCCATACCACTGAGAAATATAAAGACAAAGACTATAGTGAGAGCTTTAGTCAAATTTTTCACTTTATTTGGCCTCCCTAAATGTGTCCAGTCCGATCAAGGCTCCAACTTTATGTCTGGTATTTTTCAACAAGTAATGGATCAGCTAGGCATTAAACAGTATACGTCATCCGCCTATCATCCAGAAAGTCAGGGTGCTCTTGAGCGATTTCATCAAACTTTGAAAACCATGATTAGGACCTACTGTTTCGATACAGAGAAGCAGTGGGATGAAGGAATTCATTTTCTGCTCTTTGCTGTTAGAGAGTCAATTCAAGAGTCTCTTGGTTTTAGCCCATTTGAGCTTGTATTTGGACATACAGTCCGTGGCCCACTTAAGCTCGTTAAAGAGAAATTCCTATCAGACGATGGTGATTGTCTGAATATTTTGCAATATGTGTCAGATTTTCGTACAAAACTCTCTAAAGCATGTGAATTAGCCAGAGAAAATCTTGAGTCATCTCAGCAGTCAATGAAAACCAAATATGATAAAAGCACCTCAAAAAGGAAGTTTAAACCAGGTCAAAAAGTTCTTGTTCTACTTCCAATTCCTGGCAAACCACTCCATGCTCGTTACTTTGGGCCATACCTAATTGATAAGAAATTGAGTGATTTAAATTACATCATAATAACACCTGACAGGCGAAAACAAAAACAGCTATGTCACATAAATATGCTTAAGCCATATTTGGATAGGGATAATCCTACTATAACTCAGCCTGTCAGTGCAGTCAGTTCAAGCCATTATGAAGATAGTGATACTGAAACTGACTTGAGTGAAAATACTCTAAACTCAAAGCTGGGCTCGGTCAAGCTTCAGAACTCAGAAATCCTGGAGAAGCTGGAGTCTACAAAGTTGGCACACCTCCAGCCAGAACAACAACAACAGGTGAAAGAACTGCTCCACGAATATAAACACCTGTTTCAAGATGTTCCAACAAACATCATCTATCACAACGAAGATGTCTGCGACAGTAATCCAGTGGAACAACATCCAGACAGACTGAATCCTGCGAAAGCGGAATATCTCCAAGAGGAAGCCATGTATTTGCCGAACAATGACTTTATCGAACTCAATAAAAATAACTGGACTTTGCAATCCATACTTTATGCCAAATTCAGTGCCATTTCGAGTTTTCCAATATCCAATTGCAAGAGGATAGTCATGGTGTAGATCATCCTGTTTGCTATTTTTCACGCAAATTTAACAAATCCCAGAGAAACTACTCTACAATTGAAAAAGAGTGTTTATCTTTGATATTAGCTTTACAGCATTTTGAAGTTTATGTTACTTCTTCAAATCAGCCAATAGTGGTTTATATTGATCACAACCCTCTTGTTTTTCTGCAGAAATTCAAAGGCAAAAATCAGAGATTGCTAAGATGGAGTTTAATGTTACAGGAGTTTAATCTTGACATTAGACATATCAAAGGCAGAGACAATTTAATTGCAGACTGTCTCTCTCGTATTTAGAGTTTATTGTTGTTCACTTTCAAGAAATTTACTTTAGAGTAAAACAAAATTTGAGTACTTAAATCCTTTTCAAGATTACATTTGTAAAAGAAAGATTTTTCTTTGAAAAATTTTCTTTTTTTGAAGAGGGGGTGTGTTATGTAGGTCATTTCCCCCACACTCATCATGACCTGAGTTCAATTAGTCTAGAACATTCCCAAGGTCACTGCCCTTGATGACCTCACAACCTTGAATTCAATTAGTCATGTTTGGAATGTTCTGGAAAGTTGATTAGTTGTGTAAGGGAGATAATTTTAGAACTGTAATTAGCATGTCAATAAAGTTCTAGATTGTTCTTATATGCCTTTATAAAAGGGACGTGCTCAGCTTCCAGTCAGACTTTTGGGATCGTGTCTCTTGTGTGTTACTAAACTCCAGCCGTAGTAATTTTCAAGACTTCTCAAGACCTTCACTGCCAACGCTGGATTTACACTGTGGACTTTGTGCAACTGCAAGCCTGCAAGCCAAAGGACTGTTCATTCGTCCGACAGACTGTTACAACTCTGAGACTGGAGCTTTGCCGTCCCAGCTGAGATAAGTAATCTGTACACTTTTAAAGCTTGTACTCTATCCCTGACTTAGCAATTAGTTTTATTTTTGTAATAAATTTTGTTTAAACGTTAACTGCTGAGTTCACCCTTTTGTTCGTTTTCTCTGCACGTAACAGCATGCACTTTTTATCTGCCACTTCAAGCAAAGTACATTTACATGAATCATCACACACATATGATTTGATATTTTTTGGACAAAGTGTTATATCGGCCGCATTTTGCCTTCCTTTTGGGAGGGGACTTCAAAAGTATAGCAAGTCAGAAGGAGGTCTTGAACGCATTGCGGGTTTGTTTGGGGGGTATTGAGTAACAGGGGAGGGTCACTTATTTTCATGCACGGATAAGGGGGAGGGTCACTAATTTTTGTGCATGAACTTTTGAAGGGTCATTATTTTTGACGCAGCGGTGTTTCGAAAAACACCGGCCCACCCCCCTGTAATTTATGTCCAGTCCCTGAACGCACTGTTAGACGATGTCTCAAACATGATATCAAACGCCTTCAAGGTCAAGATTTGGATCGGGTTGTAACGGGTGCAATTTAAAAAAGTGAGCCGGCATACGGATTAAAAACTATGATGGGGTACTTTATAGATCATTATGAGGAGAACGTCATTGCGTACAAAGATTGACAGCTGAATAAATTGATCAGATAAAATTAAATGTTGATGCCGCGCTCTGATTGGGCTGATGACTGTCACAATTTTACACAACGTTCCAGTTTGCGACGTTGACGGGAAGCGCGCAAAACTTCAGCAGGTCAGGTCAAACTGATTATATCGGACTTTCCTTTCCGGCGGCCGCAACACTATTGTTCCTTGTATGTTCGTTACTCGATCCATTGAACGAGTTACCCGCTCAAATATCTGTCACAATTTGATGCATTCCTAGGCCAAAGATAGATACTATCAGCTGCCACGCCCAAAATAAAATAGAAGAATAAGATATTTGGTGAATTGAAAATTGAAAAAACGGAAATACGTATTGTGGGAAATAGCGTTTGTTACAGGAAAATTTAAATGGCCGCAAAGTGCCATCCTCACAGCAGTATACATCTGTTTCCTATGTATCAATCTCAGCCCAAAGATTCTAAATTTAAAAATATGCCTTAAAGTTAATAATCAAGATGTTGAAACCATTTGAAAATTGAAAATTAGCTCCATTTCAATTTTCTTTTTTGAAGGTGCAAATTGATATATTGGATGGCCGAAATGTGCCACGGATTGTAGACATACTCATTTATCGCGAAGTGCGAGTACCAGTACGGTGTTCATGATGACGCTGTTACTCAGAGCTCCGTTGACGTTCAGAGTCAATCGTACAATTTGGACCAGGCTTCGAAGTCGGACGTCAAGAAATCTGAAACTTTTAAATAAGTAATGTTACCCTATGAGATCCAGATTTAATTCTGAATTAATAACTGATTACTGCTTTTAACGTTAAAGACTGTACAAGCATTGATAAGCATCATAATGGCTGCGTGGTGTTGAAATCCAACAATTATTTCATTGTTTTTGTTTTTTCAATTCAATTCAATTCAATTCAATTACTTTATTATCCACAATAAATGTAGAAATTTGCCTTCAGGCTCATCATATAAAAATAAAAATTTTTATCGCATATTGAATGTGATCTAGTAAGTTTGGAAGCTGAGCTTATCTTTTTGCACTGCCTGACACAACATCATCGATGTGAGAATACAAACCGTTTATTTCTTTAGCATTAGTCGAATACGTACCAAAGAAACGTTCTCTAGCAAGAGCTTGCTTGTATCTCGTTCTTCATGCCTAAAGCCATTTTCCATGGCGCCAAATGGTTTCGGACCCAAAAGGGAGGGCGGAATCCGTGATCATTAAAATGAGAAACGATTCTATAGTTACCAAAATAGCACGAAAATGAAGTCCCCATATGTAAAGCAATATTTACGCAAATATTCCAAAATAAGTCTCAGAAATTGTAAATGAATATCTTTTTAGGTAGTATGCGCCTCAAAAGTTAGACTTAAACTTTTGCTCAAACTTTCCTCAATTTGATCATTTTCTTACCAAAGCAAAAATAAAAATCAGTGGTCACCGAGCAAACTTTGATACCAGAGAGACAGATTACTCAAGATTTCCCGATATTTGAAATTCAAAATGGCTGCCATCCCTGTGTAAACTCTGTGGGGAAAAATAAAAGTTTTGATTTTCGAAATTCTTAGACGGTGTACACTATTTTTTCGTCAAGAGCTTTCAAATGAGCCCTCTCGATTAATAGGTCAGAACATTATTGTTTAACTTTTAAAGCCCGAATTTCTGTCCCCGCGCGTCCTTAAGTGATATTTATATTCTATTTGAACATTTAATTTTTAAATATCCATTACATTAATTTAATTGACATTGATGCGATAGACACTTGATTCATTATTGATTTTAACGTTTTTGTCAAACCCGTCTCGTGGTAAGTCTATAGGCTACGAGCTTTTTGTAAGCCTACCAAACGGAACTTATTGTTCGTGTTAACTTTGTATGCTACGTTCATACATCGGCTGATCATAGCCAAAAGCAGTATATTTTATTTTTTCATACTATAGTATCACAAGGCGCAAAAGCAGTATATTTTATTATTTCCATATTATGTTATCAAACGTCTGCTCAAGCATGTTATTAACATTACTTTCGCATCAATTATATGCTAAAGCATGTTGTCATCAACTACATGCAAGTATTACACGTCCTCAACATTTGGAGTTGCTATCCAAAATTATGGATATTGACGCACAACTTCAAAAAATATGCACATACATGCATTAAGAAAATTCTCAACCGTGCCTGTTCTACAGTCGAAACGCTTATAATGTGTGTTACTTCACTAAGCTGTTGTGATAAATAGTAGTGTGACCGTGATGAACACGATGTCACCATTCACTGAGCAATGAAGTTGAAAAACATGACTTTGGCAGACGTTCGAGTGACTTGAAAAAGACCAGTCGATACTCAAACATTTTACATTTAATAGTCTCAAGGAAGTGCAACAGAAATGTTTTGATAGTCATAAACGGCAACTACTCATAAAGGGAAGATTTTGTTCCAAACAGCCTAGCTGTGTTATGAAAAGAACGTCAATTGCCGTACCTTTCAGCTCTAGCTTCTGTCATGAATACGCCAGTATGTACATTATCTTATGTGATCTATTTAGATATACTTCATTCAAAATTGTTCAAAACGTTACAATGTGTCACATTGTTGGAAAACGACTCAACCATTTGATGTATGTAGTCGACATCGTCTTGATTTGAATACTACTTCTAAGGAGTTGTACTAATGCTTCATCTCATGATATTGTCTTTCATTCAAGAAAGTCGAAGTGTATTTGTTTTTAAAGTAATGCCGAATCATTCGCATACTTCATGTGTATTTAAAATGGCTTAACAGATACATCTTTAAAGTTTCACTAACACCATGGAGGTATGTTAAAATATTTAAGTAATGATTTCGATGATATTGACGGAAAATGAGAAGTTTCTGTGCAAGTGTCTTCTTTTCGGTTCGAAATGCCTCTAACTGTATTTGTGTAGTCCAAATTTTGCCTTGGAATGTTTATTGTTCTGCTCTTTGAGTTTTAATACTGTTCTCTCTTTCGGGGTACTTATACTTAGAAATGCTTTAATGCTGTAAGATTTTCATACGATATTGCTCCAAAAATTCTTAGATATTAGAGACCTAACAAACATAACGCAATCGAAGCAGTTTTATCCTCCGATGTAATACGACACTACAACTCATGTTCCTCATGTGTTGTAGGTGAACATTATGTTCACCTTTTGTTGTGTCCTTGTATATTTTTGTTTTCTTTTAATTTTATGAGCACTTTCTCAAAAAAAATCAATAAAGAAAAATATTACACTAAATTGTATGTGGCAATATGTGAAGATATTATGTATACACTATGAGGGTGCTCCATTGGCATGTGTGGGGAGGTTTATCTCATCTTTGCTCAGCATTACAGCTTGATACCATTTTCGTAAATAAGACAAAATATGTGAAATGCTAAGCTTCGAGACACAACGGATGGTTTAGGTTTTTATATCGCTAGCAGTGCTAACTGAAAATACCGTTAGCGCCAGTTTTGGTTTATATTTTCTAGGACTCCTGAGACACGCCAGAACTTTAATATGAAGACTTTAGCGTGAAACAAACCGTATGAGCACAAAATATATGGATACTGACATTCCAAGAAAGAAGATTATTTAGTAAGTGCAATTAAAAAATTTATATTCTCCTAGAAATCAGTATTTGACCCTATTAAATTTATAGTAACTTATTTGTTGTCAAATATGAACTACTGTTGGTCAACAACAGAAAATTCTCTGAATCGCAGATTGCACATTAAACTTAAAATTTGACTAACAGTGGGCGATATTTGTTTAAAATAAGATACTGTAAATTTACTAGGGTCAAATCTTGTTTTCCAGGCGCCGCCCCAAAGAAGAAAACCATCAAAAGTAGTAAATTTCGATGTGCTCATGTCGGTCACCATCTTGACTGTAGTGAACAATGTGTGCAATGTTTACATTCGATAACTACTGAGCACTAAGAAGAAAGGGTTAGATCTAGCCGAAAAGTTTCGAACGCGTTGCAGTCTTCAAGCCTTGATTTACACGATTTATGATGTATTACGTTAACCACCGATGTTCATTGATTGGTCAGTCCTATTTTGTCGTGTTGAGACGTAACCCGGACTTTACATTTAAAGCGTATCAAACGTGGCAATTATTTGATATCTCAATAAATTTGAATAAATGCACCAAACAGATTTATTTTATTATTAACGTGAGGTCCCATTTATTGGCAGACGTATTGCATGTTACATGTGAGTAACTTTGTAAAATCTCACTTCGACCTGCAAAATGGAAATCCACTCATATTAATGTTGACGAAGTTTTTTTAACTTGTGGCAAAACATAACAAAAATAATTCAGACTTTCGTTAACTATATCCTTCTGCAAACGATGTACCAGCAACATTAAACACAATATATCCCAAATGAACAAAGTCCATTTATTAACTGTCAACCCGACAGAAAGAAACACAGAAACACATCGATATAGCATAAGGTCATATGTGTGAAGTCATGAATTATATGAAAAATTTAAAAAAATGTTTTCCGAGTATATTTGAAGGCGTATCGCTTGGCTTGAGTTCAGATTAGCAGCGAACAACGCTGATGGAGTTTTTTCGCTTCCGGTAATGCCGGCAACAGCCCAGCTGCATAAGTAAAAGATAAATGCCATGCCATCTGGGGTTTGGGGAACGCAAGAATACTTGATATTACAAAACACTTCAAAGCTTTAAGGAAGCTGGTATTCATGATGAATATTGAACCCGATGAAGTAAACATATAGTATGTCCACTGACTAATTCCATTAAAAACATTCATGTTCTTTCACAGCCATTTGAATTTTCCCCGGCAATTGGATTTTATGAAAGATAAGTGATATATTTTCATCAACTAACAAGGGGTTCGTTTTTTTTGGCATCCGAAATTAATCAATGTTAACGCATTGAATCAGTAAAAATTACAGACTTATAAGCTATATTCTCGCTATGATTTATCCTCCAGAATTGGAGATTAAAGAAACTACAGAAACGGCCTTTTCTGCTTCATATCTGGACATTTTACTTGAATTTGACTCTAATGGTCACCTTTCTACTAGGCTATATGACAAGAGAGATGATTTTAACTTTAGTATCATCAATTTTCCACACCTCATAAGTAATATTCCACTCTCACCAGCTTATGGGGTATACATTTCCCAGCTTATTCGATATGCTAGATCATGCAGTTCATATGGTGATATTGTAGAGAGACATGGCCATCTCTCTTACAGACTGTTAAATCAAGGTTACACCAGAGCAAGACTTGTCTCTACATTCAAACGCTTTTTTGGCAGGTATCGCAAGCTGGTAGATAAATACAATATCTCTCTTCGACAAATGATCACTGATGGCATCGGTGACATTGGGCCTTAGTTAGTGACCACTATCTATCTGACTTATAGATTGATATATGGCGGGTGCCACATGTGGGGCTGGATGCGCTTACTATTTTCGAAACACCTGACATCACTTCTTGGTCTTCTGGCCTGAGGTCCATATATCTTTCTTTCATGAATATGACTTTGTTTGTGTACCGTCTATTTACTGTCTGTTTTGTGCTGTTTTGTGTCTATGTTTACAACTATTGTCTTGCGAATTCCGACCTACTGTCATTGGATTATGGATTGGTATGATTGCGATTATTTTCCAGAAGTTTGACCATCGACATGACAGAATAAGTTCGTGCTTTTGAATATTTTTATTTGTGACAATAAGCAGTGTAAGCAAGACATGAAGCTGAAAAGCCAGGACAAAGTGCAGCATGAAGCGTCCACTGATTTTTCCTTCATCACACAGTAACGATATGTCACACGTATATAATTATCATAGCCAGTGACTGTTTCATTGATTTTCGGAGGACAGATGGTCCATTACCACAAGGGAACGTATTCAAATGTACTCAGGCTCTTATTGCGTTTATTATAACTGCCTCAACGAAGAGAATAAATGAGAAATGTTTTCAGTTTGTACATTGGAGACGAAATGAATATCGTTTCTTAACTAAGCAGTAAAATCAAACACAGTTACACCACTACGCTTACTAGCACGTTTTGCATACGGACTTATTAATGTGTCAGCAAAATTTGCAACAGATAATATTATGTGTAAAAAATAACAGTAACTATTGACACGTATCTATGCACATATATGTTGCTCCGGTTGCATTTCACTTAATGCCATGCAAACGTTTTTTATAATATTCATTTTATCAAACTCAACACAGAAAAGTTTAGTATAGGTGAATTTAAAGAAGTTCTAGACATTGCCTATTTCGCATTTTTGTGTTGTAAACTGTGTGAGACAATCGTTCAAAGTTCTATTTAACAAACCGACAAGTTTGTGTAGTTACTTGTCAGATTTAGCTCCATCTGTCTGCGGGTACACGTTCCGTCCGACCGGACGTCCGAAGCTGTCAAATGTGTACTAAGTTGTTCTAGAAATAGCATAAAGATTGTATCGAAGGACGTTCATATGTATGCCTGTTTGTTAGCGATAAAATCAAATTTGTGACAAGAAACGCGATTTGAACTAATTTTGTTAAAGTTTCTCAATAGTGTTAGCTGCCCTATAGCTTAAAGTTGCAATATTGCGAATTACGCATCGAGACAAGAGTATTGCAAGAAAGGAAAAGCAGATGCGCTTACATTTGCAGATTAAACTATAACTGCATTATTCAATTATGCCAAATTAGTTCTAATCGTGTTAAGAGTCATTATGCTGAGCTGTAAAAAGTGATCTTATTCAAATTATTCTGTAATAAAGTGTCGTACTACAAATGGTAATCGGTAATAGACCTTCAGTAATTCAATAACTATATATAAAATGAGACAAAAGCCGACACATTCTACAAACAGTTGATCGATCAGGGACTGGCGAACGGATGGTCTATCAGTGACCATATTATCTGCGATTACTCGTTTCATCTATTTCAATTAAAATCGGCGTAGTTAAGATAAATTTGTAATAAAATAAATGACACGTACAGACATATATGCCAGCTGCACACAAAGATTCCTCATTTTTTGGGGGTGGGGGGTTTTTGGCCGATAATACCGTTTGATTGAATATAATACGCATTTGTTTCCAGAAATAGTTCTCACAGCAAGGCACCAGCTCCTTTATCTAATCAGAAGAGCGATAAGGTATTTCTTTCTCTTAATTTCAGTATGCTGGTAACCCTGGCAACTATTCAATCAGTCACCATTCAGACAGAGACCCAAGATGCCGTGTTCTAGTTGTGATTATCTTTTCATAGATTGGCCATTGAGCTGCAAAATATCAGCGCGACCATCTGCTTGAGTCATTCAGAAATGTTTTGACTAGATTCGATCTTGCAGCCTTTTCAACTCACTTGGCAAAGTCGTCGACGAAAGAGATCGTGATGAAAAGCTGGTTTTGGTCACCGTTTCATCGATGTATGCAAATTGTTGCAGTCATGATAATTACGGAAATACTCATGACCGGTAATGCGTAAATTTGATTGTTTTTTTTTTCGTTTCCTCAAATGAACATCTTCGTGAATGCAGAAGACAAATCAATGTTGTATTTTGCATTTGTGTCACATTATTATTTCGATTTTCAGTAAACACATCCCACACTATATCAGATTTATGTACTTGGTAGATGCTTCACAGTTTAAGAGTGTGCAAGTAAATATGCAACAAAAGACAAATTACAATGACCGGACATAATTCGTTGGACTGTACACTTCTGGTATACCTTTAAGAGCAATGGGATACTTTGTTACTGTTCCTGTCGGTCTGTTTAAATTATGAAATGGTGTTTCTTCATTGTTGAATCAATATATGCATATTATCCAAAAAACGAGCTCTTTTAACGTTGTCGAAAACGTTATAGCTTAAACAAGTGCTATGTAAATACACGTGTGATGTACATATTATAATTGCGTAAGGGGATTGTGTTAAAATGCATGAATCAGCAAACCGTCGTAGAGATGAAACCAAGTTGTATGAACAAGGAAGCCTATTTTTGCAAGGTATGCTAACAGTCAAGTATCCGGTCAAAACATCAAAATTCATCTACTGAAAAGGAAAGGCAACTTCAAACCCATGACGCGCAAATGTCTAATTAGCGCCTCTGGTTTTCATGAAAAGTCATTCTTATACGATACGATTGTAGCGTTAAGCAATATTGTTTTGCAGGATACACTGTTGCAAATGGCAGCACCACATCACCCTTCAAGCGTATGTCTGGTAAAGCGACGTGGATGCAAGCCAAACAGATATGCGAACAAGACAATGGACACTTACCGAGATTTCATGACCCAGAGACTTTCATGGCGTTTACTACAAGAATCGCACTATTGTATTCTGAACCTGGTAAACTCATCAAAATCTACTTATAGTATTTTAACATTTTATTGGTACCCTGCTTGGTTGCCACAACAGCAAAAACCGAAATTTTCATCATACATATTGTCGCCCAGCCTTTCAGCCATGTTGAATGCCTTCTCTGGAAATGTATTTACAAATAAGTTATTAAGTTGCTTTGGATGGCGTTCTGACAGAACAAGATTACCGACCAGTTGGTGTAGTATGCATAATTTAGCCACTCTGAAACCAAACTGTTTTATCCACTACCATTTGCTAGTATTTTTTTATTTTTTATTTTATTAATCTCGAACCAACAGGTTGCCCCAATAACAGGTTCGTTTGAAAATAAAAATATAATACAAAAACGAAAAATATATAACAGTTACAACGTAAACAAACAGACAGGAGAATTCACAAGAGAAATAACCAAAAAACAACAACACAGCGAAAGACACACAGAAAAACATCCAGATAAAAGTAATCATTCAGAAAAAAGGATCTTACATAATCCATGACGAAAATTACTGAAGTTATTAAAAATATCTAAATTTTGCTTGTTACAGATAGAATTAAAATATGTCTGAGATCGTGATAAAAATGAGTGTTTCAAGATATTCGTACGTGCTGACACTGGTCTAAAAAGAACAGCACGACGTAATGTAAAAGCAGGAACGTTAAAATGAATCTGTGCAAGGACATCTGGTACACTATAAACTGAGTGAAGGATTTATAAAGAAAAAGAGTGTCTAAAAATTTTCGCCTGTTCTCCAATGTGGGAAGGCGAAATTCATAACATAGGTTACTATACAGAGCCCTTGAGTAAGCCATCGATGAACGGAAACAAAGATACTTGATAAATTTTATTTGGACTCTTTCTAATTTCCTTATTAAATATAATTGATGAGGGGACCAGATGGGTGAGCAGTATTCAACGTGGCTTCTGACGTAGGAGACATACAATGTTTTTAAAACTTTGATGCTATTAAAATATTTACAAGAACGCTTGATAAATCCAAGCATTTTAAAAGCCTTTGAAACAACATGGTTAATGTGCATACTCCAGTTAAGTTTACTTGTTAAAAATACACCAAGGTCTTTTACAAAGTTGGTGCGAGTCAAGATAGTTTGCTTAGCACATCTGTAAGGAAATATTTTGACGTTTTTTTTTCAAAGTGAATGAAATACATGAACATTTTTTAACATTTAATGACAACTTCCATTTGCTCGTCAACTTCACAACCTGGTTGATATCTTGTTGTAGTTTGATGCAATCGGACATATCAGTAATGGCCATAAATAACTTGGAATCGTCAGCATACAAAGATAAATTTGCATGGTTCATGCATTCAGACATGTCATTGATATAAAGTACAAAGAGGAGCGGACCCAAAATAGACCCTTGGTGTACACCTGATGTGACATGTCCCCATGATGACAGTTCCCCGTCAAAAGCTACCCTTTGTAAACGACATTGAAGATATGTGGAAAGCCAGGTTAACAGATTACCACCTATACCATATGACTGAAGTTTATGAATTAATAAAGTGTGGTCGACCGAGTCAAAAGCTTTTGAAAAATCCAAGTAAATAGAGTCAACCTGCCCTCCTTTGTCCATCACTGTGCTGATATCATTAATATAAGATACCAGATTTGTCGTGGTCGAACGGCCGCTGACAAACCCATGTTGGCTTTCACATATGACAGATTTAACATGATTAACAAGATTATTGTACACTACTTTCTCAAAAATCTTACTGAATAAGGGCAAAAGTGAGATTGGTCTGTAATTTCCAACCTCAGTTCGGTCCCCAGCTTTAAAAATAGGGACAACGTTTGCACGCTTGAAAATAGCTGGAAAAACACCTTGTTGCAAAGACCTATTAAATATAATTGTAAGAGGAACAGACAGCTCTTCAGCGCAGTTCTTTAAAATAATTCCTGAAATGCCATCAGGACCACACGCTTTCGTCGGCTCGATCTCTTTCAATGCAGCTAGTAATTGATCAGCTGATATGTCGAAAGTGTTAAGAACATTGCAAGAGTACTGATTAAATCTGTCACATTATCTTTAGTAAAAATGGATTGAAAATAATGGTTAAAAAGTTCAGAAATATCTTTTGAATTTTCAGCCAAAGTCCCCTTATAATTAACAGTGGAGGGTGATGACCTAGTATTATGCTTACTATTAACGAAAGACCAAAAACGTTTACTATTTGCGCTGATTGAATTTTGCAGTTCAAGTAAGTGGTCTTCGTAAATAGAATTACGTAGTAATTTAAATTCAGCACGCTTACGCGAGAAACGAGAATAGACTGCAGGATTCAATGAAGCCCGGTATTTTTTGCGAGCTTGCTCTTTTTCCTTGAGTAAACAAATCAAGTCCTGCGTATACCACGTTGGGAATTTTCTTTTCTTGATTCGTACCTTAGGAACACTGTCATTTATAGCTGCAAACAAGATGTCGTAGAAAAGTTCAGTGCATTCATCAATGGTATCAGCAGAGTCGAGAATAGAAAAGAGAAAAAAAAGTCAGCATAGTAATTGATGATTGTCTGCAGTGATTGTCATAAGTGGATTCCTGTTGTACAAGCACACAATTCATAAGTACATTTTTAGTACATGATTCTAGTATAACAACTTCAATTTTATAATACGTTTTAATTGCTAATGTGACTCAACAACCTTCTCAAACAAACAAACAAACAAACAAACAAACAAACAGGTTTTTCTTAGCACTAGATTTCGACTAATAAGCTTAAGTTTATGCATGATTAAGTAGCAAAATCTCTTGACAGTCGAAACTCTCTTTTCAATACCGGCATAGATTGGTAATACATTGATTTCCCTGTTCAGATGGTTACAACTTAAGGCAATCAAGTGAGTGGGATCTGGAAAGACAACTTTCAACAAGTGAGAATTAAGGACCACAATTTAATAAGAACTGATGAAAGAAATAAAATGAATTTTACGCATCTTTTCCAGACATCATATTAGAGACTTTTGCCACTTTATTCAATGCACTCACTTGATATATACCATATATTATACAAACATAAGTTGACGGGCTCTCAGGTAATGGTTCATTGGAACACGAAGAAAATACGTATCCTAAGCTCTTCCCAGAGCTTATGTTCCCCCTGTTCGTTTTCGCATGAGCTTAATTCTTCGAAGTACCAAATGTCACTGATGAGTAGGAAAATATCAAAATATTCTATTTTATTCAATGTACACACTAATAAAAGAAGTTTTGGTTTACCTGATGATGGTAGGATCTATCAAATTACCAGAGCTACTTTGTACCCCTTTCGACGTGCAGCCAATTTATAATGGAATGTTTTATGGTCTATGTATTGATTCAGAAGTGAGTATGTGTTTGCGAAAAATCTATGAAGTCTACAGTTAGTGGAGGAGTCGCGATCAGATAAATTGTCATTCCGTTGTTGAACCACTCTCTATTAAGCGTTGGGATTTAGCCCTTGTTCATTTTCAACGTAACGCTCTCTCTAGGTATAAGTACCGTACGTTGCAAGTTCAAATCTGATAGAAAATATACTGAATTATCTTATTTGATACATCAGTTTTCGTATGGATGGATGCCAGTGACAGAGAAACAGAAGGTCAATTCAAATATTCTGATGGTTCTGATGTGTGTTTTATTGCTTGGCATCTGGGAGAGCCAAATGACGCTAACGGGGAAGATTGTGTCGTACTATGGTAGGTAGCTTTTCATGATTCTTGGTTTGTTATGCAATAAATGTGGATAAGTGGAAGTACACATTAGAACATAAAATCACCTTGTCGATATAATGCATACATTTCTCATCTAATCTCTTTGAATCATTATTATGAAGAGTATTTCACCTAAAAGGGGAACTCTTGAATGGTAGTTTGCTAGCTGTATGCCTTTCTTTTCTCGTAATTGAGCGACGGATATCAGTTGGTCTATTTCAATATTAAAATCGTTATGAACGTATTTCACTCGTTTTATATGTAAGCCTAGAAATGATTTTGTGATCCGAGGAACGCTTAGCTGTTGAGATTGGTATGCTACGATAGAGATTTATTATCATGAACGTTCAAGGAAAATCACTTGGCGTTTGCAAACAATAAATTCTTTTGAAACATCTGAGATCTTAATCCCATTTCAGTATATATCTTTCCGGACCTCTTTCTGAAATGAATCGTTTAAATACTAGAAGTGACCATGGGTCAAAGGTCGTTTGCTTTTCGAGCTACGAAAATTTGGAATTATATTTCTGTGTCTATTCGTAATTGTGAAAGTTTGTTGTCATTTGAATCTGCTTTGCACATTTATTTCTTCATGAAATTTTGTAACGAAGGTTCTAATTTGGATTAGACTATTTAAATTTGCATTTATTGTTTATATGAACTGTTCTTTTCTCACATCTCCTTGAGCTTTTGTACAGCTCTGGAGGGCTCTCTCTCTCTCTCTCTCTCTCTCTCTCTCTCTCTCTCTCTCTCTCTATATATATATTGTAATCAGATTACCCTCTTGAAATAAAGTATAATTGTAATACTAATGTATTGTCTGAAAACCTAGATATTGGAAAATGTATTTTGTAATCATTGTTCACAATAGAATCATGTAACAGTAACCCGACAACCATCTTTGAAATCAAAGAATACCTAGATATAATGCCGTGTTACCATACATGTTACATTGACACATTTCTCTAACATTATTGCCTAAGTTTTGTAACATCAGTGACATTGTTGTGTTCAACACCATGAGCAATATTCTTGTGTGAATGCTTCAATTAAGAAACACAACGCATACAAAGAAGTAATTAGACCTATAAAATTGCAAAATGACTATATTTAATGTTATATCATATTGTCTTCAATGTACATCGTAGCTTTGGTCGTATATCCGGATTATATTAATTTCATATCTCTGTATGTGTGTATGTATGTGTGTGTGTTCCTTAATGAGGAATGAGAAAAGTTCGTTAAATTATAAATTAGTAAATTGCATATTTCAGCAAATATTCTCCATACTCTCGCGCCATACATCTCTAATCAAGAATATTCGTAAAAACATGTAAATTATCAATTAGCTGATCTAAAATGTCGAACAACTATATCATCATATCTTCAAAAGACATAGCAAATGTCTTCTTACATTAATTGTGTCGATAAAACTTGTCATCTTGCTACTTTATTTCAACATAGGTAGAGTCAATCACGATATATTTATCCTTAATTAGGAGGTTCGTGAAATATGCAATTGCAAGTGGGCAGTTCTGTTCTCATGAGAGGCCTACATGACCTAGAAATCTGTCGTTTTGGTCCTTAATTAACGTGTGTAAGAATACTAATAAAATATTACACTTGAATCCTGATAATCAGAATAGGTCAACGTCCTGATTTACCGCATTCACAAAAACACGATGAAATGTTTAACTAGTCTGAGAGCTTCAAAGTGAACCAACAAAAACCATAAAACAGATAGGAAAACGTTAAGAGTCTTAGTATCCGTCCTAAGGCATATTCTTTCTTGGATAAGAAAAGAGTTTAAGCCAAGATGCTTCCCTGGGTCACTGGGTGCTTGCCTGATACTTTTTGGTTCATTTTGGGTCACGTATTCACACATGTGGGCTAATGTCGCAGTGATGTCTGTCTGTCTGTCTGTCTGTGAGCCCGATATCTAAAAAACGGCTATTTAGATCAGAGTCAAATCTGCTATATATATTCAGTTTGTAAATGGGAAGAACTGTTTAGTATTTGGTGGATGGGGCCTGCTTATTTTTGCCCATTTGCATAATTAATGATTTTAAAATAAACGGATACACATTGAGAACGACTGCACACAATTTGATGAGATTTGCTACAAATATTGATCGCACCAAGATATATCAGCCATGAAAGATATCAAGGGGTGACATGAAGATAATTTCTAAATTGCATGTTAAATAAACTTCCAAATTAAGGATATCTGAATAGAGTCAATCCAAATTTGAGGAAACTTGGTATGTACATTGATGACACTATGACTTAACATTACTGAAAGTCATAAAGCATATTTGCTTCAGCCAATTGCTAATTTGCATATTTAATTGACTTTCCTAATTAGGGATATATAACTGGATCAACTTGACCAAAGTTGACGAAACTTGCTTTGTACATTGAAGAAATTTTGATACAACATTATTGAAAGTTAGTAAGCATTTTTTCTTCAGCCGATTCCTAATTTGCATATTTAATGAACTTTCTTGTTAAGGATACATTTGGTTGACTCAAACAAAGTTGACGAAATTATGTACATTGACGACACTTGAATACAACATTATTCAAAGTCATCAGGCATTAGTATATTAGCCAATTCCTAATTTGCGTATTTAATGAACTTTCCTAATTAGGGACATATACCAGAATTTACTTGATCAAAGTTGGCAAAACATGCTATATACATTGATGATACCATGTTAATACAGTAATGAAAGTCTTTTCGCATATTTATGACAGGTAATTTATAATTTGTAGATCTAATAAGCTTTCACAGTTTGGCATATTTAGCTTAAAGTAATTGACCAAAGGCAATTACACTTGCAATATAAAAAGTGGTGATAGAATGACAGGAGTAGCTAAGTACATATTTGTATAATTAGTGACCTTTATAATTAATGTTTGGTGAATATTATTCATGATGTTGATCATAACACTTTCAATGAAGTTGCAAAAACTTGGTAACGGTTTGAATTTACACACAACTGCAACGTATAATAAAGCACGTGAGCATATTCAGTTTAAACCTGGTTGTTTCAGGTGGTCATACTTGCTAAATGACTTTGATTGTGATGACAGAATGGACTTCATATGTCAGTATACAGAAAGCGTCGCTGGTGAAGGTATCTGTATATCCTTTTTGTAATGAAGGGTTTGACATTTTCGGGAAGCTTTGCACACGACCGACTGCAGAATGATAGTTATAAAACCAGCTGTCATATAGCATGTTTTAACACATGCAGGACTAGAAATAATGCTCTCCTTTGTAAACATGCACTATGAGCATGTCGAGATACCAGCTTCCAAACACATGAAAAGTAACTGTGTGATAGTGTTTCTACATTATATAGAAAGTTATCATCATTAATGGCACTGTCAATGCATATCCGTCAAACAGAGTTTAAACATTCATATTTGTGTCGATAGACAAATGCTCTAAATTCATACAGTATTATTTTATTTTTTAAAGAACGTTGTTCCGTGAGGCAATTTTCTTACCAAAGTGTGTTGACATGTAAAGTATTGTTGCTTGACAGGACAATGTATTATGTATTGAGTACAATGGTACTGTTAACAAATAAGCTTGACTGGGAAATAATTTAGGAAATATTTTCGGATGATGAACAAGAATAAGTTTGCAAACAGAACAAAGACACTGAAGACAACTTCAATAAATGCAGCCCATGCAGTATTAATGTAAATTTTACTGTCATTAGTAGAGAGGGATAACAGGGTAGATAAAGTAACATTGTAATTGATTTGCCCTCAATCACAGAATTGAAACGAAATTCTATTTGCTATCAAGTATAAGTAGTACATGATGAAGTCGAGGTTAATAGCTATACTTTCATTCTACAGTGAACTTCATGGAAAGCGTCGGGTACAATTTGAAATTGTCACGTTATGGCGCAACTTCTCAATATGCATATGAGTATTGCTTGAAGGACGGAGGGGCTTTATTGAGAATAAATAATTACGAAGAAATGCAGTTCATATTAGCGCAATACGAAAGCTATGATCCAAACTCCAAACTTTCAGAGGGTAAGTATATGTTCCCAAAAATCCCAAACAAATAGAATAGATAAATGACGTTTGGTAATCTTTAGGTAACACATTATCACAGGAAATTTAAAAATGAAATAATTAAGCCAAAAATGATAAAATTGAATGAACAACCTGATGATTATGGTCTAAGAGGGTATTATGAAATGTACACCTTGAGTGCAAAAAAGAGAAGATTTCCGGCAATATCAATGCAGGTCAGACATTTTGATATTTTTCTTTTATCACAGTGTTAAACCACCACTAGCTGTATATCTTTTCGTGTTTTTAATGTTTTTACTTTCAAGCTTAAAAAAAAGTTCGTGAGAATGTACTAATTTAGGCGTGTGTATATACTTATCATCAACTACCCGCTGGGACTGTATATGCAATTCTGGACCAGACAAAGATTACACTGCCAGTAAATGTTTGCTCAAACATTCAATCGCACCCCCATGAGGAAGAGCAATAACTTAACTGTGGATACTGTGCATATCTGCACTGAAATTTTCGCATAAACTGCATAGAGTAGTCCAATTTGATGCATAGGGGTGAATGTTTCAACTTTGACATTGTATATTCTGTTTCCTTTGTAATATTACCTATTTTATCAAAATGTTGGGAAATCCAATGACCGTCGAAATTTGAATTTCCTTTCAAATGTTTCACAAAGGAATGGTTTCCTTATGCAGTTATAGGCCATTTATCTTCAAAAGCGTAGAATTCAGAGAAAACCAGGGGAGAACAGCAAGATATTGAGGTCAACAAATATCAAGAGTTACAGCTAGTCGGGCTTTAATTACAGCTTTATCAAAAGCCTTCGAAGTAAAGATGATTAATCTACAATGTAGCAAAGTTCAGAACATGCATGGTGAAATGTTCCAATCACGACGTGCTTGAAAAAGGTTTCAGTGGTTGCATTATCGAAGATAAGTCAAACATTCGCTGGTGAGCAAAATATTGAACGTAATTACTTCACTTACAGCAAGAGTACTTATTGATGTAAACAGTATGTTCCCCTTAACCCTTCGACATTAATGCGCTAGTTAACATGCACTTAAGGTTGTTTCCCCGAGACGGAGAACACTCTATATTTTTTCCGTATACCGTGCAAGCATTTGTAATAATGTTCTCATATATGGTCAGCAATTGATTGGATTTCCTCTTTGTCGCATTTCAAATAAAGTTAAACTTTTATCAACAATATGGATTGATGCCATTGAGCTTTATCATGGAAATGGTTGGACTCACTACGACGGGACAACTTTGAGTTACCAACAATGGGACACCGGTCGACCCTCCTCTTATGCGTCAACTCAGCGTTGCATTAGAATTACCTTGTAAGTTGCTTTGTCTCTCTTAATTTAATATCATGTATCTTAACACAGCAATTTTTCAACCCATTATGCCTTACATGTTGTCAGTCAAAGGTATTTACAATTTATTACTAGTGTAAGAGGGGCCGAACTTTATATAATCAGAAGCGTACAACGATTGGCTCCGAAGTTTGCACATAGTTTCATAAATAAAGAGGTATGCATTAAAGAGGCAACTGTATTTCGTGCAGTTTTTATTCAATATCTGACTGTAGCGCCAGCAATTTTGAATTGCCGTTTGATCAGGCATAAAATAGCCAATATCAGGAAGACTGGTTTTTGTTCTTATTCAAACAATTATAGGGAGTAGTAAAGACATAGTGTACGACAACCCTGCACCATGCGATATGCATGCCTATTATTTTATTAACACCTCTAAATGCGCTAGCTCATTTACAATAGTACCGATGAAAAAAGTTCGACCATTTAACTTCAGAGTCACCTGGCTGTTCACTCTTGGCACTGGTATTATAATGGCACTCTCAATGTGCTAAATTCAGAGCGACAATTACACTTGGAACTCTGCTATTAACAATGGGGTCGAAAGCAATACCAATTTGCTGAAAATTTATCGATGGTTTGATAAATTTCTTGCAATAACAAAGGCAAATATTGATCTTGGATATAGAAATAATATGTGTGAAAGACAACGACATTTTCAGGAAATTTTGCAATGGCAATGGGCAATGGCAATGGCAATGGCATTTTAAGTAACATTCATAAATATATAATTAAACAGCTGTTCAGTCGAAGAAAAACCTCTGTATACCAAATATTGTACCTTAAAATTATATTGCAGCGTCCCCTAAATAACTACTGATAATGAATCCGATTATCTAAAATTGTGGCACATATTTAGAAATTTTCTACATCTACAGATTTCCTGGCATTCACAGGTACTTTGCACTCCATTATGCAAACGGCTTTGCCTCGTACGTTATGTTTTGCCTAGTTTGCTTTCGTCCATTATTGACCGTGAAGGAATTCGTTATTGCGTGTATATACCATGGGTATCGTTTGTACCTTGCAGATACGCTCCACATGTGTTCTTTGATGTCTATTGTGGACACTTGTCAAGGTTCGCGTGTCAGTACAGTAAGTATCATTCGTTTCCGTTACCTGGTCAGAAAAATGAACCAAACATATGCAATATTCAGGTTTCACGTGAATTGTCACTGTTTATTTTCCAAGGATAAATCATTGTTTAAATGTTACTGTCATTGACATCACATTCATCTTAATATGCTTTACATGGTGGGGCGGGTGAAGCATTTTCTATCGACGTAGATCCCTTAGGTCAGTACACTGCTTTGACTCTTACCAAATAAAACATACTCAAACTTTTCCTTTGCTCATCAACTGAAATTGTATATAAAAATAATAGGAAAGTAACGTTTCAACTCCTATTGAACAGAGTTGTCTTTCACCTTATAACGCCTATTTCATTTGGGTTTTAGTTTTTTAATATTGTCATTGACTACAACTGTCGTGGAGTTTCATTATGAAATCTGAAAAAAATTAAGAATTGTCTCGTTTTTCAAGCAAACTGCGCAACCCTCTTCTAGATTCTATTTAATTACACAAGAAAAGGTGCCATGTTTTAAACACTTTTTAAATCGAACTTTAGCAGAAGCCCCTTTTCTTCAGCAGTCAGTTGTTGAATAAATGCTGACTACAAGTGCCTCCACATATACAATAGTCTTTTTAAATATCGACTCTGAAATGTATAAATTTAAGGTATAGTTTATCCATATGATAGAAAAGTAATAATACATGTTCATGTTCTCCGTATCTTTTTCACAAGGCTTACTTTACCATACTCTTCCATAGATATTCGAGGTGCATACCTTTTACGTCCATGTGAATTTACCATGTGCTCTATTGTATATATTAGATGTGTCCTATCAGCCGAAAATGCCTCAAAATACGTCACTTTGGCATAATTCCGTGTACTTCTCTGATACTCCGAGATGTAAGAACGCTGACCAAACACCGTCCCCGGAAATTCTGCGAGGGATGAGTACTATAAGACCGACTGATGCTTTCAAATCTAGAAATTATTCAACAGACAGCAAACAGCAGACAGTATTTCAGGAAGATACTACTAACACTGTTGATGATGTAACCCACGGTGTGCCTGATAAAAATATGACAGGCCAGCCAATTTCTTCGAAAGGTAGACAGAAGACATCATTTTCAGCGGTAGGTATATACAATGATTCTAATGATACCGTTACCAACCAGCCTTACACATCGTCAGGAATGTGGTATACGATGAATCAAGAAGAAAGCAGAGGAATGGAAAACACAATTTATAACAACGTAACAACGAAAGAAGCTAGCACCAAATACAGCACTCAAGCTTATGTAAGCAAGGTCGATGTAAAGATGCTATACTCGCAGCGTGTGGTTAGTAGATACAAATCTTGTAAGTATGGTCCATAATTACATAAAGAAAATTATAAACATTTAAATTGAAATAAAGATGAGTATCCCCATTAAGACACTCCCTAAGAATATTGCTGTGCTGTGGAATAAGATTTTTCTTGAATCATGGAAAAGATGTATGTACAAAAATTAACCGCACACAAATTATTCCAGTGTCCTAGCATTACTGCTTATGATGCAAAGATTTGATGACAT
This sequence comes from Ptychodera flava, assembly GCF_041260155.1. Classification (NCBI taxonomy): domain Eukaryota; kingdom Metazoa; phylum Hemichordata; class Enteropneusta; family Ptychoderidae; genus Ptychodera; species Ptychodera flava. Next base: position 3,564,841 of record NW_027248281.1, on the reverse strand, counting down.
TCAATGGCTATGCAAAATGTCTCTGCCTTTGATATCTTTTGAAAGCACTTTTAGCGAAACAGCATAGTTAATATAATAGTTTATTGCTCTGTACGATTGCAAACACCTGAAAAGGAAAGACGTGTTCTTAAGATTAAATTAAGTTATATTTTTGTCTATGAGGCTGCACAGTGGGAGAGTCTACAATTAATTTAATAATCGATAGCCTAAAATCGACATCCGCGTCTCTCAGACAGCAAGCTAGTTGCACATATTACAAAAATATTGTTCCTGTTCGGTTAAACCCCTTAGGTTTCCAGTTTATTGTCGTCTTGCTGGAGTAAACGTATCCTCTTCTGTGTTGTCGGCAGGCCTTAAACTTCTTGGTCTAATCTCTATTTTGTTTATATCTTGACAGGTAATGAAGACAGCGTCATTATTTATCTGTCCACTGCCATTATCCTGGCAATATTGGTTGGACACTTGACAATTATACTCATAAATTTATATCTTGTAAATCGTACTAATGATTGTGGCATATCTAAGAAATGAAAGCAATTTCAAAAATCAAGGATACCTTTGTCAATGTGTACCAAGTTGCATATTTTACAAAAATGTTGCTTAATACTGCTATGATAAACTGGCAGTCTTACTTGCGAATTCAAAGTGCTACTAGGCACGTAACTATATAAAGTTATAAAAATTTCCTGTGCATATTTCTATTCTTACTTAGAAATTTTCAGCAATCGTTTAATCAGTCTAAACCTATTGCTCTGTGTTCGTAGCAAATTTCGAAGTCAACGAAATAAATATCGGGACACGAGAAGCAATTTGCTAGCCTTTCATAGACTCTAAGAGATCCGTCACTGTTTTCAGACTGGGAATCAAAGGAATTTCATCGAAAACTCTGAAATTCTAGTACCTCTTGCCAACCATGACGGGTTTGAGTAACCCACTACTCTAAAACAGAAATATAGAAAAGTTAAATATCAAAACAATACAATGTATACAAACCTTTCAAATCCTGGTGTACCCAGCTAGTATCATCTGTATCAGTGTATATATATATATATATATATATATATATATATATAACGTAAATTAAATTTTTACTACAAATATATGTATTTAGCTACTCCATATATATATATATATATATATATATATATATATATATATATATATATATATATATATATATATATATATATACATATATACATCGGGCAGGGAAGAATTTGAAAGAGAGAAGAGCATGAGACTGAAAGTGCCACAGGGGGTTACCTCTCTTGCATGGGAAATTTTAAGAAATTGATGTGTGCAATGGTGCTGTCTAGTCAAAACTGAGAGATGTTCAATTGTATTTTTCAAGTAAATCTGTCAGAACAACCCTAGGGGAGACCACGCGAGAGGGGGTGTCCCCATCTTTCATCGACAATTTTGAGAAATTTAAGTCCGCTATTATGCAGGCTGAGCGGTATTTCAATTTTGCACCAAAAATGAGCAACCCTCTTCTTTCTCTCCAAATTTTGAGGAACTCTCTTGTAGCTTTGAAGTTTTGGAGTGACGCCCCTCAGATTCCTCCCCCTCCCCACAGGCCGTAAATAATGACGGCTCACTAAGTGTTTTGGCCTAAGGAGGAGAAAAATGTTCCTCGACTTAAATTCACTGCGTTCTGGATTAGCCAACATTTGGTCTCTACAGTTCTGGCTAGAAAGTAATAAGTCGAAAAGACAAGACATGTTTTCCCACCAAAACAGTGGTTTTCACAAAGTCGATAGCGAGTGATACGACCTTGAGACAAGTGATGCTGATTTCACCGCAAGGAGATATTGAGTAAAGTTTATGGAAGTTCATTAAGGGTATTTCTGAAAATACAATAATAGCTGCAGTTCATGTATCATGTGTTCCCGGTGTAAAAAAGATGAGCCAAATGTCGATAGGGAGAGGATGAACGATTTCAGGCTTCATCACACAGCTCCCAGGTGATAATTAGAACTAATTTAGATAAGATATGCATAAACGTCTACAGTCCGTCTGTAGCGCTCTTCTAGTTATCGACTTATGTGATTGACGGTTTGGATAGTGCATTGACATATGTCAATTATTTCTGCGTTTCTTTTCTGTTTGCTTTCCGTTAATGCAATGTTGCTCCTTCGAAAGCGTAACGCATAGCACCAGTTTGAAAAGAAGTACGATGTGAAAGACATTGAATTCTATTTTTCTTTACATTCAACAGTAGTTTTTTCTTAAACCTCAGTGTATACATATCGGCAGCAGTTGGCCTTGAGTGGGATCGTCTTTGAGCCATTGCAAGAACTGGTTTGTTTTCTCGTTGTTGAACCCTCAAGCCTCATGGTAGCTTTGGACCTTCAAGACAGGGCGGAATCCTTGATCACCGGAAAGGAGGAATCAGTTCTGTAGTAACAAATACCAAGAGAATGAAACCACCGAATGAACAGCACTATTTGTGTAAAATGTTCTGTAATTTTAGTCGTATGTTGTGAAAATATGGATAGTTCTTTTTGCGCCAGAAAATACTTGTTGTCCTTATTTTATTCCAAATATGATTAAATCAATAAATGTTGACTGTGATACACACGCTGTCCTCTATTATTCTAAATGGTTTTGACAGACCTGTCCAATGCTTGCATAGTCTACACACGTTGTTTTGCGAGTCTGCCAAAGGAGCGCACCATTGTAACATATATTCTTAATTGGTGTTCATCTGTCGGGTGACTTAAGTCCCCAAAGCAGCATATATTAATGTTATGTCATGTACTTTTCACTTGGAAATCAGTTCGATCGTGGACGTTTTTACGTCGGTAGCGAATAAAAATGCAGCTTAAAGCCCAAGTTTGACACCAGATTGTCTCAGCAGAAAATGTACCCACCAGATTACGATTTCAATGGAAACCAAAAGGCTATCAGACTTCCACAATCCTCTTACAGACTAGAACAAAGGCGATCCCAGGGATCGCGAACAGTGCCTTTAAACGTGAACTTTGTGCTGTGTTCATCTCTTTTTTTGAAAATATACATGGATCGAAGAGCACTACATAATGACAGCTACTATAATTACTTGCCTGGCTAAACAGACGTGCATACCGCATCTAAAACTGACTGAATTTGTATGAGGATTTGCGTGACAACTTTTTGCACTGGCTGTTCTAATTTGCTAAGCCCAGTTTTACTAGTTACTTAAAGCCCCAATATCTGCGAATGTGTTATAAACCGATCTCAAAACATCCTGAGTTTTCCAGAAGTTTTCTTTGAATAAGACCCATTAAAGACTCAAAAAGTGTATAACAGTCTCACAAGAGTCGAAAGTGGCATGTAAATCAAATCGTTTTACAATCGCCTTAGATTTCCCGCCGTTTCCAAAAACTAATCATGTAACAGAGAAAACAAAGATAACAACAACAAAATGCTGGCCATTGTGTGTTGTCCAATCAGGCGAATGGCACCATGCTTGTTTCTGGTATGATCATGATGTGTATGAGCAGGAAATACTGTTTTTGTTTTGTACTTTTCCGCGAGGGCGCAATTTTATGGATGCGGCACCCGTGAAACATGTAGGCATGGTCCAAATCAACGACTAGTGATACTTCTACGCACATCATTCAGTTAGCACATCTACACGAACCAACTTTGGTTTGAAAATAAAATCATGAAAACAATGCATAAAATTCACAGCTATTGGGGCTTCAAACAATATCGGTAATGCGCATTTTTCAAAAAAATATTTAATCCTTTGGGCAACTGAATTTCTTCTTGAAAGACTTGATAAACTGAGCATCTAAGCATAAAACTTTAATAGAGATACCGCAGAACATATCAAACCGAGCGCTTTGTTTCTTTCTGCAATTGATCTTCATATAAGCACCGCTTGTGGTTCTTTTCAAAGCACACAAAACCTGTCATGTCTTGTCACCTGCCAGACATATCTCCCCTATTGGGAGGAAGGAGAATAATAAATGATCCAATTCACTTTTAAAGTCAGACGTCGTATAACCTTTTGTATTTTACTCTTATCACAATAATGTTTCCCTGCAAATATTCATGGAGTATGTCATCGCTTAGTTGCAGCAATAGCGCTGCAATTTTTCAAATCATGCCATCCAATTTTCTGAAGAACCCTGTTTTATACAAGTTGGGAATTCGGCAACCAATAAGTCTACATTCAGTTCTAGATTCAAAGAACAAGGTAAACGGATGACCAATAAATTATTGATTAGTTAGGCGTCGGTAAGCGTGCTGATTAATAGATCGAACTTGTCATTCCGGTGGCCCTCTAGAAATATTGTATATTTCACCTAACCATCTTCAGTTTATTCACCAAAAGATACACCTGCAGATTACAATCTTCTTTTTAATTATGTAAAGGTCAACCCATTGCCTCACAGAAGATGTTTTGTTTGCCCAGGAAAAAACAGCATAAATTGGCGATCCTATTTAGGGACATTGTCAGCCTTTTTGGAGAAAAACATATCTATTGTGAAAATATAGCTTTCTACTTGAAACTATCGGTACTTCCAAACAACATCCAGCAATCAGTGTTGATGATTGAGCTAGGCTACGCATTCTTTGAAATTCAAACACTGACACAATTATCAAAGTCCGAAAAGGGAAGACACCGACGGTTTTGTGACAATGCATAAATGTACATATTTGGTACATAATTTCCTATTATTGAGCGTTCATTATGTACTGCATGTTGTAACTATAATGTAACTTGTCAGGTAAATGTTTTAAAGTTGTACAAATTAAATGCAGCTATAATTGTCTAGATATTGAGCTAGACAAGAGACATGTCTATTATCTCGTATTGAGTAAAAGCAATGTGTTGAAAGAATAAGTCTCTGAGGTCAGTAACTTCAATCACTCAGAGAAAATTACTTCATGACTCAGGGAAACTGATTTCATTTGGTACATGCTCTAGCTCAACAATGACAAAATGTAGACGGCTGATGCCATTTTTTGGACAAAATATTTCGATATGAAGATTTTTAGCTTGACGGTTATCAAACTCCAAATTCCCTACTCTTTAAGGGGCAAGAAACTATTGAGATTTTTCATTATGTTTTTCTTTAATGGCAATCACAGTTTCTTGTTTTCCCCTCAACTTAGAAGTACAGAGTAAGCTTGTCAACTCAGCGTGTACATGTGTAGACTGCATTTCTAGTGTTGACAAGTGAATTCTGAAGTAGAATTCATTTGTCTTGGCAACATTCTACTTAAAGAATGTGAATATTACCCTAGTTACTTTCTCTTCATTATTTTGTAATTCCGAAAGATAAGTACCTATATTTATATATTTTCATACATCCGAAAGAATTTCCCTTGCAGTGAGATTGTACCCTGTCAAAGCATAGACCCTCGAGAAATACTATGGTCAAAGTCGCCGTTTACTCACGGTCGCCGTTTACTCACGGGTATTGACTTGTAACAAGCAATGGATAAATTATGTTACTCCTGTGTAAAATTTACATTGCTATTTCACATAGGATAAAGTTGTGTGATTCTCATTACCGTGTAGTCAATTGTTCAGATTAGCCTAAAGCATGTTAAGCAAATATAATATTGAATAGAAACCCTTGATGGAGACTTTAACTTTATTGTTTTTTACCGCGTTTTGATGTAAGTTTAACTGTTTACATCCATTGACGCGGAAGTGTAATCTACAAAGGCCAGGATAAGGTTGAGTCAAAGCATGGACTGTTTCGTTCTTGGCAGAAAAGTTTCATCAAATTGTGCTTTCCAACAGATTTACGCCTTGCTAAGAAGGTAAGATTTGTCAAAATAACTTTTCAGTGTTTTCTGGGATCGAACCATTACATCTATAGAGGATCGAACATCTTTGGTGAGGACAGTCTCTTTGGACGGCCGTAGTCGCCCCGTTCCATGGTGGAGTTCAACTATGGGATTTCCAATTATACTTTCAACACTTCAAATTTAGTTATCGGTCAATCTCGTAACCTACCAACATTGCTCCGCGTATCAGCTTTAAATGTTCATTTTCAAAGCAGAGCATTTTATAACGTACAGATTGCATCTTCAGAGCTTAATAGAAATGTGAAGACTCCCAAATCGTTATCCTTAAACACAGAAATTTGCAATTATCCATCCCTAATGTCCATCAAAATGTTCATTTTCTCACCACTCTATGAGTGTCAGGGGATCGAATATTTTGTAAGCCAAATGCACGGTGCAAGTTTGGTTAGACTCTCTCACAGTCCTTTGTCAGCTACATACTGTGGCTGGTGGTGTAGCTAGTATTTTTTGTGTTTGGCCGGTTATTTTATCTTCAATTATCGTTCCGTACCATGCACCAAAAATATTCTGACCGTAATAATGGTAAGGGAATTCAAGGTGTACTCAGGGCGTGCAGGTGGACGGTGTAAAGTCCGTAAACCGTCTGACCTGACAGTGATGTATGCCACAGTACAGCATTGGTGTGTTTAACAGTGATCTCCTATCTACCCTGATCTGATCTTCTTACTAATTTTTTGAATAACTTGATCTGAAAAATTCAGTATCAGTAGACACGCCAGCCGATGGAATTACCGTAATATAGTGTAGGAATTGAAATGTGATCCAACAGATAGAGGGCCAAACATAGAGGGAACAGCGTAATAGTACACTGTATGTACAGGATGGTCCTCTCGGAAATACTGAGGTTATAAGGTTTCTTCCAGAATCATCAGGCACGAAAATTGACACGAACTGAATAGAACATTTAGTGTGCCTCTATTTTGTCATTTCTTTGGTAACGGTCTCAATTTTCATAGGCATAGAGGGCGCCGTGTAAAATATTGGAAAGTATCTTGACAGATCTAGTAATCGTATTGAGAGCGTTTATCGAAATGTGTCGGTTTGCGTACGTTAATAAAGTCTTGTACCAAGATTAGTGAAATATTTGGAGCGAAGTGGATAAAGCACTGCGTCCTTCATCATTTGTCTTTTTTCTTTGGACGATAATTTAGCGAATTCACACAAATAAGATAAGGTTTATAACAGTAGAATAAACGTACAGTTGTAAGTTTGGTTCAATTGGAAGACAGTTCAGACGTGTTTGGCAACTAAGTGTGTTTTAACTTTGGCAAAGTTTTTCACTCGTGGAAAGAGGTTTGAGTTCATCTCATACTGAGGTTTTAATGAGGAAGACTTCCCAGATTTCTACTTTGTCATAAAAATTCCAGGAATACTCTCAACCGCTGTCGTCATTACCGCTGATACATTGAAGACTTCAGAGTCTCGTCGAGAATTTTTAACTTCGCTGTTCTTTTTCCAAATATTGATGACGTCATGACCCCTGTTTTGAAACGACTTCAGTTTTAAATACCTTAATTGTTCTACGTTACCCTGCTTCTTGTGTTTATTTTTGTCGGACCAAGACGATGGCGTTCTGCTTCCAACACTTCCTTCTATCGATAGCCTTCAATGTACAGCAAGAAGCTTAAATCATAGACAAACATGCATGCCAGTTTCTATAATTTACAAGACTCGTCTTTGATTCGGTGTAATTTTGTGTTTAAGCTCTTCAATTACATTTCTGAAAACATTTATAATTAGAAAACAAGATTGTATAGGTCACTCTTAGACGTAGAAATAATCTGAAAACTTCTTTTTTACATAAATGTTCAACTGTCCATAATGACAAACCCATGGTGTTACTTAAAGTAATACCGTAATTGGCGACTTGCGAAAGCTGCGTACTTTGACTCCACTTCAGGTTTTCCTTACGCTTTACAACGCCACTTTCCTGTCTCTACCCGGGTATTTGATTATTGTTGTACAGTATGGAGCAACACCACGTAGACTAATCTTTTAAGAATTTACAAACTTCAAAAAGAGCTGCTAGGGTCATTCTAGTTGTCGATTTATATGTGTCTTCCCGAGTTCTCTCTTCACATCTAAATGTACTACCCATTGAATTTCGTATCGATTGTTTTGTTGCTGTAATGACATTTAAAACCTTAAATGGTCTTGCAACTGGTTATTTAGACTAGTTCCGCTATATATCGCAGACATCAGTAATTTCAACACACGCAGCTTAAGTAATGATAATTTATATGCATCGGTAATTTCAACACATGCAGCTAAAGTAATGATATTTTATATGCACCTTCTATTTAGACTACTGCTGGACAAAGAAATTTCCTTCGCTGTACTACTGCACTTTGGAACAACGTTCCCCCTTATACAAGAAATGTTGAAAATGCGTCATTATTCAAAACTCGAATGTTTGGGTTTTTGTTTACCAAATGTAGGTCTGAAGGTTCTTTCTTACACTTCTTCTGACGATGTATATTTCTTAGGGCTCTGATGTAAATTACGATCAGTTTGCAAATCAGACTACCCGCTTTATATAAAGTGTGAATAAAAAATAAAGATGTTAGGCGACTAAGAAGGACAGTCAAATCACTACGATTTCACTCTTTACGCTTTTTCTAACATTGTATTAAAACAAAACATTTCATTGGCACCTGTTGATTTAAAAATAATATTATCCCATGAAGTTCAACCAGATATGAACTGAATCTGCTCACGCGTTTTACAACAGATTCATTAATAGTAGTACGCTTCACAGAATGTTGGATTTCCAGTACACAGACTAGAAAATTTTAGCAGATATCTCTTATATCATTATATGCAGCAGGTTTTATCAACTTTCGCACAGTACTCTTAGAGTTAAATCGCTAATTACAAAATTTTATTTGATATGTAAATGAGCTAATAATTAACTTGACACACCAAATGCTTCTCAGTACAATTAAATATTTATCAGGTCAATATCTGTATCAAGTTTCATCAAATGTAATGCTGTAATTTTGGAGTAATATCACGCCGCCCTGGAAGATATCCCAGAATTCACCACTTCATCTTTTCTTCAAAAATGACGGCCATCTAGTAAAGACGCTAAATTTTCAAACTAATTTTAAGAGCAACTATGTATTTTCTAGTAAACTCATTTTCACGCCTACGACATTTTATTGCCTGATGTACAAGGCAGTGGTATTTTTTTACGAATTTTCATTTGTTCTACGCATGAAATTTTTGATCGAAAAATTGATGCTTTATAAAGTTTGGTCAAACATCCAATGTATTCACTTTTTCCCGGACGATTTTTGATGAAAGTCGTATGGTCAACCCAGTCAATGTAGTATCATTCGACTCTAAATGGTACGAAATGTGTCAAACTGTCAGCCGACCCCTATCGACCCCTAGCGTTTTCACGTAAGGGGGCTTTCTTTCTGCCTACTTTTAGCGATTTTCTAAAATGTGGACGCCTTATGTAAGGGGAGAACCATTTGATTTCTGGGGGGCATGGAGGAAGTGGGTATGGGAGCAATTTTTTGTCCTGTCAGAGTGACAGCAATTTTTTTTTTCTACTGTCAGACCTTCATCATTTTTTTTCCAAATGGGGGCGCAGTGCAATTTTTGTTTATTGGTCATCAAGTTTGTAATGCGTTGTATATAAGGGAGTCGTCACTATTTACGGCCTGAAACTCTGAAATTTCGAGTGACCCCCCCCCCTCGCCAACCATGATGATTTTAAGAGTAAAACACGATTGGAACTATTTTGGGAAAATTGGATGAAAGTAATTATTGGGAAAATGTAACGAAATCGAAATTTTTACAGCTGAAATTTTACAAAATGATAGAAAAGAGTAAAATTTGAAATATTGTTCTCATCGAACAAAACAACGAAAACACAATGATTATTGCATACCTTTTTTATCGGATTCATTTTTATGAAAAAATGTTGATTTTTGTGTAAATGTACTGAAGAAACGAGACAAAATGCTTAAAATTTCTCTAATTGACGACTTTTGAGTCAGGGCACTTTTGAAATGCCCCTGCCTTTTTCGTGAATTTAAGGCTTCATAAACATTTAATTGAGTCAGGGCACATTTTAAATGACCCTGACTGACTTAACTGTAAATCAATCAAAAGACTTCATTTTGGTCGAGGAAAATTGACAAACTGAGATTATTACTAGTTTTTCAGTAATGAAGAAACTACAGACAAACTCTCATATTTTCATTCAAATATAAATATTGTTCCTATGTTTTGAACAATATTGCATTAGACACTATCATGCACTGATACTTACTCATAACATTTCAACAGCATTGTAAATTTTGAATAAAATTTTAAAGGTGGTGAGCAAATCAGGTGTAATATTAGACAAATTTCTAAAATTCTTGAGAAATTGTGCCTATCCAATTATCCCAAATTAGTTCCAATCGTGTTGTAACCTCCCTCTCTAATTTTGAAATTTTGACTGATCCCCCCACTTAGAAAAGTTAAATACCAATACATGTAATTGTCAAATTTACAAAATACAGCAATAGTAAAAACCTTTCAAATCCTGATGTACCCTGCTAGACCATCATCAGTTATCTCATTATGGTTCAAAAAAGGTGAAGCCTTAAAAAATGAAATTCAAAGTCACAATAAAATTCACGCAATATCTAACCATAAAGTACTAGTATATTGTTTAATTTGGATGGGTATTATGACAGGGTTTACACTAGGATATCTGACCGGGCAGAATTTGAAAGTACAGGGGGAGAACACGCTACAACAATCTGATACTTGTGGGAGGCCTGGGGTACCCCGACCCTATTGTCATTTACTGACTAGGGAACGTGTCTCACTGAAGTGGGGATGAATAAAGCATGTCATTTACTGATTTTGGAAATAAGGCACGTCATTATCGCAATTGCTTGCCATATGCGGCAAGATTGGATGAGCGAAGCCGATCCACTCTCCTTGGTGTCTTGACGCCAAATGAGCCTATTTCCGGTTTAGGCGTTGGCCTTACAGCAGTGCATTAAAGGATATCTTCCAGGGCGGCGTGGAGTAATATCACTAATTACAAAGTTCATTAAATATGCAAATGAACCCTTAATTAACTCCACATAACGAAATGCTTTCCACCACAATTAGATATCTGTCAGATCAGTATCTGCAGCAGATTTCATCACATTTGGTGCAGGTATTTCGGAGTTATATGACTAATTAAGAATCTTCATAAAATATGCAAATGAGCTACTTGTTAACTTGACACTGCCAAATGCTTGTCAGTACAATTAGATATTTATCAGATCAATATCTGTACAAGATTTCACTGACTTGGGTGCCGTAATTTCAGATTTATATACCTAATCACAAAGTTCATTGAATATGCAAATGAACCCTTAATTAACTTGACACTACTAAGTGCTTTACACCACAGTTAGATATCAGTCAGATCAGTATCTGCAGCAGATTTCATCACATTTGGTGCAGTTATATCGGAGTTAAATGACTAATTATAAAACTTCATTAAATATACAAATAAGCTATTTATTAACTTGACACTGCCCAATGCTTCTTAGTATTATTAGATATATATCAGATCAATATGTGTTGCACGTATCATAAAGTTTGGTGCAGGAATTTCAGAGTTATGTCACTAATAACAAAGGTCATTCAATTTGCAAATGAGCAGATAATTGACATGACACTCGCAGTATAATCATAGTGTTCTGAGATTGTCATCTGTGAAAAGTTTAATGAAATTTTGTGCATTATTTCTTGATATATGTCTACACTGTCATTACCATCTCCATAGGGAAAACATTGTACCGAAAAAAAACAATATTGCATAACTTCATTAATATGCAAGCTACACTAACCAAAATCTAATCAGTTCTTGCAAGTAGCATATGGTACCCGTGTACTAAATCTGACTTGAATCTGTTCAGGCGTTTTTTAGTTATCGTGTAAACAGACAGAGAGACAGACACACACACAAACACACACACAAAATAACACACACACACACACGGACAAATAGACAGACATCGCTATGACATTAGCGCACGTGTGAACACGTGGGCTAAAAACGAGGTCAGTCTCTAGTGCTGGAGGAGGAGAAAGTTTAGTTTTTGTAAAGCTGTTTAACGTAAAAGTTTGATTAAAAACGACAAATAGTGTAAAAATAAAGTTTCAATGGTATATTTGCTTGTCAATGTCCTATTGGTAGCAGTACCCGTGCTGCAATATATTGTTAATATCTATTCTTTGCCTCAAATAATTGAATTTTTACTGTGATGACTCAGGAAAAACGAAATGATCAAAACACAAAATACATGACCGGGAGTTCTAGGGAAATAGAAGGGAGGAAAAGTGGTGGAGAAAGTTACTTTCTGTAAATTTCCTTAAGAATGGTTTTTTTGATGTGATTTCTTCGTTCAACACCGCCTTTCGTTTTATCCATGCGTTCTATCATGACCTTAACCGTTGTTTGTACATTTGGAATGTCATCTGAATGGCAGAGTTACTGAAATAATTACAATTTAAAGACAGCCTGCAATGGTCATAGTGTTATTTAGTGAAATGTCGGTAGAACAGTTAAATGCACGCAATCTACTATCATATCAAATCACACAGCGTATTACCATTTAAGGAAGTATGTGCCTTGAAAGTGAAAGGCTTAAACTTTTTGATCAAACTTTCCTTACAGTTTCGACCATTCTCTTATCAAATCAAGAAATAAAATCAGCAGTACTAGAGAGGCAAACCACCAAATATTTCCCGGTATTTTAAATTCAACATGACCGCCATCTATGGGTCAACTCTATGAAGAAAAACAAAATAAGCTTATTTGATGTTCGGAAAACGAAGACAGCGAAAAGTTTCCTGACACCAACAACTTTACCAGATATGAACTGAATATGCTCACGTGTTTTACAACAGGTTCATTAATAGTAGTACGCTTCACAGAACAATGAGATATATGTTATCACTATATGTAGCAGTTTTTTTTAAAACTTCGCACAGTACTCTCAGAGTTTAATCACTAATTACAAAACTTTCTTTAATATGCGAATGAGCTGTCAATTAACTTGACACTGCTCAATGCTTTATGGGACAATTAGATATCCATCAGATCAACATTTGTAGCACGTTTTATTTAATTTAATGCTGTAATTTTAGAGTAATGTCACTTATTACAAAGTTCATTAAATATGCAAATAAACCCTACATTAACTTGACACTGTTCAATGATTCATAGCACAATTAAATATTTATCAAATCAATATCTGTAGCACATTCCACCAAATTTTAGTGCCGAAATATCAGAGTTATATACCTAATTACAAAGTTTATTAAATATGCAACTGAACCCTTAATTAACTTTATACTACTAAATGCTTTACAACACAGTTAGATATCTGTGCAGCAGTGTTCATCACATTGGATGCAGTTATTTCGGAGTTATATGACTAATTATAAGACTTCATGGAATATGCAAATGAGCTAATTATTAACTTGACACTGCCCAATGCTTCTCAGTACAATTGGATATTTATCAGATCAACGTCTGTAGCACTTTCATCAAATTTAATGCTTTAATTTTGGAGTAATATCACTAATTACAAAGTTCATTACATATGCAAATGAACCGTAAATTAACTTCACACAACTAAATGCTATACACCACAATTAGATATCTGTCGGATCAGTATCTACAGCAGATTTCAAATCATTTGGTGCAGTTATTTTGGAGTTATATCACTAATTACTAAACTTCACAAAATATGCAAATGACCTATTTGTTAACTTGACACTGCCAAATGCTTCTCAGTACAATTAGATTATTTATCAAAACAATATCTGTACCCAATTTCACTGACTTGGGTGCCGTAATTTCAGAGTTATATACCTAATTACAAAGTTCATTAAATATGCAAATGAACCCTTAATTAATTTAACACTACTAAATGCTTTACACTACAGTTAGATATCAGTCGGATCAGTATCTGCAGCAGATTTCATCACATTTGGTGAAGTTATATCGGAGTTATATGACTAATTACAAACCTTCATAAAATATGCAAATGAGCTATTTATTAACCTGACACTGGCTAATGCTTCGAAGTATAATTAGATATATATATGATCAATATTTGTTGCAAGTATCATCAAGTTTGGTGCAGGAATTTCAGAGTTATCTCACTAATAACAAAAGTTCATTAAATATGCAAATGAGTAATAATTGACATGACACTCACAGTATCATCATAATGCTCTTAGATTGTCATCTGTGAAAAGTTTCATGAAATTTTGTGCAGTATTTCTTGATATATGTCTACACTGTCATTCTCCATAGGGAAACCATTGTATGCAAAAAAACGATATTGCATAACTTCATTAATATGCAAGCCACACTAACCAAAATCTAATCAGTTCTTGCAAGTAGCACATGGTACCTGCGTACCAATTCTGACTTGAATCCGTTCAGGCGTTTTTGAGTTATCGTGTAAACAGACAGACAGACAGACAGACACACACACACACACACACACACACTACAACACACACACACACGGACAGACAGACAGACATCGCTATGACAATAGCCCACGTGTTTACTCACGTGAGCTAAAATGAACACCACAAGTGGTAGAATCAGAAAAGATTCATAAAAGTTTGGGAGTTCGAATATCTTTCCCCGAGGCGAACTGGGTAGACGAAAGGTTGGCAAGCCTTAGAGATTTGAGAACTTGGGATTGTGGTTAGCACATTAGCATGTGTGTGTGTAAATACGAGCTGTATCATGACAATGCCAAATTTCTATGAATATTGCATATATTTAAAATTTTGTGGCTGAAATCTTGGCTCTATATGCCATTTTCTGTCTGTGACTTCAAAACGAATACCACCGTGACAACGGATACCAAAACGAATGCGAATACGAATACGATATTAACTTCAGCATCGTCATCATTTGTTCATATAGTACGTTCACATATCTTGTTAACTTCTTGGAGAAGTGCAGGCAGCTGGGTGCGATGGACAAAGTTGAGGACATCGAAATGGTAGGTGGTGACACTTCTAATAACCATTACCAGCCTACTTAATCCCAAGGCAGTGGTATATGCCATCGCACTGTTCACATGATTACGTACGGGCGGTGTTCGAGACGCACGGCCGGTCCTGACTTAGGCTATACATTGCATTTTCATGTTTGGCCCTCCGCAAATGCATGGCATTTCACTTTCACAGCAAAACACAGGGACAGCAGGGGTAGTTTTATTATCATCCAAAATTAGTATCGAGGATAATAATCGGGTTTCTTTCCATTTAAGTAATATCTTTGACTAATGCAGTTCCGCGTGCAGCCCACATACGATTTCACTGCGAACTTTGTATCAAACAAATAAATCAATATCATACACTCATATTTTCATGCATGTAAAGACTTACAGTTGCAACTGCTGTAATTGAAATTGAAGTTGTAGACTACATGGACGTGTATGTACGATACTTACTTCCATGGTCTACTAGTTTTGGTGCGCCATGGGCTCTGATGCTGCACGCTGTATACAGTATGCACCGTACAGCCAACAATCCACTGGCGTCGAGCAACCGTGACTGCAGGGACCGTTTACCAGTAAAACGGGCCGCACACCCGATATGAAAATACCCCCCCCCCCCGGGATATTACAATACCCGAAGGTCTATGGTTTTACTGACACTCAGGGAATAGATCTAATCGTGTCCGGTACTAACACAAGTTGTTATGTTGTGAAATCTTCAGCAAACATCGGAAATACCATGGGAATGTGCAATTGTAGATGAACATGCTGGTCAGTGCAATTGTGTCTTGATGGCTTTGCCGCTCAGCCAATAAGCTCTGTGATGATCATGTCACTTGAATGAATTTTATTTCTTATTAGGCCAAAGTAATTAAATTCTTTGTTTTGCGTCCACTCTAAATGGGAAAAGGTACACGTCTAAGCGGCTGAAAAACACACAAGAAAATTAACGCAGTGTAATTTGATTGCAGCAAATAAATTATTGTAACAAATTTTAGTTCAGAAAAGCTAAGCGGTCATGTCCTAAAATTTCCTATTCAAATAAATTGTGTGTGTTTTTCACGAAAACCTTAAAAACCAACGCGGGTGGGGACGCAAAACAAAGAATGTAATTACTTTGGCCTTATTACATTACAAGTTTTCTTTCTTCCTTATGTACTCTAATGTAATATTTATTCATCTAATTGCTGACTGATATCATTCTCAAAACCTTTATTTTACTGTTTGTACTTTTACTACCATTTTAGTATGTTGTCCCTTTGAAATATCAAACGGCGCATCACCTGAGAAAAATGTCATATCAGGCCCCGGCATACCGGTAGTGTGCCTTGACACTACTGCACAGTTTCAACTTCGTAACAACTATCCAAGCAACACTTGGAGCACCTGTGGTCACCAGCCAGAGCCTATAGCTTGCAAAAATATTACATGAGCTGTACCATGGTTTTGACGTCTCTTTTTGCCTCATGTAGACTATGACAGAGGAAAATTTTACTCAATATAGACTTTTGACCCTATTTTGCCTCCACCATGATTTTGACCCATGATTTCCTAGCAAATGTACAGTTTTAATGCCAGTAATTGCGTGAGCCTAAATGTACATTTTTGACCCTAATTTACAGAGAATTGTAAACTTTGTACTTTATTCAATTGTTCAAACTGTCCAAGGTTAATCCATAGTATACCAAATTGTGGCCAAATTTAGGCATCATCAGACTGATGAATTAGAAAATGAGAACTAACCTTCCCTGTCAAAATGTATCCTTTGTGTCTTTTCTGTGTCAGGTGCATATATGTTTATGCAGGGATGTAAGAAAATAGCCTGAGCCAGTAAAATAACTGGCTGTCTGCCAAAATTTGCTGGTTGTAAAAATTATTGATTTAAAAAAATATAAGAACATTTTGCACAAACTTAATTTGTTTAAACACTACTTGTAACCACCTGTACTTTTATTTTTTCCACCAGTAAATTTTCTGCATCCCTGTAATGAAAATTTATATTACTTAACCCTTGAGCGCTATAAAGTCAATTTTGTCACCTTTGAAAAATATATAACTCAATTTTTTAAAGATTTTTGCAAACTTTTGCAAAAATTTTGATAAGAAACTGTAGCTGATGAAATATGATAGCCAATTGGTCCAAAATTACAAAAAAAATTACAGAAAAATTCATAAAAATTGATAAAATGTTGCATTAAAGTTTTGGTGTGAAAAATTATCGCGCTCTATACACAGTGTGGGTGCAATGGCTGTGGTTTATGTGATTTGAGCACTTTTCTTCTTTTAGAGCAGAAAGTTTGTGTACATCAGGCATAATTTCTCAGTGTCCTAAGTGAATGAATACTTACAAGGCCAATGGGTTGTATGTCTGTGAAATTTGGCAACATCCAAATTACTTGTGGAGTGACAGCCATATAGGCTTACATGTATTTGAATCAAGCACTAATTATTTAACATTGGCAATGCCTGTTCCTTGGTTAATGGATGTATATTTACATCATTCTGTATTCAACTTTGTTCAGTTGGAGAACAAAAGTCATGAAAATTATATAAAAAGTTACAGTTCATTTGCCTTTTAAAAAGCAGACGCTTGATGTACAGTGTTTGTATTTCCATGTATACCTTACAGTCTTTTCAAGAGTATAAGAAAGGAGAGTTAGTCTGGAGCAAACTAAGAGGACATCCTTGGTGGCCTTCGATGGTAGTTTGTCATTTGAATATCAGGCAAATGGATCCTGTCCAAATCATCGATGGGTGAAGTGGTTTGGAGAGACCAGACATTCAAGAGTAAGCATAAAAGTATTTGTTCAATGACCATGAGATACGTAATTTTTAGCTCACATTTGGTATTACAAAACGAGCTTATGATAATTCTGTTGCAGGGATGTAGAAATTAGCCAGCAGTCAGAAAAATTAACTGGCTGTCAGCTAAATTTTGCCAGCTGTGAAAATTTTAGTTTCAGTAAAGCGTAAGAACATTTTGCACGAACTTTATGTGCACATACACTACCTGTACTTCTATTTTTGCCACCTGCAACCAACATCCCTGAGTCATTGTATGTATGTCAGTACACATCAAAAACTTGAGAACCACCCAACCTATATCTTACTATTTGGTGTAGAGAAGCCACTAGAGGTGGAAATGTGTATTTCTTCAAAAGAACATGTAAGTGTCAAAACTATATGCAAATCAAATCCTGCAAATTGCTAAAGCTCTGTAACCATAGGCTTAATGTATTATAAACTTGGTATGCATGTTCCTTTGTATGGTTTTAGCTGGGTGCCTGTAAATCTTGTGCTTACATGGACATATATGTCTTTTTTGGTCAATCTTATTAGCTCCTTTTGTTATACCAATCTTTTTAGCCGTGCTGTCAGTGGCCGCAGAGCTTATAAAATAGGCTGATTTTCATGTCGTCATCCATCTGTCTGTCCGTCATCAACTATTGCTTTCTCTACTTAAACTGCAAGTCTGATGGCTTTCAAATTTGATATGCAGTTCACTTAGGGTGACCTCACTAAAGTTTGTACAAGTCATGGGGAAAGTTGCATATTTGTATTTTGGGACATTTTTTGCTGTTTTTTTGTGAAAAAATGTCATCTGAAACAACATGTCCAATTGCTTTGAAATTTGATATGCAGTTTACTTATGGTGACTTCATTTAGATTTGTTCAAATTTTAGTGAAATTTGCATATTTGTATTTTTCAGGCAATTTTTGTCATTTTTGGTCAAAAATTCTTTAAAAATCTTCTTGAAAACTACAGGTCAGTTAGCTTTAATATTTGGTACATATATCCCTAAGGATGATCTGTTTCAGATTTGTTTAAATTGAGCAGAAATATGCAAATTTGTATATTTAAGGCAATTTTTGTCATTTTTAACAAATGTGTTCTCACACGTGAGCTAATGTTGTAGTGATGTTTGTCCATCTGTCTGTCTGTCTGTTGGCCTGATATCTCAAAAACAGCTGATCAGATCAGAATAAAATCTTGTACACAGATTCAGTTTGCTAATAGCAAAAACTGATTAGTTTACGGTGGGTGTGGCTTGCTTACTTTTTGCTCATTTACATAATAAATGATGTTAGAAAAAATGTATGTACATTGAGGATAATGTCACACAATTTGACGAGACTTGCTACAAATGTTTATCACACCAAGATATATATCAGCCATTAAAGGTATGAAGGGGTGACGCGAAAGATAATCGCTAATTTGCATTTTTAATGAACTTTCCTAATTAGGGATATATATCTGTATTGTTCAAATTTGACGAAACTTGGTATGTTGAAGATACTATGATGTCACATTATTGAAAGTCATTTTTGCATTTGATGTACTATATCTGATCAAATGTGAGCCCAGTGTCATTAATGCTATATTTTGAAGCTAGAATCCTTTCACAGTCATAAATAAGCAATGTTTTTGACAGAGAAGCAGCGCACAATTCTAGATTGTAGTTTCAAGTACCGGTAGAATCATACCTATACTGCTGAGAGATCCTAGACAAACTTTTCCTTTGAACCTATGGTAGGCCAATGGTAAAGATATCCCGTAATCATTATTACAAGTCATCAATGTTATTTTCAGGTTGGTAAGACAAGTATGATGCCTTTCTTCTTGTTCTGTGAATATTTCTCTGATGCTAAATTTCTAAGAGATGAAGCTTACAGATGCGCAGCATATGAAGCCTTACTGGTGAGTTACCAAGAGAGATTTGTTCAATTAAAGAAAAGATACATAGTCATGTTAAGCAATTCATTCTTCAGAATAATCTGTTTGGTTGTGTATTAAGAATGACACCTGAAGACTACATTGAGTAAAAGTGAAAAGAAAACGTGCTATACAATTTTCAAGCTATGGCGCCTTAAATAAAATTCTTTGTTTGCCATCCATGTGCTGATAGGTTTTCAGAGAAAATTAAAGAAGCAAACACAATGTTAATACTTTTACGAATAAAGATATTTTTCTCAAGAGAAACCAAATAAAAAATGAGCTTATGTTTATACACTTGTGTTTTTGTCTGTGTTTGTCTTTTCCCCTGGCTGGCTGGTAGATTTTTCAAAAATCAAAGGATGGTAAACAAAAGAATTTTCTTTAAATGGCCTAATGCAATTTTCCAAAAGAAACCGTATGATCCTGTGTCTACATGTATATTTCTACACTGATGTTTCTTATAGCTTTGTGGTCATCATTCCTCTCATAATTTACAGATAGCAGCATGCAGAGCTGGTTTGACCTTCAGTCTCACTGAAAGTGTCGATGACACTCGTGTAACAAGTGAAAAAGAGGAAGGGGAAGAAAACCTCCAGTCCCATAAGACTGCCAAGAATGAGATGAAGAAATCAATTCACCAAGAATGTAAAGACATGGTTAAGTGGGCAAAAGGAGGCTTTCTTCCAAATGGTCCTCCTTCAATTCAGCCAGTTGCAGGTCATTGCTGTTACGTTATCTTCAAATTTATCATCCGTGATAGGTTTACTAATGATTGAAATACGACTGTCTTTTTGAATCGCTGAATATGTGTAAATATCAATGTAGGTACTAACTTGATCACCTTGTGATAACTTCTACCCTCTGTGATTGTTTTGTCATTCAGATAGTGAAGAGCATTTCGCAAAGGAGGATAGTGAAGACGCTATGGATAGTATAATTGATGATGGTACAGAGGAATGTAAAGGTATGTATATTCATCCAATCGACAAGTTAGTGAGAATTGTACAGAATCCTAAACAAAGATGAGCAAATGACACTTCACTGCAAAGTTTCCAAAAAACTGCAACTTGCAAGCAAGCAGATCTTTGGAAAATTGACGAAGTGGTAACATTCAGAAGCTTAAGTGATCAATTTCTAAAAAGACTAACCATCTGATTTTTGTTGTCAAGTACATGTATTGCTTGGCTTATAATTGTCAAATGTTTCTCTTCGATGAAAATGGAAAATTAAAGTTACCTGTGTTGGCTGGAACTTGACGATAATTTATATGCTGTTTCTTCAACTTTGCTCCTTTGAATAAAAGTGTCTTTTGTAGGACTTAACAGATTTATCACACTCCACTTTGGTTAGAAAGGTACCATACAAAGCAAAAAGACTGAAATCCTTTAAATTTTTAGTCTCTGCAGACAAAGTCCGGGTGGACTTATGGTTTGGGTGACATGAGTGCCTCTGCCCATCTGTCCGGGCAGATATCTCAAACATACCTCAGTCAATTCCTTTCAAACTTTGTACAGGGATAATACACAATGGAATTCATATGCATGTGTATTGTTTTGGGTGTGGCATGCATAACTAGAGCTAAACTGCATAATTTGTGATTTTTAAAAGCTTTATTTCTAGAGAGACTGCATCAAATTCAATGAAATGTTGGTTACACAGAGCATCAATAGTGCACAAAGACATGTCTGTATTGTGTAAATTAATTGCTAATTTGCATATTTAATGAATTGTCATCACTTCTGGAGATATGTAGTGTGTGGGCCAAGCCTTGTGAAAGTGCTTAGACATGGCATGGAGTTGTTGTGGGTCTTCTGCTTAAACTGATTTCAAGAAAAAATGATACATTTAATGAGGTTTCCAGACATGTTTGAGATCAATTTCAGTTTTTCAAATTCGATCATGATAATTGACCAAAAAGTTTCATTTTCTTGGGTAACTCTACTAATATAAAGAGCAGTATAAAATTGAAGGGCAGATTACTGTTTCCAGTAAACCAAAGTAAATTGTATATATATACATATATATATGCATGGGTCTTCTGCTTAAACTGATTTCAAGAAAAATTGATACATTATGAGGTTTCCAGACATATTTGAGAAGATCAATTTCAGGTTTTCAAATTCGGGCATGATAATTGACCAAAGAGTTTCATTTCTTTTGGTAACTCTACTAATATAAAAGAGCAGTATAAAATTGAAGGGCAGATTACTGTTTCCAGTAAACCAAAGTAAATTGTATATTATATATACTGTACTCGTCCGAGTATAAGCCCCCGGTTCGGCAACACTAAACAGCGGTAAAACTAGGGGAGGGCTTATACTCGAGCAACCCCATGTTATCTTGCATGGACGCTTAATTTATGCTAATTTTATGCACGATTTTTTTCAAACACCGCTCGATCTTTCTATCGCTTTCAAAATCGACTTACACATCCAAAGAAATTGATTGTACAATCTCTGAATACAGAAGTGACATTTTGGTGAAATTTCAGCGTCGAAAAAAACCCTAAACTTGAAACAAAGACGTCATGTATGCTGCTGATCAACAGTAATGTGAACAGGCATGCATTGCCCACATGGAAAGGCAACTCGATATTCCAACATCAAACTGTCTACATCTTGTGAAAACAACAACATAGCAGTGAAAATTGTAATAGTCACCAGTAAAAGTCTTCACAAATGAAAGGATTATTGCTTCAAACAAAGAAACTGCATGTTTCAAGCATGAAAACATCATGGCATGGCCGTGAATGAAAGTAAACATGGCGGATGTGAGTGAGACTATTCTATTTAGGCGACGGGGGTGAGCAGGGTCAAAGAATCAAGATAGTACTGGAAAAACGTGTCATTTTCCTTACGATATTGTCAAGGGAACTCCAGTTTCCCATTGTTTTAACATCTTTTAATAGTTTCTTTATTATCTAAAAGTAATTTTACCAAGTTAAATGACCAAATATACTCTCCATACCTTTCTGTATTTGAGTTACACTAGGGTAGGGGCTTATACACGGATGTAATGCATTTTCTAAAATCCTCTAAAATAAGTAGGGGGCTTATACACGAGCAGGGGCTTATACTCGGACGAGTACGGTATATATATATATGCATGGGTCTTCTGCTTAAACTGATTTCAAGAAAAATTGATACATTATGAGGTTTCCAGACATATTTGAGAAGATCAATTTCAGGTTTTCAAATTCGGGCATGATAATTGACCAAAGAGTTTCATTTCTTTTGGTAACTCTACTAATATAAAAGAGCAGTATAAAATTGAAGGGCAGATTACTGTTTCCAGTAAACCAAAGTAAATTGTATATATATATATATATATATATATATTATATATATATATTTTATATTTCACTTACCAATTATAAGTAAATAGAGTGAATTTTGTCCAAAAGAGCATTTTTTGATGTTTCCCCCCAAAATAATGGTACTGATTTTCAGTGACAGACAACTTTAGTTTCATTCAGATAGTACAATACAAGATCAAAGAAGACTGAATATAAAAGAAAGCAATATCGAAATTTTATTTCTTATAATCAAGAATGTGACAGAAAACTTCCATTCTTACCGCTTTTCTCTCAAATTTTGCATAAATGACATGGGTATATGTATATGGTTGGTTCTATTCTGAAATATGGAAAGTTTAGAACTGCACACTGAATGATAGGGCATTATTAAAGTCTAAAAATGACCAAATGAGACTTTGACATGGTTTTCTGAACAAAAATCCGTAAAAACTCCTGTACACCTGGCAAGGTAATTAAATAATTTCACCAGCACTGACTACTTCTTGGCATCGCTGCAATGTGAAATCTTCTGCTTTTGGTAGCCATTGTTTACAAAGTCTGCTCTCTTGATGATATCACGCTGCTGCATTATTAGAGTGGCAGCCCAGATTGGCCTTTCATTTTCATCAACATAGTAAAAACCAACCCCATTATTTTCTATTACTTTAAGTTTGGCCTAGCTCTAAACAGGGAATATATGTTTGTACAATTAGCGATCTATATCCTGAATGATGATCGCACAAAATTTGAGGACACTTGTGGCAGATGTTGATCATACAAAGATTTAACAGTCAAGAAATTTAAAGGCATTTAGCAGTATAAATAGCTAATTACATGGCAAGTCACTAAGTACAGAAATTTGCGAGAAATTTTTGAGAAATGGACACTTTCTTTATTGCGAGAAGTAAGCGAGAATACATACTTTCTCGCAATACAGCTGCAAGAACTGTGCTTTCTCGCTCTGCATGTGCAAGAGTTTGAATTCTCGCAATCATTCAGCAAAAATTATGTTTTCTCGCTCTGAAACTGAGAATTGATTTCTTGCAATCAACCAGCGATAAATTAGTTTTCTCGTTCAGCATCTGTGATAAATTGAATGCTCCCAATCAGCCAGTGAGAAATTACTTTTTGCACCATGAAAGACATGGTTTAATTTTTAAAATACTTACACAGAAGGATTCAATTTCTCGCAGATGCAGAGTGAGAAAACTAATTTCTGGCAGATTGATTGTGAGAATTCAGTTTATCCCAGATGTAGAGCGAGAAAACACAGTTCTTGCCAGCTAATTCGCAGAAAATTAAATTCTCGCAAATTGATTGCGAGAAAGTATGTATTCTTGCATACCTCTCGCAAAAAAGGAAGAAAGTGTCCATTTTTTGCAAATTTCTGTACTATTGAGTCTCCTAAGTGTGTAATACACATTGAGGCAATTTCATATGTGTTCTGAATTTTTTATGTCAAGAGCCATTTCTCAGACATACCTGGACCTTGCAGATTAGTTGAATTTTAACTTTCAAGAGCCAGCTTGCATGACATACCTACATGTAATTCTGTTTAGTGTGGTAAAAGGACATAACCCTATGCCATTCATAATGTCTACTAATGTTTGCAATACAATCCAATAGGGCATCTGTTACAGACAGGTCTTTGGTACCCTAAGTCATATCTTTTGTCATGTGGATCAATTTAATTCCACTGACAAATTCCCAATTACAAGCAAGGACTATGTCATTGTCAATGACTTGTTGATCATAAATTAAAGGTACATTCTTTGAAATTCAGTTGCTTCAAGTTCATTGTGAACGGCAGCTTAAATAGCAAAGTAGCGGTATGTACATAACATCCGTATTGGTGTAACTTCTTACTTTTTCAGGAAAACTGGACAAAGTTAGGAAAGGGTTGCTGCAGCTAAAAGGTATGTTACGGATATGTTAGTCCCTACACAGTTAGGGATACTTCGGATTTGGCTTGGTGCATTCAATCTACAGAGTGGCTGTCCAGAGGAGCCTCCCCCCTAAACGAAAGAATTATGTTTGTTGTGCGTCAGCTTTTATTATGGACGGCCCCTTAGAAGATGCTGGTCCCTGCCATATCACGTGATGAAAGCCACAAGGTTGGCACTTTTTTCCCATGATTCAATATACCGGTACAGTGAGTTGATGAAGCCCTAAAATGCAATTTTTGCCACAATTTTTATTTTGTTTTTGTCATTACGGGAAAGCTCCATTAACTTAGGAATACCCTACTTCCCTACTATAGTTATTAGAGGATCAATTTCACAGACCTACCTTTCCAAGAATGGCACTAGCTGGCTAAGATAAATATTACAATGGAACATTCACACCTTTGGGGATTAAAAGTCTTCTGTTTGTCACCGGAGTTGGTCGATCAGGCAAGGACTCGGGTTTCAGATACTGTGCAAGTTAATGCAGTCTTACCCTAATGTAAAAATCAACGGAGTTACAAATGGTGAAAAACATAGCACAATACATGTATGTAAAACTGGACCTTGGTAAACTTCCCTTAGATACAACACTAAAAATGTTGTATTTACCATGACTTTCATACAGTTTGAAAGCACACGCCGCTACACAGGATATGGTGTTAAAAGAATTTAATAAGCGACAGTGGACAAATACAAAGCAGTGATAACCTAACTACGAAAATACAATGTCAAGCAAAACTACGAAAGTAAAATCTAGGCAAAAACCATTTCAAAACTAAGCACAATATAACTCAAAGATTGGGAGAGGGGTCTCCGCCAGTCTGCTTCCTGGGCAAAGGTTTGGGTTGCAAAGTTGTGTTTGCAGACCTTGGAAAGCCGAAAGTGAAAGTGGTTCCACCGGGCTGGTGGAGACCACCTTCTTGAGTGGGGGTACATGCAATGGAGCCAGTCTGCTTCCTGGGCAAAGGTTTGGGTTGCAAAGTTGTGTTTGCAGACCTTTGGAAAGCCGAAAGTGAAAGTGGTTCCACCGGGCCGGTGGAGACCACCTTCTTGAGTGGGGTACATGCAATGGACGGCCCACGGTGGGAAGCAGACTAGTGGAACCAAGGAGGAGATGGGGTTGGTGGCGGGATAGCTTGGCAGACAGCCTGATGGCCTAGAATGAATGAACTTGGATCAGAAGCTTGCAGCAAGGATTAGGTCAAGTGCCGTGTGCAAGAAAGATGGTAGCTAGATAGCAGATGCAAAGTTGTCTACGTCAGCAGATGAGTAGAAAGATAACCAGTATAAGATGTCTACGTCAGCAATGCAAAGTGACTTCAGGACATGTTGTTCTGCAGGCAGCCTAGCTCCGTGGACTTACAAACTGGATTTGTGTTAACACACAATTCCTTATTTTGTAAGCACACGCCGCTACACAGGATATGGTGTTAAAAGAATTTAATAAGCGACAGTGGACAAATACAAAGCAGTGATAACCTAACTACGGAAAATACAATGTCAAGCAAAACTACGAAAGTAAAATCTAGGCAAAAACCATTTCAAAACTAAGCACAAAATAACTCAAAGATTGGAGAGGGGTCTCCGCCAGTCTGCTTCCTGGGCAAAGGTTTGGGTTGCAAAGTTGTGTTTGCAGACCTTTGGAAAGCCGAAAGTGAAAGTGGTTCCACCGGGCTGGTGGAGACCACCTTCTTGAGTGGGGGTACATGCAATGGACGGCCCAAGCGGAGGACAGTCAAACAGACTGGACGGAGAGACCCCCATGAAAGTGTATGTATGAGTGTATGTGTGTAGGAAGTATGGATTGGTGACGCTCGAACCAAGTTGACTCGCTTGGTTGGAGATGAAAGTATGGGACTCGCGGCCCAAGGGCAACAGCACGGCTCGGGGGGAGTTGTGGGCTCACGGCCCGAGGGGCTGCAGCACGGCTCGGGGGGAGTTGTGATCTGGGGGGACAGGTGCCCCTGTGCGGCCCCAGCATGAGGGTCGAGACCAAGTTGACTCGCTTGGTTCGAGATGAGAGTATGGGATAAGAGCCCCGAGGGGCGGCAGCACGGATCGGGGGGGAGCTATGGGCTCCCGGCCCGAGGAGCTGCAGCTGGGGGGACAGGTGCCCCTGTGCGGGCCCCAGCGTGTAATGAAAGTATGGGATAAGAGCCCCGAGGGGCGGCAGCACGGATCGGGGGGGAGCTATGGGCTCCCGGCCCGAGGAGCTGCAGCTGGGGGGACAGGTGCCCCTGTGCGGCCCCAGCATGAGGGTGAAATGTGGGTGAAGCTCAATGGACTCCGGTCCCGAGGGGCTGGCAGCACGGCTCGGGGGAGCAATGATCTTGGGGGACAGGTGCCCCTGTGCGGCCCCAGCATGAAGTGGTGAAGTGGGTGGCAGGTGGCCCTGCATGGGGTGAAGGTTGCAGGTGGCCCTGCGCGGTCCCGACAGGTCCGAAATGTGGTGTACGTGCGAAACCAAAAAGAAAGTGCTACCGAGTGGCTAGTGTCTCTACAAAAGGCCCTATGGCATAGTCATTGATTGAGATGCGTGACGCAGAAGGCTTTCTGGTGTCCGAATATAAGTACGGTAACAGTCACTGGACCACCTGCCGAGAGTTTGAAGGTGGTCTGGAAGGTGGGCGTGTGCGGCTGTGGTGGTTGCCCCAATGCGAAATGAATGTCCAGCGTACAGTTGGGGCTGGAAGCCAAGGCGCGAAAGTAAGGAACGGAGCAGCGCAGTGAATGTCTTGCGGTTTAGCGGTACTCTTTCTGGAAGGATGAAGAGGGGTTCCTGAGGCGAAGAACACATTTGTCGGCGGACTCTGAGGAAACGATGGATTGTTGTGACTGGGCAGATCGTTGACTTGGTGGCGAATAGACGAAGCTAAAGCCACGGCGCATTTGATCTGTCTTGGATGGCTTAATGTTCACGGAAAGAGCATCCGGATCGCCCTGAGTGTCGGTTTGGACGTTGAGGTCGCGAACACACAGGTTATATGCAGGGTTAAAGGAGCGTCCAGAGCAGGTGAATTCGCAACAGCGGAGAAAACCAAAGAAGGCTAAGACGAACGCAGATTCCAGCAGGAGGTCTAGATATGGTCCATACACAGTCGAGCGGAGCAGCGAGCACAGTTGTCGCAGGATATCAAATGTTATGGGTGTGCTGTACACTGCAGAGAATTGTAACCAGGATCGTACTCGAGTTGCGTAAGATCAATTGTCCGGGTGCCCAGTGCAGCAGAGGGAGCTGCTTGGCAAAAGTGTGTACCACGCTAAGGTATATGGTATAGACGTTAAAGGAGCTGCGGTGAGTTGTCCTAGCTTCCTGGACGGTGCATATGTAGTTCTAGCTGAAAGGAGCAATGGTGCCTGTCTGACTGAAGCTCAGCTGCAATGGGTTGTAGGGCTTCATGATATGGCATCTGTAAATGAAACAACAACGGAAAACAAAACAGATTTATTAACGTACCTGCCCTGTGGGGGTGCAAATACACCGGGTCATGTCTATGGTGTACGCGTGTGAAAAAAATGCTCGGAAGAACACTGTTTTGCGAGGTGGCCAAAACAACGGACTGAAAGAAACAGTAGTGCAATAAAAAGGTAACATGAGCAGCAAACGAAGGCACCAACAAATGGGTAGCCAGTAGACAGTTTTGAACTCGAGATAATTCATGTGCAACGCTGTAGACTGTTGACATGTAAGCATGAGGAGAATGACAGTTTCCAATGACTAGTCCGCCATAATAGACAAAACCCGATAAAAACAAAAACATGTCACCAAGGTGTGAAACGACAGTAGATATGGGACAGAGAACAAATGACTGTTCTTGATCTCTTGCTGTAGATCATCTTTATACTCCACTGAGACTGCAACACATGGAGTTTGGCAACAGGGAAAATTCGTAGAGTGGCATCCAGTGGTTGCAATTGGTCCAGTAACAACAAAATTCCTGTCAGGATGGTTTGACAGTTCGGCTTCTTGCCCAGCACATTGAATGGCCGATGAGGTAATCGATGCTGGATAACTTCGTCGTTGTCATGAGGGGATGGTAAGACGACGATTAGATGCTTTTTTGTTGGCATATTGTGGTGTAATGAACGCCCGGTCAGAGAGCCTTTGTTGTTTGGAAACAATTGCTGTGACGTGAAATCTGGATCCTGTTGGGCCAAAGATGATTACTACTGATAGCGGTGAATGAGGTCGATGACGTGAGCAGGTATTCAACAAATCCTTGTCGGGGTGGTTTGAAAGTCCGGCAACGAGAGTGTCAATATTAAGTGGTGTTGATGGAGCCATAGCATCGGTTAAACTGGGCGTTGATGGGGCATCATGCAGTAAAGCTCATTTAGCTTGGTCTTTCGGTTGTCATTTTCCTTGTACTGATGAGTGTTCGGATGAGTGGCACGTTAGACACACATAGGAAAAAACTGCAGTCTTTTCTTTGGCAGTCTGCCTAGGAATTAGCGCTGTTGCACATTTTCTAAACCTGGGAGATGACGCGTTTTCACCGCTTCTACGGAGCCTGATGGCCTAGATGGCCTTATTTTTAAATTTCTGTTTTCTAGATTTGTGTGTACGCTGTAGTGCTGGTAAAGTTGTAATTGAACACCCCCTAGTGCAAGGTGGTTTGTGCCGTGATTGTAAGGTGAGATCTTTATGTTTTCCAAAACTCATGTTCATTTGTAACCATGAAGTGTAACAGTGTGTTTTCTGTCAATATACCAATTCTAAATCTCATAACACGAAAGATGGAGGACATCGCCAGGCACAAATAGAAATATTTACACTTGTTTATGAAGGCATTTTTAGGATGATTAGAATGTAACCAATTAGTAATTAAAGTATTCATCAACAATGTTGACAATACACTGTTTGTTATTGCAGGTAGCTTTCAAAGAGTCAGCGTTTGTGTATGAAATAGATGGATACCAGGTAAGACTTCTGTGTTCAGAAAATATGTTTCAGTTGCTATCATTATTCTAGCAGTACAAAATGAGACATTCGACACACCATAAAGTGTTGAGATTTATCAAACATTTTCTTTCATTATTCGTCAGTCCAGAGGAGTTATGAATTTGGCTCTAGTCTGTCCTTCCCTCCATCCTTCTGTCAGTGTGTCCACACAGATATCTTAGACATGCCCATATCAATTTATTTCAAACATAGTGCAAGGAGAACACACTGTGGCATAATGTATGAATGTCAATTTGTCTTGTGGGTGTGATTGTGATGCATGTGATTGTCACTGATTATTAAGAAGGGGCTAGATTATCTTGCTGATGTTGCTATTGTAGGTGAAACACCTATTCATTGATTCAATATACTGACAATTAAACACTTGTTCATAAGAATATAAACCCTAACTTCTGTATTTCTACCTCAGCTGTACCATATGGCCTGTGTGCACACATAGTGACAATGGCAACATTGACAGATACTACCTCAGCTGTACTATGGCCTGTGTGCACACATAGTGACAATAGCAACATTGACAGATACTACCTCAGCTATACCATGGCCTGTGTGCACACATAGTCACTGTGACAATAGCAACATTGACAGATACTACCTCAGCTATACCATGGCCTGTGTGCACACATAGTGACAATAGCAACATTGACAGATACTACCTCAGCTATACCATGGCCTGTGTGCACACATAGTCACTGTGACAATAGCAACATTGACAGATACTACCTCAGCTATACCATGGCCTGTGTACACACATAGTCACTGTGACAATAGCAACATTGACAGATACTACCTCAGCTATACCATGGCCTGTGTGCACACATAGTGACAATAGCAACATTGACAGATACTACCTCAGCTATACCATGGCCTGTGTGCACACATAGTGACAATAGCAACATTGACAGATATAAATAACAATTAATAATCCTTTATTTCTTTTTTTGCCAAGTCCTTTCAAATGGAGTAATATTGTGATTGTTAAACATAGCTTCATACACTGCCAGGTCACCACTTTATAAAGATTTCCACTACCTACAGATATTATTCCGCGGAAGGGACTTACATGTCTATCCATCCATCTTTAAGTCAAACCATCACCATAACTTCACGTTACCACTTTGCAGTCACCTTGCAGTCATAATTGTTCGTATACCCTACCATTTTACACAAATTTAGCTTAATTAAACAAACATTGCACATGCACATCAATACAAAGTCAATACTTTCTCAGCCATTTTCTCGATATGTTTTGACCAATTCCACTTCACCATGATTTCTGTCAATAGTGTCCAAATTTATTAAACAAGCAAAGACTATAAGTCATATATTTAACTATGATTTTTATCTTGAAAATTTATATCAGAGGTGAAAACTCAACCAACCTACGAATTTGCAGGGATGAGATGTTATTTTTATTACCCGGTCATTTTTACATTATTCTCTTATTTTAGGCTTTTTGTGCTGTATGTTGTGAAGGTACACAGATGATAATATGTGACAACCGCAATTGTTCAAGGTCTTTCTGCACAGATTGCATGGACAGTTTTGATGGACCAGTAACATCTGAACAGGTCTGTTTTGATTTTCTTGCTTCAAAATCATAGAAATTACAAATGTTCAAGAAAGTCCCAGAACATGCATAAGTAAATTATGTGATCAAAGAATGTAAAGTGCCAGGGCGATCTTCCAATAATGTAGTTACATTGCTGTTTATACAAAAAGTTTTGTTTTTCTCCTTTCCAGGTCTGTAAAGTAGTTTGCGCCTCGAAAGTTAAAGACTAAAATTTGCTCAAAATTTCTAAAGGAATCTTTCAACCGTTCTCTTTCAAAATCAAGAATAGCAATTAGGGGTTACTGTGCAAATATTAGTAGCAGAGAAACAAATTACCTAAGATTTACCAATATTTGAAATTCAAAATGGCCGCCACCCTGCTGTTAACTCTATGGGAAAAATAAAATTTTCAATTTTTAAAAAACAGACTGAAAGTTTGTTTTCTCGCAGGGCTTCAAAATATGAGCCCCGCAAATGGTAGATCAGAAATGAACTGGAAAAGTTTGAGAGTCCGAATATCTGTCTGGTTCCCGAGGCGCATTTTACCTTAAAGCTCCAGACACATTTGCAGTGTAACATTTTGTTCACTTTTGAATGATAATGTGTTAAAGAACTGATTGACCTGCCAATCAATTTGGGAATGAATTAAAAGTTACATCGGCTTAATGATGAATATCAAATAAAAACCAGAATGCAGTCATGTGTATATGCAGTCTGTTCAGGGTTGTACCTGTCTGTTCAGGGTTGTACCTGTCTGTTCAGGGTTGTACCTGCAACCTGTTACTGTCATAATGGCAGTATTTGTATTCAAATGTGAAATCACGTTTTTTACTACCTACAGGCTAGGAAAGAGAATCCATGGCTCTGTTACATGTGTAGACCTGCATGTACTGGTCTGTTACAACGCAGAGAAGACTGGCCAGCCAGATTGTTTGACGTCTTTGCAACTGAAAGGACACTCAAACAATATCCAACACCACAGCTTTACTTTCCCATTTCAGCAGACCAAAGAAGACCTATCAGAGTGTTGTCTTTGTTTGATGGTATTGCTGCTGGTAAGTTGAAAATAAAGGCACCAGGAATTGTCTAAATTGTTTGTTTGTCAAATATTTCAAGAAGCAACACACCCATCAAGATATCTACATCACACTTTAGTGCAGTCATAATGATATTGAAGCAAGAAATAGTGAGAAACCTCTTGCAGACCTTGTGAAGTTTGCTGCCACTGAAGTTCCAAGTGGACTATACCATTATTTTGTAGGGTTGGCTGATGGTTGTGAGTGGCTGAATACGCATACTAATAGAAGGGTGGGACTAACCGTGCAGTAGTAGTTTTGTCAATGTTATACCACCTTTAGAAGGACTGTAAAAAGGTCATTGGACAGTCCGTTTCTTTCCAATTACTGCAAGAATACCACTATCACTGAAGGCCAAGAGACCAGTACCCATTTGTTAAAAAATTTGCCATATTTATTTCTGAAGATGTGAAAGACATATGCACGCCATTCAAATTTTATCATCCTGTAATGTCTTTTGCCAGTTATTGGCACCCCACTTCACACATCCTATAAAAACCTTTGTAATCGAGCAGAACCCTTTTTGCTTTGAATAATACCTGTTCATTTTGGCACCTTTCTTCACACATTCTATTACAGCAGCACTTGTTAGTGTAGTTGAACTTGAACCACATTACGTAGTTCAACTTTGGCAAACTCATCTGTACAATGTGCATGAACATAAGAAAGTTCAAATGATTTTAAATAACCAGTCCCCATGTAGGATTTATTGAATGAGCACATTGTTGTAGTTGAACTTTGGCAAATGTGTTGTCAAGCGGATATTCAGCCGCTCACACCCATTTGGCTCCCCTAAAAAATAGTAGTGCAGTCCACTTGGTACTTCCGTGGCAGCACACTTGACAAGGTCCCCTATTGCTACATGTATATTATAAAACACTTTAACAAGCAAAAGAGAAATAATTTACTATGGCCCCTGATATTGGGGTTGTCTAACTTCAAATGTTGTAAGCCAGTATGACTGAACATTTTCAGTAAAATTTTGTTAGTTGTAGCACCATGAATGCACTAGCACCCCCTGAATGCACTAACATTCCCTGCATTAAACATTTTCAAGTGTAAACATTCTTATAAATCACTTTTTAGGACTCTTTGTAACTGTACACAAAACAAGGGCACAGATTTGGCAGTTGAAGACACAAGTCTTTGTTTTTTCCCATTTACTGCTGATAGTGTCACAGAGAAAGATCTGTGTGGCACATAAATGCTTTAATGTGCTCACCAATATGAAAGGTTACCAGGAACCTAGTTGAAATGGAATGTTAAGATAATGTAGGTAAGCACTGAATTGCCAATTCCCAAGTTTTATGAGCTCCCAGGTACCCTACTTATTGCAAAGCTACCACCACCACCCCCACCCCCACCCCGACGGAGATTGTGAGCTGAGTACATCTCAGCTGATAGCCTGCCCTCTTAACGAAAGCACTTTAAACTTGTCACCATCACTGGATGGGTCAAGGGAATTTTCCCACTCCCACCTTTAGGAAATACAAGTGCTGGATGGACTTGAATGGGGGGCTCGGATTAGCTCACCTGTGTTCCTGTATGCTTTTAAGGGAAACAAAACTGAGTCTGGAATGTTTGTAAGTGGGATAAGTTAAGCCATTCTAGAAAATGGTTTTCCAGCGAGGCTAGAATCTAAACAAATGATCCTACCCCTCAGTACAAAGCAGTGTGCCCTTTAAGGGGAGGTAAGAAAATTTTTTTGAGTCAAACTGAAGAAAAAGTGACTCGCAACATACATGGCACATAAGGATAGAACCGCAAGTCAGCAGTTGTAAGTATAGCGCCCTCTATTGTCAAAAATCTTGATTTCCTGATACTCTTGTGTGAGTCAGTAAGAAGACAATCAAAACAAAAATGGGTGTGCCCTTCCCATCAGACAAACAGCAAGACAAGCTATTATCAGCACGTAGTATCACCGTGGAGACTTAATGAAATGACGTATTCAGATATTTTTTCGCCCAAAACTACAAGGAAATATGTTATCTTTGTAAATAATGAATCCACTGTGATGATAAATTTCCAGAAGTACTTTCTGCTAATGCAGACATCATTAAAGGGGAGGTTCACCATGGCTGATCTTTATATATGTGCTAGCTTTAAGGTTGCTTATACCATAAAAGCCATTTTTACCATTTACAACTCTTGCAATTTTTTACAAAAAGGGGTAAATATATAAAGTGGAAGTTGCGTTTTGGGGCTTCATCAACTTAATGCATTTTGAATCATGTGGTGAAATCTGCAAATTTATATTTTGGGGGGCAATTTTTGCCATTTTGGTTAAAAACTATGTTCCTTAAACACTGCTCCTCTGATAGCTTTGATATCGGTAGACAGGCTCCTTGTGGGTTATCTAATTTATGATGTATTGAAATGATGTCAATTTTTGCCGTATTTGGTCAAAAATTTTTTTTTCTAAAAAACTGCTTGTCTGAAAGCCTTTGTGTATTTGTGTATTTTTGCAGCTATGTTTTGCCATTTTTTGTCAGGCTGCTGAAATGAGCTGTCAATGATTCCCACCTTCTTCAACAACACAGCTGTTACAAATAGTTATTCTCTACATAACAAATCAGAGCTGTGTTGGCCGTTAGGTTACTTGTATGTATAAGTTTTGCTGCCATAGTAATGGTGAGCAATTCAAGTTAGTATTAGAGTCATAAACATTTGATGAATTTAATTCTGTTTTGTTTTTCTAAGGGAAAGTGGCCCTTGAACAACTTGGATTCAAAGTGGAGACTTACTATGCATCTGAGATTGATGAAGATGCAATAAGCGTTGCAAAAGTCCAGCACAGTGATATCAGACATGTAGGGGATGTGTGCCATATAACTGACCAAAATGTAAGTGCTTGTACATGCAGAGGAAGCATGGTGACTTAGTACTGAGCAGAAATCATGTACCATACATACACTAAGTAACTGACACCATCAGACAGTAATTTGTTTTAATTTGCATTGTTTTTATCTTTCCATTGGTTACTGCATGATGTGGACAACCTAATAAAGCCGTAACATTTTGCAGTTTTTCAGACAGAATTCATTACCAGGATTGCCCTTAATTAGTTTAATCAGTGCAGTCTTCATCAAAGTTTACATCAGTGCTGTCGTTATCAAAGGACCGAAAACATTTTACCATTATAGCATTCAGCTTGCAAAGTGGCAATGGATAAATTAGTCTACAGATACCAACCAGCCCTTGTTCAGAGTTCAAGTGTATCGGAATACTATTCATTGCTTTGTTTTACATAACCTATGGACTGAAACAGCCATAATTTTACCCCCCATGCTAAGTGCAATGATATAAAACTTTCATGGAAATCTTCCCTTGGAACCTGCAATGTACAGTACCAACAACGTTAAAGCCCCAGTGCTGCTTACTTTGATGATAATTTCACCATTTGTATTTTGAATGTGAATAATAATTCCTTGTTCTTCTCCCCAAAGAATGTTGATATACAGTATCCAGCTTGTCAACTCAGCCCCTATGGTTGTAAAGTGCATTGTTATTGTTGAAAACTGACTTCTGGTCCGGACTAGAATTCATATGTAAACAATATTCATGCATTTTACACATATAGACGCTAAGTTGACAAGCTAAATAGTGGGTGTTTCAACACTCTTTGGGGAGTAGAATAAGAAGTTGCAATTGATTTATAAAATAAAAATAATGAAAAAACCATCGAAAGTTAGCAGCACTGGGGCTTTAATGACCATAGACTTTATCTATGCTTTCTTGTCTATACTGCATAAAAGCTAGATGAATGGGGCCCGTTTGACCTCCTCATTGGTGGTAGTCCATGCAATGACCTGTCCTTGGCAAATCCTAACAGAAGAGGTATTTACCATCCACGTAAGTTTTGATTTAATTATCACAGTTGTTACGTGCAGAGAAACGAACAAAAGGGTGAACTCAGCAGTTTCCGTTTAAACAAAATTTATTACGAAAACAAAACTAATTGCTAAGTTAGGGACAGAGTACAAGCTTTAAAAGTGTACAGACTACTTATCTCAGCTGGGACGGCAAAGCTCCAGTCTCAGAGTTGTAACAGTCAGTTGGATGAATGAACAGTCCTTTGGCTTGCAGGCTTGAAGCTGCACAAAGACCACAGTATAAATCCAGCGTTGACAGTGAAGGTCTTGAAAAGTCTTGAGAATGACTACTGCTGGAGTTTAGTAACACACAAGAGACACGATCCCAAAAGTCTGACTGGAAGCTGTGCACGTCCCTTTTATAAAGGCATGTAAGAACAATCTAGAACCTTTTATTGACATGCTAATTACTGTTCTAAAATTATCTCCCTTACACAACTAATCAACTTTCCAGAACATTCCAAACATGACTAATTGAATTCAAGGTTGTGAGGTCATCAAGGGCAGTGACCTTGGGAATGTTCTAGACTGATTGAACTCAGGTCATGATGAGTGTGGGGGAAATGACCTACATAACACACCCCCTCTTCAAAAAAGAAATTTTTCAAAGAAAAATCTTTCTTTTACAAATGTAATCTTGAAAAGGATTTAAGTACTCAAATTTTGTTTTACTCTAAAGTAAAATTTCTTGAAAGTGAACAACAATAAAATTTCTTGAAAGTGAACAACAATAACTCTAAATACGAGAAAGACAGTCTGCAATTAAATTGTCTCTGCCTTTGATATGTCTAATATCAAGATTAAACTCCTGTAACATTAAACTCCATCTTAGCAATCTCTGATTTTTGCCTTTAAATTTCTGCAGAAAAACAAGAGGGTTGTGATCAATATAAACCACTATTGGCTGATTTGAAGAAGTAACATAAACTTCAAAATGCTGTAAAGCTAATATCAAAGATAAACACTCTTTTCAATTGTAGAGTAGTTTTCTCTGGGATTTGTTAAATTTGCGTGAAAAATAGCAAACAGGATGATCTACACCATGACTATCCTCTTGCAATAAAACAGCACCAGCAGCCGTATCACTAGCATCCACAGCTAATTTGAATGGCAAAGTGAAATCTGGTGCAGACAACACTGGAGCACTTTGCAGTATGGCTTTAAGTGTATCAAATGCCTGTTGGCATTGCTCTGACCAAACAAACTTTACTTTCTTTTTAAGTAAGTTAGTCAAAGGCTCAGTAATTGTGGAGAAATTTGGACAGAATTTTCTGTAGTAACCAGCCATACCGAGAAAGCGCATCAGTTGTCGTTTGCAGTTTGGTATGGGAAAACTTGAAATGGCACTGATTTTGGCATCAACAGGTTTTACCTCACCCTGTCCTACAGTATGTCCGAGGTAAGTCACCCTCGCCCAACCAAACTCAGATTGGCAAGGTTGACAGTCAACATTGCTTTACTCAGTCTCTCAAAGAACTTCCGCATGAGCTTGATGTGTTCCTCCCAGGTGTCACTATACAGGACGACGTCGTCAACGTAGGCTGCACACCCATCTAGCCCGGATATGACGTCGTTGATCATCCGTTGGAACGTTGCCGGAGAGTTCTTCATTCCGAATGGCATCACCTTGTACTGGAACAATCCGTCTGGTGTAACAAAGGCGGATATTTCACGAGCACGATCCGTCAAAGGGACTTGCCAAAATCCCTTCAGTAGGTCAAATTTTGTCACATACTTGGCTTTTCCCACTCGGTCGATGCAGTCATCAATCCTCGGGATTGGGAAAGTGTCTGTCTTTGTTAAAGTGTTGACCTTCCTAAAGTCCGTGCACATACGATAACTGTGATCTGATTTGGGAACAAGTATGCACGGCGAACTCCAGTTACTTTTACTGGGTTCAATAAAGTCATTGTCCAGCAGGTATTTGACTTCTTCCTGGAGATATTTCGCTTTTGTTGGATTCAGTCTGTATGGATGTTGTTTTACAGGCTTACTGTCCCCAACATCAACGTCGTGATAGATGACGTTTGTCCTCGTTGGAACATCTTGAAACAGGTGTTTATATTCGTGGAGCAGTTCTTTCACCTGTTGTTGTTGTTCTGGCTGGAGGTGTGCCAACTTTGTAGACTCCAGCTTCTCCAGGATTTTCTGAGTTCTGAAGCTTGACCGAGCCCAGCTTTGAGTTTAGAGTATTTTCACTTAAGTCAGTTTCAGTATCACTATCTTCATAATGTTTGAACTGACTGCACTGACAGGCTGAGTTATAGTAGGATTATCCCTATCCAAATATGGCTTAAGCATATTTATGTGACATAGCTGTTTTTGTTTTCGCCTGTCAGGTGTTATTATGATGTAATTTAAATCGCTCAATTTTTTATCAATTAGGTATGGCCCAAAGTAACGAGCATGGAGTGGTTTGCCAGGAATTGGAAGTAGAACAAGAACTTTTTGACCTGGTTCAAACTTCCGTTTTGAGGTGTTTTTATCATATTTGGTTTTCATTGACTGCTGAGATGACTCAAGATTTTCTCTGGCTAATTCACATGCTTTAGAGAGTTTTGTACGAAAATCTGACACATATTGCAAAATATTCAGACAATCATCATCGTCTGCTAGGAATTTCTCTTTAACGAGCTTAAGTGGGCCACGGACTGTATGTCCAAATACAAGCTCAAATGGGCTAAAACCAAGAGACTCTTGAATTGACTCTCTAACAGCAAAGAGCAGAAAATGAATTCCTTCATCCCACTGCTTCTCTGTGTCAAAACAGTAGGTCCTAATCATGTTTTTCAAAGTTTGATGAAATCGCTCAAGAGCACCCTGACTTTCTGGATGATAGGCGGATGACCTATACTGTTTAATGCCTAGCTGATCCATTACTTGTTGAAAAATTCCAGACATAAAGTTGGAGCCTTGATCGACTGGACACATTTAGGGAGGCCAAATAAAGTGAAAAATTTGACTAAAGCTCTCACTATAGTCTTTGTCTTTATGTTTCTCAGTGGTATGGCTTCGGGAACCGAGTTGATGTACACATTATTGTCAGCATGTACTCATTTC
Source organism: Ptychodera flava (assembly GCF_041260155.1). Classification (NCBI taxonomy): domain Eukaryota; kingdom Metazoa; phylum Hemichordata; class Enteropneusta; family Ptychoderidae; genus Ptychodera; species Ptychodera flava. The sequence goes on along the minus strand of NW_027248281.1, from coordinate 3,525,502 downwards.
CTGATCTTGTTTTGGTAGGGGCCCAACACAGTCTATTAGTATCCTACTAAATGGTTCTTGAAATGCAGGAATTGGCTGTAAAGGGCCTTTGGAATGGTCTGATTCGGCTTTCCTACCATTTGACATGTGTGACAAGTTTTAACAGAAATGTGCTACATCCTGCCTGAGATTAGGCCAATAAAAGTGACTGAGAATTTTATGATAAGTTTTCCTGACTCCTAAGTGACCAGCCCAGGGGGTTTCATGGGCCAGGCGCAATATTTCAGCACGGTAGGGCTTTGGAACCACTATTTGATGTTTTATAGCCCAATCGTCATCAACCAAACATCTGGAGGTCTCCATTTACGCATGAGAATACCAGATTTTGTATAATAGGAAACAGAGCTATCTGAAGTTTTACCTTCATCATCTACCCTGTCAAACAAAGACAAAATATCTGGGTCTTTGTGTTGTTCTGCAATGAGATTTGATCTAGAAAATGTCTGACTTTGGTCAGCAGAAGTTTTACTGGAAGTTTCAAATCCACGAGGGATAACGGAATGATCCGTGTCAAACACCTGACTGAGAAAGGTGTCATTTAAGTCACATCTGTGACATTATTTTTGAGAGTATTTTGATTCTCGGAAGTTTTCTTTGACATGGCTCGAGTAATGGCACATGAAGGAAATAAATCGGGTATCTCTTGTTCAATTGGCTCTGGATCCTGATCTAAACTAGGATTATCAGTCACAAGTGGATTAGTAATGACCTTGTCCCCAGCAAGGTCGTTTCCAAGAAGAAGGTGAATCCCTTCAAAGGCAAAAAGGCCTAATACCTAAAGTCACAGGTCCAGAAACAAAGTCCGAAGACAAATAGACATTATGGAGAGGAACAGGAATGTAGTCATTACAATCTACCCCCTTAATAAGAACTTTAGAACCTGAAAATGACTTTTCAGAAAACGGCAGGGTATCTGCCAACAAAAGAGACTGGGAAGCCCCGGTATCTCTTAAAATTTTGACAGGGGTAGCGGAAGAAAAATCACTAGAAAGTGATATAAAACCATCATGAATAAATGGTTCGAAAATACCCATAATGCTATCTTGAGAAGAATTGACCTTGACCTCATTAATTGGGGATAAGAGGGGTTTAACCTCAGAAAATGTGTTGCACACATTATTAGACTCTAATTGAGTTGATGAAGAAATAAAGCCGGTGGGCTTAGATCCACTTTGACCACTTTGACCTTCACGTTTTCTTTTCAATTTGAAACACTCTGACATTAAATGGCCGTCTTTCTTCATAATTACAACAATAAAGAAAGTGTACCGAACTTGTTTGTCAGAACTGTTTGTCAGAAGGAGATTGAGACTTGGGATCTGATGATGTGGAAGTGTTACTTGAACTCTGTGAACTGTTGTCATTTGATTTTCTACTGTCCTTTGAAAAATTCTTGGATAAAAGGACGAGTTAAATTTACCTGCATTGTTTCTGTAGGAAAAGGACTGGGATGGTTTGCTGAGAAATGAAGATTTGTGGGTCAATGAATAATCATCGGCCAAACGTGCAGCAACCTCCAATGTATCTGCCTTTTGTTCATTGATAAACGTCTTGATGTCACTTCTGATGCACCTTTTAAATTCCTCAATCAAAACAAGTTGTCGTAATTTGTCATAATTCTGACTGACCTTTTCCGAAGAACACCAACGATCAAACAGTTGTTCTTTTGTTCGAGCAAATTCAACATAAGTTTGATCCTTCACCTTCTCACAATCCCTAAATTTCTGACGGTAAGCTTCAGGCACCAACTCATAACCCTTGAGAATTAACTCCTTCACAGAATCATAATCTGAAGCCTGCTCTACTGACAACTGAATGTAAATTTCTCTGGCTTTACCCACCAAAGCACTCTGCAAAAGCATAGACCAGGACTCCTTAGGCCAGTTCAGACTCTGAGCAATTTTCTCAAAATGAAGGAAATATTTATCAACATCCTTTTCTTGGAAAGGGGAACTAACCTGAAATGCTTAGTGATGTCAAACTTGTCTGAAGGGAAGAATTTTCCTGACTGTCCAAGCTCTAAACGTTTCATTTCTAATCTTTCCTGCCTGTCTTTCTCTCTCTGTCTTTCTTCCATTTCTAATTGCATTTGTATTTTTTCTTTTTCTAATGCCTGTCTCTCTTTTTCCATTTGTAATTCTAGTTTCTTGATCTCCAAATTTGTCTGCATTCTAATTCTAATTTTCTGAGTTCAGAGGTAGACTCGGGCTCATAATCTTTCAGGGTGGATTCCTCAAATTGGCCTAAATCAACTAGATGTTTGGCAATACGGTACTGTATTTCCCTCTTGCGCATAGATCTTTTGACTTCTACTTTAAGGAAATTGGCCAGTGCAATGAGGTCGTCTTTTCTGAGGGAATCAAATGTGTCCTGATCAAGGTCATCCATTTCCTCTGGTTTAAATTCCGCCATGATTAAATTTCGCTGAGTTCAAAGTATACAGTAGTTTTGAAAAGGCTGTCAAAATGTTGTCAAACGGCTCAAAATATTCGTCTCCCGGACGACCCCCAATTTGTTACGTGCAGAGAAAACGAACAAAAGGGTGAACTCAGCAGTTTCCGTTTAAACAAAATTTATTACGAAAACAAAACTAATTGCTAAGTTAGGGACAGAGTACAAGCTTTAAAAGTGTACAGACTACTTATCTCAGCTGGGACGGCAAAGCTCCAGTCTCAGAGTTGTAACAGTCAGTTTGGATGAATGAACAGTCCTTTGGCTTGCAGGCTTGAAGCTGCACAAAGACCACAGTATAAATCCAGCGTTGACAGTGAAGGTCTTGAAAAGTCTTGAGAATGACTACTGCTGGAGTTTAGTAACACACAAGAGACACGATCCCAAAAGTCTGACTGGAAGCTGTGCACGTCCCTTTTATAAAGGCATGTAAGAACAATCTAGAACTTTTATTGACATGCTAATTACTGTTCTAAAATTATCTCCCTTACACAACTAATCAACTTTCCAGAACATTCCAAACATGACTAATTGAATTCAGGTTGTGAGGTCATCAAGGGCAGTGACCTTGGGAATGTTCTAGACTGATTGAACTCAGGTCATGATGAGTGTGGGGGAAATGACCTACATAACACAGTTAAGATACATCATGTCAGATTTACTAACTGTATAAACATTTCCAACTATAGTCATTCAGACCTATCATTTTCTTCAATTGTGGTTAGCCAGCCCCTTTCATTTTTACCTTTCACATCTCACTGACATTCACATGGACTGGTGAAGCAGGTGTTTGTTCCTTGAAGATGTTTGCTCATCAATTTAATAGTTTACAAAAATCAGTCACCATGGAAACATGTGCCTACCACAATTTGAATGACATTGTACGTTATAGAGGTGGAACAAAAATTGTTTGTAAGCAATTCAGCAAAACTCATTACTTTCATGTATCAGTTGCTGATATGCTACATCACACTACCTATTGAATATTAAGTCTTATATTGAACAATAATTTATTTTCACTTTCAGGTGGCACTGGCATCCTTTTCTTCCATTATTATCGAATTTTAGAAGAACTGATGGAAAGGTCTGAAGGACGGTGTTTCTTCTGGTTGTATGAGAATGTATCAAGCATGAGAACCAAGGACAAGACTGTAATTTGTAGATTTTTGAAGGTAAAGAAAAAGCTAACACTTTGTTGAACCATACTGAATAGTTTGCCTTGCTGGATTAATCTTCTTCATACTTCAATTAATTAATTAATTAGTACTTACTTCCATGTTAGTTAATCAAGCCATGAAGTCAGATATTGCTAAGGATATAATGGTGATATTTTAGAAGTGTGCCTTACTATGCCTGTCCTTCTGTATAGAATTAACCGTAGCTTGCATAGTCATAGGACTATGTTAGGATGTCGTTTGAAATGTACATTTACTGTTTAGAGAGCTGATTTTCAACCAATAAAGTGGACAGGATACTGTACTGGTAAAATATTTTTCTGGCACTGGACCTCAATGTTGTCCAAGTCATAATATCACGAAACTTTTGGTAATTTCAGTCCATGAAGTTCTGTAGAAATTTGTTTGGAGCTTTTGGTGAAAACAATTAAGTACTTACATTAATGCAACATCATTTTTTCTCTCAATGTTTTATTTGATGGACAGTGTGATCCGTTGACATTGGATGCATATGATTTTACAGCAGCTCACAGAGCTAGGTGCTACTGGGGTAACTTGCCAGCTATGGACAGGTATGTCATAAATGACAGTTTTGATTCATTTTGAGACTCAAGTGACAAGTATGAAGAATAGCAGGTCATCTGTGTGTGTGTGTGTGTGTGTGTGTGTGTGACAAACATACTGAAATCCAGTTCACCATTAAATCATTGCTTTACCAGACTTGTCTTTCTTAATCATTGAACTTTCTGTTAACACGCAGGATTGGTAGGAATGGTAGTAACCCAATAATCAACACATATATACCTAATCTTCACTGTATTATATGCAAAAATTACATGACATGTTGAAACATGTAATATACTTATTGTTGAAGAAAAAACTCATTTTCAGAATGACAAATGGTTAAGATTCTGTCAAGATGTGTTTTCATCTTGGTTGGTTTAGATGGCGGCAAAAAATATTATACAATCGTTGATATCTGCATAAATACAGAATGATGAATAAGTCGGCATGTATAGGTATTGAGGGTGAGGTACAGCACAAACTTGAGATATGTAGTCTGGAAACAATTACAACAATTATACTTCTGCTGTCCAGGATGACAGTGGATAAAATCTACATACCTTAATTTTGATAAATAAATCTATAAAAAATGTGAGTTCTGATAATGGTATGCATTCTACTCATAAAAAAACATATTGAAGTCAACTCTCTCTTTGTCAACTTGATGAACACATACAATGTTTGATTTTTTCAATTATTCAAAAGTTGGTAGATGGTATTTATTCTCAGAAACTGACTGGTTAATATGTTTATGGCTGACATCATAAAAATATGTCATTTTTAAGGGAAAATACTGTAAATGACATTTCATGGTTGTGTTTATGTAAAAATTAACCCTTAAGCGCAAAAGTCAATTTTTGTTGCCTTTGTAAAATATAATCCTAGACAATTCTTTTTAGATCCAGACAATTATTTTTTCATATTTTACCCGAAATTTTGATCAAAAGCTGTAGCCATTGAAAATTGATGTCCATTTGGTCCAAAATTATCATAAGAATCTCTGAAAAATTCATAAAAATTTGTAAAATGTTGCACTAAAATTTTGGTGGGAAAAATTCAGCACTCAAAGGGGTAATCATGTCGAAGCACTTTTTTAGCATCTTTACCTTTAAAATTTCTGTTTCAGGCCATGCCTAACAACTGCATCCAAATCCATGGAACTGGATGGCTGTTTAACAGGTGTACGTGGTAGTTCACGAAAGACCACTGTAAGCAAACTTTATTTATTGTAACTCTAGTGAATTATCTTCATCATCGTCACCCCCATTTGCAATTAATCATCATTACATCCACATTTGGCATGTTAGACCACACTTAATGACAAATATTGCTCAGATTCTTTTCTTGGAATTTTTGGACACCGTGGTGCTAAGCACCAAAGGTGTCCCTTGTCGCCACAATGTCTGTGTGTGTGTCCGTCTGTCCGTCCGTCCGTCCGTCCGTCTGTCCGTCCGTCCGTTGACAGATTTTGTTCCACTCATAACTTAAGAACCCTTAGGTCCAATGTCATGCAATTTGGTATTTGGTATTATCATGATGAGACTTAGATCTGATTAGATTTTGGTGGGTGTGGCTTATTAATTAATTGCTCATTTGCATATTTTATGACTTTTTTGCCATAGGGCTATATCTCAAGAAATATTGAACCAAATTTGATGTGACTGTACACGTACTTAATTAGTCCCCACGGACACCGTCCGTCCGTCCGTTCACGCAGATATCTCAGACATGCCCAGGTCAATTTCTTTCAAACTTTGCATAAGGATAGTACCCTACCCCATACAGAAGCATGTCGATTTGTTTTCCAATTCGATCAAATTTGGCCGTGTAAGAGGACTTTTTAGTTTTCACCTCCATAGACTCCCATGTATAAGGCAGTCTCCATAGACTCCCATGTATAAGGCAGTCCATAGACTCCCATGTATAAGGCAGTCCATAGACTCCCATGTATAAGGCCAAGAAAAATAAAAATTTAGTTTCTCATCGTATTCATATCGCAAAAAGGATGCAGTGACACAGTTTTTAGTCCCCACGGATGAAGTCCAGGGGGCTTATAGATTGGGTCATGTCCATCCGTGATTCATCCATTCACGCAGATATCTCAGATATTTTGACAAAATGTCATGTGACCTTGGTGACCTTGGTGACCTCAAATATATATATTGTCCATAACTCAGTAAACACAAGTGCTACACCCTTCATATATGGTATGATGGGACAGCCTATGACGCCACATGTTGTACCTCATTAATTATGCACATATCTAATTTTGAGCAAGCCAATAGAGCTAGAGGTCTGATTTTCGGTATATAGGGAGAACTTAGCAATACAATTTTTTTGACAAAATGTCAAGTGACCTCGGTGACCTTTGACCTCAAATATACATATTTGTCCATAACTCAGTAACCACAAGTGCTACACCCTTCATGTATGGTATGATGGGACAGCCTATGACGCCACATATTGTACCTCATTAATTATGCGCATATCTAATTTTGAGCGAGTCAATAGAGCTAGAGGTCTGATTTTTGGTATATAGGGATAACTTAGCAATACAATTTTTTTGACAAAATGTCAAGTGACCTCGGTGACCTTTGACCTCAAATATACATATTTGTCCATAACTCAGTAACCACAAGTGCTACACCCTTCATGTTTGGTATGATGGGACAGCCTATGACGCCACATATTGTACCTCATTAATTATGCGCATATCTAATTTTGAGCGAGTCAATAGAGCTAGAGGTCTGATTTTTGGTATATAGGAATAACTTAGCAATACAATTTTTTTGACAAAATGACACGTGACCTCGGTGACCTTTGACCTCAAATATACATATTTGTCCATAACTCAGTAACCACAAGTGGTACACCCTTCATATATGGTATGATGGGAGACCTTATGATGCTTCATACTGTACCTCATGAATTATGCGTATATCTATCAAACACTATCCATGAAATATCTACACATCTCCATAATACATACTGATGACCCACGGTGTCCACTCAAGTCTCACTTTGATTTGTTATGTCCTAGGTACTTTAGTCAAAGATAAAAGCCGAAATTGTTAGAAATGTGTTGTGTGAATTTAATGTGACAAAGTAATCTGTGTTACATAGGCTGGAAACATTTCCATCAGAAACACCTTGTAAATCAATTTTAGATGAATATATTATCTGTGCCCACCCAATACAATACTAGATACACACTACCTTTTTCATGACCTGACTCACCAGTTTACAAAGATCCGAACAGTGACCACTAGATTCAACTCATTGGAGCAAGGAAAAGCTAGGCAGCTGCCTGTTTCCATGGAAGACAATCCTGACAGAATTTGGTCCAGGGAAATGGAAACGTATGTACTGTCATAGTTAACAATCAGAATTTGCCATATCAACAGTAGAAACAGATCGTGAAACTGACTATAATAGCACAAGATAATACCATGAAAACTTTACAGCAATCACATTTCAACATTTGTCTATTTTGATGATACACAGCAGTTTGTAGATTCATAAATGAGATTTTTAGCTTATGCATATCAGAAAAGCAATATCAAGACACAAAGAAAATGGCAGTTGGTTAATAGTGGATTCTCATGGACCTATTATATCGCTCACACACTACACTTGAAAATTATTTATTGTCATATTGGTCAATGAACGGTGTTCTTTTTTTAACAAATGTATAAAAAAATGTGTATTGCAAATTTGTTGAAGAATACAGAAGTTTGACAACAAGCATACCGCACTTAGATGTGAGTGTGATGAAAAGCAACAAGGCATGGTACAATGACTGTGTATATCAATTTGATAAAAATACCCATTCAAGTTGAGTTTGCTTCTAGTTGCTAATAGATTGATATATAGCAGGTGCCTTGACGTGTTCACACTGTTATAAACATCCAACATTACTTTTGGATTTTGTGAAGGAAGTCAATGTACTGGCCATGGCTTTGTCTTTTTTGTTTTGTACTGTTGTTTGTACTACTGTTTCTGTGTGTCAAATCTTGAGTATGTAAACACAACAGCTATACTACTAAGGTTCTTGGATATTTCTTTACTTACTCTCTCTATGAATGTTTTCAGTGTCTTTGGATTCCCAACACACTATACAGAACACGAAATTTGAGCACAGCTCGTCGTCAACAGTTACTTGGCAAATCATGGAGTGTTCCTGTCATCAACATCTGCTATCTCCTCTCAAGGAATACTTTGCTTCTGGTAAAGATTAGAAGGAGTGGCATTCTGCCAAAACATTGATAAGATAGAAGTTACAAGGATACAAACATCATTATTTCTTTCTCATTTGTTATGCATATTTTACTTGACTTTGTAGGTTTTAACTCTTTTGATGTGACAGTGTGTTAGTTTCTTAGCATCACCATTGTCAATATTGTTCTTCACTCAGTTCAGTTTACTAAGGAGACGTCACCAGTGAAGTGTTACTTCAGTTGAAAATTATTCCAGATTTAATCAGTAGAGTTCAGGTTGACGATTTTTACAGTCTGTGTATGTATAAAACTTATCGCTTTCAACTTAATACAGATTACTGCAAATGACATGTACAATCATTATTTCCAGTAATGATGTTGTCCTGTATTGTAACAGTTCCTTTGGAAATTGTGTTACTAGAGCTACACATTGCCTGAAATGATTCTGTTTGATAATGGAAAGAGTTCTAATTGGTTTAAAAATTTGATACAAATTATTCTAAGCGGCAAGTGGAAACGTTGTCCAGTTCTAATTTTACATGTCAACAGAGAATACTGAATAGTATTTGTTTTTGCAGTTGTATGTAGAGTTGTCATTTGATTTCTGATCATTGCCAAATACAATATTACAGCAATGTTTTGTTCAGCAGTTTTATTACAGTGTATGTATCTTGAGACTTTAAAACACTGGAGGTCATACAGAACAACTTGAGCCATTTGCTTGAAATATGCTTCATTCTATGTGGACAGGTTCTTGTAGTAACTTTTTAATTATAAATAAAGATTTTTAAGAAAGGAATTTAGAGATGACTGCAGTGAGTATTTGAATATCTCCTTGCTTGTGAAAGTTCAAATATGAATGTCAATCAACATTCATTTATGATTTTGAAAAAAGACAAAAATTTGAACAAGACAAATTTAGATAGAGTATCAATAGTATGTCTATTATTCCATCTTTTGACTGTGGCTTATCAAAGTTACATGTACAGAACACAATGTATTAATCCACTTATCATGTGTGTAAAGTCTAGTTACAAAGTCATTTACTGGTAATCTTTCCGGCATTATATTTATATAAATACCTGTATATTATTTGCAAGACATCTTCAGAAGCATTTTCAATGCACAATGTTTTAAAGTGGCACTTGCAAGATGTTCTCTGTAAACATAGTAGGTAACCTGAATCTCACCAATATACTGCCGAATATACAGCCAAGTTTGATCTGAACTAGAAAGGATCCAATAATCCTGCATTTCATGTTAACTGGCAAAATACTCTGTTTTAGGGCAGTATGCGCCTCAAAGTGAAAGACTTAAAAATGTTTGCTCAAACTTTTCTGTATGAGACTTGTAACCATTCTCTTCCAAAATTAACATTAAACATTTGAGGTCACCATGAAAAATTTGGGACTAACAAAACAAATTACCCAATATTTTGTTACATTTGAAATTCAAAATGGCTGCCACTCCTGTGTTAGCTCTATTGGAAAAAATTGAATTTTGGATTTTCGAAAAACTAAGATAGTAAATTTTTTTCTTTCTCCAAAAGCTTAAAAATGAACCCCCACAAGTGTAAGATCACACAAGAATTGTAGAAGGTTGAGTGTCCGACTATCTGTCCATGAGGCGTGTTCTACCTTAATTTTCGTATCAAATCAAAGTGCATTGACTGCCTGACAACGAGACCAGTAACAAAACCTATACACAGCAGGTGGACATGTGTGACACCATGTACCATCACAGACAAAGAAAAGACACTGTGTGCCATCACAGACAAAGAAGGCCTGTGAAATGCGACACTATACCTCACCTCTAAATTATCATATGGTAACTGGTCCATACTCCATGAATCCAGATAAAAAGGATTCTATTTGGTATGGTGAGGAGGATAACTCTGAATATCTCATGTACCAGGAAGCCTGGCGTTCATTGGTGGAAAACTGCTGATTGCTGCAAGATAAAATATTTGCTGTTAACTTTCCTTGAGTGATCTGTGGCTCAATGGCCTATACACACACACATACACACACGCTTATGGGTTTCAAGTAACGGGTGGGAAATTGTTCGATACCAAATATCTATCTATATATATATATCTATATATATCTATATATATAGTGTGTGTACGTATATATATATATAATATATATATATATATATATATATATATATATATATATATATACACATATATATATATATACACACATATATATATATATATATACACACGCTTATGGGTTTCAAGATAACATGGTGGAAAGTGTTCGATACCAAAGCAGAGCTAGATAAATTACAATTTAAACCAGTAAAATCACTTTACCACTACAAATTTGTTTCGTATAGTCAGCAAAGGCTGGCTACACTCATCTGGTGGTTGTATCAGACCGATGAAATCAAGGTACGAGCTTGCAATGTTATCTTGGAAAATTAGATCCTTAAAGAAACTCATTTTGTTTATCGCTTTTGACACATGGACTCACAGAAAATATGTGTGTATCAAATGGTACCATGTCTTTACATAATTTTACCATTTCTTATCTATTGTTTTTCATTCTTTTCAATTATCTTTGTATCATTTCGTAGCTGCACTAACTGCTTCAATACATCCCCCCAAAATGAGAAGACCTTCTTCCTCTTCATAGAGAAACCCCCTAGTAGCCTTCAATTTTTGAGTGCCCGATGATTCCTCCTTCCCCCCCCCCCACCTTAAATAATGATGGCTACCTTACTGTACCTATCGCCCAGCACAGTAACACAATTGACAAAATCAGTTTTGCATCTTTAATAAAAACAGTTATGTTCTTACAAGATCTCCTTACATGTACTTGGATCCGAAGATAGCAACTTTACAATATTAATGATTTAGTTTTCAGAAATACAATAAAGCACCATTGATACGGTTACAGTGTGCCTCACTTCAAAGTCATTGATCTTTAGCTTCAAAATTCCAGAATCAACGTTTCATCGAGACAATATATTCATTTAATTTAAAGCAGCATGAATTATAAATGATGAGTGAGATCATTACAACTGTCCATACAAGGTGTCAAGTATAACATAGATGATAGTCTGTCCAGCGACTTATCAAACATGCGAGCCATGGTCAAATTTCAGCCTGTGTACAGTAAGTTTGATCCATTCAACTGCGTTTACAAATAATATTCTACAATTACTGCTACCTTACTTTTAAGTTGAAACTTTAAAACCTTTGGAGGTTTTTGCGTGGCATGTTTCATGGCTAACACTGAAATTGCTCTAAGGCAATGTACTTCATATTAAGGGAAAGTTCCCGTTTTGAAATGCGCCCTCTACGGCTTTGTAAAATTTTACGTTTGCGATTTGTTTGTAGATCTTGACTGTTGTTAAGTAGGCTGTTTCATTGGTTTTTCCTTTGTAAGTATCCTTGCTGAACTTTTATCAATTCTAGCTCCCATTCATTCTTAAGCCAGTAAACATTATCAGTGATTACTGCTCTGTTTGGAGACTCCTGGGAGTCATCTTACCCTCTCTGAAGATAAAAAATCTGAACTTAAAAATAAAGCTAAACTATGCGCTGCATTTTGAAATAATAGTGTCTTACGCGAACCTGACTTTTAGCCGTATTACAACTGTCGGCATGCACTTTTACAATACACTGTCGTCTATTGATCGTACAGGTTCATCATGTAGAGAAGCGAGATCTACATTGAATTTTCTGCTTAGATCTGGTATAGATATATAAATGGACTTATTCCGATCTTAGAGTAGAAGTTTTGAAAATTTATTTTCCCATAACTTGATGTCATCGATATAATGCAAAAAAACTCAAGTTTTACCGACAAGAACTGCCTCAGACATTGTTGTGAGTACGCTCGGTTTGTACTCAATGTAGGTATTGTGTCGCGTTAGGGACTGGACAGAATTTTCAAAACACCGCTGCGTCAAAAATAGTGACCCTTCAAAAGTTGTTGCACAAAAATTAGTGACCCTCCCCCTTTTAGGCTTATCCGTGCATGAAAATAAGTGACCCTCCCCTGTTACTCGAAGCATTTAGTAAAAAGACGTGATATGATACAACAAGAAAGCCACTGCAGCTTTATTAGCCTGAAGATTTGGCCTTTGATTGTTATTATTATACAGGTGTACTGAATGAAATCTCTGTTTGGATCCCTGAAACATGACGATATAAAAGCAAATACATGTGATGGCCTAAACGCATGTGTGTACAAGTCAGCATTGTTATTGTTGAAAGTTGCATTCCATTTCATTTCATACAAGAATTCCTTTGTCAACCAAAATACGCCCACAGGCAGCAAGACATGCAAACAACTGGCAATTTTGACAAGAAATTGAAGCAGATACACAGCATCAAAATACTGGGAAAATGGCAAAAAGGTCAAGCTGATGTGCTCTTCTATGACCAAACTTAGTCCCCATAGAAGTTTATTGACCAATAGGCTGTTGTTCTTCCATATCTTTAGAGAAGGACTGACTGAAACTGTACAACTGGATCATCTAATGGGTCATATTCTTTATTTTTGTCTGCCTGACTAATATCATTATCAGATGAGTTCCCAACTTCCCTCCATATTCCATCTCCTTTTTGATAAACACTACACTCTGTAACCTCCACAAATGTAATAATCTCCACAAATGTAATATCAACCACAATTGTAATAAAATGCACCCATAAATGTAATATCGCCCATAAATGTAACAAAAATCAACCATAAATGTAATAAAAACACCAACCACAAATGTAATAAATGGTAACCATAAATGTAATAAAAAAATCACCCATAAATGTAATACTTGTCAACCATAAATGTAATAAATCTATTTTGTCGTTGCAATTGAGGAATTAGCCCTTAAATATTGATCTATGTAATAAGGAAAGCAACTCAACACATTATTCATTTCTTAATTGTTTGCGTTTAGTGTGTTTTGTATATTTGAAAGTGTATTTTACGTTTCCCTGTTTTGTGTACAGAACTGATTGGCCATGGCTAGACACAGCTGTAATCTGAACGTCAGTGCAGTCTCTACTCCAGAGTGGGGAAGACTGTATAACACTACGATCCTTTAACGCCGTTTTTTCGAAAATTGCCGTACTTTCTTAATCAATCTCCTCAAATTCGTCTTCAGTGGATAAATTGTGTGGAATAATCGATAGATTGTCTGTATTCCTATGTTGTCCCATTTGAAGTTTGTTCCTTCACTAGGGATGCCAGGATGTCTAATTTTGTTCTACCTTAAGGTAGTGTTCGTATTGTTTTTTACTAGATTGAAATATATGTTCTCGTCAACATGTTTTGTGTCGTAAGTTTCTGTTATAAGGTTTTATATTCTGTTGTTTGTTCTAAGTCTTCTGTTGTAAACTTTGTGTGGTATCACTGGTTGACGAGTTATTTGACGCTTCCTTATATGTAATTATCAGTGTCTAGAACTGCTGTTTCACTTCCATTATCTAACGGTTTGATCAGTACCTCGCCGTTTTCTGATGCGTTCTCAAAGTATTCTATTCTGTGTTTCGGAAAGGAAACCTAGTTTCAGGAAAGTATGCAATAACATTACACTAGTCTTATTAAAGTTATTATTTACTCAGGGCATTGATAAACAAATGATCACATATGCAAGTTCAAGTTTATTACATTTATGGTTGAGTTTTATTACATTTATGGTTAATTTGTTTATTACATTTGTGGTTGCGCGTTGTTACATTAATGGTTGACTGTTTTATTACATTTGTGGTTGATTTTATTACAATTGTGGTTGATATTACATTTGTGGAGATTATTACATTTGTGGAGGTTACACACTCTCCATTGGTCCTTTTTTCCTCATAAAATTCACCAGTGCGTTCTCCAAACTACAAACACCTTTACTGACACGCTCCATCACATCATTTTGCTCTACGCATGTGCAAACCATCAGGAACAACCCTCTCCTTCTCCCTGCTCGCCTGCTGGACTCGGACACACACACACACACACACACACACACACACACTCTCTCTCTCTCTCTCTCTCTCTCTCTCTCTCTCCATTTTTTTACGATAATACGGGCCTCAAAGTCACGAATAAGGAAGTCTTATACTTTTGCCAAAACTTTCCACGAGGTAACAGTAAATCATAATCTTTACACAGCCAGGCATTAAAAGTTAGTGTCACTTTGCAAAGGTTTGAATGGGAGAAACAGATTACCTAAAATTTACCAACTCAAAATGGCGCCTATATCCTGACTTAACTCACATGAAAAATTAAATAAGGGAATTTCAAATAAACAAGATAGTGAAAACTTCACTCACAGCAAAGGCTTAAAATAAGTACACACAAGTGGCCATACCAGGGATGTTTTTTAAAATAAAATTCTAGGGTCCGAATATATCTGTACCAGATGCGTATTCTGCTTTGAATTGTTGATTCTATAGGAAACTCGTGAATGTATTATTCAGATTAATGTGAAGTTAAAATTCTTCCATACTTCAGTATTGTGTATCATTAAATATGCGAACTAGCTGACAGTAAACATGTCTTTTACTATTGCTATACCTTTGTATCTTTAATATATGTGACAGGTTTCATCGACTTATGCCAAGTAATCCGTAATATAATTAACGTGTCCCATAATTGTTGAAGTTCGTGCAGTATGCAAATTAGCAATATCATTGACACTGAATGTAAATGACCATGAAAACTATCGTACGTTGCTACCATTAATATCCATAGCAAGATTCATCAATCTGATGCAGTTTTTTCTGAGAATAATTGGAATAATTTAATAGTGAAATTAGCATTAATTATGCAAGTGGGGCAAGTTGAAAACCAATTCGTTCTTTCCATTCTTGAGACATCGATGACAATGACTGATACACAGACAAACAGAGATAGACAGAAATCAACATGAAATCAGTTCCCAGGTGAAAACACGGGAGCTAAAAATCAGAAAAGATAAAGATTTATGCCGTCTCGATCTTCATGATATGCAATAAACATGCAACGTATTCTGTACCGTACGGGACGAGTTACTGTGAAAACCACTTAAGAATGGACGATAAAATTGATCTAAAATGTTAGCACGTTTGTGCAATTGGTTTGTAAAGTTGTTCCAAAATTTGCCTCAAGAGTTGTACTGACTAGTTGTAACTGTGATGAAAATCAAAGAGCTTTTAATACCTATAACAAAACACACCAGAGAGTACTGCTGTGCGGTGCACATCGTATCTACACTGAGACTCATATTACATTCCTTACCAATCTGAGTTATTTTGTATCAAGTCAGAGTCAAGTTGAGACTCTTGTCCCTTCAGCGTCCCTTCAAAAGTTTTTACAAGAAAAAAGTGACCCTCCCAAAATTTACATGAGCAACAAACAGTGACAATCTCCCTATGTATAACAATCCACATCAATAATATTTAGACCCTTTCTATTGCGACCTTCGCAGATTTTAACTTTAAATTGACCCCATTCGCATCAATAGTTACATAGGTAGGGTTCCCATGCACCCCATGATATATTTTTTTAACCTACATTTTTGTAATCCTTAGGGTCTATATTTCATGGATTTTGATGTTCCCAAAATCAAATAGTGTCCCATCGGGTTCATCTTGGCGCCATCTTGGATTTCAACAATGGGTTAGGGGTCACGTATTTACCGCTCGACGGAAAAAGAAACAATAAAATACTATAAACTTACATTTTTAGAAAGCCAGATCATGGCCTTTTCATTGATATATAACTTAATAGGGTAAATTTATATTCGAACGTCGATTAGACTTTATATCGGCCATTGACCGTAAATCGTAAAATTTGCTAAATTTCACACCCAATAATTAAGTTCCCATTCCTCCAAACATTTTTTCATATTGTATTATATATTTTTTGGAAGAAATTAGTGCAATAAACAAGAAAAACCACATTAAAAGTATGTGTCTTGAGATTTAGTGGGTGAATGAGTTGTTTTCTTATTACGCGGTATGCCACATATCCGTGTGTAACATAAGAGGTAGGGGTAATGTTTCCCTTTCTGTTTCGAATCATGAATAATGAAACCATAAAAATGTTACATATTTTAAAAGTTCTGTATCAGACCTTTCTAAAAATATATAGCGTGTTCGAAATAATCGGTGGCAATGGTGGCATTTGCCACCAAAAACTGTCAATCTGCCACCAAAATTTTTTTCTGGTGGTATTTTTCTGCCACTAAATTTTGGGTCATCATGTCATCGATCCTACGGCTTGAATGAAGGAACACTGAAGGAACACGCATTGTCTAACGTCGGAAAAACTCATTAGCAAAAAAAACCCAAACTAATTGCGACATTTTGGCATGAATGAAAACATAGCGTGAATCCGAACTTGTGATTGGCTAATCTCCATATCGATGACAGCAGCTTTTGTACACTTGACATGTTGTTGCCCTCTGTGATAGCCACATATGCAGTCATATGGCACAAGATAAAAGCATTTTGTGACATTTTGAAAACAAAGCCAAACTGCAGCCTGCATGAATTAAATAATAATAAATACTTGCAATAGCCAGTACAGGGCTCAAAAATTGCTATCGCCCGACGCCCGTGGCTAGTGAATTTTGTGTTCGGGCAAGTAAAATCAATATGCTTCCCGTCCGACGGGCAAGTGCACCAGCGGTTGAATTAACCTCCATGAATTAACTAAGCCCTGGACAATTCAAGCTTGAAAACGTATTTCATTATGTCTGTAAACGCCTACAATCATTGTAAGTCCTTCAACTCCCCAAAGTTTTTCTGAAAACCCTTGAAAATCCGCCCGACATCGCAAAATAATCATTCTTGCTGTTGTAAAACACAAAAAGTCGTAAAAATAGAGTTTTGCGACATGTTCTCTCCGACGACACGGATCGGAGTGAACTCACTATTTTGTATGTGTGCCGTAAAGTGGTATGCTCTTGACAGTGGTTGCCATTATCTCTTTGTGCAAGTGTACGAGTCGTATGACAGTCAATCGGCTTGATGCGATAGTGTAATTGCACCATGTGCTTGGTAAATGGATGTAAACTTATTCGAAGCCATGGATCTCAGCAATGCTTCCTGTTCAACGTAAATCAACACCCAGTTGAAAAAGTTCAAGTTTACATCGTAGTCGAACGGGCTCAGTCGACCATGGAGGCCACATATTGCAGCTACGTAGTGCGTGAGATGCAGACAGTTTCAAATTACGTGACCTTGGTTTTAGGGATCAGCTCTCACTTACAGAAAACAAATCTGCACTGAAGAGTAACGAAAACGAAACTTGAATCTGCTCTCTTGACGAATACATTTATCAAAATAAAACTTTGAAAGACTGCTGTGCTCAGTGAGCAAACATGTAAACAGGTAAAAGGGTTGCAGATGTACCGTACATGTGCGTATGCATTAGCAGATAAACACTAGCAGAGCAGTTGTTTGTGATCTCAGCTTGATAATAAAGAGCAGCAGCCAGCCATGCACATTGTAAATCACACAATCTTATCATCCTTATGCAAAGATTTTAATTTGGATTAGGTTGAGTGGAAAAATTCCAAATTCAAAGATGTTTTCTAGATGGCCAAATCTACAGAATAGACTAAAGTATTCTCACATTTCTTCTGCGACATTTCAGATTTGGTAATAGTCCTTCATTTTAACAAGATGTAGTTCATGTTTGAATCTGTTTTTTCCCTCTTTGAATTCCTTCATATGGCCAAACTCTTGCTCTCTGTTACAAATTTGGTACAATTATTAGAAATTTAGGGCAAGTAATTTTCCTCTTGGGCAAGTAAAAATGAAATTCACGTGTCCCACATTTAGTAAGTTTGAAAAATGTTTTCAAGGCCTGCAGTACGGGTTGACTTTTTGTGATGTGTACTCACCATATTTTCAAGAATTTATAAATTAGAATGAGTATGTGGCAATGACAAAATGTTGTATTATACCAATCACATGATGTGTTAAACTGCCACCAGATTTTTCATAATTGCCACCTGATTTTATATCCGGTGGCAAACTTTTGCCACAAGAAATAAAAAAGTATTTCTATCCCTGATATAGACTCATGGGGAAAATTGCATATTTAAAAGTTACAAAGCTTAAACCTGTCAGTTTGTGTCAATTTTAAGTGATTTTTAAAACAAAATTATAATATAAGGGGTAGGGATAATGTTTCCCGTTCTGCCTTGAACCATGAATTATGAAACCATATAATGTTATACTGTTTGAAAGCTCTGAAATAGGCCTTTCCAAACATGTATAGTTTTATTGGGAAAAGTTGCATATTTGAAAGTTACAAAGCTTAAGCCTTTCAGTTTGTGTCAATTTTAAGTGTTTTTGAACAATATGCACAAAACAGTTAGTCCGTTGGCCAGGTATCGAAATCATCCCCTCTAAGGCATTTTACCCACTATGATTTTCTGTTAGCTAGTATTCTCAGCTGTCATAATCTGCTTATTTTCCATTTAACTGATGGTGTGTAAGAGTGTAACGACTTGTTTGTGAAGGGCTGTCACGCCCTCAGTAGTAAAATAGGAATGGGTTAGGGGTAACATATTTACCCCTAGTCGGAAAAAACCCCCAAAAAGTACCATAAACAATACATTCTTAGAAAGCCCAGATAATTCCCTTACCTTTGGTATACAACTAAATGGGGATAAATCGATATTCAAACATCGATTAGATTTTATATCGTCCATGAAATGTAAATTGTAAAATTTGCTTAATTTCAAACCCAATAATTAAGTTCTTGTTCCTCCAAACAATTTTTACAAGGTATTTATATATTATTTGAAAGAACTTAATGCAATAGAGAAGTAAAAAAAAACATTAAAAGTGTGTATCTTGAGATTTATGGGGTGCGTCGATTGTTTTCCTAATATATGGTATGCCGTACATCCCTCTATAATATACATTTAAGGGATAGTTTTATGGGTAAGTTTCCTCTCTTTCCAAACGCAGCGAATAAGGAAGCCACATAAATATCTTTAGGGTCAATGCTTGAAGATACCATTCCCACCGGCATGATCGAATCAGAGAGTCTAGATTGATCTAACTTTCGAGCTAGATCAGCCATCAGCAGCTGAGAAAAAATAAGTCAACATAATCATCAGAGTCAAGTGAGCTAGACAACGGCTTCACACATTATACTCCACAGTGAGGATATTCTTACACAATTCAAAAAAAATAAACGTTCAAAAGCTTCGTTAAGGCATTGTTCGCGATCCCAGGGACGGGCATGGCTGGTTGCGTCGTGGCAAATGCAAAATATTAGTCATACTGATCAAGGTGTAATCAAGTAATAGTTTATTTATTGATTGGGAAAATCCTAATCCTGATAGTAATGATGGAATATAAACTTTGTGAAAAGTTGAGAAAATTTGCAACTTCTTTGATTTGTATGTTTTACATTGCATGTTGTACAGTACTGCATGAACTACATGAACAGTTCATACATTGGGCAAGTATTCTGTGCTGTTCTTTCATAGTTAGGTCCCCGCAGTCCGAGATAAGTCTTTCTATAGTGTCAACCATTCTCTTCGATTACTGTAATCTACTCCAATAAATTCCCACTTAACTCATTTGTATGATTACAGGGAAGCCTAAGCCTATCTCTTACAATCTAAGATTTGAGATATTTGACAACAACATGTATGCAATTTTCATAGTTTTCATAGGCCTAAATAACACACAGAAGAAAGTCATACTCATGTTTTGTCCAATTGAAAGTCAATTTTCACCGAAACAAGTAGAGGTGGCCACCTGTAGGCCAAATGAGAATTAATATCAGCAAAGATGGATATTAATTAAGCCTTTCCCATTTCGGATCCCAGTTACTCATACAACCAAGAGTATCGAATGTGTTGAAACCTAAGTGGTCCCTATTCAGTACCACGCAGCCTACAGGTACACCCCAAAGAATACTTACCAGGCCAAAATACCGAGTGTTGAATTCCTTCAAAAGTGGCAACACCTGGAAAGACACTGCGGCAACAAATTTATCACCCTGATCTCTAACTATTTACCTCTACACCCAATAAAGCACCGGGACTCAAGACAGTTGTGCATCACAAACTTAAGAGAGCGATCGAATACACTCGCTTAACAGAACGCAGGATGGATGCTGCAAAGACGATTCTTCAAATAGGCAAAAAGAGGCTAAAACAACACAAACATTCACAGCAACGACGATAGGTCGGGTTTTCTTCCTATACTACGGTACAAAACCAAACCAAAGGGTCTTTCAAAGGCCACCAGCACTTTCCCGCTCGAACTGGACTGGAATCATGATCAGTGCCAAGTTTGGTTGGGCCAGAGTAACATAGACAGAGTAGCACACTTGCATGCCTTTTGTTCCATGGTCGTCTCGGTAGACTATTGGCTTTTCATATTAAAATGAGCTCCAAAGGTGTTAAACTTTTTGGAGGTTTTGTTTGTGGTTGATGATTACACGAGATTATGCGAAAATACGACGAGATGGCATCGTACTGCCAGTCGCGTAGCAACCATATTTACTTTGTGAGCTCTCAGGCCAGAAACACTGCTTCACGCCAATCAAAACATAACACGGCAGCAGTTTCATAACATCTCCTTCCTTGACGCACCACAGGCGACCCATTAAGTATTACTGAGTTTTTCACAGTTTTCTCTATCATTTTCTCTTCTTTCTTCATGCTCTCAATGATCACAGTAAATAAAATAAATGGTTATATAACCTAACCTAGACTCTGTGACTCTTTATTTATTTTACACTCCATTACAAGGACGTATATCTCTCATACACACATGTTGAGATTAATTAGTCAACACAACTAATTATGCTAATCCGTGGACTTATCAGAGGTTAGTCAACATCGGAAAAGATAGTGATGTTAATGAAAAAGGGGTACATCAGCTCAAGAAATGGAGCTTGTGGAAATAATCCTGACTTGTTATTACTTTGGGATGAACAAAAGAAAATGCTACAGACGAAAGGTGCAACTGGGAGGAGATGGCATCCTAAGTAAGTGTCAATCTTTTAGTCTTTATGTCAGTCTACGGCCCAAGTACAGTTTACACAGAATGGCTACCTAATTATAAACCCAACACAAAGTTCGTTTCGCACTTTTTATTAGCAAAATCCTGATAAAACAAAGTTAGCGTTAGGTACTTCATAGTATTATGTTAGGTAAGGTAAAATATTTGTTATAGGCATACAGATCAACTGACTTCAATTTTTGGAACAGGCATTTTGACATGTTTTCCACTCAAACAACCCCCTACTCCATGCTGGTACAGCTTTGACACCAGCCTATATTTGGTTGTCTGATTTGTATGAAAACACTAACAGTGTATCACTGTGTGGTATACAGGGATTGTCATATTTTATTTTTACTTTTCAGCTGTTCATATATCATATGCAGTGTTTGCTGACATACAAAAATTGGACACAAGCCAGCAGAGCAGGGTTGTCAGAGCCCTGGAGGGTTTTTCTAAAGTATTATTTTACTCTGTTGTGTGATAGTAATGATAGGAATACATTTTGCTTTATTTAATTTTCTGCTCACACCAAAATGTTAAAGTCAGAACATTAGTTTCATGAATTTTTCCCCATATATATCCGGATGTGTCTGTCGATATGGATGAGGATTCCTCGTGCGTATGAGGAATTAAAGAGAAGTGGGATGCTGATTTTACCATCGGGAGACTTCTAAGTATGTATAAAAATTGCGTTGATCAGAATCCTGGATTAAATGATGCAGTACTTGAATGGATGGTACGGGAAGCTGACAATACATGTCTACCAATTGAAGGCAGAAATGGAGGAATAGTACTGGATGAAATGGCAATTCAGGTTTGATACCTTCCTAACATTTAGCATGGATAAATGTGCATTTTTTGTACTATAGTTGACTTCACCTCAAAGCATTTTTCTAAATGACTGACTGTGATACTCTGTACTACCATCTTATTACCTTGGCTACACTATCACAATAATCAGTCAGAAACAGAATAATTAGTCAGAAACAGTGGCACTTGGTGATCTTCATGTAACTGCCATACCTCACAACTTGTCGACTGTAAATGAGTTCTAATTCCTTATGTTTGCAGGCATTAGGACAATTAGCTATAATTTAATAAGAAAAACTCAATAATATTAATACAGTCTGTGCAGCCTGTGACTGTAGTTGAGTAACATGGTGAAGCAGAGTTATTCTAATCTGTTTTATTCGTACACTTTCTCTGTTGCAGGAAGATTTGCAAATAAAGTTTACTGCTGAAGGAGCAGAAGTGGTTGGACTTGTTTGTCTTGGAGATGAAAATGATGATATGCAGACGATAATATCAGGTAATTATTAATAAAAAAGTGAGGCCAACTGTAACCCTAAAAGCACCATTAGCTATATCAATTTGTAGTATTTTTATTGTAATAATTTTAAACCAAAAGTAACTAAGGAAACATTTAAGTCTGGCCACAGAAAGTTTCAATGCACTACCGTCAACACAGAACTTGGCTCTTAACACAAGAATCATTTTTGGCTGCCACCAGTCTTTACACATGTGTACAAGGAGTTTTGTGACCTGCCACTGTTTGAAATGTAATTATTACTGAGGTACTTCGGCTGAATGACTTAGAATTAAATACATATCTTGAGAGATTGGATGGTGCTTTTGCATTATCAAAATACAGAAAAGATGCAGCTACTGGAGCTTTAATATGCCATGTCACTATATATTAGGACATTCACTTCTCTACATTTTTTAGGGCAAGAGGGGGCACATCCCCTCTCAAGCTCTCCCCTTGTTATCGGCGACATTTACTAGCCGCTTGATATTCTCTTTCAGCCTATTGTTAAAAAACTTACGAAAGCACTGAATATGTACATGGTTCTAGCTTGTTAATGATTTGCTTTGACTTCTTGGGTTAAGTTAAAGGCAGAAGGGGGCAAAGCTATGCCTGCGTTCATTGTGTAAGTGGACATCGAACAGGCACACACTCCAGAAAAAAGCCACATTTTAGCTTTTCCAGCCTTAAAAACACAGATAGACTGCCAAGCGGTCAGCGCGAAGCTGCAACTGACCAAACTCAGTGGTTATATTCAAATTTTAACGTGTCTGGAAGAGGATTTTTTAGGAAATTTGAGTGTTGGTGGTGGGGAATCATGACCGTTGGCGATTTGAACCGACCGTAATCAAACTCTTGTATAAACTCAGTTTGTGGGATAAACAAAAGGCACCAAAAGGTTGAGATCAGTTTGTGTAATTATGTTATAGAAATCAAATTTCTTACTGGCTAGTGTTTGACTGGGAGGAGAATCCCACTAATACGAGAACCTGGGATTGAAAATTGCGGCTTTAAGGTTAGAATACAATGGTATTGAAAGTATAAACTCACACCCACTACGTAGGATTGAAAATTGCGGCTTTAAGGTTAGAAATACAATGGTATTGAAAGTATAAACTCAAATACACTACGTAGGTGTGTCCATCAATCAAATTAATAGAGTAAACATATTTCTTCGTAATTAATATGGTATATCTAATTCTGATAATGCATATCGGTTTACTTTTTTAGGAGAGGATACCACTGTCACAGCAACCCATGTGCTTCAAATGGTCTTCCTGGGTAATACAGGATTCAGATTTCCAATTGCTCACTGGCCAACAAGGGAAGTGGATCCAGCTACGTTATACACACAGTTTTGGAATTCTGTAAAGTGGTTGCGGAAAGGGGGTTTTCATGTAACCTTCTGTTGCTTGGATGGGGGACAGGCAAACCGTTCCTTTGTCCAACTGCATTTTAAGGGGAAGGATCCTGTGAGGGAGAAATTCACAACTCTAAACCTGTACACTCATGAACCTATGATTTTCTACATGGATCCCTGGGTAGGTGCCATTATTGTCTATAAAATGTTAGGTTAAAAGATGCATTTTTGACATTATTTAACAACAGACCTGTGAGATATTGAAATACATTTTGTAGTGATACAAAAAATTCCTTTAATCAGCTAGAATATAAGTTTAAACCAACTTAAAGTTAAAAGTAGAGCAAGTTAATGATATTTTGGTCACAATGTCATTTTAATGTTTCAGCACAACTTCAAAAAAATTCGAAATGGAATTGAGAAAAGTTCGGAGACTGGCAGGTCGACACGGACCCTTCAGCAAGGCAATGGCAAAATTCTTTGGAAGTACTGGAAAGATGCCTTCAGATTTGACCAGGATAAACACAGTCTCCCTCTGCATCACAGGTTAACACCGGAACATTTTGATCTAGGCCCTGCATCTCGGATGCGCAACCATTTGGCTGAGGATGTGTTGAATAGAGACATGTTATATTTAATGAAGGTAGGAATGCAAGACTAGTCTAGCCATACTGCATGTGATTTTCTATTGCACTATGTTTCAAATAGGCCGGGGGGGGGGGGGCTGGCTGGCTCAGACATGCATTAGCCAATATTGTTAAAATTTGGCAAAAGGCTAATGTGTCATGACATATAAGCAAACCTGACTTTTGTCACATACAATTTCATTCTTTGAGCCCCAACTCAGACCCAGTAATTGAATTTCTTTTAAATGTAGCACAAGGCCATTGTATCATGATGTTCATGTGGGCACCTATGTATTTAGGTCATGATATGATTCAAAATGGCTACCGGGCAGTCATTTTGTTTGATAATTTTCATCTGCAGAACCTTAAGTAATACAGCCATGAGCTACTGTAATTTTGTTCAAAGATGGTACAGGGTTATTGTGTCATGACATGTACACACTCATTATGTTTGTTTCAATATTTTGTAGCTTTGTTAAAATGACCACCAGGTGTCACTATGGTCACATTTTTTTCTTGTCAAAATGTAATACTTTGACACCCTGAATTAATTTCATCCAAACTGGTTAAAGGACCAATGTACTTGGACATGTATAATCATATGATTTCTTGACCCTTATCCACAATTGCTCTCCAGAAATTTTGCAATAAGTACAATTTACAATTATCTGTAAAAAGTCATCTTTTTTTAACAATTAACACCAAGTACCAGAGATGTAAACAACATCGAACTAGTGTGAACTCTGTCATCATTGATGACTTGTTTCAAACAATATCATTAAAATAATACCAAACAATGAAAGTTTGTGTCATATGTTTTGTAGTAATTTTGCTGATGTTGTTGATTCTAAAGGCGTTCAAGAAATACCGGGAGTGTGAGGGAGCATCAGACGCTGAATTGCAGGATTAAGATGCAGTTATTTTTTGCTCAGCAATACCAGCAAGCTAATTGCAAATTTCAAGGATTGGAACCCACTCCTTTCAACACATGACCCAAGACTGGTGGAAAATGACGAAATATTGGAATATTTCAGAAGATGGGAAAGAAGTGTCTATTCACTCTCTGGTTTGTCTGCTTCTGAAAAGAATAAGATGCTACTCTCCGACAAGGCTAGATTCGACATTAGCTCAATGTTGTTAGGTTTAAGGGAGATATGCAGTGCAAGTTTTTCAAAATATCCTGGGTGTGGGATTGTTGCTGCAAGGGCAAACAGCAATTTGGTCGAGAATATCTTCTGCCAACAACGAGGTAAAAATGGCCAAAATAACAACCCTTCTTACTTGCAGTATGGCCCAGGTATCAATGCAATATGTTTGGGGCAATCAGCAAGTACCACAAAATGTAATTCTGGAAAAGTAGAACAATTTTCTTTTTTTAAGCCTTCCACTTTACAAGGGAAGAAAAGAAAACAGAGAGAACATGATTGATGAGGAACTGTGTTTATTACTGTCTGACAGTAAATATAGAAAATTAAACAACTATTCTGGCATTGCATGGAATCTTACTTGTACTAGACAGTAACAAAAGGCTGTTTATTTTGTAAATAATAAAGAGGTGTTTTACAGTTTCTGTGCGAAACCATGCCAAAGTCAGATTTAAATTTGTAAAAGTTACTTTTTTGCCATTTCAAAGTGCTGCTTTGCAACGTCCTGGACGGAGCTTATGGAAATACAAATGTAATATTACAGGTCTGATGAGCATCACTGCCTTTTTACTGTAGACCATAATGGTTGTAAATATGTTTTTTCCATGTGTTTTTAGGCTTTGAAATAATTAGTCAGTGTGACTCATCATTTTGTATTGATTAAAACAATTTGCAGTAGCTATGTAGACAATCACCTTAATCTTTACAGCAGTGACTGATCAGTTAACATGAGATGTAATACGTTGCATAGTTTCAGTCAACAGTAGGCAAATTTCTTTGCCGTGAAATACAAGAATTATTTCCATGTACAAAACCTTTCGAAATTGCCCAATACTAAGTATTTACAGTAAACTGATGTATTGGTTTGGAGTCATTCAAAGCATGAACAGTTAGATATTCTCTATACAGTGAGACTTGTCAAGGACACAGACATTTTCAAATATACAAAATCAATGTCAAAGTTTTCAAAATTTCACTGTCCGCTCCATTATAATAATCAAAACGTGGTAACAAATGTATGAAAATTGGTTGCAATAAAATATTTTCAGTATCTCCTGCAAAATATTTTGGTGCTACAATGAAGACATCTATCAAACCTTGATTTCATAGCATTTTGATAAGTAGCAGTGTTCACCACAGCTTAGAAAAACAGAGGGATGACCAGTTTACATAATAATGCATAATTTGCATATTCTTTTGTTGTAGAAATGTATTCCTGTGGAGAACCCTTAGTTATGGAGAGAAAAGAATTTTGACTAATTTTGACTAATAACCCAAAAATGAATTTTGTAACAAGTTGAACATATAAGAAAGATATCACCCTTCTATGCATTAAACTCAATTTTGAGAAAAAATGGACAAGTAGTTTCAGAGAATATTCTTTACCAAATATGTAGAAAATTCTTCCCGAAATTTGGTAAAACTCAAGATATCTTCACCATCTCACGATAAACAGGATCTCAAACAAACTCTAAAGAAATGATCGCTTTCATAACCTATATATTACCTTATTTTCTGTTACCTCATTTGGGCATGGATCCAGCAAGTTACCGCTACAAAACTGAACATGCAGTAGTGCCATGTGTTTGTACCCAGTGATTTAATTACACTCTATTCGGTTTTGGCATTCTTTCACAGGATTTGATTCTGTTCACTAAAATATCATTGAGTTTGTCCTTGCTGTATCGCTGAACGAACCGTAAATCATACAAGCCGAAAAAGGTTCTTATTTCATCTTTTGTGTACAAACGGGATGTGAAGTATTTTGGATTCTCTACAACTTTGGCATAGACTGCTGCATGTGAATTGCCTTTATTTTCGCTACAGTCTTCCTTGATTTTGTCGATGCACATCTTGGTTTTCTTTTCAGAAGACTTTTGATCCCGCTGCATCACCTTTCTTCTGTGGGCTTCAGTTTTCTTTAATTTAAGTGCGCATCTTTGCTGTTGTACAAACTGGGCAGCACCCATATTGACATAATGATGTATTATGTCTGCCAAAATCTCGCGTATGAGGACCAGACCTTCTGCGGTGAACTGTCCATCCCGAAAAAGACTAGCGTCTTCTGGTGGAGCCATTATTGAAATGAACTGTTCCCTTAAAGAAGTGTTCCTCAATAATTCACTACGAACCCAGATCAGTAGATTGGCTTTGTGAGTGTTGAAGTTGCTGTTGCTCATAAGCATTATGCGCTCCTTCTCCAGAGCAACATAAAATTCAAATGCTGCATCGGAGATGTGGAGGAGGCCTCCTCGCCGGTACTGTTTGGTGAACAATAATACTTGTTTTATTGTAGTTTAAATGGGCCGGGTTCGAGGCTGTGAGTGGGACGGTCTCCGGACGAGGCTACCTAATAGTTAATCAGAATTGGCTTCGACCTCAGAGCGTTCACATGTGGATAACCTTTGTCCACAAAGCTATTGTTCCCGCCAACGAATAGCAACAATGTCAGACAAAGCACAAAGTTTCCGCGAATGGTGTGAGGCAGCAGGCCTAACGGAGGATACACATGACGTGCTAACTACACAAGGCATCCCATCAACCGATGTCCTGAAGCGGCTCAACAATCAAGACATCATCGGACTTAAACTGCCTATAGGCCAACGCGGACTGCTCCGCTGGGCATGGAACAACTTAGACGCAAAACCGGCAAAACAACAGGCACCTCAAGACCAACCTACACACGGGACAGAAACAACAGGGGCGACTACAAAGTCCCTCGCCAAAGATGAAGAGCTGAACAAACTCCTCGAAGCTTTCAGCAACGACGCGCTAAAAGACATTGTATCGGACCAGCGCACCACATCCCAAAATCTAACGAAGGATGAGCGTAAACCATTACTGATTCCGGACCATATAACCACAAAGACTGCTTCGCTGGACTCTTCCGACGAGACGGAACTAGCAGCGGAAGGGGACATGAAGCTAGTTATGCGGACCGCCAAGCGTAGACCGAAACCTGACCAAGTTTCCCTTCCTCAGTGGATATCAGCCACCACGCCCGAATCTTAAAGACGTTGATTAACCGCGGCATGTCCACGAAGGACACATTGGCGTACCTCGATCACACAATTAACATCGGGGATTACGCGCAATCTTTTACGACATCATCAGTTTTATCGTATGATCACGAGTATCGCAAGAAACAGGCGACGGACTCAATCACATGGGGTTCCGTGGACCTCCATTTATCACTGTATCACCTTGATAAACGACAGGCAAACAGAAATACAACCCAAAAAAACACTACGAAGGACACTGCGCGCCGCAACTTTGTCACACGAGAAACCGAAATCTGCTTTGATTTCCAAAAACCAGCCGGCTGCAACCGCACTTCCTGCCGTTTCGCGCACGTGTGCATAGAGGACGGCTGCCGCAAAGACCACCCACAACACCGCCACAATTCGCTGCTCAGCCAAGAACTGGGTGGTCAAGCCTAGCATAAGGTAGCTAGCCCTCTGACTGATTGCCTGGAAAAATGGGAAAACGAACTCAAATACGACATGGATCGCGACTTCATTCTAAACGGCATAAAATACGGTTTCGACATCATCGACCCTGGCACCCCCCTTCAAAAAGTGGAACGATCGAACTATGCATCATGCACCGATCCAGCTTACTGCGAGGCGGTTGAACAACAAATTTTACACGAGATATCAGCAGGAAATTACAAGATCACGAACAGTAAACCGCACATTATAAGCAGCCTCGGTGCTATACCCAAGAAACAATCAAACAAGGTTAGACTCATTCACGATTGCAGCCAACCTACCGGCAAAAGCGTGAACTCATATGCATCTACAAACTCGTTCAAATATGAAACTATCGATCACGCTGTCGCTATGTGCAAGCCAGGATCGTATCTGGCCAAAGTCGACCTGAAATCCGCTTATCGCTCTGTACCCATAAGTATTGACTCACAGCGTGCTACGGGCCTACGTTACAAATCACGCAGCATAAAACTTGGACATACATGGTCGACACACGCCTTCCATTCGGTGCAGCGAAGAGCCCGGAAATTTTCACTCGCATCACGCAAAGTATTACTAGAATGATGCGCAGGAAAGGGTATGATGTCGTCATCGTGTATCTCGACGATTTCCTAATCATCGCAGACTCTAAACTAGCGTGCGAACAAGCATTTAACGCCTTGCAACAACTACTTCAGCAACTTGGTTTTCCATAAACTGGGATAAGGTGGTCGAGCCTACGCAATGCTTAAAGGTATGGAAATCGATCCCAGGGCTAGGAGTGGTACATGTAAAACTGTGTGTATCTTTGCGTCAGAGGCGGAATAAACGATGAGTGTATCTATTTATCCAGGAAATTTAATCCCGACTGCTATGTTTGTACGCACATAGAGCCAGTCGACTTAGGGACACAAAAAACAACACGAGGAACAAACAGACAAGGGTTTTTAACAAAATGTAGCCGGTACTTCACCGATGTCTGTAACTCCATACATGAAAATATTCGTAGCTTGACGCACTTTGAACATAGCTCGTAACAAGGGACAGTGGAAAATCTCCATGGAACTACGTGTACAACTATAACAGCCACTCATGTAGTTTGTGAACAGTGAAGATTTTTCCGATCAACAACTTTGACAGATGGTGGACTGACCTTTCCTACCGCAATTGTTATCTCCCTCGATTCAGCACAAAATTTTCGTATGGACTGTTGATGCGGTGTTTACAGTTGTTACGTGGTGGTAAATCCTAGTCGTATTTACGACTGCTGCGTAAACAGTCACTGAATAAATTTTGCACGCATTTACAAGCACAGGATATTTTTACCGTTTTTAATCGAAAACCGTCCGTATACGCGTATGACAGTGACAAAAACAACACAAGGAATCTGGCGTATATTGTTACTGAATTACTTTGACCAAAAAAAAATCACCCAAATGCCGAACGGTGATCATACAGAACTGTGGACTGAACGACCTCAAACCGACCGGATCTCAGTCAACTGTGCCGGGCTCGACGTCTACTCTATCAGCGTCAACTCAAACTTTCACTCCAGACAACTTTACCCCACAAACTGGGAATATACTAAATTTACCTTGAAAAAAATTCAAACTGTGTATCGTATTGAAAAAATCTTACCGGGGCCACGGAACAAATTAAAAAACCAACAAATCCCAACAGAAACAGTGGAATGATCAATAGTGTGCAAGGTCGCTGTATTATATGTCAGGGTAAAAAAAATCTAGTTTTGAAATTTCTGGACGGTACAAAAGGCGGGGCAGAATTAGACAAGATTACGACCAATGTGTTACCGCCGATGGTACATAACGTACTGTTGATAGCAGGTAGTTCGGTGTCCAGTGAGAACACTATTCCCAATATACCATGGCTGTTGATTTGAGCTGCCTCCGATCGAAAATTTTCTATACAAAGACATGATATCAATAATTTTGCGAGATTATAAGTACCCGCTGTCTTCTCGCCAAATAGCTGCGATCAAGATCATTATGATAGAAGCAATTGACCGCCGAACATGCTTGCTGTTCTTATACACAACGTGTAAAAAATGATTGTTCCTGCTGAGAAATACGACAGCAAATATTGCAACGTGAATTTCTTACTATTTTCCTCGCAATGGTTTTACATCTGTGTCTATTTTAACACGGTCACTGGACCCATTTCTGACGATTTTTACAAACAAAGAATCAGCTCAAACTCATGGTGGGAACACATTGCAAAGACGTTCAAAAATGTTCATCACATGAAAGATTACTGTAATCCCTGTTTCAAAGATGTAGGAAATGCCGAACTGCAGCCTCCAAATACAACTTCCCGATAACTTGCCGACAACTTTACAAGCACACTCCGGTCATCACATGACGGTTGTAACCGTACATGTGCTGCCGCCAATGGAGAATCAAAAGACTTCAAATCAAAAGTAAAAAAGTATAGAAAACATATCAATATCCAAGCACTGTAAAACAGAGTAATTTTAATAAGGTCAATTTATTGTATATTATAAAAAATCTCCAGGCCACTCGGAACAGCGTAAGATTATGATCTCACCCGTTCGAATACTACACTCACACGGTAGGGTAAAAATGTGAACTCAGAACGTTATATATACTGCTTCCGCCAAGCGAGTCCGCTTAGCTAAAGACGGTAAAATAACCATAATTATTATTGCTAGTCTCTGTAAATTTTGCCGACTATTCGTTAGTAGTTGTCGAATTTCTTGAGTTTGTCCGAAAACTATTCCAGTGAATGAAGTAAGTTTCAAGACACCTGAGTGCGAACGCAATATCGGTATCGGGATAGCAAAATCAGTCACAGGCAATCGAGGAAGAACATAAGAGTCTATTAATCTGCGAATTAAATAAATCCTAAGTTACTATGAAAGTAAAAAGGTAATGTTGTGTCCTGGTTGGGAAAGAAAAGTTGATTAAGATTTCAAAAAACGTCAGAGCAATTTAGTAAAAAACAAGCTCAGAGAAACATATAGAAAAGAACGACATCACGGCGATTTTCAAACCTTTTATGATGTTTCGGTCTGAACGGTCAACATTTGATGCTATAATCTATGTCAAGTGTCTCTTTTCGGTCAAATCTGACAGAGATGAAGCAATCGCGATTTAGTTTCATCGCCCCGACCCGACAGAAAATAATGCAGCTCATGGGCACCTGTATAATCGTGGCGTGAACGTATCCAATGGCCGTCCACTGCATGGGTCTGTGAGCGGTTGAGTGATTTGGGTTGGCTGCATAGATCGGAATCGAGTTGATTTTGGCCGAAAACAGTTCGAAAAGTAGTTTTTCGTGTTCCGTCCGAATTGGATCCGCATGTTGCCGGTTTTGTCCATGGCAATCAGCAGAGCTGTGGTGGGAGGCCGTATAACGCCGGGAACACACGGCATCGGCTAGGCGACAACATACTTCCAAAAGAGATCTATCGTAAAATATCGTACTGCAGGTCAACATACACGTCACCCATTCATAGGCCTAGAGGTACACAGATCAACAAACATACAGGGAGAGGCAATCTGCTTGAAACCATAAAATAGTCCGTTTGTGTCTGAACTCATCTGAGACTCGTGTTCAGTAACCGTTGGTCAAGTATTTTGCTCAGTTCTAAGAATCGTTTATTCATTGTTGACATCGTAATCGATCGGATGTACACAACAAATGTTTGATCGTTTGCACCTTTGCGCGTCCCCTCGTGATTGGCAGCTGTTTGAATGCTTTCATCTATTGTTTGTTGGACGCTTCGAACACAGCATCGAAGCAGTTTTGGCATCAAAAATCAACTTAAAATGGTAAAAATGAGAGAATTTCGCCAACAAGGTGATGCCACAAGTATTCACAAAACGTAATATGTTGGAACAATACTTTAATTTACACCATGGTTGTTGAAAGCTCCAGATTTTCGGGAGCATTCGTTGACGCTGTTATCATGTGCCACTCATGTTGGATTATGAATGCCCAGGGAGATAGGGGGTATTTATAGGCTCCCCCTGCCTTTAACATTCCTAGGGATCGAGATAAACGCGCAGACACGGACTCTGTCCCTAGACGATACCAAGCTACAAGAAGTAAGCGACCTCCTGGAATATTGGCTTCCAAAGCGGCGAGCGACGAAACGCGAGCTTCAGCAATTAATCGGCAAACTCAACTGGGCGGCAAGAGTTATTCGTGGCGGGCGCACATTTTTGCGGGCGACTCATCGATGTGACAAATTCGGTCTCACGACAGTCTCATCACATACGCCTTAACAGGCAAGCGAGAGCAGACATCAGCTGGTGGGCGAATCTCAGCAAATCTTTTAATGGTACGGCATTCTTCATAGAGGAACCTCCGTTGCCCCAGCAGATTTTCACCACTGACGCTAACTGACTAGTTACTGACTAGTTAACTGACTAGTTACTGACAGGGATCTCTATGTTGTGTATGCTCATGTGCATAATGGGATGTCCAAATGAGACTTTCTACCATGGTCTTCTTCTCATAGTGTCTATGCAAGGAAGTGCGGACACTATGTTCCAAAGATGAGCTGTAAAGTGACAGGTAACGTTGGTAATTCTTCAGGCATTTTCGTGTTGCCCACCCTCCAATGTAGCGAATTTTAGTTTTCCCTGATTCTATTATGTCAGGTGTTTCAACAGTAGATAGGTTGATTTGCTTTTCTGCTTTCATGATGTCAGCAATTTCTTTTATCATGGTGGCCATACAGTCAATGTGGTTGGCTGTAAGGGGTACACCGCATACAGTTTCAAACTCCCTCTTCACAGATTCACTTGTCATGTGGAGGTGTAATTCTTCAAAATGCATGGTGAAGGTCTTTCTCTCATGAGAATCTGCCTTGTCAAGGGTTCCTTTACTGTTTTTCTTCATAATGGTGTATATTTTTCTCCACTGATTTTCAATGAAAGCTTTTACCTTCATCAACTTGCCTGGTTGTTGCAGGTCATGTAAAATAGTATTAACCTGATAAGCTGGTGACTCTGGATTTTTGGAGAATATGGAGTCGTCTGTCAGCGATGTCAGGAAAAACTTTAAATTGAAATGCAGTGGAGGGGATGAAAAGTAATTATCGCTTGTGTCAAGAATTTGGTGGATGTCCTCAGTGTCAGAGTGAACATTGCTGTCACTTGATAGCAGATTTTCTACACTGTTGGCCCAGTTGACTTCATCATCATTGACATCATGCCAGTCATCAGCATCATCAGCATCATCACCGGTGGTTAATTGATTCTTCGATGGCTGGGAACATACTGGCTGCCAGTTTGGATGCTATGGATGAAAGCTAACACTTCGGGAGGTGGTGCTGTTACACTGCTACGGCTGAAACCTACGAGACGTAGACCTTGGAGTGTACGCACCCTGGACAGTGCAACATACAGATGCCCTGTGAAAAGTGAAAAAAATGATGATTTCTTCCAAGCAAAAACATAGTTCTAATAATTGTCAGGGGTTAATGAAATGTACTCCATGTTAAATTGATAGTAGCTATACCTTTGAACATCTAGTCCATTATCTATCCTCTACTTTCTTGAATAACAATTGTTATTGTTGATAAGTTTCTCTGAGGCAAGATCTTTTTTTTGACAAAGTTAAGCTCAATGAGCTGCACCCCAATAAAATTACTCAGTAAAGCTTCAAATGTCTCCAACATTTTTAGGTAGACTCTTAATTCTATCTTTTAATTGGCATCGCCTGCAACTATACCATGAAACATTTTTGTTGGTGGGGGGGGGGTTGCAAGAAACAAATTTTGAGCACCAAAGTTGATTTTTGTTGCCTTTACAAAATTCAACCAGACAACTTTTTTCAAAAAGTATTTTAAAGATTACAGAACAATTCCCAAAATTATTAAATTTTGCACCTAACTTTTGGCAGGAAAAATTACAGCACTCAAAGGGTGAAACTGATATCAGTATGAATGAAATTTCCTTCTTTTTTCAGAAACATGAAATGTTGCAATGAAAACAAAGAAATAATATCACTTGCAAGTTTATTGTTTCTATCCAGGTAAGTGTCCAAAGACCGTAACATCAAACACAATGATTCTACTTACCAGGAGCAAACACGTTTCTACAGTGTATTTCAGCTGCGTTTAAACTCAATCCCTGTGACTTATGTATAGTGAATGCCCACCCTAGCTTGAGGGGTATTTGAGTACGGGAACACACTTGACTCCCAATGCCACCAGCCTCAACTCTCCATGTTTTTCGGCCGACCCTAACATATTGATTGGCAGCTGGAAAACAGACCACTGGCAAGCCTTCTTCAAAACAACTACCGTGCCTGTGGTTCCATTTCGTAACTTGCTGGAGCAGTTATAAATCAACATTACTGGTACACCAACTTTCAGATGCAACTTTTCTTCTGCAAGTACATGCTTGTTGATGACTGTTCTGCTGCCTGTATCAGTTGCCTTAAACGTGTGGATTTCACCTGGATGTTCCAGTAACTTACTCATATTGTGATGCCGAACATCAACATTGTGAGTGTATATTGTTGGAATGAATTCCATGTTGAAGTTCTGAGGATCAAGTTCATTTCTGTGATTTGAAAGGACCTGGATGGTTTTCTGGCTACACTTTCCATTAGAGATGTCTTCCAAAATGTCCACAAATTCATGATCTTCCTGACGGAAAACACAGGTCAAATACACACTGGTGCTTAAATGTTAGTGACCACAGTTCGGAGTTGAAAGCATAATCACCGATGTCAGTTTTAGAAGGAACAGGTGGCAACTGTTTAAAGTCACCACAGGCAATCAATTGGACGCCACCGAATAATTCCTCATTCTCACGAACACTCTGCAAAATGCTATTGATAAGCTCCAACAGTTGACTGCTTATCATGGATATTTCATCAATGATGATAGCATCTATGTTGTTGATACGATGATGAATATCTGGGTTATTGTTGATGTTCGACAAAACTGTTGAAAGCGAATTGTTCTTGGTTCCGATGCCGAGAAAACTGTGTATTGTAAATGCATTGTCATACTGGCTAGCAGCTATGCCTGTTGCAGCAGTGACAACTGCTCTTCTTGGTAAGGCCCTTATGATCTTTTTCACCAGAGTTGTTTTTCCTGTACCAGCACTTCCACAGAAGAAAACATTTTTCTTTCCACAGTCCACTTCAGTACTTTGATATAATCTGCTGTAAGTGTTTCCATCACTAAACCTGTGGAACAACCAGAATACATTATGACAACATGTTAAAGAAATGAAGTCCTCAGCACAATAAATCTCCCAAATGATACAACTGAAAAATCAGCTTATTGAGCTTATTTCTCTATTAACCCTTTCACCACTATGTTATGTCCCAAATCCATTGTTTTCTATGGTAAAGTTGGACCTGTATACAGGGAACTGGGGGTGAAAGGGTTAAACAAGCAAGAGTTGTCTTTTTGTGAACAACTTCAGTACTATATTTTAATGTACCCAGTTCATTATTAGCTAATTGTATTATTTGAGAAAATATGAACTTATTGTGATGTAAATCACGGTTATGGGGTTTGGTATTTGTTCAAACACGTCGATCGCGTTCCAAAAACTGTGCAACATTGAGCGTGTTTCTGTGAGCCGCCATTACCTGAGGTGGGTAATTGCGTCCTAGAAGTGTTTTTGAACGCTACAGGGCCTTTAGCATTGTAGCTCTACTGGTGAGCGAGGTCGCAAAATACCAAACACCGACCGCCTCACAGTGCACCGTATAGCTACAATTTTGCAGCTAAGATACAAGTGCCTTATCAAACCACGGACCGTGATTGGACACAATGTACATTTGTGAATGTCAAACGATTCGCGCACGGGAAAATGAACTGAATCAGTTTTAATCGATTTTTCAGACACTTTTGTCATACTCAAACCATAGATAGTGTGATTAAACATGGGCTTACCTTGGCTAGTACTGTCTATTGCGGTGGATGGCAGACAAAACCTTGGCAACACAACGCGATCGATCGAGCGAGAGAGAGAACTACGCTTCACAACACAAACTTTGGTCCCTGGGAAATATGTTTACAAGTTTGCCCACATCTAAACAACGTAAAGGTCAAAGGTTTCAACTTCCGACTTCCTGCTTTACGACGTCCAGGAGCCGCAGGCAAGATAGAGGCAGTTCCCGAGATAAGGAGACAGGGCGTTTTCATTGGTCGCAATGATAACGCCCAGGTCGAAATCGTTGCAGAGCGCATGCGCAGATTATCGCCATGCTGCCTTGCGTTTTGAGAGGACGTACATGTAGGCCCACGCTCCCTGCGTTTGATTGATTCTTCAGGAATCCTGCCGAATATCACGGTATGTTACAATTTTTCAGTGTACGAAGTGTTACCCAAGCAGCTGCACGTCATGAAATCGAAAAACTGTATACGATCTTTAACAGTGGACCGCAAGTGTAATGTAAGCTAGCAAAACCCACGGGTAAGGTGGAGTTGCCGTGTACGCATAGAGACACGCGCACGGTCCCCACATTTGTGGAGGGACCGTGATAGAGAAACTACTACACGGCAACTCCACGTACCTGAGGTATAACCAGGGTCCCTCCTCAAATGCCATGGGACCTAGCTATAACGTTGTGCTACATCATTCTCAGAGTGCTGTTCTGCGCGGTAGGGGAGAGAAGCGGTACCATTTGATAATTTTTAACATTAATGACCGTAGGTCATCAAGTTATTGTGATGGGGTTGAGTGGATGTCGAGAGTGAAATTGTCCGTAACGACAAGAAGTCAAACACTGCTGAACAGACTGTGTTGATATTTGGTACAGATGTTAGGACCATGTTCAAGGTTTCCGATTCCTCAAAATGGTGCCAAACGAATCAGCGGTTAGATAGATATGAGAAATTGTTGACCCTCTTTTTCTAACTAATTTATTTTAGGGCCTTGCATATGTGTATTTTGGAAGGTACACCAATACTGCACTTGGACTGTTTTATGAGTTATGGAACAGAAATTTGTGTACTGTTAGATGAATGCTAG
Source organism: Ptychodera flava (assembly GCF_041260155.1). Classification (NCBI taxonomy): domain Eukaryota; kingdom Metazoa; phylum Hemichordata; class Enteropneusta; family Ptychoderidae; genus Ptychodera; species Ptychodera flava. The sequence continues at coordinate 3,487,174 of NW_027248281.1, read as the reverse complement.
AAACATGGAATGGAAGTATCAGAGATTTCCATGCTCTTATGGGCATCAAAAGCGATAAAAAATAACATATTTCATATTTTAGTTTCTCACATTTGAGGGCACACAGTCCATGTAGCCGACAATGAGATGCAAATGATATGCAGTTAAGGTCTCCTCAACTAACTTTCAGCTGGTTGTTCATTTCTACTATTTTTATAGTATTTTATACAAAGGTACAGACTTACTCTACCTGCAACTTAAAACTGATAGTGGTTTTGTAGCTCATTCTTTACTCTTTTTCATAGTTTTCGGTAGCCGGTAACAGACACTTCGTGTTCGTGTCGGCTACATGGACGATCTGCCCATTCGAGAGGACCCTGGGCATTTGTTATATTATATCATATCTGTTAACTTCAGTCTTGAGTAAACATCCTTGAGTCAATATACAGACTTTGACATTCACATTCTAGAGATTAGCCTGGTTCCCTGGAAACAGGTCCAAGATCACCATTCTGATAACAATGGTTTGGGTAAAACCATTGTGGTGAAAAGGTTAAGTATCCAGGACATCACATGTTACAGTCTTTACTCCTACACAATGAAGTTTCAAGTTTTAGGTTAGTTATCAAGCTAGCACCAGCATCTCTCCTGAGCATCTGTCCGTGTGTTCTCAAAGGGACATAGTGATGATTTATCCGTTCATATCCATTTAGTTGAACTTGTCTAGGAAATGTATTACACAAATTTCAGCATATGTTGCCTTTGGAATGTGCCATCTGTCAGACCAGAGTGACCAATACTGAACCCCTGTGTGCTTTCAAATTCTGATTAAGTTTTCTGATTAACGTCAATTATGTGCTTCCGAGACTAATTTTACTGTTTTTGAGAGAATGGGTCATTATCCCTTTTCCTGCAAAGTCCATATTTCACCACCAGGTCAAGATGGTTAAAATTAATGAAACACAACATATTCCATATGGTGTATTTTAACATAATATTGAAAGCTGTTCAAAACATAAATACTGTATACTTGATTTTTTACTAAAGATGCTATAACAGGCCAAGCCAAGTGGGTGAAAATACATCATATTTTGGCTCTATACGGCTTTTAACTGACTTGGCTGATGGGGAAGTGATACTGTCTGGCATGAAAAGGGTTAAACTTGCAAGAGCCATGCTCCTGTCTCTTTTCCAATAAGAGTGTTGTTTTTTTTATTATCTTCAATATATTCATACTTGAAACACTCTAGAACTTAACTAGGATAAAAATTAGAGGAATGTTGACATTACTTCGGAGACATGATTGTATTGTGTGTGAGAGAATGGGCCATTATAGTTGCAAGACCCTGTCTCTTTTCAAATTGAAGTTGTCTCTTTGGATTTTCTTCAATATATTCTTACTTCAACCTCTCTATTAAACTTGTCTATACGATACAAATAAGAGGAATGTTGACAAAAGTGGGCTTCGGAGACATATTCTGTTGTTTTTGAGAGACTGGGCCATTATAGTTGCTAGAGCCATACCTCTTTCTCTTTTCAAATTAAAGTGTTGTTTTTGGAATTTTTTCAATATATTCTAACTTCAAACACTCAATTGAACTTATCCAGGATACAAATGACAGGAATGTAAACAATAATGGGCTTGGGAGACAGATTTTATTGTTTTTGAGAGAATGGGCCACTATAAGTTGCAAGAGCCATACCCCTGTCTCTTTTCTAATTAGAGTTGTTTTTAGCTACTATAGACTATAGTCTATAGAAGCTATTGGGATGGGTATCCGTCCGTCGTCAGTCTGTATGTATGTATGTATGTATGTATGTCCGTTTGTGAGGCGTCCGTCCACTCAAATATCTTGAGAACCGCAGTACTTACTGATTTGATATTTGTTGTGTAGATGAAAAATATGATTTTGAGAAACTATTTTTTTTAATTTTTTGATATTATTGAAAATAGGCAAATTAATGCCAAAAAAGGCGTTTTTGGTAAAAAATCTTCTTCTTCATAACCGCTGGTCAGACAGCTTTGTTATTTGGTATAGAGGTCCCTAGGGATAACCCAACTTAGATTTGTTCAAGTGTGATGAAATATGCAAATGTTGTATTTTAAGGAATTTTTTGTCATTTTTGGTCAAAGTTTGACTTACATTGTATGTAATTCTTGTACTGTATAAACCCTATCAATTCACCCAGAAAAAATAATTAATATGATTTTAAATAATTGAATTGATTAGGAAATCATCAAAGCCAAAATAATTTTATTGTAGAGTTATCAGAAAGTTCAACTTTTTTGACAGTTCATAGTGAAATGCTTACCATCTTGGAGGATTAAAACATGTAAAGGCAACTTTCCTGAATCCCAACTTTGACTATTCTGAACTGTCATTTATTGTGCCCTGTATGTTTAATATCTAAAAGAAATTGCTCAAATAGTCAATAGAGATAGAGATAGAGAAAGTTCTAATTTCCATTTATGGTTGACTTGGTAAGGATAAAATAAATTACTTTTTGAGGAAAAAAATAGAGTGGTCAATTAAAAGAGTGGTCAAAGTGATAGGGTTTTATGGTAAAGCTGGGCTGTAAGATTCCTCATGTGCTATTTATAGCAATTATGCAATCTGTGTATAACAGTGCAATGAAAGTTACATGATTCCTTATAATGCTTTTGATGACCTTGAACTTCTTAAGTTTCAAACATTTGTCTCTTCAGTGTGCTTTCTCTGAGTATGTACAGTCTCAACTTATTCAACAGAACTTACTTACAATGTTAATTTGAAAGTTAAAATGTGCTTGGTTAATAGGATGAAAATACTGATATTTAATTTTGTATCCAGTCTATAGTACTTCAGGGACCTTTGGCCACTATCTTTATTTGAGATTTGCTTGAGAGATTCTTCTCAAAACATTCTGTTAACATCTCTAGTTTTTGGAATTTTTTCAATATATTCTAACTTCAAACACTCAATTGAACTTATCTAGAATATATATGACTGGAATGTACACAAAGGTTGGCTTCGGAGACTGATTTTATTGTTTATGAGAGAATGGGCATTATAGTTGCAAAAGCCATGCCCCTGTCTCCTTTGAAAATAGAGTGTTCTGTTTGGAGTTTATTCAATATATTCTTACTTCAAACACTCTATTGAACTTATCTAGAATATATATGACTGGAATGTACACAAAGGTTGGCTTCGGAGACGGATTTTATTGTTTTTGAGAGAATGGGCATTATATTGCAAAAGCCATGCCCCTGTCTCCTTCAATATTAGAGTGTTGTTTTTGGAGTTTATTCAATATATTCTTACTTCGAACACTCTATTGAACTTATCTAGAATAATATGACTGGAATGTACACAAAGGTTGGCTTCGGAGACTGATTTTATTGTTTTTGAGAGAATGGGCATTATAGTTGCAAAAGCCATGCCCTGTCTCCTTTCAAAATAGAGTGTTCTTTTTGGAGTTTTATTCAATATATTCTTACTTCAAACACTCTATTGAACTTATCTAGAATATATATGACTGGAATGTACACAAAGGTTGGCTTCGGAGACTGATTTTATTGTTTTTGAGAGAATGGGCATTATAGTTGCAAAAGCCATGCCCCTGTCTCCTTTCAAATTAGAGTGTTGGTTTTGGATTTTCTTATATATATTCTTACTTCAAACACTCTATTGAACTTATCTAGAATATATATGACTGGAATGTACACAAAGGTTGGCTTCGGAGACTGATTTTATTGTTTTTGAGAGAATGGGCATTATAGTTGCAAAAGCCATGCCCCTGTCTCCTTTGAAAATAGAGTGTTCTGTTTGGAGTTTATTCAATATATTCTTACTTCAAACACTCTATTGAACTTATCTAGAATATATATGACTGGAATGTACACAAAGGTTGGCTTCGGAGACTGATTTTATTGTTTTTGAGAGAATGGGCATTATAGTTGCAAAAGCCATGCCCCTGTCTCTTTCAATTAGAGTGTTCTTTTGGAGTTTATTCAATATGTTCTTAACTCAAACACTCTATTGAACTTATCTAGAATATATATGACTGGAATGTACACAAAGGTTGGCTTCGGAGACTGATTTTATTGTTTTTGAGAGAATGGGCATTATAGTTGCAAAAGCCATGCCCCTGTCTCCTTTCAAATAGAGTGTTCTTTTTGGAGTTTATTCAATATATTCTTACTTCAAACACTCTATTGAACTTATCTAGAATATATATGACTGGAATGTACACAAAGGTTGGCTTCGGAGACGGATTTTATTGTTTTTGAGAGAATGGGCATTATAGTTGCAAAAGCCATGCCCCTGTCTCCTTTCAAAATAGAGTGTTGTTTTGGATTTTCTTATATATATTCTTACTTCAAACACTCTATTGAACTTATCTAGAATATATATGACTGGAATGTACACAAAGGTTGGCTTCGGAGACTGATTTTATTGTTTTTGAGAGAATGGGCATTATAGTTGCAAAAGCCATGCCCCTGTCTCCTTTCAAATTAGAGTGTTGGTTTTGGATTTTCTTATATATATTCTTACTTCAAACACTCTATTGAACTTATCTAGAATATATATGACTGGAATGTACACAAAGGTTGGCTTCGGAGACTGATTTTATTGTTTATGAGAGAATGGGCATTATAGTTGCAAAAGCCATGCCCCTGTCTCTTTTCAAATAGAGTGTTCTTTTTGGAGTTTATTCAATATATTCTTACTTCAAACACTCTATTGAACTTATCTAGAATATATATGACTGGAATGTACACAAAGGTTGGCTTCGGAGACTGATTTTATTGTTTATGAGAGAATGGGCATTATAGTTGCAAAAGCCATGCCCCTGTCTCCTTTCAAATTAGAGAGTTCTTTTTGGAGTTTATTCAATATATTCTTACTTCAAACACTCTATTGAACTTATCTAGAATATATATGACTGGAATGTACACAAAGGTTGGCTTCGGAGACTGATTTTATTGTTTTTATAAGAGAATGGGCATTATAGTTGCGAAAGCCATGCCCCTGTCTTCTTTCAAATTAGAGTGTTGTGTTTTGGATTTTCAATATATTCTTACTTCAAACACTCTATTGAACTTATCTAGAATATATATGACTGGAATGTACACAAAGGTTGGCTTCGGAGACTGATTTTATTGTTTATGAGAGAATGGGCATTATAGTTGCAAAAGCCATGCCCCTGTCTCTTTTCAAATTAGAGTGTTCTTTTTGAGTTTATTCAATATATTCTTACTTCAAACACTCTATTGAACTTATCTAGAATATATATGACTGGAATGTACACAAAGGTTGGCTTGGGAGACGGATTTTATTGTTTTTGAGAGAATGGGCATTATAGTTGCAAAAGCCATGCCCCTGTCTCCTTTCAAAATAGAGTGTTGTGTTTGGAGTTTGCTTCAATATATTCTTACTTCAAACACTCTATTGAACTTATCTAGAATATATATGACTGGAATGTACACAAAGGTTGGCTTCGGAGACTGATTTTATTGTTTTTGAGAGAATGGGCATTATAGTTGCAAAAGCCATGCCCCTGTCTCCTTTCAAAATAGAGTATTCTTTTTGGAGTTTATTCAATATATTCTTACTTCAAACACTCTATTGAACTTATCTAGAATATATATGACTGGAATGTACACAAAAGTTGGCTTCGGAGACTGATTTTATTGTTTTTGAGAGAATGGGCATTATAGTTGCAAAAGCCATGCCCCTGTCTCCTTTCAAAATAGAGTGTTCTTTTGGAGTTTATTCAATATATTCTTACTTCAAACACTCTATTGAACTTATCTAGAATATATATGACTGGAATGTACACAAAGGTTGGCTTCGGAGACGGATTTTATTGTTTTTGAGAGAATGGGCATTATAGTTGCAAAAGCCATGCCCCTGTCTCTTTTCAAATTAGAGTGTTTTTTGGAGTTTATTCAATATATTCTTACTTCAAACACTCTATTGAACTTATCTAGAATATATATGACTGGAATGTACACAAAGGTTGGCTTCGGAGACGGATTTTATTGTTTTTGAGAGAATGGGCATTATAGTTGCAAAAGCCATGCCCCTGTCTCCTTTCAAATTAGAGTGTTGGTTTTGGATTTTCTTATATATATTCTAACTTCAAACACTCTATTGAACTTATCTAGAATATATATGACTGGAATGTACACAAAGGTTGGCTTCGGAGACTGATTTTATTGTTTTTGAGAGAATGGGCATTATAGTTGCAAAAGCCATGCCCCTGTCTCCTTTCAAATTAGAGTGTTGGTTTTGGAGTTTTCTTATTATATTCTAACTTCAAACACTCTATTGAACTTATCTAGAATATATATGACTGGAATGTACACAAAGGTTGGCTTCGGAGACGGATTTTATTGTTTATGAGAGAATGGGCATTATAGTTGCAAAAGCCATGCCCCTGTCTCTTTTCAAATTAGAGTGTTCTTTTGGAGTTTATTCAATATATTCTTACTTCAAACACTCTATTGAACTTATCTAGAATATATATGACTGGAATGTACACAAAGGTTGGCTTGGGAGACGGATTTTATTGTTTTGAGAGAATGGGCATTATAGTTGCAAAAGCCATGCCCCTGTCTCCTTTCAAATTAGAGTGTTGGTTTTGGATTTTCTTATATATATTCTTACTTCAAACACTCTATTGAACTAATCTAGAATATATATGACTGGAATGTACACAAAGGTTGGCTTCGGAGACTGATTTTATTGTTTATAAGAGCAATGGGCATTATAGTTGCAAAAGCCATGCCCCTGTCTCTTTCAAATTAGAGTGTTCTTTTGGAGTTTATTCAATATATTCTTACTCAAAACACTCTATTGAACTTATCTAGAATATATATGACTGGAATGTACACAAAGGTTGGCTTCGGAGACGGATTTTATTGTTTTTGAGAGAATGGGCATTATAGTTGCAAAAGCCATGCCCCTGTCTCCTTTGAAAATAGAGTGTTCTGTTGGAGTTTGCTTCAATATATTCTTACTTCAAACACTCTATTGAACTTATCTAGAATATATATGACTGGAATGTACACAAAGGTTGGCTTCGGAGACTGATTTTATTGTTTTTGAGAGAATGGGCATTATAGTTGCAAAAGCCATGCCCCTGTCTCCTTTGAAAATAGAGTGTTCTGTTTGGAGTTTGCTTCAATATATTCTTACTTCAAACACTCTATTGAACTTATCTAGAATATATATGACTGGAATGTACACAAAGGTTGGCTTCGGAGACTGATTTTATTGTTTTGAGAGAATGGGTCATTATAGTTGCAAAAGCCATGCCCCTGTCTCCTTTCAAAATAGAGTGTTCTTTTTGGAGTTTATTCAATATATTCTTACTTCAAACACTCTATTGAACTTATCTAGAATATATATGACTGGAATGTACACAAAGGTTGGCTTCGGAGACTGATTTTATTGTTTTTGAGAGAATGGGCATTATAGTTGCAAAAGCCATGCCCCTGTCTCCTTTCAAATTAGAGTGTTGGTTTTGGAGTTTATTCAATATATTCTTACTTCAAACACTCTATTGAACTTATCTAGAATATATATGACTGGAATGTACACAAAGGTTGGCTTCGGAGACGGATTTTATTGTTTATGAGAGAATGGGCATTATAGTTGCAAAAGCCATGCCCCTGTCTCCCTTGAAAATAGAGTGTTCTGTTTGGAGTTTGCTTCAATATATTCTTACTTCAAACAATAAACCAAGACAACTTCACAAAAGGACTGTAGGTGTGTACCCAAAATTAAGCATGCTTTGGTCAAAAATGAAACTGTTCTATCTTGTCATATAATTGTGGTATGCTTTTGTGTACATGATAAAGACTTAATTATAAAATAAATATTGGCATCCGCAAATCAGGAAATTGATGAAGAAATGCATTTACCTGTATGTATGTACAGTTACAACAAACATTTCGGGATCCAAATTACATAGTACCAAGCATGGCGTTTAAAGCAATGGCACCCAGTCCAAAGGTCAAAGGTGAGAGCCTATCATTTGTACCACACTAAAGTATTTGGTAATGTTAATTGAGTATGTAAACTTCAGTCTGTAAAAGTTTTGCACTTTTTCTATCACAGTCTGTTTTCAGGATGGGAAGTATGCATTACTACAAGTGACAAGAAAACTGTACGTAGTATGGAGGAGCAATCCATGAACAACATACTGTGAGTGTTTCATACTGTATTTAATATCATAGAAATATGTTCGCTTTCTGATGTTTATTGTACAGTATTTTATAATTTTTCACAAGGAATTTATTTTCACATGTATTTGCTGACTACATGCAAAATAACGGAAATTAAATTTTTCACTTTAGCTTCATTGGACTGGAGGGACTTATGTTCTTGTGTAAGAGGGCATTATGTATAGTAATAGCATGACCTTATGTTACACCGGAGAACACCACATTAACCTGTCAAAGCCATTTAGCAAAATGCCTAGTGAGACAGGGAGTCATTTGGCCAGATAACAAATAAATTGGCGATCAACTTCACTGGTTGGGTACAGCAATTGCAAACACTAAAATCAGCGGGTAATCTCAATCGGTGTCAATTGTGAATTATTCTTCATTCAATTCAGTTTATTTTTCTAAGATACACCATGAGAGAAATGGTTTGTACCACTGTGCGATGTTTACGCAGCCTGTAGTATCAGTATCAATTTTATGGCCAGAGTTGGGCTTCCTGCTGACTTTTGTATTACAATCGCTGTACCAGACCACTGAAGTTGACCGCCAATTTACTTGTTATCTGGCCAAATGACTCTCTGTTTTACAAGGCTATTTTGCTAAATGGCTTGACAGGTTAATGTGGCGTTTTTGTCCAAAAAACACTGAGAATAGATTGTGAAGTTCAAATGTTGAAAAACTCATAAGTTGTGCCATGGCCATTCAAATGCCTCTGAAATGGCTCTGGTCCAATAATCGCAATCATACCAATCCATAATCCAATGACACTAGGTCTGAATTCGTAAGACAATAGTTGTAAACGTTGACACAAAACAGCACAGAACAGACAGTAAATAGACGGTACACAAACAAAGTCATAAATGGATAAACACGGGCACAAAAGTTATGAATGGATGCTCAGAATTGCTTCTGAAACGTTTCAAATGTGAGACAGTTCAGCCGGCCAGACCTGAGCCTGTGTAGGTATTAACTCTATCTGCAACTCATTGTGTGGACGGACTGACCCGCTTCAGAGCCGTTTTAAACGCCCATACGCAACAGCTAAATGTAACGTATAACAAACAACAACCAACATTCAATTTCTTTCGTCACGGCTGCCGAACAGAGCACTACATTCCATGACAATAATTGGTTTGACGATCAGTTTGCTTATCTCAGTCTGGGCAGATGAAAGTATACAGAGAATGCTAGGTGGAACCTGTAGAGACAGCCTTGTTTACAAAAAAAATGCTGAAAGGGCTGTACAAAAAGATTTAAACAGGATAGCTTATCAGTTCCAGAGCAAGATAAAATCACTGAAAGTGAATTACAAAAAAGTTGTTGACAGCAACAGGCAGTATGAAAGTATGACAGCACTCACGTTAGCCATCTTGTTACAATGCTGTATGCTTGGCCATATACACCTTTTGAACTCGAGAGAGAGCATTAAGGTTCCAAGACAAGAAATTGACCTCGTTAATCTAACAATTCTCTGATAGTTAATAAGCTCAGAACCCCCTTAAATTATACATTTTCTGAAGGCCAAGATATAGGGTAAGATTTTGGTAACCACAGTGTCACCATTGTTTACATAACTATCACATGGCAGGTAATTTGCATAACCTTTCAAAAATCGGTTTTACCCATGTTTTGTCTCAATACTTAAAAATATCTGACTCAAACTTGCTGGAATGCAAGCTGTCACAACGCTCTTCCAAATTGTGTCTCAGATTTTTTTATCTTACTTAGTTTTTAGTTGAGCACAATTTAAAGATATCAACCAGGGTTAAATTCACCTCTCTGTAAGTTTTCCTGGCGTAAAAATTGTTTAAAAAGGTTTAAAAAATGTTTCTGTCATCTCAGGATGGTGAAAAGCAAATGTTTGATCTTTGTGACAATGTTGCATATTTAGATATAGTAAAGGCGACTGTGATTTTGCTTTCTTGAAAGTTGAATAATTACACTGACTCAGATCAGGGAATAGAACTAAAGTCACATACAATATCAACTGAAGATTGTGGCTCATTCTATGTAGTACATGTCACAAGTTGTAAACAGTCACTTACAACCACTGGTTAATGACAATGAACTCATTGTTAATGTATCTGAGTAAAGTAAGAGTGAATGCTGAGTAGCATCACACAAATATGCTCTGGCAGGCAAGAATGTGTTAATTCAGAGTTAAGCAAAGGCGAAACAAATGTGTACCCTAGTAACATGACCAACACAAGAAAGAGCTGCAGTCCCTGAACATTTTCTCACATTTCGAAACAGGTTGTGTGTGGTTTCTCATGCATCTTGAACTGTGGTTTTACAACTTATCCGGACACCAAACTTGCTAATTACCCAGCAACTTCGCTGATGATATAGAAACTTGGGTGTCCGGATAAGTCGTAAAACCATGTAAAAATGTGCGGCTTTGATGTAATGATTGATTGATATTTTTCACCAATCCTCAAACGAACACATTAATGATACATCCTGTAAATTTTCTGATTTTTTACAGATTTGTTCCACAGTACATGACGGAAATCCTATATAAAGAAGCCATTACATTTCTTGTATCAAAAAATAAAAGAATCTCATTGAAAGATGCAGACATGCTCTGCCGACAGACAGAAAAATTAAGTGCCTTAAAATAAATAACAAAGTATGGTTTCTCTGTCAGGAGTCTGGTGATGCAGATTAAGACATTACTACTATCCTCACGGTATGCTTTATGGGGTCACTTGTCAGTTTTGGTCAAGAAAACGTGTTCTCAAAATTACTTGTCTGATAGCTTTGTAATTTGTTACAAAAGTCCGATGCAAAAGCTCCCAAACTGCTGACCTACCATCTTAGTATTTGGTGTACGGGTAGACCCAGGGTTTAGATGTTCTGTTGTTTAAATGAACATGTCAGTGTCAAAAATATGCAAAGAGGTAGAAAAAGGGGAAATCTTGCAAATGTTCAGGAGTAGTGGTATTAACTTAACCAGCCTACACATCACATCTCAGTCAGAGCTTCTATAACCTTTAACCTATTTGTATCCAGTGTACTTATTATGTGTAGGAGTGGTGGCAGTGACTTAAACAGCCTACTCCACTGACCTCAAGTCATTTCCTGTCATTGTTCATGAACTGATACATATTGACAGACCTGCTGAAACCATGAAGGACTGTGTTGAAACATTCCTCTGCTAAGCCTGTTCCTAAAGTTGACCTCCAGTACCTAAAGTTTCAGACTTATTTACTTTTGTCATTACTGTTTTTCTGGTTAAAATATATCTTGATGGACCAAATATGAGCACACTGTCATTGACGGTATTTTTATATGATATGATCAGATGAATGTGTAATAATTGATGAACCTTAAGTTTACCATGATTGGCCAGCTAATCGAAAGTTAAGACTTTTTTTATAGCCCGAAAGTCAAATGCAGTGTATTCATTATGTTTTAAATGGCATGTTTTAAATGGCATTATTTATAAAACAATCTTCCATGTGTTAATCTCTGGCCTGATATTTTGTATGAAAGCAGTCAATGTCATGAGCGTCAGTCACATGACCCACATTGGGAGTTCTTCAACTCTTAAAAGTCAGAGCTATCTCTGTCACTACCCATAGGCAGTAGAAATATTAACTTTGAAAATGTGAACAATACCATTGTTAAGTTAATCAAGTGCGTTCCTATTCTACTGCATGTTGAACACTCCAGTATTAAGCTTGCAAACACAACCTGTGAATGTGTATAGATTTGCATCATTTACAAATGACTTTCATTGTTGACTCCAGTTTAATTATCACCTATATTTTAAAATATACAGGCTTTGTTAACAAACTGAATGTTGTGTGTTTGAACATGACAGCAAGAAACAGTATTTGATATATTGTATGCAAATATTTAAAAAATGTCATCAGTTGCAGCTTGGTGTCCTGTGACGAGGTCTACTTGTTGTTTTGCTTGTGAAAATTCAATGGCATCATGAGATTGGAGATTGTTTTAAATAAAAGTCATGAAATGAGATGCAATGGTTTTATATTGTGCTTACTTTTTACTGACATTAGAATGGGAAGAGTATGTAAAAATGTTCTTATTTAATTACCTGCGTACCAAACTATACAAAAAAGTATGTAAAAAAGTACTTTAAGTAGCCCCTCCCTTAGACTCAGAGTAAACCCTTCATGTCCCCATTCCAGCTCTTCTGAACTGAAATTTTCAGATTCCCCCTCCCCTGAATGCATGCCTCTAGCCTCGATCCCTGCAGTATTCATGAATATAACCAAAAGCATGTTGAAATGCATAGTATTTAGCTCACCAACAAAACATGTATATGTATAACATGCAATCTTATTTTTAAAAATTTAAGTCTGAATAGTGGGTGTGAAGGTTGTAGACTTAATACTATCTGAAACTCATTGGATACTCTGTAAGCAGTGACATGCATGAAAGTGGGAGTAAAATCAAGCATACTGAAATCACATCTGGTTCAGTGTTTTTGAGATGTGGATACAAATTGAATGGTGTTTTCAGGTAATTGGCACTTATAACAAAATTGAAGAAAGTTGCATATTTTCATTGCAGCAGCTATACAACTATCAAGGCTATACTTCTCCCTGCCCTTTTTAAAGTAAAAAAATTAGGTATAAATACTGAGTGATAGACCAGGACATGCATTTTTCAATACGTTTAGTCGCAATGACTGACTAAATTAAGGTCACAGTCTTACTGATATGTTAAAGGGTTAATTTATGTTTAAGACTACTGGAAAACTTGTGCTATGTAGATAAACTATAGGAAAGTATCATTATTGAAGTTGCTTTCTGTGGCACTCTTGATATATTCATGACAGTTTATTAACTATGAAAGTCTCTGACTGTTTTAATATTGCTTGACAAAACTAAAACAACATATAAAAGTTCCCATTTTGCATTACTTTTGAAATCCCATCCTCCCTCACGAAACAAGAAATATTGTCCCAAAATTTATTTTATTACATCACAGGACAGAGGAAGGGTAGTCTGTAGAAAGAAATTTGAGTACGTGATGTGCGCTGCCCAAAAAGCGAAAATGTTTAATCCCCGCACCCCTTAAGTCGCCTCCTGTAGAAGAAGTATTCAACTGCAACTTTTTACATCCCCTTTCATCTCATCACACGTACTCGGATAAATATTCACACACTCCCCGTATTTTACTCTAGCACCATCTTTGACCCACGATCACACAACTTTGACCCATATAATGTATACATGGTTAACGAGCGTAAATTCAAGTGTCATTTTCCCGATCTCAGAATCCTGCTGGTTTTCTAGCGGACACTAAAATTGAAAATATTTACCTGACTGTATAGTAGGCGAAATTACTTTCGAATGGGTTCCGAAAAAGAACAATTGTAAATTGTTAAGTTTGTTCGCAAGTCACATTTATCTGTTAAATATCTCAATGAATCAAAGATTTGTTTTTATGCAGTGATCGTAAGCTGTAAACCATGATCTCATTGCTGTGTTGTTGATATTATTGTAATTCATGACATTAGAATGGAGCAGAAAGTCTCGATGAATGAAATATGCTAAAATCGTCATCATTAAATACAATAAAACTCTCTCTCTCTCTCTCTCTCTCTCTCTCTCTCTCTCTCTCTCTCTCTCTCTCTCTCTCTCTCTCTCTCTCTCTCTCTCTCTATATATATATATATATATATATATATATATATATAGCGGATGAATAAAATTGCACACATCTACTGATCTGCTTGTATATTTTCTGTTTATTCTGTTGGTAATTTTGATACAACGTTTCGTCCTAAAAGTAGGACTTCATCAGGTTGAAGATGCAGATCAGTAGATGTGTGCAATTTATTCATCCGCTATTACCAAACCACGCTACGAACAACACTGGGAGCTATCTGTACATCTCAAGTATACATGTATATATATATATATATATATATATATATATATATATATATATATATATATATATATATATATATATATATATATATATATATGATGTATAGACATTAAATTTCAGAAGGTAAATAATAATAATAATAAATAATAATATAATGATAGATGATGATATTCTTAAAAACACTCCACAAACGTCTCAGTGCGCGAATACAACTTTTTAAAGGATTCAGAAACATGACAGCTAAAACTATAATTACGAATAAAATTTAATAAAAACATGTGTCTTCAACAACGTTTAAAAGATGTAAAGATTGCACGTCGAGCCTTCAAAGGTGTGCTCGTGTTGACTGAATTCCATAACTCGTGAGAAGTACAGGCCTCCCCTCTTTCTGAACAAATTGCCTCAAGTTTGTGTCTAAGGAAAAGGAAATTACATAGGATTGGAATAACGCTAACTGCCTGGCGTTACCGTATCGGTTGATTTTCTCAACCAATAAGCTCATCATGGAAACTGGTAACTCTACCGTCTGCGTATAACCCTATGGTCAAGTGATCTGCAACAATGGAATTGGGCTATCGATTTGCCTGTACAACGATAGTTGTCTCGACCTGCTCGTCATTGGTGCTGCTCTTTCAGACGGTACGGTTCATAATTTTCTCAGTTTGCCTGTTTATGTACCATGTATATTTGTCAGATAATTTTTTTAACAGTCATGTCCATAGTACAAGATCCGGACCCTATTATTATTATTCAAGGTGGGGCTCGGTGTTTATCAGAATAGTTTTGTATATACAGCTATAGTGTTGAATGGAACAAATTTCCAAAAAATATACTGAGTATTACTTCAAATTCTCTCTTTAAAATAAAGTTAAAAAAGTATTTTATGAAGCAATGAATCAACGTGAGCAAATGATTTTGTTTTTTATTAATTGTTGTCTTGCCGATTTGCAATTGCTTGTGAATTTGCTTTTCGTGGGACCACAGTGGAAATAAGTTTTAACTTTTCTGTGTTATCCCAAAACTTTCTTCTTTGTCCTTTTCCTTGTTTGTATTGTGTGGTTATTATTTTTAAATAAATCAAATCAAAATCAAATGTTCTGGCCTAGCAAGAGCGTTACAAGACAAACTGGCGTTTGAAGCTTTGTTGCGGTCAGAATATAGTTTGATATGAGTGACGGCTTGTCTGGTCATTTCAAACGTGAACTGAGCCACTGCCTGACGCCCTCACGTGTGCCTTATATGTGTTGTCTCCGATAATTACTAATTTAAGTGGCGATATAGAATCTAATCCCGGGCCATAGTCAACTAAGCCAAAACAGCCTAAAATTACAGAGACAATGTCTACCAGGGTGCGAGTACTGTGCGGTCGCTCGATATCGCTTGAAGAATTGAACACTGACAGCGGCAAAACCGGAGAAAATGATGATACAATAAAAGATATTATGGATGAACTTGGTACTATGAAATTGACTATCTCCGGTCAAATAGAATCCCTTTCTCATGAAATAAATAACAAAATAGGACAAATTGAAGCTGAAATGAGAGAGGTCAGGTCAGAGCTACAGCGGGAATGTGAACATGTTAAATTACTCAGGAATGAAACTGAACAACTACGAACACGATGTTTAAACTCGAATCTGAAGCCGACTGTACTACATCGCAATTAAAACGCAATGATTTCATTATTTATGGAGTTCCTGAGCCGGCAAACGGTAAAGAAAGCTGGAATGATAGTGAGGAGAAAGTTAAAGCCCCAGCTATTTTTCTGGATCCATATTTGCCTTTTGCCTATTTTCAGTTTTTGTAATAATGAACTTGTCAAGATTTAAAAAAAGGTAATAAAATGAATTGAATTGAATTGAATTTGAACGTCCTCATCGGCTTAATACCCCTTCCCTTCCGCGACCAATCATTGCCAAGTGTACAAGTTTTAGGTGTTAACAGCTGCACGGAAATGCCAAGACTCTGAAACACAATACCCTGTTGCTGAAGATTTCTCTATCCGTGTTCGTAACATTAGAAAGAACATCGAAATTTGTTAGACAAGCCCGGCAAAACAACCAACGATGTAGGCTTTCTTTATATGATAGAATTATTATCGAAGGAGAGTGTTTGTGCATGATACAATGTTAACGATGATATCAAACCAAAAGGTAGATCAAAATAGGGTCTAGGCCAAGGTCTAAAGTGTAATAAAATAAAAATGATAAGGATGTCTACTTTAAAACTTGTATCTGTGAAAACCATTCTAATACTGCTGTTGATATTTCGACTAATGTTTTGAAGACACTGACACTTAAAATACGAGGGCTAAGGTTTTCACAGATGAGTTTCAATCAACAATTGCAAATCACAATATCCTTGGATTTGTAGAGACCTGGCTTAGTGGATCTGATGAAATGCCATATATGTATTCCTGGTTACGTTGGTTTTAATATGCCAAGAGTAAAACGTTGTAAACGAGGGCGCAGGGCGGGGAGTTGCTGTCTATGTTAGTAATAATATTGTAGACGGTGTCACTCATTGAAATGCAATTTGCAAGATGTAATTGTACTACTGTTTCACAATGATTTCTTTCATTTTAAATCATCTACAGATATTGTTTACTTTGTGTTTACACTGCACCAGAATACTCGACTATATACATAGTTTACTTGACGTAAACGGAATAGTGCTCCTCGAAGAGTGAATGTCAGATATATTGTCTGATTATCCAGATGTAAATGAAATTTTAACAGGAGATTTTAATGCAAGAACCTCTTCTGAGGATTGCAATATTTTAGATGATTCTATTGATTATTTACCATTGGAATCATATTCCTGTGATACGTTTACCTTTCCACGCAAATCAAAAGACAAATTAAGTCATCAAAACTTTGGTAAGTATTTTTTATCACTTTGTAAAATATTTGATATTCATATCGTCAACGGAAGTTTCGAACCAGACATTCTTGGAGAGTGTACATGTATCTCAAATAATGAGTGCAGCACTGTCGATTATTTAATCATCTCTACTGATTTATTTAGACCTGTAACATATTTTTCAGTTATTGATATTGATCTGTCCGATCATTTTACCGATTGTATCAAACATTGAAGTGAATATGTGTATTCCTAGTCTTCAAAAGCCCTCTGTAAATGAATATGAGGGTACACGAAAGGCTGTCAAATTTAAATGAAAATTAACTGAAAGATATTTTTATTGAGCGCATTAGTGCCTCAGAAATGTGGGATAATGTACGTTTTGCATTTGATATTTCTGATATTTCTAGCTGTATACGTATATATGTGATATTTTTGAATGTGCTGCTGAAGAAATGAAACGAAATTCACCAATATTCATCAGTACACATGCCCCATGGCCGGTTTGACCCGTGGTGTCAACAGCTGAAGTCTGTGAAAAACAAAAAATCTTCGTAACTTCGAAAATTCAAAGCTTTGTGTATGCAAAAGAAACAAGAGTATCACGATAACATTAAATTATCATTACTGAAGGAAGGTAGATATAGCAAAACATTGTCGGATACACTATAGGAAAACATTGCGAGACTGGAGAGAGAAAATGACGCTTTCTCGCATTGGTGAGAATCTCTTGTTATTCTCACCGCAGTCAGTGAGAACTTGAGCTGCGAGAAATACACTCCGTGGTGAGAATAAAGTATGATAACAGATTCTCACCGGTGAGACTGGAAATTCTCACCAGGCATGCGTGGTGAGAATGTATCATACTCATCATTCACTAGTGAGAATCAACCAGACTCACCGTCCCTCGGTGAGAATCAACCAGACTCACCATTCACTGGTGAGAATCAAGTAGACTCGCTGTTCACTGGTGAGAATCAGCCAGACTCGCTGTTCACTTTATCAGTGACTCGCTGTTCACTTTATCAGTGAACAGCGAGTCTGGTTGATTCTCACCGATGAACGGCGAGTCTGATTAATTCTCACCGGTAAACAGCGAGTCTGCTTGATTCTCACCAGTAAATGATAAGTATTATACATTCTCACCGTGAAAATTACCATTCTCACCGTACTCGGTGAGAATTTACAGTCTCACTGGTGAGAATCTGTTATCATACTTTATTCTCACCAAAGAGTGCATTCTCGCAGCTCACTGGTCAAGCGTCACTTTCTCGCAATATTTTCCTATAGTGATAAGTTTAAATCATTGAGTACAAAGTGTTTAAGCCCTGAAATCTCGGCAAATGAGTGGTTTGAGTATTTAAAAAGTATTTCAATCTTTGTCGGATGACACTATAGCTCCTGATTTATCTATGGACGACACCTATAGTGAATATAATTCAATATTAGATAGTATTATTACAGCAGACAAAATTCACAAAGCTATTCAGAAACCAGGAAAACACCGGGTTTTGATGGAATGCCGGCTGAATTTTTCAAAGCTACTGAGGATGTCCTCCTATCATACCTTGTTAGACTTTTTCATTTAATCTTTAATTCCGGTAGTTTTTCAGAGGAGTGGACTACGGGTGTTATCGATCCACTTTATAATTCAGGGCACACTTAAATGTAAATAATTATAGAGGTATCACGCTTTTAAAGGCCTTTGTTGGCACCAGATTGTCTCATCAGAAAATTTACACACCAGATTACAATTTCAAAAGAAAACAAAGGGCTATCAAACCTCCATAATCCTCCTACAGACTAGAACAAAGACGATCCCAGGGATCGCCAATAGTGCCTTTAAGCAACTTTAGTAAATTATTTACCATTATTTTGGATATTAACGAATGGGCCGAGGCAGAAGGAAAACTGTCAGAGTGCCAAACAGGTTTCAAAAGAGGATATTCAACCTTATGTAATACTTTTACTTTATATTCCATAGTCAAGAAATATCTTTGCAGGAAAGGAGGAAGATTTTATTGTATTTTTGTTGACTTTGTTAAAGCATTTGATACCGTAAACCATACGCTGTTATTTACGTTACTCCTACAAATGGTGTACAAGGTAAATGCTTTTAATAGTATATATAATGATGTTAGTAGAACAGGTCAGCATATCACAGAAAACTTTGATTGTCCAATGGGAGTAAGACAGAGATGTATCCTTAGCCCCTTTTTTGTTCGCTGTTTTCATAAATGAACTACAAAGTATTGTTGAAAACGCGGGTCACATGGACATTCAGATAACACGAGTTGAAAGATATTTTTCATCTGCTATATGGATATGCGGATGATATAACTCTGTTTGCTGATACAGTAGTAGGCCTACAAAGACTTCTAATTTTACCCAATTTGTTTGCTGATAAATGAAAATCAAAGTAATCTTGCACACAAAAAAATCACTGTCTTCAGAAATGGTTGGATATTGAAAAGACAGAACAATGGTTTTATAAATTTAGGGGAAAAGGTTTATGTTGTATCGTATTATAAATATCTTGGCTTTGTATTTTCTAGACGTAATGATTGACCCCCAAACTCTAGCAGACCAAACAAAGAAATCCGTATTTATTATCGCTTTACCAAAAAGTTCAGAGAACTCCCTTGTAATCTTTATTTTTAAGGTTTTGATATAATGATACTTCCGATTTTGCTGTATGATGCTGAGTTATGGGATATCAGTTCAGTTCAGTTTATTTCAATACAGGGCCTCGGCCCATCGTACAGAATATTTACAAAATACATTAAATATGATCGATGGTCAGTGAATTTCTAGCCGGACACAAAAAAAATGTATAAATATACAAAATCAGACAGAGAGAGGAAAAGGAAGAATGGTTATAATCCAGTAGACAAATAAAGATACAACAACAATTCAGTATATTCAATGAGTCATAACAGATATCTGCTAAATTGTCAAATCTGAAACTATTTCATCACGACGTTTAAAGGCATTCCACAAATACTTAGAAAATTGACAAATAACTTGTGGATTTTGGGAAGATAAAATTCTAATCAGCTTGTCCTGTGATTGATTTATTCTCAGTGACATTGGTATATATTCGTCTCTAATGTCTGCATACAATGGACAAATAAATACAAAATGAAACTCTGTCTCAATAACTCTTATATCTTTTGCATTTTTACAATAAACACACATTCTTTCCTGATATGGAAGCTTTAAATGACGCCCGATCTCGACATTTAGTTTATGGCAAGAACAGCGAAAATTTGATAACACAAATTTGTACTTCTGGCTTAAAATATTTAAATATCTTTCCGGTTCTAGTAGCGATTTAAATTCACAATACAATGTTAATCTAGATGACTCTGTGATTTGTTGATGCCATTCCTGTCGGTAACAATCTTTAATTCTAAGTGTGAATATATTTAAAAAGTATTCTGGATTGCCAATTTGTTGCTCAATCCAGGCGATACCAAAACCATATCTAAAAAGTAAATGTCTGATCTGAGTTGCCCAAGTTTCTCGGCCTGCATCGTCTAAG
Source organism: Ptychodera flava (assembly GCF_041260155.1). Lineage (NCBI taxonomy): Eukaryota > Metazoa > Hemichordata > Enteropneusta > Ptychoderidae > Ptychodera > Ptychodera flava. The sequence continues at coordinate 3,466,700 of NW_027248281.1, read as the reverse complement.
CTCTTTAGCATGTTATAACATGCCTTTGAGTATCTACTGTAGTTATGGGGATATCAAATGTATACATGTATTGAGACCGTACACTAATTATTGTAAACGTTTCCTTGGTGTAAAACGTAACATTCCCACTGTTGCCGACTTGGAGAATTAGGAACCCCTCTATTTATTTTTAATTATGTTAGATGCATCGAATGGAGGGTGAAACTTCTGTCTATGCCGAATAGTAGAATTGCTAAGCATTGGTGACATATTTACAAAATACACTCTTCAGGTATGGCTTCGGTCATGCGTGAGTCAGCCAAGGTGTTGGTAATAAACAAAACAATTTATCACCTTTTTGAACAGAGTCAAGGACAACTGGCAACATGAATGGTGGGAGGATGTCTCGAATACGTCGTTTACACTTATTTTGTCAAATCAAACACACCCATCATTTAAGAATTATTTACTTTATATTTAAAATCAATAGATATCGAAAGGCACTGTCATAGTCCCTGTTACGTTGTTCCAGTCACAAACTATTGATTGAAACTTGTTGTAGTAAATACTTGGAGCGATCAGAACGTTCGTGTGAAATCTGTGATACTCTTTCTATTGATGATGAATTTCATTTTCTGTTCGAATGTAATCTTTACCACTGACAATCTACGGATTCAGTTTCTGCCGAATTTGGCAAATTAGAAACCCAGGTCTACGAAATTTAACGAAACTCTTCATGAGTAACAATATATGTCATTTAGCAAAGTTTATACTTATCAAGCTTTTGAATTAGGGAAAGAAGCCTTGGTATTATTTACGTAATGGTGCAATCTGTTTATAATGTTTATGTAATTCTTTTATCTGTGTTGATCTGGGCTGAAGGCCTGAAGACAATAAAGTTGTTGTTGTTAAAAGATGTAACATTTCTGGTGCAACGAATTTCTGAAGGCAGTGCATTCCACAGAAAAGGAGTACGTACCGAAAAAGCTCTATGACCGTAAGGCTTATTAGAATAGCCGCGAGGAGGAGTTACACGCAATTTCTTTGAAGATCGTAGATTTCTTGTCGTTACATACAGGTCAATTAAATATTTCAAATAAAGCGGTGATCGCCACTACAATCTTAAAAGTAGTTATTAACTAATACGCGCTTTCACAGGTAACCAGTGTAAATCAATTAAAACAGGAGTGATGTGGTCATATTTACGTGTACCTGTGACTAGACGGGCTGCTGCATTATGAAGAGACTGCAGACGATTTAGTTGGTCATTTGAAATACCATAGAACAGACTGATACAATAGTCCAGTCTGGAGGTACGAATGCATGGATGAGTTTTTCAGTAGTGGGCTTGTCCAGTAATTTTAATACGAATTTTACCTAAAAGATAAACTACAACGTTTGATTAACATTCAAGTGATATAAACCGTTGAGTATAGGGCCTTCATTTACATTTAAACAGTGATTTTACTAATTTGTAATGAAGCCATGGCAAAAATAATTTAATTGCCATGACCATTAATTCATTGTCACCATGGTTTCATGTATCGTGTCTAAAACCGGGGTCAAATATATGCATGGTCACCCATTCATTCAGCATCTTTCAACATGTCAATCAATATAAGTAGTATCTTGCATTAAACAAACTTCATGGAGAAATGGCCGACTTTGTCCCTTTAACATTATATGGATACGTTCATATTCAGGCTTATGTAGCAAGAGACTGACAAGAGCAGAAGTGAAACGGAAGTGAGAGCGCCGCCACTGTTTGAAGTGTTGCAACGATGTCGGCCGGGCGACATCGTTACAGCGATGAAAACGCCCTGTCTCCTTATCTCGCGAACTGGTGTTCTGCCACTCAAGGCACTGGTTAGAAAAATCACTTCATGTTCCTACCGCCAGCGGCGCACTTTGCACTGGCGAAGCGACGAGGTCATTCCCTTTGTTCAGAAGCGATTTCTCCCCAAGTCGTCGTAGTTTTAAAAAAACTTTGTGAAACTTTGCGGATGCCTGTATGGCCTAGGTGTTTGCTAAAAAATTTGTTTGAGAATCGTTTAGGCTGATTTTAACGGAGCGGTCTACCTAGCTGTTGCCAGTTGTCACTCAAGCGCCATTATGAATTTTCAATGAGTTGGGGGCCTTTTACATCCCACACACTGGTTTAAATAGCACTACCGTAACACAATGGCAAAACATGACCACACACGAAATTGTGTTAAAACTCAGAAACAGAAAGCGTAATAAAATTAAAAAAGCAAAAATAACTGCACAAAATGACAACACAGAATATCTCAAACACAATATTACAATATACCAAACATAAACGAAACACAGAGACAAAAAAAAACAACAACAACCGGATTTACTAAGAATCTTTCTTCACATAAATCAAACAATTATAGAACTGAACGCTCTTTGGAAAGGTTGAAATTAATTCCAACATCAAAGGTCAAAAAAATCAATCTCCTAGAAGACACAAATGAATTCATACTGAGAAACGACTCCGATACATAATACGACGAAAAAACTCAGAAAAATAATTCAAATCAAGTACACAGGGACTCCACAAACACACACGAAGCACAAGACACAAAATTAGCTAGAAGCTACGATTTACTCTTGTTAGGATTCTCTTCCTCAACGCATAGCAAACCATAAGTCTATTACAGAGAGGTATGTCACATACTACATATTCTGCATGCTCCTAAATCCCAAGATACACACTTTAAACATTGTTTTTCTTCTTTATTGCATTAAGTTTTTATAATACCTTGTAAAATTGTTTGGAGAAACAAGAACTTAATTATTGGGTTTGAAATTAAGCAAATTTTAGAATTTACATTTGATGGACGATATAAAACCTACTCTATGTTTGAATATTGATTTATCCCCATTTAGTTGTATACCAATGGTAAGGAAATTATCTGGGCTTTCTAAGATTGTATTGTTTATAGTACTTTGTTGTTTTTGTTTCCGACTAGGGTAAATATGTTACCCCTAACCCATTCTATTTCACTACTGAGGGCGTGACAGCCCCCTACAAAACAAGTCGTTATACTCTTAAACACCATCAGTTAAATGGAAAATAAGCAGATTATAACAGTTAAGAATACTAGCTAAAAGAAATCATATTGGGTACAATGCCTTAGAGGGGATGATTTCGATACCTGGCCAACGGACTAACTGTTTTGTGCATATTGTTCAAAAAAATTACTTAAAATTGACACAAATTGAAAGGCTTAAGCTTTGTAACTTTCAAATATGCAATTTTTCCCAATGAAACTATTTATGTTTGGAAAGGCCTATTTCAGAGCTTTCAAGCAGTAAAATATTTGTATGGTTTTGTAATTCATGGTTCAAGGCAGAACAGGAAACATTACCCCACCCCTTATATTATAATTTTGTTTAAAAAATCACTTAAAATTGACACAAACTGAAAGGCATAAGCTTTGTAACTTTAAAATATGCCAATTTTTCCAATAAAACTATACATGTTTGGAAAGGCCTATTTCAGAGCTTTCAAACAGTATAAAATTTATATGGTTTTATAATTCATGGCTCGAGGCAGAAAGGGAAACATTACCCCTAGCCCATATGTTTGAATTTTGCTCTTAAAAAATCACTTACTTAAAATCGACACAAACTGACAGGTTTAAGGTTTGTAACTTTTAAATATGCAACTTTTCCTCATAAATCTATATATTTTTAGAAAGGTCTGATACAGAACTTTCAAAAATATGAACATTTTAATGGTTTCATTTTTCATGATTCGAAACAAAGGGAAACATTACCCCTACCCTAGCTGCAAAATTGTAGCTCTACGGTGAGGCGGTCGGTGAGTTTTGGTTTTTGCGACATCGCTCACCAGTAGAGCTACAATGCCGAAGGCCCTGTAGCATACAAAATAAGCGCGCCGGACATGGCGCGGCATTTTCATGTAAAATCCCGCATATTTACTGCATTTAGTAGTACCGATTTATCACTACTGAAGACTAAACACTATACTACACTAACCGTGTCGTTTATGGGGTTTGGTATTAGCGCGAACACGTCGATCGCGTTCCATAAACATTGAGCGTGTTTCTGGGGGCCGCCATTACCGGAAGTTGGTAATGGCGGCTCCAAGAAAAGTTTTTGGAACGCGATCGACGTATTTGAACAAATACCAAACCCCATAAACGACAAGGTTAGAGCAGTCTACTGTTTAGTCTTCAGTAGTGATAAATCGGTACGACCAAATGCAGTAAATATATGGGATTTTACATCAAAATGCCGTGCTATGTGCAGCGTGCTTATTTGTATGCTACAGGGCCTTTGGCATTGTAGCTCTACTGGTGAGCGATGTCGCAAAAACCAAAACTCACCGACTGCCTCACCGTAGAGCTCCAATTTTGCAGCTACCCCTACCCTTATGTTACACACGGATATATGGCATACCGCGTAATAAGAAAACAGCTCATGCATCCACTAAATCTCAAGACACATACTTTTAATGTCGTTTTTCTTGTTTATTGCACTAAGTTCCCCCAAAAATATATAAATACCTTATGAACATTGTTTGGAGGAACGGGAACTTAATTATGGGTGTGAAATTTAGCAATTTTTACGATTTAACGGTCAATGGCCGATGTAAAGTCTAATCGACGTTCGAATATTAATTTACCCCTATTAAGTTATATATCAATGAAAAGGCCATGACCTTAGCTTTCTAAAACTGTAACGTTTATAGTATTCTTGTAGAATCTGAAAATTCTACGTCGCTATGGGCCCCCGATGAACACACTCAGGAAACTCGTATCACGTTTGACTCCTTTTAATTCCTTTGAAACTGCATATACACACATGCAGACTCAATACAGAGTGTATACAGAATACAGAATACGAAGTTCAAAACACGGCATACGGCGCACGGCATACGGCATATGTCATACGGAGTACGAAATACGGTTCTGAATAGTAAAGAAAAGAAAATTACATGGCAAATAAATTTGTGCTTAAATGAAATTACATGGCAGGTAAATTGAAACGAAGAAATTACAAAGAATTCACTTCAAGTAACTTTAAGACTTGTGTAATTTTCACTGGAAACTAAATTGGGTCTACGGTACTGTAGTCTGCCGACGGCCATTCTGTATACGTACATATAAATGCCACGTCATCGCACAAGGAATAATGCAATATGTCCGTCGACCTGCACACTTGAAGGAAAGAAAAGTTATACAGGAAAGCGCTCTTACTTACCTCAGATTGTGACACTTTCGGGGGACGATAGCCAGTTGTACGTGTGCAAACGGCAAAGGACTGAAATCTTGACACCGAACACAGTGTTACGAGAGTCTACACTCTCAATTTACCGAGGTGGTCTGAACTGCCTAAATTCAAACTCGGCTGTATAAAGGGAGGGGGTAATTTACATGTTCAGCGTAACACCTGCACAAAAGCCAAACGCCTGAAATGCGGGAGAGAATGCACACCTGCACATAGACCCTAAAAACGAACCTGCACAACACTTGAACACAAAGGGAACTTGCACGCACAATTCTATTGTTTCTGTTTCCGTCGAGCGGTAAATACGTGACCCCTACCACATTGTTGAAATCCAAGATGGCGCCAAGATGGCGGCAAAGATGGCGCCAAATGAACCCGATGGGACACTATTTGATTTTTGGAACATCAAAATTCATTAAATATAGACCCTTAGGATTACAAAAATGTAGGTTAAAAAAATACATCCATGGGGTGCATGGGAACCCTACCTTCCGACTAGACTATCTATCTATGAATGTCTATGTGATTGAATGTATCAATAAAAGTTTATGATTTGAGCATAATAAAGCTGATTTTGATCGATGAAGGTATTTCTATTTGTCTTCAACTTGCGTGACAAGCGGCCATAACAAAGGTCTGTAAGCTGTCAATCAAAAAAGGACGCGATACAGGTGTGAATCGGTAAACGTTTGCAATGTCAACATGTTAGATACGCCACAGCATTGTAATTAGATGGAGCGACCGCAGTGCAGACCCGCAAGCACAGCCGCTTTATAGCTTGGTAGTCTGCTAAATAGATCGAATTTCGGCCCGATCTATCGATCCCGTAGTCGATATGCCCACGACTGCAACCTAAACACTCATTAAGGTTGCAGTGCCGGCATGTCGACTACGGGATCGATAGATCGAGCCGAAAAGCTATCTATTTAGCAGACTATCCAGCTCGAGCGCCTGTGCCCGCTATAATTTGATCACTCAAGCCACAGCTCGTCCTTGCGTGGACGCCGTACCACGACACGCCGCTATTTCCAATCGTTTCTTCCACAGAACTGTCATGTAAAGTTCAGATTCAAGTTCTTTTAGATTTTGCTGTCGTAAAAAAAGTATTATTATCTGTCTCCTCAAATGTTATCTCATCGCACTGTTTGTCACTTGCGCAAGAAAAACAATGAGCCCTATTCGTGGAATCCAAAGCAACCTGGTCAGGTGCTCCTGATAAAGCTCAGTAGAATGGTATATATGACGCCACCGGACTCTTCTAGTGTCATTGTTCGAGTTGGTCAATCTGTCAGATACAGGTAGGATTATTTTTTCTGCATCAAAACTCATTGGTTGGAGAGAGTCAAGTTGGACCCGGATTGTCTACAATATACGATATCCATTAAATCGCCCTAATTTACCATTGCCACGTGTACCTAATATGCCAAAAGTATTACAAGTCATATGGTAGCTATGGCAACACCTTGTGTATCAACAATGATGAGATTTAATATCAAAATATTCGCAATTTGTATTTAGTATGAATCATTCATCGTATGAGCGAACTTTCTCTTCTAACATTTCATTTATATTCCGGTATAAATTTGAACTCAACATAGCTTTCCTAGAAAGATCTCTATTAGATAGAATTGATAAAAGATTGTTTCTTTTAAAAAGTATCGACGAAGTGGTTGACTTTTTATATTTCTGTTATTGATTCCTGAAACAAAGACACACTGAACTTAAGCATTATTTAACGGTTGAATGATAAGGAACACTGAATTTCATTCTTTATTCTCTCAGATTACTCTACCTGTTGAAATAACCACAACATCGTGTACTACATCTCACAGTTCGCTCACTTCTCTTTTATCTAAGGGGGTTTCATTAACTTTGGGGCGTAGCTGCCGTGGTCTGCCATGGTGGATCAATAGATATTGGTTGCTGACACTATACAGCGGCTCTGAAGGGTATGTTTGATTGGTAGATTGCGATTATTCACAGCAACTACAGAGTCTGAAATGAGGGCTAGTTTCTTCCTAATTGGCAATTTGCAAATAATGTGATAAGAATAATGAGTTTCTACAATTTCTATCATTTTCGACAAGATATGCATGTTCTCGACAATCCTGTCGGGAGGCGTAGTCGGACAGAAATAATAAGATGTCTTTATCCGTTCAGACAATTTATCGTCTGTCATCTAGTCAAAACATTTACCGCTGAATAAGACGTCATATTTCCCTGACAAATTAATTGGTTTAATCCAGTTTTCCATAGTTATTAGTGCATTGATATCAAACGCTTTTGGTTGGGTTGATTTTGTGTCAATTTTCGACATGCATACTCATTATTTGCACCTTTCGTGACAAATAAAATTAAAAATATGTTTGTGTTTATACTTTTGTTTATATGTCATTCAACATTGTTGTCGTGGCGATGCATTAAAGCCAAAAGCTTATGCTGTAGTCTATGGTATTGTCCACAACGTTAAATAAGTATCCCTTGTTTTTCGCTGCGAAAAACACAAATACTGCTAAATGCCCCTGAAAATAAATGACTAGAATAATACCGATACCCTAGAGCCATATTAAGACATTTGTAATTGATGAAGTATAGTTTCTCAAAGATTTCACTATTGACTTTGTCAGAAGTTCACGGCTTTGACGTGTTATCCACCGTCAGAAAGTCGAGTGCCAGTCCTCTACAATTCATTCAAAAGACAAGCCATATAGCTTGCACAACAGTAAAACCAATCGTACACATACTACAGCTTATGGGTTTTCAGGTATAGCTCTTAGACTTTTAGTGATGTTAGATGTAGTTAGGATGTAATTTCAGATAAGTTCTGTTTGGAATGACGTGCAATTTGGCCAAAGAACATTTCTCTTTATTGAAAAACATAGTATGTGCATATCTTGAGATATGAGCCAAGTCACGTGACCAGCTGGCGATATTTTCCCGCCAAATCATATATTGAAAATAATTGCGTATCCCAACCGCTGAGCAAAAGGTTTTGAAAGTAAAATGGACAGTTAAGGTAGAACACACCTCGGGGACAGACATTCGGACTATCAAACTTTTACAATTCTATTCTGATATACTACATGTGGGGGTTCGTTTTAAAGCTCTTGGTGAAAGAAAACTTTTCACCGGCTTAGTTTTTCGAAATTCGAAAATTTTCACTTTTCTCCATAGAGTTAACACAGGGATGGCGGCCATTTTGAATGACTAATATCGGTAAATCTTGGGTAAGTTGTTTCTCTAGTACCAAAATTTGTACTGTGACCCCCGATTTTTAATCTTGATTTTGAAAGAGAATGATTGAAAGAGTCCTTGAGGAAAGTTAGAGCAAAAGTTTAAGTCTTTCACTTTCGAGGTAAACAGCTCATAAGCTTGTGTGATATCCATTGACTGATAAAAAAACACAAGAAACCGTCATTTTTAATATTTCATTTTTGTTTTAAATATTCGCAAGAGATCTCCTGTGATGTTTTAGGGTCAGGTATTTTTGATTATGTAGAAAAACCGAAAAAAAGTTTTATGAATAGCAGCTAGAATATTGTGTTTTTACAAATTTATAATTTTTGCGGGATAAAGTTTTCTGGTCACGTGACCAAAGATCTAAATATGTGTCATACTGAGTCTGTTATAATTTTATAAAATCGACAAGTTGGAAAATTTCAATCAAATTAGATACTTTTCGTTGCAAAGCTACAACTTTGTCTTGACATACTTGAGAGAGATACATTGCACAGAAAGTTTCGCTGACAGTGGAACGAAGAGTTCAATATCACTGACACTCATTCTAATAACTTTAGGTGTTATCCGATATTACGATCTTGATCTTTCTGACTTCTTTATGAACACTGAGAAAACCTGACATGATCGAAGTATTTCTTTGAAATGTATCTCATGGTGAAGGAAAACTAGTCCTGTGCATTTGTTTGAAATCCTGATTTTCTCAGGTCCTGTCTGTTATGTTGTGATCCGTTGCTTATTCATTACGCGAGTTGAGCTTTGGTTTTGTACGCCTAGCTTCAGAACTTATCACGTTCCAGTAAGCATGCAATGCACGTTCTGAAAACAATATTTTCAAATAAAATTCGATAAAAAACTGCATAATAGCGTTATGGACAATATACCAAGAATTGCTCGTAAATCTTACGCTTCGCATTGTCCTTGACCGACGTTTCTTGCGTTCAAACGATGTCACCCACTACGAGTATCCTTAATGGCTCGATATGTATGACTTCAACCTGATAGATATGTATAACTTCAACCTGATAGATATATATGACTTCAACCTGATAGATATATATGACTTCAACCTGATAGATATGTATAACTTCAACCTGATAGATATATATGACTTCAACCTGATAGATATATATATATATAACTTCAACCTGATAGATACATATGACTTCAACCTGATAGATATGTATAACTTCAACCTGATAGATATATATAACTTCAACCTGATAGATACATATGACTTCAACCTGATAGATATATATGACTTCAACCTGATAGATATGTATAACTTCAACCTGATAGATATATATGACTTCAACCTGATAGATATATATGACTTCAACCTGATAGATATATATGACTTCAACCTGATAGATATATATGACTTCAACCTGATAGATATGTATAACTTCAACCTGATAGATATATATGACTTCAACCTGATAGATATGTATAACTTCAACCTGATAGATATATATGACTTCAACCCGATAGATATATATGACTTCAACCTGATAGATATCTATATGACTTCAACATGATAGATATATATAACTTCAACCTGATAGATGTATATAGACTTTAACCTGATAGATATATATGACTTCAACCTGATAGATATATATGACTTCAACCTGATAGATATGTATAACTTCAACCTGATAGATATATATGACTTCAACCTGATAGATATGTATAACTTCAACCTGATAGAGATATATATGACTTCAACCTGATAGATATATATGACTTCAACCTGATAGATATCTATATGACTTCAACCTGATAGATATATATAACTTCAACCTGATAGATGTATATGACTTTAACCTGATAGATATATATGACTTCAACCTGATAGATATATATGACTTCAACCTGATAGATATCTATATGACTTCAACCTGATAGATATATATAACTTCAACCTGATAGATGTATATGACTTTAACCTGATAGATATATATGACTTCAACCTGATAGATATATATGACTTCAACCTGATAGATATGTATAACTTCAACCTGATAGATATATATGACTTCAACCTGATAGATATGTATAACTTCAACCTGATAGATATATATGACTTCAACCTGATAGATATATATGACTTCAACCTGATAGATATGTAAACTTCAACCTGATAGAGATATATATGACTTCAATCTGATAGATATATATGACTTCAACCTGATAGATATCTATATGACTTCAACCTGATAGATATGTATAACTTCAACCTGATAGATATATATGACTTCAACCCGATAGATATATATGACTTCAACCTGATAGATATATATGACTTCAACCTGATAGATATATATGACTTCAACCTGATAGATATATATGACTTCAACCTGATACATATATATGACTTCAACCTGATATAAATTGTGTAGACCTAAGACTAAACATGTATTTAGTGTTATTTAGAGGCACTCAGTTGATGAGTATATTGAATTTATTCAATTAGCATAAACATCAGAATACAATCAGAGTAATGTGCATAATATAAGATCAACTGTACTGTACAATAGTCAGACATTTCTACAGTTGTTGAGTCAAAGATAATCGAATACATATTTTTCTGAGGATATTTGGATAACCTTGAGTCAGCGAACACTCCTGAAATTCATCAATTTGTTGAGAAATTTAAACTTGTGAATTTTCACCAAACAAACTCGCAAAATGACATGTAGTGAACCTGGAATGCAACGATACATTGTTGTTTTGGTTTATCTCTCTTTTATCTTGTGGCCAGGAAGGAAATCAATGATTGGAAGAAGAAAATGGCCTTAGAGGAAGCAAACTCTAAATCTTGTAAACAATATGGTTTGGAACACATAAACAAGAGAATTTATTAATTTTAATCATGAGATTAATTGCAAAGATTATGCCTTTGATCTGATACATTTTTTTTGCATCGCATTGCTGCTGTCACAGTAACTTTTCATTCTTTTGTATACTCTATACTGAAACAAGATACAATTGTCTGTGGCTACAGAAAAAAAAGTCTCATGATTTTAAAATCAATATATTTACTACAGAAAGTTTTGAAGGCAAAAACATCGATATTGCCTTGGTATTATACTGGTTAACAAATTATCAAACTGCCAGATTATTATGTGCAGACTCACTGAGTCAGAGAAAAAAAGTTACATTACAAAAATTACATACAAAATGCGTTATCTAAAAGTAAAATATTGACACAATTAATCTAAACACCAGCAAGCGATCGCATGGTTGGCATGGCCACGGTACATTTTTATCGTCTTCACATAACAATATCTTCGAGATCTGACGAGCACGTGATCGGAAAGAGACATGAAAGAAAAAAGTTATCGACACTGATAAATAACGTTTGTCTTTATTCTAAATCAGTTTATGTAGTAACCGTCTTTTTCTTGATCTGTGTACATGTACAAAATGACATCAAAATGTATGGCAAAGTTTAATCTAATTTCAATGGCATTTCGTCGTCTGTTGATTTATGAGAATTGTAGACATTTTCGTGAGCAGTGGGATCATCATCTACAGGAGAATCATCGTGATTTATTTTAAAGGGTTACAAGACTGACGAAATTTGAAAACATAAACACAACCCATGTAAACAGATATCAGCATATTATTTCTACGTCTATGTCTCTCTATATGCATGTACGTCTCGCTGAGTTCCTGTGTGTTATTGTGTTCACATCCGATTATATGAACATATATGAACATATATGTACCTTTCCGTTGACAAATGAACATCTTCAGAACATCACATGGTGCGTCATCCCAATAATGTCCAGCATTAGCCCTATCGAGAAGAAATCAACTTCAGTCACAGTGAAGGAACTGTGCTTCGGTGTAATACTATGATTTCAACTCTTCGATCTTTGTGGGAAATCCTTCTTATGAAAAATGGTTTTACTTAAGGAGAGGGTTTATACAGTCTAAACTTTTGGTACAGCGAACCATGAAATACAATTTTTTCATTACTCATCAATCGACACAAGAATGAATATTTATACTCGCCGTTCTGGTGTAAGTTAATGTTGTCAAGTAATTTAAAAGTACCTACGGCGCTACCAGGACTTCCAAAGGGGTACCAGGACTTCCAAGGGGGTACCAGGACTTCCAAGGGGGTACCAGGACTTTCAAGGGGGTACCAGGACTTTCAAGGGGTACCAGGACTTTCAAGGGGGTACCAGGACTTTCAAGGGGTACCAGGACTTTCAAGGGGTACCAGGACTTTCAAGGGGGTACCAGGACTTTCAAGGGGGTACCAGGACTTCCAAGGGGGTACCAGGACTTCCAAGGGGGTACCAGGACTTTCAAGGGGGTACCAGGACTTTCAAGGGGGTACCAGGACTTTCAAGGGGGTACCAGGACTTCCAAGGGGGTAGCGGTGATATCCCCGTTTATAAAAGTAAACCCCTAACCGATTATATACGAGTCAGCGTTGTGGCAAAATTATTGCAGCAGGCGGGTAACATATCAAACAGACATTCATATACACTGTTTGTCCTAATAATTTATTCTCCCTTTCATAGTTCCTTGAATGAGCTGATTCTATGACCTCATGACCTCGGTGAAATTTCAGAGTGAAGTTACTTACCTTAGTTGCACACAATGATTTTGTGTCATGGTTGTGTCACGCGGGATAGGTTTTGAGCGGGGAATATAATGGGGGAATTTCACTCACTTGGTAGGGCTAACTCGCTTGGCTAAGACTGGGCTGGGAGGTACCTTTACAGAATCGTGCTGACATCCGAATAGACCGACACGAACTGTGGCGTCAGCATAGTTTATCACCGTCATGGGGAATCTTATGTATGTGGAAGTTAGAATTTAGCTTGAATTTTTTAAATACCCACAGCCCTTATCCAACGTCAGATTGATATCATAACAGTTGGCTCGTTTGGCGCCCATTTAGAGTAGTAAAGTATTCCGCCGTCACATGTTGCTACATTCCCTTGATCTGTAAATTTGCCATTGACCCAAAAATCTTCGTTGTTGGTTGTGTTACTCTCTTCAATTAAGTCCTTCAAAATCTGGTGTTTCCTGTCATTGTTGTCCATAGCAAGTATCATACCAAGCCCTTTGCACGTTTCTATGGCGTTACTGTGTGATTTCTTTGTAGTAAACACGCTAAACGGTTTATCTGAAAGAGAGAACCAACGGTAACTACATATCTTTGCACGTGCGTAGCGCTGTCAGAACAAGCCATGGTTATCGACGATCAATCAATCAATCAATCAATCAATCAATCAGCAAAGTTTATAGATAGCGCCAAAATAAAAAAAAAAGTGTTTTGCTCTGTGACGCTTCATGGTGTGCTCTAGAGAACAAGTGCGTTTACAGTTTTCTCTTAGAAACTTCCAAGTTTGGGGATTCTCTGATGTCGAATGGTTTTGCGTTCCGTATATAGTTTAGGTGCAGCGTATAAAAATGCACGGCCATCATAGGTGATGTTAAAAGTTTCTTGGTTGATAAATGGAGTGTGCAAGTTGGAAAAATAATCGCAATCATACCAATCCATAATCCAATGACAGTAGGTCAGAATTCGTAAGACAATAGTTGTAAACATAGACACGAAACAGCACAGAACAGATAGTAAATACGGATAGTTTCAATCGGATTCGAACCCACAACATAACGCATCAGTCGCCTAGCTGAGAGGCCTGAGACAGAACCAGTACACAAACAAAGTCATATTTATGAAGAAAGATATATGGACCTCTGGCCAGAAGACCAAGAAGCGATGTCAGGCGTTTCGAATATAGGGCTGGATTAGACAATGGGAAGATTGCACGGCAATACTAGTATTTAATGCTAGGTATTCCCTACTGTAGCCTGTGTAACTTGAGATAACCATGATATGGCTAGATGAACTTGATTGATAAAATCACTGACTTTTTTGTAAAAATATTTTGAACCATGTTCTTTCAATACCAATTGTCTATAGTTGATCCGGTAGTGCCATGCAAATTGCACGAAATAAAAAAGTGATCCCGACAGCAACCCTGAGACTCCGATGTACCCGCATCCTGCAAGTTGTTCTTCAAAAATTTACAAGACGGTATACTCTTATCGGCATACGAACATAGAACGGCACTCGACTATCGTACAGGCTAATATAAGTAGCAACATATCACGTGATGTGTCTAAATTTGAACGTGAATTCTGTGTGCTCACTTTTGCCACAGAGTAATATCATACACAGAGTGGCAACAGCTATTGTTTAAGGCGTGAAGCGGTTACGTAAGCAATCCATGTTTGCCTCGCCTCACGAAGCTCTTGGCTCTCTTTTCCGAAGAGTGCCGACCATGCACCCTTCGGTAATTTTCGGATTTTCACCAATTGTTAAGCGAAAGTATGTTCGACAAAGTTTGTGTTGTTGTTGTCGTGTGGTGCTGATCGGAATGGATGTGCTGGCAAAAACGGGAGTGTTTTGAGCTTCAGGAAACTGGATTTTACCGTTTAAAAAATTCCTCTCATATTTTTATGAATATATAATGAGTGTGTTTGAACCAAATTTGAAAGTCTTTTATCGATACTGTCTGGTTTTACTCAATGGTTTACGGTCAGTCACACCGTCTTTTACACGTTCGCCAAGAAGGACATGTTTATGAAACTGCTGGCGTGTTATGTTTTGATTGGCGTGAGGCAGTGTTTCTGGCCTGAGAGCTCACAAAGTAACTATGGTTGCTACGCGACTGGTAGTACGATGCCATCTCGTCGTATTTTTTCGCATAATCTCGTGTAATTATCAACCACAAACCGAGCCTCCAAAAAGTTTAACACCTTTGAAGCTCATTTTAATATGAAAAGCCAATAGTCTACCGAGACGACCATGGAACAAAAGGCATGCAAGTGTTGCCACTCTGTCTATGATATTACTGTGTGCTCACTTTTGCATATTAACTGGTAGCCGATACGTTCTACACTCGGACACAGGCGTGTGGTTGGCAGTAATTCCACCAAACTTTGAGATGAGATTGATCATTTTTCATAAATTATTACGCGCTACGTTGAACTCATAAAGTCCGTTGTACGAAATGAAGGCAGTCCCTGTTCTGTTTTACGGCTTCAATGTGTCAGCACTAAGACGCGAAGTCTCTGGTCGAAAAGTAATATACTTACTAGAGGGCATTCAGACCATGATTGATACGCAGCAATAGATTAACATCAAATCATTGTGGTTGTCATTTTCTAGCTACAGTTGATCGATTGAGTCGGGAATGTCATCAAATTTATCTCTTCCAAATGGTTATCCCTTCGACTGACTGTAGTTTCTCTGTTAAATTGCTTGATGTGCTGCTGTAACTCTCCAGTGTCCAAACGCATACGAACTCCCTATAGAGTTAGACCAATCAGAGACCGATATGCACGCCAGCTCATACTACAGGAGCCAGTGATGAACTTTCTATCTTCTTAATTAGAAATTAGCATACACATCGAAATGTAAATTTCTCCGAAAAAAAAATTCAAAACGTTTGAACGATTTTTCGGGATACAAACATACTTGCGAGGTCTCATAAACACGATTGGAACTAATTTGGGATAATCAAATCTTTAAATTTTGCAAATTTCTCAAAAGTGTTAGGTGCCCTATAGCTGAATGTTGCGATATTACAAATTACTCATAAAAACAAGTGTGTAACATAAAAAGAAAAGCAGATGAGGTTATATTTACAGGTTAAAACGACATTACTTCACCATCCAATTATCCCAAATTAGTTCCAATGGTGTTCATATTAGCCATCAGTATAAAGTATCATGTGTGAAAGACAGTGAAAAGGGGTAAGACAAAGTCACTTTCATTGAAAATTATTTTCAGGTAAATAAACCTTACGCTTTTCGCATATAAATCCTAATTTATCAGAACATGGGTGATAATACCATTTCCCATAGCTTGCCGCCTTCATTCCAACGCACGATTTTGGATCCCACTTGTTGCGTTTATCAGAGTCCCAGTCACTGTAGGAAATCTTAACAAGACAGAATACAGTAGAGAAGATTAATGCATGAAATCACTCTCATCTGATAAATTCTATGTATCAACAGTGAGGTCAAATTTACTTAGTGTGAAATACATACTAGCTAACTCCTTATGAAGATCAAACGTTTTTAATACTAAATGTGTCTCAAATTGACATCAAGATGCTCAACCCCGCAATAGACTGACTCAGCACTACATTGTCATAACATTAACCAGCCTGTATTGCAATTCTTGTTAAGGGAGCGTCAGTTTTTACGGCCTGGGGGCCGGCAAAATCTTGTTGCCGGTGTTCAAAAAATATAGACCCCCCCCCTGCATTTTTTGTGAAAAAAAAGATGACTCCCCCCCCCCCCTTTGTCAGACAAAAAAATTTGATGACCCCCCCCCCTGAAAAATAACCAAAACCCATATGTCAAATTTACCCGCATGGTTTGGATTTGAACTCCGGTACACGGCGCACTTTGTAGCAGAGATGCCAGTGCACAAACTTCTCAGCCACATCCATTGAAACGTCTGTTAATTAGGACGACTGTAAGGCAATTTTTAACTTCATTTCCATAGACAACTCATGTCCATGGACATTGTATAAAGTAAACCTTATTGGAGTGGTTCGCCAAAGGCAGCCCTCCGGTTAAGAGGGTCATGGGCCATTACGTAAAGTCAACTTTATTCTAGTGGGCCACCAAAGGTGGCACGCCGGTAAAGAGGGTCGATCATGGCTATTGCATAAAGTAGACTTTACTGGACAGGGCCGCTGAAGGCGCGCGGCCATTACCATTATTCAGTGCGTGATCCCAGGGGTCCCTCAAAAATGTTTCTAATACAAGCCGCGGCGGCTTCAATTGGGAATTTTACGGTAAGATTGCCGTGGGGTATTACATGAAGTCAATTTATTGTAGTGGGCCGCCACAGGCGGCCCGCCGGTAAAGAGGGTCAATCATTGCCATTACATGAAGTAAACCTAATTGGAGTGGGCCGCCAAAGGCGTCTGCCCGTTAAGAGGGTCATGGTTAATACATAATGTATATTTATTGTAGTAAAGAGGGTCGATCATGGCCATGGCATAAAGTGAACTTTATTGTTGGTATTATGTTTTTGAAATGTGGTGACCCCCCCCCTTTCCTACCAGTGAAAAAGTGATGACCTCCCCTTTGCGTATTCCAAAATTACGATACCCCCCCCCTGGATTTTGCCCCCCCCCCCCCGGCCGTAAAAACTGAACGGTCCCTAAGGCTTCGTACACGGCTTCTAAGATCGTCCACAGCACAGACACACTGAAGAACTGAGCCGATGTGATACTGCCTTGGCGAACGCCGTTACAGGATACTGCCTTGGTGGACACTTTATTGGCTCGGTCCTTTATTGTATATGGAAATAATCATGCATAGCAAACAGACAAACTCGCATAAACAAACAAACAAGGAGCCAGAGTTCTTGGTGACTCCTTATGGTCAAGTCACCGTCTTAGTGCGTCTGCTGCACATCAATGCAAAGTAACAAGTAGTATAAGGCCTAGACAATAACTATACCCCTTTTTGTAATTCCTCAGGGCCAGTGTATTAAAGTAAAACTGGTTTTTCTCCTGCAAAGCGATTCCTCAGGGCCGGTGTATTAAAGTAAAACTTGATTTCCTCCTGCAAAGCGGGAGATTTAAGTGCAACCTTCTACGGCAGTTGGCCAGATGTCAGGCGAAAATCAGCTAACGAGAAGAACGCAGAATGAGCTTAGATGGAAACGCTGCCACCTCTGCACCCGACTTTGATGGGATTAAGGGAGCGTTCAGTTATTACAGCCGGGGTAGGCCGGCAAAATTCAGGCGGGGGTCACCTTAAATTTGAAAACTGCAAAGGGAGGGGGTCATGTATTTTTCAAACAGCTCAGATGGGGGGGGGGGGTAACTTAATTTTTCTAAGTATCCGTCCCGTCAAAAAAGCAGTTTCAGTGTTCAGAAATATTCTAGAGATAAAAATGATTCGCTGCATGATTTCATTCTCTGAAGTCATTTAACTGTAACTCTGAACAAAAGTATAATTGATTATATATCTGTCATGTGAAAATCTTGCCTTGGCAGCTCTGAGGCTTGTCTTATTGTAAATCGAGCTCACTGAGGGCAATGAACAATTCCTATTACTTAAATATTAGAGTTATAGCAATTTTTGTCAGGGAAAATACCTGTAGACTACTAGTACCGTAAAAAGTGAAATTTTACTTTTAGGTGAAATTCCAATATTATAATTGTTGCCCACATCTGAACTTTCAAAATACCCTATTTGAATCAAGTACATTTGTATCAATTGTCAAACACCTATAAAAGCACAGATTAAGTTAGTTTAGCATTGTAAAAATATTATTCATAGTTTTCTCATAGACGCCAATGTACAGTGAATCAACATTGCGGTGAAATTCCAAAATCCAATTTCTTGCACACATATCAAATTTTAACCATCCTTGTCTAGCTAAGTACTTTAAGATGAATTATCAAACGTCTTTAAATACACAGATTAGCTTGTTTTGTATTGGAAAAAAATATTCATAGTTTTCTCATAGACTACCATGTATCGTGAATCAACATTATCAACAGCTGATTATCAATTAATCCAAATATCAACATTTTGTACACACATACTTGCTCAAAAATATTGCGATCCACCTGTAATTTCTGTCCAATCCCTTTGAGGGGTGATTTCACAATTATAGCAAGTCAGAAGGGGAAATTTGAACATTAACACCTTGTGAGTTTATTAGGGGGAGTCATTTGAAAAAAAATCTGAGAATCTTTTTTTGGGCCCCGAGGGGTTTGTGTGTGAAGATTTACTCAAGCAATGGGGGGGGGGAGGGGGTCATGAAATTTTTGTCATCTTAAAATAGGGGGGTCATGAAAGTTTTGGTGCAATGGATAGGGGGTTCACTTATTTTGACTGATGTGCAGGAAGAATTTGCCGGCCCACCCCCGGCCATAATAACTGAACACTCCCTAAATCCAGTCTTTGATGAAGACAGAGAAAGTATTACATAATGTCCTGTATATAAAAACAGATCTATCAACAGATCTATTCTGATAGGGTTAATGTAGAGTGGAGTTTACAGAGTTTATCTTTGACACGAAACTATCTAGATAAGTATAGTTGTCTGTTATTCTATCGGACATCAATATCGTTTGATATTCATAGGTAGTGGTATTATAATGGTTACAAAAGAGTGAGTGTGATCTCGCTTGTTTGTTTATTACGCTGTCAGTTGGGCCTGTCCATATAATTAAATATATAACGCATTGTTATCACGTTGCTATATAAATATAAATATACTAGATGACATATGCCGTTCAAATTCTTCAGGGGGCGTTATGTCACTTTGTAATGTCACGTCACTCAACAAAGTCACGTCATTCAGCAATGTCATGTTCTCAGTAATGTCACATCACTCAGCCATGTCACATACTTAGTAATGTCGCCTCACTCGGTAATGCCACATTGCTCAGTAATGTCACATACTCAGTAATGTCACCTTACTCGGTAATGCCACACCATTCAGTAATGTCACCGCACTCGGTAATGTCACATCACTCAGTAATGTCACATCACTCAGTAATGTCGCCTTACTCGGTAATGTCACACCACTCGGTAATGTCACATCACCCAGTGACGTCACCTCACTCGGTAATGTCACACCATTCAGTACTGTCACATCACTCAGTAATGTCACCTCACTCGGTAATGTCGCCTCACTCGGTAATGTCACACCATTCAGTAATGTCACATCACTCAGTAATGTCACCTCACTCGGTAATGTCACACCATTCAGTAATGTCACATCACTCAGTAATGTCACCTCACTCGGTAATGTCGCCTCACTCGGTAATGTCACACCATTCAGTAATGTCACATCACTCAGTAATGTCACCTCACTCGGTAATGTCACACTATTCAGTAATGTCACATCACTCAGTAAAGTCACCTCACTCGGTTAAGTCACACTATTCAGTAATGTCACATCACTCAGCCATGTCACGTACTTAGTGACATCACCTAACTCGGTAATGCCACATTGCTCAGTAATGTCACATACTCAGTGATGTCACCTTACTCGGTAATGCCACACCATTCAGTAATGTCACCGCACTCGGTAATGTCACACTATTCAGTAATGTCACATCACTCAGTAAAGTCACCTCACTCGGTTAAGTCACACCATTCAATAATGTCACATCACTTAGTAATGTCGCCTCACTCGGTCATGTCACACAATTCAATAATGTGTCATCTCCCAGTAATGTCGCCTCACTCAGAATCTCACACCACTCGGTAATGTCACATCACTCAGTGACGTCACCTCACTCGGTAATGTCACACCATTCAGTAATGTCACATCACTCAGTAATGTCACCTCACTCGGTAATGTCACACTATTCAGTAATGTCACATCACTCAGCCATGTCACGTACTTAGTGGCATCACCTCACTCGGTAATGCCACATTGCTCAGTAATGTCACATACTCAGTAATGTCACCTTACTCGGTAATGCCATACCATTCAGTAATGTCACCGCACTCGGTAATGTCACACTATTCAGTAATGTCACATCACTCAGTAAAGTCACCTCACTCGGTTAAGTCACACCATTCAATAATGTCACATCACTCAGTGACGTCACCTCACTCGGTAATGTCACACCATTCAGTACTGTCACATCACTCAGTAATGTCACCTCACTCAGTAATGTCGCCTCACTCGGTAATGTCACACCATTCAGTAATGTCACATCACTCAGTAATGTCACCTCACTCGGTAATGTCACACTATTCAGTAATGTCACATCACTCAGTAATGTCACCTCACTCGGTAATGTCACACCATTCAGTAATGTCACATCACTCAGTGACATCACCTCACTCGGTAATGTCACACCATTCAGTAATGTCACATCACTCAGTAATGTCACCTCACTCGGTAATGTCACATCATTCAATAATGTCACATCACTCAGTAATGTCGCCTTACTCGGTAATGTCACACCATTCAGTAATGTCACATCACTCAGTAATGTCACCTCACTCGGTAATGTTGCCTTACTCGGTAATGTCACACCATTCAGTAATGTCACATCACTCAGTCATGCATGTAACACTGTTCAATGAATACTGAAATGCAACGAAACCAAGCATAAGAAACCCAAATGACGAACGACGCACTCGTAGCGGCAGAAATAGATGTGACATGATACTGTACCGTAGATCCATCGAGCCATGATAGTTCTGCACTAAATAGCAATGCAAAAAATATATTAGATAATTGATTCTTCATTCCTATATGTACCGAGTAGAATCCCCGTTGTTCAAATATATCTATGGAGTTAAAAGTGGATAAATGGATTTAGGAAAGACAGTTAGTTACATTTTTCTTCTTGCACTGAGGGCCAACATTTCTCATCGCAACATCTTCTTCCATCTGTAACTACCAACTAGTCAACTGATGAAAATTACCTTGTAATTTCAAAAAAAACACAGTATGTATGTTTTGGTGCAGGACAGTTTATATTGATGGGAAATTGAAGCTGATATTGATCCGGTAACGGCAATTTAAAGCCTTGTTTCTCAAAATTCCAGTACCTTTGGCCTCCGTAATTTAGTTTTTTTCTCATCTAAGGGAACTTTGTTTGGCTGTTTAACAGCTTCTCCGTATGTTCGTCTATTTATACCAATGTAACATGCATTGAATATAAAACTGTGCATGAAACGTTTACTTTTAAAATAACTAAGGGTGATCAATCTAGTGTTACGTCATTATCATAAAATTATATACCAGTATATTGATGGTGCAAATACAGCGATCTGATTGGTCGAGACGTGAAAAGAACCGTGGTACATTCGTGGCATACCATGGCTGGCACACATGCGAGCTCTCGGCTTGAGCAAAAATCCTTTTTCGATGTTTTTAAAAATTTCAATATACTGTTACGATATAATAGCAACAAACCACACCCAGCTACAGTATACCACTCGATTTGGACCAGTTCACTTCATTTATGCACGAGCGACAGCGAGTGAATAAATGAAGTGGACTTGTCAAAATGTCGTGGTACACCGTGGCTTGGTGTGCTTTATTGCCTGAATAACCATTTCAGTGATGAAGAGAGACTGTTAGAAGTACACATGTGTACATCTGACGTAATGCAAAACATGTAGTGAAGTCTGTGAAGAGCATGAATCGTCTTCGTTTGTCCTTCATTTGTGAATTAACTCTCTGAGTGACAAAGTCAACTTTTGTTGCCTTTATAGAATATGACATAGCCAGCAACTTTTTTCAGATCTAGACAAGTTTTTTCAGATTTTTCTCAAAATTTTGGTCAAAAATTGCAGCCTTTGAAATGTTATGTCCATTTGGTCCAAAATTATCAAAAAATTACAGGAAAATCCATAACGTTGTTAACATATAACACTTAAATTTTGGTGGGAAAGATAACAGCACTCAAAGGGTTAACAAACTTTCAAAATTTTGCCCATACGACAAAATGGTTACTTACAATGCAACATGAGTAATTTATGTATAAGGATGAGTGCTTACTTTCATATGAACGCCGCAAGTTGTAAATTTTGCCGTTTCTTTCTTATATGGGCTGTATAATGGTATTTAAGTTTTAAAAGGAGTGCACTATAAAAGATAGTTGTATAAAAGTGCATAAAATTCGTTTCTGACAATTTAAGGACTATCGAACCACAAAGTATTTATCAAGCTATTTTAATATTTATATCCTTTAAAGACAGATTAGTGTAAAACAAAAAATGAGCGAAAAAAGACATTGAATACTATCCTGTTTTCTTGCAAACAACATTGCTCATAGGACAAAATGGCTTGTTGCAATGCACCATGGGTAATTTTCCTATAAGGAGAACTGTGTACTTGTATTTGAACGCATTAGGTTGCTTGATGTATTATATATTGATTTAAAACGTTGGGGTAACTAGACTACCTTGTGTATAATTTGGGGACGTATACACCGCTGTTATCCCTTCTAATGTATCTTTCATCTGAGCATTTTCTGTGTCATTATGTTTTCCAAAATATTAAATTGGTTAACCTACTTTTAATGAAGTCGTTCTCTTGGACGTCGTTAATAATGAGCAATTCTGAATTCACTGAATGGCACTGACTTCTCGCTTCGTCAAAGCTGTGCATTTGAGACAAAGAAATAAAGTAACAGCCATCTTTATGTTTCAGCCAGCCAATGTCACAATCTAAAAGTTAATATAAAACGAACAGTGTGTATTAGCCCTGCTATCAATAACTGTAAAACAAGTTTCTCATTAAACCCTCTCAGGCTTAAACCCCTATATCTAGGGGTCGCTCTGGTAAGCTAGAAGAAAGTCAGGTATGAAAAGGTTAGGCCCCCCAAAAAAGATAAATTGTGCTGTTCCGATAACATGGTTTTCAAAAATAGGGTAAGTAGGTCGGCAGGAATTTTTTTTTCCAAAGTATTTTATTTTTAAATAATTTTTTATGCATTGTAAGGGTTCAGGGCGGTCAAACACTGGCCACAACATTACCAGAAAAATGTATAATATATATAAAAGGAAAAAGCATAATAGACATCCTCGTTCAAGCAAAAATTAAAATGGCAAATAACGAACGCGTAATTTTACGGGTTTTTTTCTTTATTTTTTACTTATTGTTTACGTAGCTCTAAAACGTTTAGGGTCGGCAGGTAAAAAATAGTGTTGGTCGGGTTATCGGAACAACACAAATTTTTTTTATTCGGCCTTAAATGTCGTCCGTCGACCGGGTCGTTCCTAGAGTTTTTACTTCTGAGGAGCTAGTGTGAAAATTGCCATGTGTATGTAAACTGGTGTAGATTGACTTCGGTAATAATTGGTCAAATAACAAAGAAAGTTGACAATTTGAAATTTCGAGTCATCCTATCATCTTCGATCAAAATATCTCCTCTGATATTGTTAACTAGATGGTTGACAAATTCCCCTTCTACTTTCTTACGAATGTCGCGCATTGCCAGATTTTGTTCAATCTGTATAAAATTTTCATTTATAAATTTATCGAATATTTTTCTGACAAATTTAGCTGAATCCACCAACTGTGTTGTTTTTTTGGCGGACTTTGGCTAATAGCCTGTCAAAACTTTATTAAAGTAGTTGACCTTGGACCTTCCTCCAACACTGCGTGTCTGTCTATATTTTAATTATTGTTCTTATTATTCTTAGTATAGCCGACATTTGACTTCTGAAATGACATCATGTTGTGTTATTTCTGTGGATATTTCTTGATACTTACCTTCACTTTTGTTAAGGTTTGCTAGATCCTCCCGTAATTGTCTTATTTGAGAGTCTTTTTCCTCTAAACCTTGTTTACAGAGGTCAGTATCGTCCTCAAGAGCTTCAACTCGGTTCTCTAACGCATTGATGACGTCATTCTGTAATTGTCTTATTTGAGAGTCTTTATCCTCTACCTCTTGTTGGAGTTTCCTTAATTTGTCATTGACAGAACTGATGTAATTGCTAACGGAATCGTCCTCAACAGCATCAACGCGGTCCTCTAAATCATTGATGACGTCATTGAGTTGTTGTATCAATTGCTGGGTGTTAGTTTTTTCACTGTTCACCACGCTGAATTCCCTCGCAATATCAACATACCTCTCATGTAACAATTCAAGATCGGCTTCTATGTCGTCTACCTTGCTTACCGCTTGCTCTACTGCCGGACATTGGCCGTCTCCACTCGTCTGAAAGGTGAATATGTACGCACAAATGTCTGGTTGGAAACAGTAATTGTTCGAAACACAATGCTCTTCTTGATTAGGCTGCGCTTGGATCGTACGCATCACGCTGCAGAAGAACACAGAAACTAAAATTGTTCCCCAAACAGAAAATAAGCCACATTTCTTCGCCATTTTAACGTCGATAAAATAACAAACACAAAGTAACAGGCATTGACCAGTTCCAAACGGGCGGGGCTTTTTTGACCTTTCTTGTCTGACTATAAAAGCTCTTAAGATTGACTCTAGTTAGATTTGTGTAATATGTGTAATTTGTAGAGTTCTGCCATTAGTACATTTAAATCGTTTAACGCATTATGTCCTTCAAGTCCGAGAACATAGTTTTTCATCAAAAATACTATGTTCATTTCTCTCTAATCGACGTAACCTAACTGTGGCATTTATTTTCTTAACACAAAAATTGGCTTCGAATTGACCCCAAGACTGTAATTTACATGACCCCCGGCCAAGGTATCACAGTTGGTCCCTAACTGTGTGACAGATATTAGCATATAAGCTATTGTATCGATAAGCTTATGTCTACACCTGATACTGACCAAATTTATGGCACCTATAAATATTTGGAATCGGTCGTATACGATCATATTCAGGAGCATAGCATTACTGTGTTAGAATTCCTTATGGTTGGCAGTTTCTGAAGTCTCAGCAATTGAAATAGTATCATGACTAGTCGGTGTATATCTATCTATATATATATATATATATATATATATATATTATATATATATATATATATATATAACTTTTTTTGTATACTTGAGTACATCACAGAGATGATAAAGCATCAAGGTCGTATGATCAATGAATTACTCTTCACAGGGCAAACGTTTCCACTGAATTCAAAACAATGGTTTTTCAACGTTTTTGGAATTTTTTCCCTTCAATATTGTCAGCTGATGTAGGTTTCTCGTTCAAGGTTGTAATCGCCTTCAAGAAGGTCAACGTGATGATAATGTACGTTTACGATCGTATATTATATTACATACAAATCATGGGTGATGTCAAAAGTTCAACATCCGATAAAAACACAAGTCATTACGTTTGTTGGGCCATCACTTAGAAACCTAACCAGCTTACATCCAACCCACTGTCATGCTCTTTCAAAGTTTTCTATATAGGTCGTGATGACCAAACGCCTGCCGCTGAACCCAGTCATAACTCATCAACACAATTACAATGTAAAACCCATGTTGCAAGTGCTATTACAATGAAATATACACAGGGTCTCACAGGGGCATCCAACAAAGATGTTTCAAAACAGTGGATTCTTGATGGATTGGAAATCTTTAATCAACCCGGGGGGGGGGGGAGGGTGAGAGAATTTTTCTGCAGAGACAATATGGAAAAGTCAAAAATAGGATTTATTTATTGGATTGTCGATAGGGAGGATGAGTTAATGTAGTTATGACGGACGGTAATTGGAAGAATTGGTAAAGAAGAGGGGCAGTTGCGAACAGCTTTCTCTGTTCCCTCAGATTATATATTATATTCAAAATTACACAGCTTATTTATGTGCAAAACACCTCTGGATAAACTTTCTCAACACAGCTAGCAGGCTGCATGTCCTAATTCACGTGTGCACTTACATAACAGTCAATCACATCGCGTTAAAGTCATTTTATCGGTACCTTCCCACGTAATAACGAAGAAGTTTTTAATCCCATATCTGTCTCTCACTCGCTAAGTTATCAAGTTAAAGTGGATCTTACGAGTAAAACCTATTGCAATCTAGGTATATTGCGTCATGTAATGACCAAAAATGAAAAAAATGATGTATTTCAACTTAGACACCAAGTTTTGTACCGAACACGGAGCTACCTATAGGTACAGCACAGTATCAGTACAAGAAAACATCCTTGTAATATTGTAATTTTCTCGAAATTTTCACGACAGACTTTGAATGAGACGTCATTTCGAAAAATATACCCAAAAAGTGGTATCACCGTGCTAGATTTCAAGATAAAACAGCAAGATTATTCCTTTCTGTACAAAAGAAATTGCAGAAATGCTGACACAACAGTATTCCTTATTGAATACAGCTCTCATTGTATACCTTCATTGCGTGGTCAGCAAAACACAGTTTTCCTCTGTTATTTGTCAAGGAATGTTTTTGAACCCTGTGCTGCAGGAAATAGCAAAGTTTCTGTCTTAATCAGCCGCCTGCTTGTTGAGGGTTAATCACAAAATCACTTAGGGTAAGGCATGGTACTATATGATGTATTTCAATCGGTAAGAGGAGAACAGTTTTTTTTTTCAAAATATTTCTTATCCGTCTACCCATGTCCCATAATATATGACATTGTAAGAAAGTGACGATATTGGTTGCATTTTGCATCGCAACCACCTTAAAGGAAAGTCGATTTGCTTAGCAATCGCCACTCACGTGCTTTCATTGTTTTCATTTTCTCACCAGCTGATTTAATTTCATTCTTTCACCTAGGTGATGTAGCTTACAGACTAGTTGGTTTGTTTAAAAACAAACAATGAGAGAAAAAATAATAGAGAAGCAAAGTGTACGATACAGAGGATATGCGTAGTCCACGAGAATCACACAAACTTTGACAAAGAATGTACTTAATTTGTATATATGTTGTGTAGATTCATAAAATACTGGTATGTTAGCTCTAATGCTATGTAAAATTGAAAGACGGCATCCTTCTTGAAGATGTCTACACAACATGGCTTCACGGTGCGTTAATTAATTTCCTTTCTCTGGTATACAGACGAGATAAGATGAGACTAAAAAATGAAACCTTGTCTCAAATAATATATGGTAAGGCGCTTTAAATAAAATTCTATGTTTGCAGTCCGCGTGCTGGTAGGTTTTCAGAGAAAATTATGAAAAACAATGTTAACACTATAAAAAAAATTGTGTGTTTTTGTCTTTATTTGTTTTTTTCCCTGGCTGGCTGGTAGGTTCTTTAAAAAATCTAAGGATGACAAACAAAGAATTTTTTCAAACGGCCTAAAAATTGTCTGTAAATATGCACACAGTGCTTTATAGTCTTAGTTTCGATATGTAGTATTCTTGTTAAAACCTTGTCTAACCTTCAAAATATGAGAAAACATTTGTGAATGGTTTCAATCCTTTCAGCCTGATGTCGTGAAATTGAATTCGAAAATTCTGAAATCGGACGAACAACCGTAGTAATTTATGCCAACGTGTCGATTTCGTGTTTTTATGTTTTTATTGACCTTTGAACTAAAAGGTCAAGTCCGTATCTCGTTCTACCTCCTCTAGAGTCTAGTAGTGAGAAACCAGCCAAGGAAACCAGTAACCTACCAAATGCTCTGTAATAAAATAAGTGTAACAGATGATGGCGACTCGTTTGACCCTAATAGTTTGACATTACACTTGATATTTAAGGCCTTCACTTGACTGATTGCTTTCCTTACTACGACAAACAAACCACTTTCATATTGACGTGAATAATCTGATCGTTCCTCCATTAATAAAACCATAATATGAAGCACGTTATGAGGCAACTTCCGAATAGCATTTCTCCTGCAGGTCATTTTCCCAGCTCCCATTTCATTAAGGTAGAACGCACCTCGGGGACAGATATTCGGACTCTCAAACTTTTACAATTCTCTTCTGATATATTACATATGAGGGCTCATTTTAAAGCTCTTGGTGAAAGAAAACTTTTCACCGGCTTAGTTTTTCGAAATTTGAAAATTTTTATTTTTCTCCATAGAGTTAACACAGGGATGGTGGCCATTTTGAATGACTAATATCGGTAAATCTTGGGTAATTTGTTTCTCTAGCACCAAAATTTGCACGGTGACCACCTATTTTTATTCTTGATTCTGAAAGAGAATGATTGAAAGATCCTTGAGGAAAGTTAGAGCAAAAGTTTAAGTCTTTCACTTTCGAGGTGCATACTACCTTAATTGTACATATTCCCTAATATCAGCTAAGTGTTTATCAGAGTTGGCTACTCATTATCCAGGTCAGTCACAATCTAAATTAAAATAATTGTTATCTGACCAAGTCAGGGACTTTTAGAGATTTCACAGCAACGATTTCATCTTTTGACATCAAAGATTGACATAATGTTACACTTTATCTGGAATGTGATATAAAATTGCTACTGGATACAGAAATGATTCGACTATCTGTTGGAGAGCTAGCTGTTGGAGAGACGGCTGCAGTATACGGGTCAGATAGATAGACAATTAGAAAGACATACAGACGGAAAGATAGTGGGGAGAGTGGGAGGTATCATTCACTTCAGAACAGAGAAGGTACTCAGTGAATGCTTCAGAGGAAAGACCAGTCTTAAGCTTTGTGGTGGACCATGGATACGAGTACAATATGTTACAAACAGAGGGCCGAAAATACTGTATATATAGTCTTTGAAAGATGAGCCCTCAATCACCAAACAAACCATGCTATCAATATGACACCATAATCCGACTTCGATTTGTAAAACTCAACATATGTTGCAAACGTTATATTCAGCATGTAAATATTCTAATGGCACTAACCTTTGTTTAGCCTACACTATTCAATGTGTGTGCCGATGTAATACCAGTATCAGATCGATAACACTGTCATTGTAGCTGTAGTTATTTCGCTTTGATTTTAAAGCCCTAACACGTTCAAAGTGCCTCTTCCTTTCAAATACCTCACCGCATCCGATTTCAATAATGCGTCTATGGAGGGTGACGCTAGCGCTGACATTTTTAGCAACTTTGTATTTTGTATCCAAGCTGGATTATCGCAGACGTATGGAAGCCAGGCAAACCTATGACAAGCCAATGGCTGATCTACTGAAAGATCTGGAGGCGAGGGACATCGTTCCTCAAATTCATAAAACTTCAGAAAATGTGCGACCCAGTGTAAAAAATCAGGTGAGTGATAAGTCTGAGAAAAGTGTCTTCATCATGAAAGAAACATCAATATTCGTATGGATTTTCTGAATGACAAATTGCTCAGTGTTTCTCGTATCATTTCATTGTAAAGGCGGAGACATCTTGAAGATCACCATGTATTCAAAGTGTACTAGCCAGTGGTTCAATGACAGATGATGCCTTTCGCATCCTTGCAAGATGTGGAAGAGATAGACACATGTTTGGATGTATTCTCAATCAGATAAAACATGGCAGCTGATAGCGATGATATCAACATATTGCACCCGGTCTAAAACTAATCGTAGGGTTGTTCGAAATCAATGCGTTGGTGTGTAAACGTGACAAAATCAAACTGGTGGCTGTTGTTGTTGTTGTTGTTGTTGTTGTTGTTGTTGTTGTTGTTGTTGTTGTAGATAGTCAGTTCTGAAATCGACTACACAAATCAGTAAAGATAACCATAATAGATAAATAGACGTATCACAAATGATTAATATTTGTTATTTTAATAATTTACAGCTCGTAGAAATTAACGAAAAACGGCTATTCTCTTTGCTATGATATGATATGATATGATATGATATGATATGATATGATATGATATGATAACATTATTACAACGTTACAGTATCACAATATATAACTATTTTTATTATAACGATTCATTTTCAGAGAAAGATCAACATTGTTCAGAATGTCAGACCTGATAGTTCTACGTCATCAACACGTTATCTTCTACCATTATACTTGAGAGGTGGTGGACCAAACTGGCAGTATAATAATTTCAAAGCGGCAATTCGACTGGCCATAGTATCCCGCAGAACTATTATTCCTGTTTCGTTTATGGGGCATTATAGTAACCATAACGATATCAGACCGTTTGGAGATACTTTCAACGTTACTGAACTTGAGAAATTGTTGCCTGTTGCCAAGATTGATGAATTTCTTAGTAACTGTCAAGGACACGTTGAAGCTGTTTTGACACCAAGCACAATTTTCCCTACGTTTATTCAGATGTATGAGAACCATTACAGAAAATCAGCAAGCATGTTGAAAACCATGTGGAATATTTCTATTCCCGATTATGAAACTGTTCCCAGCGACAACGAAGCCAGAAAAGAGTTATTTGTCACATCAAGTGAGGTTAAATGTTTGGCTATTTTCCATCCTATAAACGTTTTCGGATTAGAAGTGCCTGATTGTATTGAATATGAACCGTGGGTCAAAATTCCAAATGGTCTGGAATTGGAACTTGCTACCTACAAACATTTACAAAGAACATATGATATTAAACAAATGGCAGACATTGCAATGAAGAAAATCTGCAATGGAAATGAATATATGGCAATTCATTGGAGGAATAAAACGGGGGAAAGGTAAGCAACTACTTTGCAAATATAACCATGTCATATCGATCTCCGTTTGCTAATTTTTCACATATTACATGCCTCTCTCTTAAATGTGATTCTCGAGTATCCATATTTAAAGTGGCACTCCCACTCGGTAACATTTTAAAGCACATTTTGTTAGTGCCAACGGTCGATATTTGACGTGGCGACTGCGCGCGGATTGCGAGATATCGATAAAAACATGTCCTCAAAAAAGTTAAAGTTTGAATTCCGGTGGCCCACCTGAATTCAGCTTCCGAACATCGAACGTTCGGCACTGGGCCATTGTCAACTAAGCTATGGAGTACGAGTCTACACTGACGCTACTGTACGCCACAGTACCACTTGCCTCGGTGATCGGTCATGCCCCGTGGGAGAAAGCTGAATCTTACTGACTTGGTGATAAAACGAAAAACAATTTTTGCTGATTCCACCAGAATTCGCATAGGTGACTAGCCCAGTTACGTGCGGTTGATACATAGCGGCCACCGCATGGTATGCATAGACGCATACAACGCGCGCGGCCAACCACACGTACTGTGTGGCAGACGACAAAATGTAGTCATCGGAGGCGGCTAATATTTAACACGTAAAAACTGATGTTTATGTGGTATTGTTTCAAAATATAATACAACTGATTTAGAATAATGAAAACGACAAAAGCTAACAAAAAGTTTTCAAAAACTGACCAGTGGTAAAGGCATAATGCTGTATATAAAGTCTTCGCAGTGGGAGGTAAAATTGCGTCGTTCGAACTTATGATGGACTCCCTAGAATATCGTCAATCAGTACTACAACAAACCTTCGGGGGATTTCGCGTCATAATCAGAAACGATCGTAAAACTTCGGGATGTGAAAAATGCGCCCGGGAAATGACATGTTTTCATCGATATCTCGCGATCCACACGTCAAATATCGACCGTTGGCATTAAAAAAGTGTGTTTTAAAAATGTTACCAAATGGGAGTGCCTCTTTAACAGCTGTTTGGTTCGTACAGGTTCAGTTCCCTAGGCTTGTTAGATGTACATGCGATGTAACTATGGCAACAACTCATGACTTACGACACGTCACACACGTGTTGTCATGGATAGAATCATCCTTGATCCGTCTTTTGGAAAACCCACTTCGATTTTAATGCATTGGAACGTTGATGTCGTTGTTATAAAATACACTCATCTAAAATTATCAGATTGTAGCAACAAAAATACAGCAAACCGACCAACCTAAGATAAACTGTCAAAGCGTTTGATGCGAACAGTCTCGTATTTATTTCCAAGTGACTTGCCTTCAGCAGAATATAAAAAATAAAATTGTCATTTGCAGATGTAGCAAGTCATCACCTGACCCTCAATTGTGCAACGATATTGCTCCAATGTTGACGCAAATCACAAAGACCATTATGGTAGATGAAATCTCATCAATAGCCAGAGAGAACAGTCTTGATTGTCTCTACATAGCCAGGCCATCATATTCATCGGTAGGTTTTAGAAACATTTTTAAAGTTTATAATTTAACAATGTGTTTAATAAATATTAGTATGCTAATTGCCTGAGTG
This sequence comes from Ptychodera flava, assembly GCF_041260155.1. Lineage (NCBI taxonomy): Eukaryota > Metazoa > Hemichordata > Enteropneusta > Ptychoderidae > Ptychodera > Ptychodera flava. Next base: position 3,433,647 of record NW_027248281.1, on the reverse strand, counting down.
ACTGATCGTGAAAAAATAATGCATAGGCAACTTAGGAACATGAAAATTGTGGTCACAGTCCATTGCTGAAAACTACTATCATTTTAAAAAGTGTCCATAAAATTGAACTTTTCACAAAGTTTGGCTTAAAAGGGTATGTCTGTATATATACTGGCAATGATCTAGACCATGAAATCGAGAAGTTCAATTACAGAAATAAATAAACCAATTTGAGAATACACTTTCTGGTCATCAGCAAAATAACCTACTTAGTTCGTGTAAACTGACGTGCTTGCACAATCATTGTCTTACCAAATTTCTAATCATATCTGTATAGAACGATTATCAATCAATTTCTAAGCCAATCCTCATTGCAGACTGCATTCACGGCACAGCAGCTGTTGTTAATTGTTGACTTGTTGTAATCTATTTCAGGACATTGAAGTATACATGAAGAGAAAGTTCAATAAAGTGTTCACAGCTGATGATGTTTTGTCAATTCGTGATCCAAGAATATTCTTTTTGAAGGATGATAATTACAGGCTATCTTTAGTGGAACAAGAAATATGTGCCAGTGAGTGTTGTCAATCAAAATTTTATCTATCATTATGAAACATCTGTACTCTATAAAAAGACAGATGGTTGACAACCACCAGATATTAAAAGTTTTGATATAAATGAAATACGATCTATTTGCTAATAAGTTTCCATGCGGTAGTCAGATATGTTAGGTCGACTGATGGACGTTTAATTGAGTATTGTATCGCCTTTCATCATCAGTGTCCGGTCAGAAAACACCGCTGCCATCGACATCTCTTAAAGGATGTGATTTCAGTGTTGTCACTAATCCAATGTTTATCATTGTCATTTCTTTCATTTTAAGGGTCAAAGGTGTTTGGAGCAACATGGCTGTCGAGTTGGTCTAAATTTGTTGCTGATGAAAGACTCGCATCGGAGAAAGAAACTATCTACTTTTATAAATTTCCCGGCCTTACAGAAGAAATTGCTCTACATTTTTGAGGAAATTTATATTCCATCAAAACAGTGACCTTTGTTATCTGTAGATTATTTTTGAAGGTCGGCATTTTATTCTGTATTTGCAAATTCGTGTTGGCGTTGTTTGTAATGATTGGTTTCGCTATCTTTCTCAGGATATGCAAGAGAGTAACTATGTAAGGCAGATATCTCAATATTAATTAATTAAAGATTATTGCTTTACATTATCACGTCCAATGATTACGGACGTAAGGCTTCTCATGTTGTCATGTGGCCGACACTATCGTAGATCTTAGATCTTATAAATGTATTTTTCTGCGTGGATTTACAAACAGAACACTGTTTAAAAACGTCATAATATGCAATTTTCTAGAAAAGACAAGTCAAAATTAAATATAACTTACTCTGTGCTGCGCAGGGCCAGAAAAGGGCGTGGCCTGCACACTCGGGCAAGCTGTTGAAACGATGTTATACATTACACGAATTCATGAGATAAAACGTCATGTTTTGACTGTAAAATCTATAGCTATGGTTTGCAGAGGTACAGAAGCCATTACTGGCCGTTGTATATTCTTATTCATTGTTTTATGCACTTTAATTATTTTGCTTACAGGCTATATAAGCAACAGGGCAAGTTTTAAATCTTCATTCACTTTGCTCGTAGATTAACCAAGTTTTCCTTAGACAATGAAATTCCAGATAAGAGTAGCAAATATGTCATCAAAGTCTCGTTATGTCATACCTGACACCAGAAGGGCGACGTTAGACTTGAAGCTGGTGAAGTAAACAAAAGCATAATGAAAAGAATTTCGCCAGCAGGTATTTTGTTTTCATGGTTTAAGTTGACGAAAGAATGAGAATTTTTATACAGATATAAAAGACAGTCATACCTTTTCATACATGTTTTAATGTTGCATTTTCTCTCTGTGACATCACATTACAATGTGTGTGACAAATATTGCATTGCAAGAACTTGACGTCAACTTCGATGTCTCCCTTTTATCTTGATCTTTTCATGTCCTATGAAAAACAGAACTTTTAAATGCCAAACAAGAGAGTAATAAGTGTCAAGGTATCAAGTATAGACCTACAGCTCTGTTAGCTTCAAATAAAGTCCGACTTAACTCGGTCATGACCGGACCTTTTATTTCGATGATTTTGTAAAATATTTGTGATAACAATATATTCTGATCTATGCAAATCAGTGTCCTTCTTTCATTTTTTGAACTACGTGTATGCATTTATACTAGAGGTATATGTGTATATTTATCACCAATAAATATAACTTTGAAAATTAATTTTTCAGTCCTGGACACACACTATATATTGTTTTATGATGTGTTTGTTTACTTCTATGATAGATTCACTTGCGAACTAGAGACGAGACTCAGATCAGGTCAATTACGGTCAATTTACAAAGCTTCTCACAGTTTATGGTTTATTTTTAGAATGTTGCCTGTTATATATATTTCATCAACGAAAAATGATGAACGAAATACTCAAAACAGTCAATTTGACTCTTATCTTCATGACCGATGATCATTTGTTTGTTTTCATGTTTACTGTGTACAGTACTCGACCCTGTATGGTACTTTATTCTGTATGGTACTCTGGTACTCTGCTACTTTGTATGGTACAGCCTGCTACTCTGTATGGTACTTTACTTCTGTGGTACCGTCTACTGTGTATGGTAGTCTACTCATATCATGGTACCGCCTGCAACTGTGTACGGTACTCTACTCTGTACACGTCATCATGCCAGGTTCGGTGTCATTTATGTTTAGCGCTGGGGTACTGTCCTCCACGGGACAATCTGTACACCCTTATAAGCTCGCTTCGCTTGCCTTATTAAGTGTTTGCTAATATACTGTAGCACGTGCCTTTTGCTTTTAATCACGTGATATATTGCTGTGCTCATTCGGTCCCATTGAATTTGCGACATTTAACCCATTTACTTAGAAATAAAGTGGGATATTCTGAAAAAGCCTGTGCATTCGTTGACACAACGTGAAAACACAACCGTTGATTATTTTACAGACTTGCTCTGATTGTACGTGGTATCTGAAAGAAATTATACGTAATTTTAAAAATGGTAAACCAACGTCAGAGAATGGTAATATTGAAGATACAATGCCCTTGTACACGGTTATGACATTCAACACTGTCGCCTAAAAGTATTTGGCCAAGCAAATGACACATGGAGTCACACTATCGTTTGGGTAAATGTTGGGTAGCAATTTCAATAAGGAACCAAGAACATTTATACATAAGCTTAAAGTTGATCAGCGCGTGTAAATCTTATTGATAATATTTAAGGCAAAATATTTCACTGGAAATGAATAAATTTAATCAAGGCATTTGATAAAAAGCCAATTGAGGCCATCGATTAAAATCAGACGCCAGTCGCCGAATAATATTTGTTCGAATGGTCATACATGACAGGCCGTAAACCAGACGAGCACACGTCACAAGCTTCCTGAGTAACAGCTTGCACAAATTTTTGATAAATGGATGCACATGTCACGGCAGATTGATATTTAAGCCTTGATGAAAATAATACAAACGTTAGTGTAATATAAAGAAGCAGCCTGCCTAGCACATGAATAAACTGTCAATGGAAACCAAGACAACGGTCTTGCCGAACGAACAGTCGTCTATTTGTCGAATGGGAGACCATTTATATCGGAAAACTTTTCGGGACAATCATTACTGATTTCTTGACAGGTACGTCGGAATGCATCGCGTTGCTTTTTAATGAACAGTCATCGAACCATGATAAAATATCGGTTATTGTACATCACTTTAATCGGCGTTGTATTTGTCTTCATAAAATTACGTTATAACGTCAACGTAGGTTCGTTCAGAAGACACACAGACGAGTTCAAAGGTGAGTAGTCTGGAGTCATGTCGCCATGATTTCACATTAATATTGACGAAGTACTCAGACGAGCTGTCACCCGATAATGGATGTCGTTTATTCATTCAGATTCTTACATATTCAATCAAATTAATAAATAAATAATTGACATCGAATTTAGTAATTTTTAATACCACTGGTAGCAATGCCATTGCAAACCGTATATAACAATAGCTTTCCTTTTCATATGTATGTGCTTTTAGAACCACTTATTGTCTTTGTATTACTTTTAACAGAGCGATTTTAGTGTGCACCTTTAAATTGTGTAAATTTTTAATTGTAAGAATTCAACCTGTCTGTACTTTATGGAATCTGCAAAATTGATAAGTAATTAATAATCAGGGAAGTGAATAAACATTTCCATTATTGGTCAATTTACAAGCTACATCATAAAATGATCACAAACATATTAATGAATCATTCAGCCATTCTCATTTGAACACTTTAATGACGTTACAGCCCAATTTGTTACTTGCATTTATTTTCGATAAGATCATAAGATGGTTTGAAATCAAATATAAATTATACAAAAATTCTTTCCAAAATTTGGCCATGAAGAATAAAGAGCATTGTTCAAACCTCGTTGATGAACGCACAACTTAGATTTTAATGATTTTTGAGTCGCATTACGTGTTATCATCTTAATTTAATCGAGGAAATCGATCACCGATTGATGTTGTGACATTTTAAACAACAATATAACTTAATAACGGGAATTAAAACATCTCTCCGAAGACTGGCTTGGTATTTTTGTGTCATGTAAAACGCAGAAAAATACATCTAATAGGGTTTTAATAATGAAACAATGCCAAGGCATATCAACGAATAATTGACACAGTGAGTGTTCAAATGGCATTTTATTATTTAAAGAAAGGGACAAATTTATGTAAAGTTACAATATATGGGTTGAAGGTTATAGTGTGAAATATAGTTTGTATGTTCAGGTCCCAAGACAATGAATGTAATTTATCAAAGTGTCTTTAATCAATGGGTGGAAGACAGTCCATCATTTCTTTGAATCAAAATGTGTGATTCAATTTTGGCGTGATGTAGAATCGCTTTTGCTGAGAAATTATAATTTTCCAATCACTATGATTCCAGAGAATGTTATCTTGGAAATTATAACTAAAGATGATTTATTCTCTGTCAACTTTTTAATAATTCTAGGTAAGAAATACATATATCATTGCAGAAGATTGCACGGAATACCAAAGGTTCGACAATTTACAATATGGGTACAGGAAAGAATGACTGTTACAGAAAAAACATAAATATAAACTAAATTTTTTATAGAAAGATGGGTTTAAAATGGTCAAAATTATGTCTGATTTGCAATTAGAAATTTTTGAGATGTAAAATCAAAGCACTGTCCTACTTTTTTGTTTTATGTTGGGTTTTCTTTCCTGAAATGTTTTTTTTTCTTTTTCTGAGAGTCAATAAAAAAATTTAAAACTAAGTGTCTCAATTATATGGGAAGACTTCCAATACGTTATTCGTGAGGATATGCTCATTTAAAATATCTTTTGTTTTCTCAGACTTTAACTGTGATGTCAACTTTGCCCCCTTTCAAAGTCTTCCACCAGTAGCGTTGATCAGTGCACCTGGTTCTGGAAACACCTGGTTACGACACTTGATTGAACAAGCTACAGGAATTTATACCGGCTCAGTCTTTGTAGACCCAGAACTCTACGATTCAGGTAAGATTGATCAACAAGATAGATTCGTCATGTAAATCTAATTAATTGAAGAGATATATATGTTAGCGATTGTCCCTTAATTAGGTTAATTGGTTTACGTTATCGTACTAATGAGCAACCACTAAGTATAAGTGTGCAAACTATATTCAGATATGTACGACCTAGTAGACGATTCGATATATTAAGCATCAGCAATGATGGTCTTGTAAAAGTTTGTTGGATGAACAAGAAGAAAAATAATACTCACGTGGGTTGTCAGCAGTTTGTAGATACATACACTAACAGGGATGGAAACGCAGTAGGTGTACGTCAAAAAATGGATCACATCGAGACAGACATAAAGGCAGAAAGACACACAGACAGACAGAAAGACAGACAGACAGACAGACAGACAAACAGACTGACGCACACGGTATACTATAGGTCATTGGATGACGAAAATCGATGGAGATACAAAATAATAAACCGTCGAGAGACCGAAATGGCCGAAAATTTATCAAAGATTCGGGAAGTTTCAACGATTTTCCTTTAATGAGATTTATGACTTTGTATAATGCAGGGTTTCTCGGTGAATATGATGACTGGGACTCTGGAAGAACTATTGTTGTCAAGACTCACACCAGAAATTATCACCAGATGAAGAGATATCCAGCTGCAATTCTATTGATGAGAAACGCCTATACCGCAATTGTAACAGAATGTAACAGAATGCTTACGCTGCAAAAACATACAACATTTGTTGAATGGAACAGCGAGACAGTAAATAGCCAAGGTAAACTGACCATTGTGTCCAATAAGAATCAGTGCAACAAAATCCACCTTTTCCAGAATAAAATTATTGCTGATGAATTTCTGTAGCTATAAATCGTGACTCTGCTGTTATATCTACGTATTCTAAGAAGACGTTTTAATATGTTTTAATTACACGAACTTGACACCACATTTGTTTTAATAGCTTTGTCGAAAACACAAAACTATATTGTTTGTAAATATCATGAAGAAACAAATTGTAATTGAACCTGTTCAGGTGAAAGGTAGTTTTATATCAAACTAGACGTCTGAGTGGAACAATACTGCATCATCTCCAGAATTTACCCAAGATCTCAGAGGGATTATTCATTTTTCATTATTTTCTTTTTCACTTCAACGGCCATTCAGAGTTTGAGAAAGTCATCAATGATACCATGAATTGGTGGGAAGATGTAGCTGTCAAATGGTTGCTAGGATACACGCGTCCACTACATGTTGTGCATTACGAAGACCTTGTCCTTGACACCGAAAGTCAACTGATTAACATTGTCCGCTTTCTGAATATGACAGTGTCTGAAGAGAGGTTGAAGTGTGTTCGCAGAAACATGGAAGGGAATTTCCACAAAATAAGAACAGTTGGGGACAGAGCAGAGGAACTCAGGGCATTGAAAGGTCAAAGATCACGTGACATCTTCCAACGAATGAGCAAAGTTTCAAAACTTCTTGCTGAACGAGGATACAAACCACTCACGACGAATATCGTTTTCTCGGGCATATAAAGTTGTTGATGATTGTAAACTTTTATGAAACTCTGAATTAAAAATGCAAATTTTCGATTATCTAATATTATTGTCGTCGTTCTTCTTTCATGATTATCAACAAAATGATGCATTATCTGCTAGCAGAGTTATACCAAGTCATGAGAAGTTTGGACATAATTTTCACCAGGCTTGTTGTTTTAAAGATACTGAAATGACGAATACAGCAGGTATAACGTCATTAATTTAACATTTTGTGTGTGTTTAAAAAGCAACATTTTATATTTGCCTTTGTCGGGGTTTTCTTAATTTTATGAATAAAACGTCACTGTTCTGTTTCATGATATTGGCTTTAGAGGGTGATGTAAGGGTCAAACGTGTTACTAAGATACTGGGTATAACATTTGCACACTGGAAATACATCACACCTGTAGTTTACTGGGTTCGACTAGATTCTAATCACCATACATTGGAACATCACCTGCAAGCGTTGGCGCCAAACGTTCAATTGTGATATCACCGCGTTGGGACATCATGGAATTATTGAGAGTAGAGCGTGAGAAACAAATGTCTCTCATAGACATGGACTTCTGTCTTTACTGTGGCTATCTTCATTGTTATCGATGTGCGCCCTCAAACCTGCCAATATTATTGTCTTTTGCTGAACGTTAACGCTGTGCAAAGTCACACAGTTACTGTTTGCTACTGTACTCGGCCTATAATGAGTTTGCCAACGCTTGCTACCAATCAGCAGATTGCAGACTACCTTTTGTTTACAGCTACAACAACCCGACAGCTGTTCCCAAACACGGTCAACAGTCCACCGAGCATGCGTGTTTCGTTCGAGACAAAGGATAGTGAAGTAAGTGGACCTGACAGTAAGGGGCGTGGACAAAATTTACGTAGGGGGGGGGGTGCGATTCAAAATCTGGAAATGATGACCTCCCCCAAACTTTGTATAAGGGATATTTTCCTTCCCCAAAGTTCATGCAGGAAAATTCATGACTCTCCAAGGATCCGCTTTAATACAATTATATAATAAAAGTGATACTCGTCATTTTCTAACAATTATTAGTGATAAAGTATTATTATTTAAAAATTAAAATTTTACGGTACTATGAACCAGCGATAAACTTAAACCAGGATATGAAATTACAATGTCAACTTTTCCGCAACACAGAAAAATGGAATTATGTGACACGAAGTGGTGCAATGCAACTGTGCAGTGGTCATTTGGGGGAGGTCAAAAGGGGACTGTCCCCATCCTTTTGAAGAAACTTTTGGAAATTTAGCCATTGAAATGTTGTCATTTGGTGACATTATGGTGAACATTTAGGCATGTGCCGGCCAAGTGTCTAAAAATTATGAAAAAAACGATGTCTTATAGCGGGTAATGCATAAAATGTTATCATTTTGCCTACAAAACAAAGAGAATTGCTTTTGTCTGTGATTTGAAAAGTAATGGCCCTCCTCCAAATGCATGCACCAATTGTAACAAACACTTGCGTGAAAAATAGTTCCCCTGCCCTAAATTGCACCAACCCTCCCGGTGTCAATTCAGTCCAGGCACCGAGATAAAAACTGTTGTGTGTGTTAGCCTTTGTTTCCCAATGTCTCATACTAAATTGTGGTGTGTGCGTTACTCTTGCAAAAATTATTTGAATTCACTTGTATACTAGTAGTACTAGTACTAGTAGTGCTATTTATGGGAGAATGCGCCTCGGGGACAGATGCTTGCGTCTCTTAATTTTTTACAAACTTTTCTGCAAGATTACAGCTTGTGAGGGTTGAAGTTATTGGTGTAAATGAAGCTTTCACCGTCAAAGTTTTGTGAAAATCAAAAAATTTATTTTCCTCAAAGGGATAGCGGCCATTTTGAATTGCAAATATCGGTAAATATTAAGTTATTTGTTTTTTCTAGTACCTACATTTGTACGATGACCCCTAATTTTTATTCTTCATTTGTTAAGATAATGGTTGAAAACTTCGTTTGGGAAAGTTTGAAAGAAATTTTAGTCGTTCAATTCCGAGGAGCGTACTACCTGAAAGTAGGTCTCGGAAATGGACATGTTTTCTCTCTCTTATGCTTGGTTTTACAAATGCTTCGAGTTGACATTTCGGCATTGCCTATCCTAAATCTAGGACAATACCCACAATGCCACAATTGGCAGGTGTTTGAGTCATAGGCCAACTTTTCACAGTATAAAAGTAAGGTCTGCATGCACACTTAACAATCGAGACCATACTTCAATAAAGATAGCGGCTAAAAACAAAAATAAATAAATAAATAAAATTGATGCTCTTTAACCAAATGGCGACGTTATTTTCCTGAGAATAATAGAATCTCACACCCCCAAGGACCTTGGATCAGATTTCTCACACGAGTTGGCTCGTGTGAGACAAAATATCCCAACGAGTGTAAGAAATCTGATCCCAGGTCCTTGGTGTGTGAGATTCTTTTTCTCACATGACCACATATCCCCCACAAAATGCGTTAAATTCACATTGGACATGTACAACATTATCCAAAATCGTGACAAGTCTGTCGTCTGCCACTGTACTTTGACCTGCTTACTTTGTAGTTCTGGTCTGTGTGTTACTCGTCGTGCCATTGGATAACATTTTGCGCGTGGAACAAAACGACTGTTTATCATCCAATCAGAGCTCGTGTAATATTTACTGCAGAGTGTGGGACGGTTTCTGAGAGTGTGGGATCGATTTTTCCCACACTCTCGATCCCGCACTCCCAGCGGCCAGGAATGTGAGAAATAGAGGTCTCCGTATCAATGTCCTATCTCATGTTACTCTCATATATACGCAAGTAATCATTTGACATCACCAGGGTACAGAGATATATGAGTCACTAAGTAAATTTCAAAGTCGATGAATATTTCTACAATACTTTGAGTAATGCTTTTACTTAGATTGCATTTGAAATTAAAAGCGTGGAGACTAGTTTATCTACGCACAGAAATTGAATTCTAACAATCAACAAGCAAGAAATTAGTTAGCAGATTGATTGTGAGAATTCAATTTCTCGCAGATGCAGAGCGAGAAAACACAGCTCTTGCTGGCTGATTGCGAGAAAACAAAGTCTCGCAAAGAAGTGCGTTATATTGCTGCAATAATTGTAGGTTCGGTTGCCTAGTTGGTTTGAGCAAGGCGCGAGCCGCACGAGAGAAACCCAAGCCCCACGGCCAACCAAGGCTGCAATTATTGCAGCTAGCATGTAATAGTATGTATTCTCGCATACTTCTCGCAAAAAAGCGAGGTGTCCATTTCTCGCTAATTTTTCATAAATTTCAGTACTATTGTGTGTTCCTGGGCTGTTTCCCACGCTGTAGATACCAATTTGTTTGTGTTCTAGGTCTGTTTTCCACTGTAGTGAGTATGAAGAGTGTGTTCCTTGACGTGTTCCCACTGTGTAGAGACGTGTTCCCTCTTTGTATATACCAGTGTGCTGTACTGTGTTCCTGGGCTGTTTCCCACTGTGTAGAGACCAGTTTGTCTGTGTTCCCGGGCTGCTTCCTTCAGTGTAGAGACTAGTTTGTCTGTGTACCATGGCGAATTACAACTGTGTGTATAGAGCAGTTTGTCTGCAAAATACGTATCACCAGTGTCTATGTCAACTTTCCTTCACTCGAGATAGACTTCATGACAGTACTTGCCTTGGGCAAAGGTGGAGAGTCATCGTTCCTATAGTAACAGATACTAAGTGACCACGCGCGGTTTAAAGCTCCATAAGCTGTATCTTTTGGCTATTTTTTCAGAACTTTTGTTTTGTGGTTTCCACTCTTTCTGCATTGAATCCCTAAACTATAATTTAAAACCGAGTATTTAGCATATCAACACAGCCTATATGAGTATATCTCCATTTTTAATGTTGAAAATTGTATTCAAGTCCGGAATATAATTTCATTTGTAAACAATAAACAATGATCACTACACACATACAAGTTGCGCTGACAAAAAGAATACTCGAAATTACAGCATGACAAATGGATTAGGGTCAGACACAGTAGTTGACATACAGAAGTAGAAAAGTGAAAAACTTGCTACAAGTTACAGCTTATGTCCCCTGTAAGCAACTGCGTACTTTATAAACGATCACGTTAGGCTGCATTCACAAATACTGGGGAGGGGGCCCGGGGGAATTTGGGGATTTGAAAATTCTGGTTGTAAGTAGAGGTGCCGGGACTTGAAAGTTTTGCTTTGTGTATAAGGGGCCGGAAAATATGTCGGTTTTCTTTTGGTTTTTTACATTTTCAGATTATACAGTTTGGTAGGCAATTCAATGGAAAATAGATATCATTTTTATGTCATCCAGTGTTTCTAATGCTAGTAATAATTAAACAAATCTATAACCATTTTGTCGCAATTCATGACCTTTATTTCGAAAAAATACCGTATAAAAATGTATGAATGCCATTGAATTTTCATAAAAACAACAAGTGGGCTTTGGAACGGTCAGAAGCTGCAACTGTTGATAATTTTTTTCAAGATTTCTATGCAATGTATCAAATAGTTTTTGGATGTCTCCCTATAAAATGCCGAAACACACAATACTCTGTTTGTGGACAAAGCCTGTATATATATGTAAACACTATTGGTGATAATTGAAAGTCATTTGTCAATTATACAAATGCACAGTACACTTACACACGCTGTGTTGGCAAGCTAAATACTGGACAGCTCAACATGCTGTATGGAGTAGAACAAGAGCGCAGTTGTATAAACTGAACAAAAATATCAAAATTATCAAAGTTAATTCAGTTACTGCCCTGCTACTGCCTACGGGCAGCGTCACTGTCACTGCATACTGGCTGTGGCAGTGATAGCTCTGACTATGATGTAGTTTAAGAAGAGTTCGGGTCAAATGACGCTCATGACAGTGAATATACTTGTACACAAGATCAGGAACAACACATGGAAGACCAGGAGATTTGACAGTTATCAATAGACAATGACCTAAAGAGGCAGTAGGTGTATCATTGTTCACAAAATAGTGTTGACTATGATACACAAAATGAGTGCATCTCATACAATGCAATGATACAGTTTACTTCTATTCCTATATGGCTACCTGTATTTGTCATTTTACAATGAATACATTGTCCAAGAGTGCAACAAAGATGCGAATGATCAGTAGGTATCTTAAACTTCCAACACTGTATTGTGTATCAACATCATTGTTTTGAATTTAATATTTTTAAAATTATGTTGAAATGCTTCAAACTTATTCACACAGTCTTAGTATTAATATGCATCAGTCTTCTTATGGTATATTGACATTTCGATGTGTATGAAATGCAGCTGACAGCAATATAAGTGTACATAACATATGTGTAGATTGTGTAGATTGGCTGAATACTGAACACTTGAACGTGATAAGATGTAAGACAAGATATTTGAGTTAATACAAAAATCGAAAATACTGAAAAAATACCGAAAAGCATCAAAAGTTTTATGTTTGTTTTACGGGTGTATTGTCAAAAAAATTGAAGCTATTTTTACTTTTGCATTAGGGATTTTTGAATTCTGGTATGTTAGAAAATCTAACTTTAAAGAGAAAAGATGGGGTTACCATGCTTGATTTTCTACACTGTACAGTGAATAGTCACCGCACTACTCACTGACAAGTTCTGGGGCCCTAATGTCGTTCGCGTGGGAAATTTTCGTAAATTTTGACGGTTTTGGGAGTTCGTAGATAATAGAATGGAAATAACAGACTCCGCGCTGACCATTAACGTTTATTTATGGGCACGGGCTCGAGGAAAGCCAAATTAACGGGCTCGGCAAGCCTTGCCCGTTAATTTTTGGCTTTCCTCTCGCCTTTGCCCATAAATAAACGTTAATAGTCAGCGCGTTGTCCGATATTTCTATAATTGGGTAACTTGAAATAAGTTGATCATATAGATGGGGGATTTGAATTTTAGGGTATTGAGTGGGATCTGAAAAAAATCAAAAGCGATTCCTCTGCCCCTTACCATTATTAGTGAACACAGTCCTATTCACCAACTTCCTTATTTGGCAATCAGCGAACGAAGTCATCTTTATACGACCAGTCACAGAGGGGGTTGGTTCAGTTATTGGTACAACACAGGCTTTGTACAAACTAGAAGAATTTATTGTAATGGAAATCCTTAAATCTATGAATTTAGAATATGGCATAAAACTGGTCCAGTAATCGTTGTCGTTCGAGGTAAATGATTACCAGATCAATGGCACATTTGTGATTTACAAATTTAAGTAGGATCATCCTGAACCACTGATAGTTAGTGGTGGTACCAGGTGTCTGGAATGGGTAAGCGTACCCTGCTAGTATGCTACACCCGTCAGGATTGGTCCCAAAATTGTATATAATGTATGAGGTGATACAGTATATGAATTACTGTAATAAGTCAAAGCCGGGAATGCTGTCGCTAATCATTTGAGTGACCAAGGTGTCGTATTTGGCCACAATGTCGTCATATCGACCAAAGAACAAAAGCCCTTCCCACTGCATGGCATAAGATTTTTGCTGTTACTCCGTTCGTAATTTAAGAACTTATCGAAAACCACACCTAGATATTTATACTGAGATACTGTTTCTGAATTCTGTCTTAAATTATGCTGATAACATGAAAGAAATCTATCCGTTCTCCTTGTTTTTATCTGGTCGATTGCACTCACCCGACGAAATTGTAATAAGAACTTTTTTGTCATTACTGGTCGATTATCATTGACAAGCTTCACTTCAATTCCTTAATATTTACAGGCAAATTATAATTATTAAGTATGATTTGCAAATTTCAAACACAAATAATTCTAGAAAGGTTCAAATATTATTAATCCAAAATTGTTTCAATGAGGGTCACAATTATGGTTCGTGTTTTCGAACGTCATAAACTGTTGCTGTTCAAAGTGTGTGAGCGAGGTCATTGGTCGACAATTTACTTTCAATGTCACACCGTCTGTATTCTCAAAGCGTTGACATCACTATACAGTGTATAGGGAAATGGTTAATAGGCAATGTGATATTGAAATAAACTACTGAAAATAGAGTTCGAAAACTTTGGAAAACTTCGGTACATATGGATGGTTATTTCTCTGATTTTAACGCACTGGTACGCTTGATTTCACAGTGATCTAGTAGTACGGTGCGTTGGCGTCGTTTAAATCTATACATCCATCTAAACACAGCCCGTGGTACTAACACTTTTTACTTATATCCAGAGGAGCGTATTGCTTGTAATCTTTCATTTAGTAAGAGATTAGTCTCTTTATTTTGACAAAATACGGATGAGATCTCACTTGTCCGACAAAATTGTAATATGAACTGTTTTTTTCTTGTCAATGCTGAACGGACTTTATAGGTTGAGTAAATTAGAAAGTTACAAAAGCCTATAAGTCCGTTCAGCATTTAATGAAGATCAACACTAGCCGTACTTGTTCTGTATTTGTCTGTAATTTGCTTTTGTAGACACCTTAACCTGATGAAGTCCTACTTTTAGGACGAAACGTTGTATCAAAATTACCAACAGAATAAACAGAAAATATACAACCAATCAGTGGACGTGTGTAAATTTATCCATCCGCTATTACCAAACCACGCTACGAAAAACACTGCGAGCTATCTGTACATCTCAAGTATACTTATATATATATATATATATATATATATATATATATATATATATATATATATATATATATATAATATATATATATATATATATATATATATATATATATATATATACATATATATACACACACGCACACACATCTGGCAACAAGTAACAGATTACAGTATTTTCTACGTCTACATGAAATCATATGTAAACTACCTACATTCTGTGTGCTGCATCCAAATAAAAATAAGATATTTCAACGGTCTTCTCAGCGTAAACATCGGATAAGTTTTTTGGCGATGAATTTGTTTTTCTCGCCTTATCTTTCATGCAGTTTACCTGAAATGACCCCAAGGATGTAAAATCAACGATTTCAAATGTTTTGAACTGTTACTCTCAGTACACCCAAAACATCGTGACTGTTTTGTCGGGTCATCACGTGACAACCTAGCTGAGGGTAGAAACACTGGCTCATACGAACACTACTACATTGATAAATCGCGATGAAACAAAATTACATTAATCATTAATAAAACAAACCTGAACTGTATCACGCGTTCTCGTCACCATCCCCTTGTTGTATTTAAACAAGAGTCCACATATGTTAATTCTCACTTAATCTCCTCCATTAGGCCAAATCAATTGTACCAATTATTGATTCGGGGGATTATGGCCGCATCGGTCTCTCATCTTGTGATCTGTCAACCAGTCTGACAGCACATGTATGTGTGTTATCTATGGTATCATGTTGCAATCGAAGTTTTATGAGGGAAAAGTACCGCTTTCCTTGTTTGCGAATTACATAAATTCTCTGTGTGAAAGGAATGATAGAAACGCATGTTCACAATCATATTTGTTTGTTTGTTTCAATGGTCAGCTGATAGGAATAGATGTGACATCTCATGGGTAATCAGCTTTGGTACCGCGAAATCTATAATTTTTTATTACTTAATTAAAATGTCCGAGAAGGCATAAAAATTTCAAAGTAGACCGTACACTATTGTTAAAATATTCATACTTTCTCAAACTCTATCCAGGTTGTCTTCCAATGTGTTCAACAATGCTTCGACTGTTATTGAGATACCACACTTACTTGCCTGTATAACAGTTTCTAACAATAGCGATAATTTCAAAATGCAAATGTTTTAACGTGATTTGCAACCCGACGATGAAAACAGCTTGAAGGAGGAACATATGTGAGTTTTCAGAGAAGATAACGATCGTTGTGCATCGCGAAGACATGTTGTACAGTGCTAGCTAAAATATCGAAGGAAAGACAGTTTTTTGTGTATGGCCCAACAAATACAATGTATTTTACATGTAATTAACAGCAACAAAGGATATTGACAATGGTGTATGGAAGTACTTCCCTTTTCTTCATCTTCAGATGTTGTCCTTAAGGATGTTTTATAGAATGATATACTTTACATTTATAGATACTTTGCAGAGAAAACTTCAATAAAGTATACATCGCTCGAAAACAGCGTTGTTGGGAAAATATTTACAGATTAACAAAAGAACTTCAAAAACTGAGACCGTAACTCAATTAGAGTATATAGTTTCTAAATGTCAATATATTGGCAAATGCTGTGATTTTATTATGTACACATTGTTTACTTGGGGTCATGTGACAGTAAATTTGAATAACCTCTAAAATTCGTTTGTCCTCCCCATGTACAAACGATGGGATGTTTCCTCCCCGTGTACAAACGATGGGGTGTTTTCTCCCCATGTACAAACGATTGGGTGTTTCCTCCCCATGTACAAACGATGGGGTGTTTCCTCCCCGTGTACAAACAATGGGGTATTTCCTCCCCGTGTACAAACGATGGGGTGTATCCTCCCCATGTACAAACGATGGGGTGTTTCCTCCCCACGTAAAACAATGGGTGTTTCCTCCCCGTGTACAAACGATGGGGTGTTTCCTCCCCATGTACAAACGATGGGGTGTTTTCTCCCCGTGTACAAATGATGGGATGTTTCCTCCCCATGTAAAAACAATGGGGTGTTTCCTCCCCGTGTACAAACGATGGGGTGTTTCCTCCCCGTGTACAAACGATGGGGTGTTTCCTCCCCATGTACAAACGATGGGGTGTTTCCTCCCCATGTACAAACGATGGAATGTTTCCTCCCCATGTACAAACTATGGGTGTTTCCTCCCGTGTACAACGATGGGGTGTTTCCTCCCCATGTAAAAACAATGGGGTGTTTCCTCCCCGTGTACAAACGATGGGGTGTTTCCTCCCCATGTACAAACGATGGGGTGTTTCCTCCCCGTGTACAAACGATGGGGTGTTTCATCCCCATGTAAAAACAATGGGGTGTTTCCTCCCCGTGTACAAACGATGGGGTGTTTCCTCCCCATGCACAAACGATGGGTGTTTCCTCCCCATGTACAAACGATTGGGTGTTTCCTCCCCATGTACAAACGATGGGGTGTTTCCTCCCCGTGTACAAACAATGGGGTATTTCCTCCCCGTGTACAAACGATGGGGTGTATCCTCCCCATGTACAAACGATGGGGTGTATTCCTCCCCATGTACAAACGATGGGGTGTTTCCTCCCCATGTACAAACGATGGAATGTTTCCTCCCCATGTACAAACGATAGGGTGTTTCCGGTCAAAATTAGTACCAACGAGTGACAACATGATGGGCTTCAAAACACTATCTCGAATTTCTTTTATCTGTCACTTTTTTTCTTACGGACTGTCAAAGGTGTTAGAAGTATTGGAACATTGCTGCTATCATAGCGGAAATATCTAGAGCCTCAAGTAAAATTACAGAAGCCCTTTGTAATATTGACACGGCAGCTTTTTATCTCCCAAATTCCGGAGACACTGCAGTGCAGGGTTTTTACAGGTGAAGGAAAAACAGATTTTTGAGAGGTTATTGAAATTTACTGTAAAATGATCCTTCTGTAAACAATGATTACAAAATACAGATCATAATAGATGCCAATATCTAGGTCTTCAGAAAAAACATACTTTAATGATGTTCTAAGCTCGGTTTATTGCAGAAAATTCAGTCAATCTGACCCTCCAATATCTCATGTTATGTTCTAGAACACTGTAATGTGCTTCCAGACATTAAGAGCTTCCTTCCTTGATACCATAGCAAAGACGGAAAGAATTCCATGATTGACAAGTGTAATCCTTCAAAATATACACATTCTCCTTATCTTCACAGATTTTATCACTATCTGTAACTTGAAATGCCAATATCAAGTACAAGATCAGCAACAGATTTAGAGGAAAAAAGAGAAAATTGATCAGAGTTGCAACATTACAATAACATGTTGGCTTGACAAAAGGATATTGAATATTAACTGCATTTATCAACACTTGAAGATGATACATGGTAGGGGGCTCTCAGTATAAAAAGTAATAGAAAGCACATCATGTAAATTCCTTCACTACCCTATAGTGTGCTATCGAATTGCACCACGGTACATCATACCCCGGCATTACAATAGTCTCATACGGCTTTGTCCACATCTGTGCTTTTTATGATGATAAATGTGTGTGCATTAACCCCTCACCTTTGCCATTTCAGATTGTTTCCGTGGTTTTTTTTTATTTCGAATGCCAAGGCAAGTTACTCGAGACTTTGCAAAAATTGATTAAAATAATTACGTCATATTCAATTTCGAATCGGCTGTCACCTTGTCAAAATGATCGAACCGCACCATATAATCGTAAATGCTGTTGCCTCGCAACCAAATATACTGCCATATAAATGGTAGCGTTGTGACCGCTATCTTATATATTTAATGTATTCATTGTTGCTGACGTCATCAACATTCGCATGACAAGTGTTGGACCATTGTGTCACTATTTTAGTTAACACTCTTCTGTAAAACCGTTTACTTGCCGACGGGAATTCGTAAAGCTGTGCAGTCGTAAACAACAGGTAGGTAATTTACATGTCTTTGAAAGTGTAGAGAGCAGTGATGAAACAAATGTTGCAAATTCCACCAGTTTACATCCATTTACTGCCATTTTTGCATCAGGGAGCAAGTTTGGAAAAATGTCGAAATTCACTTACATTTCCAATTACCTTGACAACTTCATTGTGAGTCACTTTCTGATAAATTCGGGGCAAAGTTTCTGACATTCCTTTAAGGATGACAGACAGTGTTTCCGGCATTAGAAAATGAAAGTAGACGAGATTGGCTAAAACAAAACTGACTGTACTATCATTTTCTCGCGCCACGAATGACTGATTCATTGTAACCAAATAAAAAGGCATGGATTCGTATTGTTCACCATTATCCTTTGGTATGTGGGATTTAGACATTTCCTGCTCGATAGTTCACAGTCGTAAAAACAAAGCGGTAAGCATTCGAATAGCCGCACATCACGATTTGAGATTTTACATGAGGAATGCTGCGATCACTTCTGGCTTTAATGTACACCTTATCAAAGCGAAGGAGAGACTTGGGATAGATCATCAATCACGAACATCCATAACAAGATCAATTGGCAGTTTACATAGCTATGCAACGAAATGGAAGTCATCAGTAAAAAACATTACCAAACATACAAATCGTCAAACACAGAGCAAAACGCCCCGAGAACACACAAAAGCTTGTATACAATAACACCAGTAACAACATATGCATACTAATTTCGTCTTGAGTGAACGTAGTAGTTCCATGCTGAAAATAAATGGTCTAAATTACAATGAAGACCAAAGGAGAATTTTTTGAGTCATTAAAAATACTGTGAATACATAAAAAATGCAAAACGATTGAGATATTGCAACATCTGTTACACTGCAAACAGCTGTTGCCAATGCTTACTTGGATAATAGTCGGTAACCATGGTGATTGATTTATCAAATTACGGTTCATAAAGATTACCAGTTGAACTTCTGAAATAATGTCAAATTTTCCTGCATCTTTCTCTTTGATTGGTTATGATAGTAAATGTTTTTCGTGGATATTGCCAGCAGACCGGCGAGTTTTGCGACGAAGACATTGTGCCTTTACGATTAGCAGTACCAACGCTTTAAAGGGACAAAGTCGCCCATTTTTCATGAATTTTGTTTGATACGATATACCACGTATATTGTTTGACATGTTGAAAGATACTGAATGAATGGGTGACCATGCATATATTCGTTCGACCCCGGATTTAGAGATGATACATGAAACCATTGCAAAAATGAATTAATGGTCGTGACCATTAATTCATTTTCGCGATGGTTTGATATATCGTGTCTAAAACCGGGGTCGAATATATGAATGGTCACCTATTCATTCAGTATCTTTCAACATGTCAAACAATATACGTATTATCTCGTATCAAACAAAATTCGTGAAAAATGGGCGACTTTGTCCCTTTAAGTTTCTACCTACAATCATTATTTTAGAGATCATTTCGTTTTAAATTCTTGAATGCCCAGAACATGATCTTTGTCCAGTCGAAAATGGAGATGTATTAATCATATGAAAATGATTGAAACATGATTAGTACGAAAATTTACTCTTTGATTCTGTCAATATTGTATTCCCAGTTTCACTGTAGTTGGCTCTGCTGGCGTAGAGCGCATGCGTCAATCTGTCAGCGACACGAAGAGGGATAGGTAGTGTCTACCGAAAAAGGAAAAGTGTCACTGCTACAGCAACAAACTATTAGTTCGAAACAGTCTCACAATTATCGCTACGTTTGTACGTCATCCTTGAGATTCATGCTGTATTATTGTTGCTTTATTATGTGTCATTGTTTGTCCCAGTGACGAAACTTGCTTGACCTGGTAAATTTCTTAGTTACCTTGAATGATAACGATTATTGGACCTGATTTGATGTCTATTGCTCTGAAGTATCAACAACGAAGTATTTTCCGTCTCTGTTATTTATCATCTATATTACAGTATAACTGTATCTTTTATTTTCCTTTAGCTTAGTGTTCTTACAAAATCATGAGATTTAGCAGAGTGTTTGTATTGATTGGTATTTAGTTCTGCTTGATTGACGCAAATTTCTTTTTTTTTTAATTTGGTTTAACGAAGACATCTGCAAAATGCGATCTAGGATTGTCAAAATATTCATCGGACTGACGGGTATGATAGCAATATTGGTCATGCTTCAAGAGTATAGAATGACACACGGTGGATCAAAATTGTTCAATTTAACGGGTAAGAATTGTTACAAATTGAAGGGACAAACACAGATGTTCTTTGTTTGCTGAAATACTTTTGTTATACTATTAGAATTTTGCGTGCACTTAAAAAGCTGAACGAAACGCCCGTTCCGTAACGCTTACAGTTTCAAGGCGTTCCCAACCAGACCCGATAATATGGTCTGCATTCTGCATCTGCATAATCGCATTCATAGTGACTCTTGAACGGTTTCAAGGGACCCATAGGACGACTGTCAAAATGTGTTTCAGACTCCGTACGTGTAGTTCACAAAACACAAGAAACAAGCTGATGTTCCATTCTTGCACGGCTGTAAATAAGAAGAAAAATTAATGAACCTGCATTAAAACTGTAAAACTCGGCCTATTGGACGCCGCAGTCACGAATGCAAGATGTAAAATAGTGAAGTTATTATCAAAGTACCGCAAAGGATGCATTCGGACATAAGCACCGGGCATCGCTCTCTGCTTCGCGTCGGGCGGTACGCTGCGCCAATGTCCTTGTCCATCCGTTGCCGTATTTTCGTAACAACCTCATATATTATGTACAAATGAACAATGATTACTATAAACGTATCATATGGAATCAAGTTTTCATTCTATTGCCTTGATAATTTCTAGTATCATTCGTTTCATTCAGACTTTAGAAATCCAATTTGAATTCAGTAAAAATTATCATATACTTGCATTGCGAATCCGACAGTATCAGAGGTTGCCATGGTGACCCCATACCTTCACATAACATCAAGCATCATCGAACATTCAATACAGTGGGCTAACTTAACTATTACATGTTTTGCCGCTGTCTGTTCTGTGGTGACAACAGTTCACAGATTTCTATATACAGAGGATGTGTGTGTATGTGTGTGTGTGTGTGTGTGTGTGTGAGAGAGAGAGAGAGAGAGAGAGAGAGAGAGAGAGAGAGAGAGAGAGAGAGAGAGTGTGTGTGTGTGTGTAAGGGAAGATTGAGGGGGCAGAGACAGATAGACAGAATAAGACAAAGACAGCGGGAAAGGAGGGATTACACCGAGTAACAAGGGCTAGACTGCTCTCCTGTCATGCAAACAGTTTTACCATAAGGCGCTTTAAATAAAATTCTTTGTTTGCTGGTAGGTTAGAGAAAATCAAGAAAACAAACACAATGTTAAAACTATTACAAAAGAATGTTATTTTTTCCAAAAGAAACTAAATAAAAATGAGCTTATGTCAATACACTTGTGTTTTTTGTCTGTGGTTTTTCTCTTACCTGGCTGGCTGGCTGGTAGATTTTTCGAAAATCCAAGGACGGCAAACAAAGATTTTTCTTTAAATGGCCTAACCTGAGATTATTCTCCATTTTTAGCATCAAAACTTTTGATGAAGAATCCTGAGGAGTACCTCAGAAAAGAAGATCATATGCGTAGAGATGACGTCATCAAAGGTAAATAGTAACTTCTAATTTCTAGTAATTTCTGTAGTTATTTTCGTTTTAATATCAATGACAGTATTTTGATTTTGAGGGTTTAGTGTTATAGTTTTATACGGTTTCGTTTTGTGGCCTACTCCTTTGAAATAATATCCGTGTCTCTACTCCAGTCAATACAGTGATGATTTCATACTCAACTGACAATGTGAAATGTCGATTTTCAAACTCTGCGCTATCTCTTAAAATCGTTATCTGTCATTGTGGTTCATATTACAGACAGTGACGAAATGGATGAAGATGACGTTGACGATAGAACACCGTTTCATATTGTATCAGGTGAGGACTGGCAAAGATTAAACAGCGGTGTTCTGTCGAAAGACGATTCCTCTTAGCTGAGATCTGTCCTCGACTACCATTTCGTTAAAACTTTTGGCCCAGCTATTTGTCAATAACTTCACGTGTAAGTCTTTACCCTAGACTAGCATTATTTTGGAAAACAAGTCGTTAATTTTTAACTATGAGGAGCGCAGTTATAACTGTCAGATTGTGAAAAGCATAGGTCGCGGTGATGGGCCAATAGATGTAACTAGTGAAATTTGTTGACCTCAAAATATCTTCCTATTCTCTCCTGGTTTTCTCTGAATTCTACCCTCTGAAGGGATATGGGCTTTTACTGCATTAGGAAACCATTCCTTTGTGAAACGTTTGACGAGTAAATTCAAATTTTAATGGTCATTTTCATTTCTCGCCATTTTACAAAAATGGGTAATATTACAAAGGAAAAAGAACATACAATGTCACAGTTGAAAACATTCACCCCTATGCATTACATTTGACTACTCTGTGCAGTTTATGCGACGATATCAGTGCACATATGCACAGTATCCACGGTTTTTGCTTTCCCGCACGGGGCTGCAATTTAATGAGTGCGCACACATTTAATCGCAGTGTAATCTTTAGATTGTTCAAAATTGCATATACGCTCCAAGCGGGTAGTTGATAATAAGTGTGTACACACACCTAAATTAGTATATTCTCATAAACTTATTTTAGCATGAAAGTAAAATCATAAAAATAATGCTAAAAGATACAGCTGGTGGGGCTTTTAGGGTTACAATTGGAGACAGACAGGAAATTAAGGATAGAATTTAGCACAGTGAAGAGGATAAATTCATACTATTCAGATCCATATTACGTCATGTAAAATACGCTTCCATGGTTACGGCAGATTATCATTTACAAAGCAAAAATGTTTATTGTTAAGATAAATGCATCTGGCGGTTGTTGACACCAATATTGTTAACTAAAACAACATGATATTTTATTATATGTTGATTTTCATAAAACGGACACCATTCAGACAGACAGCTGGTACTCTACCGGCATGTGGCTATACGTGGCTTTATTTTGGTGACTGAGTGGTTTTATCTGTTTGTCCAAAATTCAATAACGAACATGAGAATTTCACGTGATCATGATTTTTTAAGTTATTAATTGTGAATAACATGTAAATTATACTCTTCAACAACTGTATAATATTCATGATTGGGCTAATTCAGTTTTATTCAATACATACATATTGTATGATTGAAACCACGTTTTACGTGTGCTTTCAAAACCAAGCCTAGGACAATATAACTAGCGCTACCTCTATCTCAGATGATATGTAATGTCTAGACATAAGGAATAAACGGGATTTAACTTTGAAGACTGAAAGCCAATACTCTCTTGGTGTTTGTCGATGACCTATCGCTGACAGTTCCCTGATGGAAGACAGTGAACTTCGATCCATTGTTCGCGCTTAATTCGTCAATTATAAAAGGACAAAGTCATTCAGAAAGTAACCTCTTCGTTGTCATGCTGATCCCCTTTCCACTGAATATGAGAGTGGTCCAACTGTGACCAAAACACCGTGTCGACTGATGTGTAAATTATTATTATTATTATTATAGACTTTATTTCGGACTCATTGTCCATATAACAGCGAAAGAAAATCTGGTGATAAATATACACAGCTTGGTTAAGTTATACAAAAAGAAGCTTATTCCATAACTTTATCGTTTCAGAGTTTAAATATAATGAGTCATACACACATCGTACAATCTCATTACTGCTTCTTAGAAGCAGAAAGTAACCTCTTTGTTGCCGTGCTGATCCCCTTTCCTCTGAAATTATATCACGTAATATCATACATTGTAATTATTTCATTAGGGCCGCATACCTTATTAAGAATATCAGCAAACTTTTATTATTTTAAGCCATGGCAGTTTTTAGCTCACGTGTGTAAACACGTGGGCTATTGTCATAGCGATGTCTGTCTGTCTGTCCGTGTGTGTGTGTGTGTGTGTGTGTGTGTTAGTGTGTGTGTGTGTGTGTGTGTCTGTCTGTCTGTTTACACGATAACTCAAAAACGCCTGAACAAATTCAAGTCAGATTTGGTGCACAGGTACCATGTGCTACTTGCAAGAACTGATTAGATTTTGGTCAGTGTGGCTTGCATATTAATGAAGTTATGCAATATCGTTTTTTTCCATACAATGGTTTCCCTATGGAGACGGTAATGACAGTGTAGGCATATATCAAGAAATACTGCACAAAATTTCATGAAACTTTTCACAGATGACAATCTAAGAACATTATGATGAAACTGTGAGTGTCATGTCAATTATCTTCTCATTTGCATATTAAATGAACTTTTGTTATTAGTAAGATAACTCTGAAATTCCTGCACCAAACATGATGATACTTGCAACAAAT
Organism: Ptychodera flava; assembly: GCF_041260155.1. Lineage (NCBI taxonomy): Eukaryota > Metazoa > Hemichordata > Enteropneusta > Ptychoderidae > Ptychodera > Ptychodera flava. The sequence goes on along the minus strand of NW_027248281.1, from coordinate 3,408,632 downwards.
ATTGATCTAATATATATCTAATTATACTTAGAAGCATTAGGCAGTGTCAAGTAAATAAATAGCTCATTTGCATATTTTATGAAGGTTTGTAATTAGTCATATAACTCTGATATAACTTCACCAAATGTGATGAAATCTGCTGCAGATACTGATCCGACTGATATCTAACTGTAGTGTAAAGCATTTAGTAGTGTGAAATTAATTAAGGGTTCATTTGCATATTTAATGAACTTTGTAATTAGGTATATAACTCTGAAATTACGGCACCCAAGTCAGTGAAATTGAGTACAGATATTGTTTTGATAATATCTAATTGTACTGAGAAGCATTTGGCAGTGTCAAGTTAACAAATAGGTCATTTGCATATTTTATGAAGTTTAGTAATTAGTGATATAACTCCAAAATAACTGCACCAAATGCGCTGAAATCTGCTGCAGATACTGATCCGACAGATATCTAATTGTGGTGTAGAGCGTTTAGTTGTGTGAAGTTAATTAAGGGTTCATTTGCATATTTAATGAACTTTGTAATTAGTGATTTTACTCCAAAATTAAAGCATTAAATTTGATGAAACTTGCTACAGATGTTGATCTGATAAATATCCAATTGTACTGAGAAGCATTGAGCAGTGTCAAGTTAATAATTAGCTCATTTGCATATTCCATGAAGTCGTATAATTAGTCATATAACGCCGAAATAACTGCATCAAATGTGATGAACACTGCTGCACAAACTGATACGACAGATATCTAACTGTGTTGTAAAGCATTTAGTAGTATAAAGTTAATTAAGGGTTCATTTGCATATCTAATAAACTTTGTAATTAGGTATATAACTCTGAAATTTCGGCACTAAAATTTTGTGAAACGTGCTACAGATATTGACTTGATAAATATTTAATTGTGCTATGAATCATTGAACAGTGTCAAGTTAATGTAGGGTTTATTTGCATATTTAATGAACTTTGTAAAAAGTGACATTACTCTAAAATTACAGCATTAAATTAAATAAAACTTGCGACAAATGTTGATCTGATGGATATCTAATTGTCCCATAAAGCATTGAGCAGTTTCAAGTTAATTGACAGCTCATTCGCATATTAAATAAAGTTTTGTAATTAGTGATTAAACTCTTAGAGTACTGTGCGAAGTTTAAAAAAACCTGCTACATATAGTGATAACATATATCTTATTGTTCTGTGAAGCGTACTACTATTAATGAACCTGTTTGTAAAACACGTGAGCATATTCAATTCATATCTGTTTTATATATAAGCTTCCTTATTCCAGTGAATAATAGTCATGTTCTTTGTAGACTGTATCCAGGTACAATGAGTGGAGTGTAGTGTAGTGTAGTGTAGTGTAGTGTAGTGTAGTGTAGTGTAGTGTAGTGTAGTGTAGTGTAGTGTAGTGCAGTGCAGTGCAGTGCAGTGCAGTGTAGTGTAGTGTAGTGCAGTGTAGTGCAGTGTAGTGTAGTGTAGTGTAGTGTAGTGTAGTGTAGTGTAGTGTAGTGTAGTGTAGTGTAGTGTAGTGCAGTGCAGTGCAGTGCAGTGTAGTGTAGTGTAGTGTAGTGTAGTGTAGTGTAGTGTAGTGTAGTGTAGTGTAGTGTAGTGTAGTGTAGTGTAGTGTAGTGTAGTGTAGTGTAGTGTAGTGTAGTGTAGTGTAGTGTAGTGTAGTGCAGTAAAGTATCTTATCATCAGCGTTCAACATATTGATCAGTAGCATGAATCGTTCGCTCATTATGATACTATGTGAGATTGTCTATGTATAACTCATCGTATGGTCTATTTCAGTTTAGTGCAGCATGACTAATTTATTGCCCTTTGTGTGGTTTTAATGGAATATGGGTTTTGGCCCCCTTCTCTCTCTCTCTCTCTCTCTCTCTCTCTCTCTCTCTCTCTCTCTCTCTCTCTCTCTCTCTCTCTCTCTCTCTCTCTCTCTCTCTCTCTCTCTCTCTCAACGAAGGAACTACGTTTCTTAAGTTCTATAAGCAAATAAAACCAAACCCTGCCTAGTGAGCTGTTTGGAAATCATTTGTACTGCAAATATATAACTTGGCCAAGTTACACAGTCGATTGAAGATATGTCGTAACTATTGTTGAGGACATTCCTGATGCTAAACCGTCTATACATTCTTATAATCCTTATTGCTAAGCTGTGGTAGCTCAAAAACTGTGCAGTGGAGCGTATCAGGGTGTCATTTTATTGTCTTAGCTCAAGTTCTCAAATTCATTGACTTAAGTGAACCAAACTATTCCAAATTATCAACGATGTTTTATTTTATACGATAAACAAGGGACGTCTACCGTTTCTATCTGTCGCCACACATTGGCATGAATCATATCATGGCAGACTGTACAACACTACAGCACTAGCAGTGTGGCCATCGGTGTGTTCGTTGTCTCTGTCTCCAGATCGACAAATATAGGCCTAGAGGGTTTGCGTTAGATTTCAATTGCATGCATGCTGCAGATCAGAAAACAGCTTATAATTAATGTATAGCATGTGAATGTGACGACAACTCAGTGTGTGGGAGTAAATTAACATTCATTCTATTCATCGTGTTCCCAACATTTTGGTTTTGCTATCTTATCTAAGTGTATGTATTCTGTCTAATAATTCATATCCACTGTCTCCCTTTGTCCACCATATTGCCGTAGCTCATTTTACTGATTTTACGGAGTCTTTTTATAGAAGGGTTGTACCTGTTTGGTTGCATATGGAACTTAACTGTATCAAAGCAATGATTTAACTTGTTTCTATAGTCTTGTAGATAGAAAATGTGGATGAACGTTCTATTTTCATCCCAATGCACTTTCATTAAACATAAACTCTTTTCGCTAAAGTTTACTCAAATATTGAAGTGATATGTAAATGTTCATATCAAGTTACAAGGTGTTCAGCCTGTGCTGACATATTGTGTTACATCAAAACAGCAAACGGTTCGGATGCTGCAATTGTCACTATAGAGATGATTTGCTGATACTACAGCCAATTCAATGCACACGAATCCAGTTGTACCTGGGAACGATGGACTTTAAAATGATATAGTCGATGCTTGTTGTCGCTGATGTTGTCATAGTTGGTTTTGTTGTTGTCGTTGACGTTATTCGGGGTTGTTTCGTCAATGCTTGCCGCTACTTCGAAGTGTACGAACGCAGTTACACGGGCAGTTGATTGTGATCGCCACAATTGTTGTTATGCGAATGTTTTTATTTTGGTGTTTAATGTTGTTGCTTCTGCTGCCTGGTTTTTTTTTTTGGAAAGTGATACACTGCATTGTACACAGTCGATTGTTATGTATTGTTTTTGTTCGTGTTTTGATGCTTGTTTCGATGTAACTTTGCTTCAGCCTTGGCCTTGACAAACGCTTTAATAAGTGGCAGTAATATTAATGCGGGATTACGTATCCTTGGTCAGGATATGTGGACCATTTTTAATTGTACTCTATGTTCATTTTCTTCAAGGCATGAAAGCAGAGGAACAGGGAGACGAGGATGAGGTTGGAGAAGATCTTGAGGAAGAAGGGACCGTCTCAAAAGAAAGCGAGGAAACACCAACACATCTAGGAGCAATGACTGACCAAGATAACAATTGGTTTAAATCAACTAATCCTGAGATGATAGGTTTGCTTTTCAAGTTTTTTTTTCTTTCTTTTTTTAACGTACTCTTTGATCCGAGTTCTTAATTCTCTTTCTTATCGGCACGGAAAAGTTGATATCTGCATCGACGTTACAATGTGTTGACAGAGAAGTGTTTCTATCTACCGACAGATCACTTAGCTGTAGCTAATTAGCACCAGTTTAACTGTAAAATGCTTCTCGGCTACAATAACTAATACACACAATACTCTAACAATATAATAGTTCATACAGAGATGGTTCAAACACTTTGAATATAATAACACAATCCTGTTAATTACAAAACCAGAGTCTGAAGCTACAGGCTGAATGTGAAAACGTACTGTTATTGTTTACAGTTTATGTGAGGGTAAATCTGCAAGCCAAACTTAATTTTGACGAACGGTCAGCAGAAATCGCAATGTTGTCTGTTTGTAGCTTGTGGTTGAATCTCCTTTTTGGTTTTTGGTGTCAGATATCGCGCACTTATCCTGCATTACTCAAACATGTCCCTTTATGTTTTCTGAAATTTTACCCTTGAACTTGGCCTGATATAGGATGAACAATCTAAACAATGTCGATAAGCTTCAAACTAGTGACATAACTCGGAGTAACTCTGCAGCTTTTGATTTTGTTTTGACAGCAGATTAGCATCAATTCAATAATTTCTTAAATCTGTAAGACATGATCATCGATACTGTAGGTCTTCTGTTCCTGTTTGGTTTAAATTGTTGTCCTGTTGGCAACTTAAACGATAACGCCACGATGATGCCTCACTACTGAGACCAAAAGGGGTTTTCTATTCACTATCTTCAGGCGGCTAATTAATCGCTCAAAGAACTACACTTACTCCATTATCGATTCAAACGCCCTTCTACTGATAACAAAAAGTATGACAACTCAGAACGCGATCAGTTCAACATTTCAGAAGTGTTTTTTGTTAAAAGAATAATTTGGATTAATAATTGAAAAACTGACAAGAAAAGTATGCGTCTTAATGGTGACTCACATCACCAACGAAAATACGTTGGCTGCCCGTCACTTACTCTTCCCAGGGCCAGACAAGTGAAACAAAATTTGTTGAAATCAATAATTTGGTATTTTTGCCGAACACCGTTCGATGTTGAGAATACAATTGACACAATCATGTATTTGTATGTTATGACACAGAACATGTATTTGTATGTTATGACACAGAACATGTCACCGATTTAGAGGATGACCTAAATGCTCTGTTTCCGCCGGAAGATATCAAAGAGCTTGAAGAAGATGAATCGTGGATGTGGGAAGCCTATGATATAGGTATGACTGCTTTGACATCTCTCATAAACAGAAATGTTAAATGTGAACGTAAATCGCAAGCTATAGTTCATCAAAGTTATTACTGTACTCAGTGGCTTCTATGAAATATGTAAATCCCGTTGACGTCCCTTGCTATAATGTTCGATAGTTAGGATACACTGTTACTTCCAGTATTATTACTTACCTTTGGTTGGAATAGTTTTATTATCATGCCTTCGTTGGAGAAACGCCATCATTTTTTCAGACCTTCAAATCCACTTTTATCCTCATGCTGTACAGAAAGTATTAAATGTGTTGTAAGTGAAAGTTGCAAGGATTTAAATCATGTCGGCTGAAACTCATCAATGTTGCTGTCATTAGATGATCCATGCAGTATCTGTCTAGCACCGGTCTCTTCGCGTCCTCTCATTGCCTTGGCCAGTGCACCGGCTCTGGCATCCATCGTATTCGGTATTCTCTGGAACAAGCAACTGGAATATACACTGGGTCTATCTATAAGGACAAGAGGCTGTTTTATGGAGGTATGCTTACAACATCCACTTACTAATAATGTGTTGAAATATGCAAAATAGAGAATCCGTTGACGAACTAATGATGTATCGGTCATCCTACTTAAAAATATCAGAGTTATAATAATGTTCATTGTTTTCTTGTTTAAATTGACACAGAGTGAAAAGAATGACTTCTGTAAAGTCTACTATTGCTGAAAGTTTGAAGTTTCATAATGAAGTTATCAGGGACAGTAATCGTAATACAAGGAGATGATATCGTAAAATGAGCTCTCCATATTTGTTGCTACAATCGAGAATTTAGATCAACCACGGAAGAAATTAAAATTTCGATATCATATTACACACTTTGATCAGATTTGTCCAGGTTTTCAACCCTAATTCCTAGTCCATGAATGGTTGATGGAAAAGTCAATGGGAAGGGAAAAATATAGTTCCGGTAAATACCATTTAAAGGGTGTAAATTTTTAAATTTAATTAGTACAATCTGAAATTTATAACTGTCACCTTCTCAACAACAGTATTGTAATGATAGTGACGTAATCAACTTCCTTGTCTTAGGATACCGTACTGTGTAGTAAAAAACTTCGAGTAAATTTATAGTCTTTACGTATAATTCACTTTTATGAGTATATTATGAAAACAAAACAAATGTTAAGATCTGAAATCATGTTCTGTATCTTTTATTGCAGGATTTCAAGCAGAATTTATGGATTATACTTACAAAAATACACTAGTAGTGACGTCACACGATAGAAGTGATAAAGCGACCAACGATTTTAAGAAAGCTATCCTGGTTATGAGAAATCCATTTGATGTGATATTGACCGAACTGTACAGAATCTACGGTGTTAATGGTACAGCGTTACGAACGGCAGAAGATATCACCAGATACAGCGGTAAGCTTCAAGTTAATACCATCACCGCACTCGATATCGAAAGCCCAAGCTATATTACCGACAACTAGCATACGAAAACGTCATAAACCAGAGATCCATAGTCATACGTAACTGATATTAATTTCATAACTTATATTCTGAATCAGTATCTGCAAGTCGTGCCCTACCACTAAACATTGCCAGACTGGAGCAAGAAAATGACGCTTTCTCGCAATTGGTGAGAATCTCTTGTTATTCTCACAGCTATCAGCGAGAATTGTTTTAATTCTCACAGGTGAGCAGTGAGAAATGCTCTACTTTGTGATAATGAAGTTTGATAACAGATTCTCGCCGGTGAGACTGAAAATTCTCACCGAGCAGAGTGAGAATGGTTATTTTCTCTGTGAGAATTTATCATACTCATCATTCACTGGTGAGAATCAACCAGACTCGCCATTCGTTATTGAGAATCAACCAGACTTGTTTTTCACTAGTGAGAATCAATCTGGTTAATGTTCACCAGTGAATAATGAGTCTAGGTGATTCTCACCACTGAATGGCGAGTCTGGTTGATTCTCCAATACAGCTATAGATCACGAGTGCTTATAAAATTACTTTCTAAAACAGCTAATGATAGATATACCCCTCTTAATGCTTAATACTGTGTAAACATCTAGTCTTCATCCAGTGTCTTGTAAGCATAAACCTTTGTACCAAGAAATGGTTAAGGGGAGAGTTACCGCTGAAACACTCGCTTTTAATTTTTCATGACAGATTTTAGCTTACATGAATTTACCATATTGCTTCGTATCACACTTTAAAGTATTAGTTTATGTCACAAATACAGAAATAACTGTAAATTAATTTTTTCTGACATTTGCTTTCGCACAGATTGGAAAGATTTGGTTTTGCATCGTCTTAATTGGTGGGAAAATGTTCCAAATGTCTGGTTATCATCTGAGAAACCTCTATTAATCATCCATTATGAAGACTTTGTAAGACAACCGATGGGAACTATCCGTAAAATGGTCAGGTTCCTTGATCTGTCACTGAACGACCAAAGGATAGAATGTGTGGAGAAAAATCTACAAAAACACATACCTGTGCTGGATATCGATGACGTTTCGGACGATTTCAAACGAAGTGTCTTTGAAGCTTTTGATGAGGAAATGGTGTCAAGAATCTCGAACAGACTTTCAAAGGTCTCGCGAAACCTTAGAGATAATGGACATGATGAAATTGTTAAACTAGAAATGTATGTATCGTGAGTTTTCTCAATTGCTAAATTGTTTGAAATTTCGGCTGTTAAGGTAGAATGCGCCTCAAAAGTGAAAGACGTCAACTTTTGTCAAACTTTCCTCCATGAAACTTTCAACCATAATTCTCTTACCAAATCAAGAATAAAATCAGGGATCACGGTGCAAAACTCAGTTCTGGAAAGACAAGTACCGATATTTTAAATTTAAAACGGTCGTCATTCCTGTGTTAACTCTATCGGAGATTTTTTTATTTTCGAAAAACTAAGATCGTGTAAAGTTTTCTTATACCTAGAGCTTTAAAATCAGCCCTAGATGGTAGACCAGAAAAAGTGTTTATAAAATTTGAGAGCCGGAATGAAGAATGCGCCTTGGGAACAGATATACGTCGTCTTACACTGTTACAAAAACTGTCTGGTTTACCATTGATGTGAGGTCATTTTGAAGCTCACGAAGTACATACAGTTTTCTGTGTCTTATACTTTGGAAATCGAAAATTTAATTTTAACACAGGAACGGCGGCCATTTTGAATCGGAGGTGTCTGTAAATGTAACTCGTTTATTTTGTATTCACTTTGCACAGTGACCCTTGATTTGTATTCCTGATTTTAAAAGACAATGGTTGGAACTTTCCTTGAAGAAAGTTTCAGGAACAAGGGAGGCTGTCGTCGGAAATGCGCTCAAAGGTCGCTTGAGACCCCTACGACCGAAGTAAACACTGTATCCAACGTACGTTGGCTATAGATAAAAGCTAAAGCATGTTTTTCATAATGTATATTGTAAAATTTAAATGTTGCAGCTATGTTGACGTGATGCGTCTATATATAGCGCATGAAATACATAGTTTGTAAACCAGAAAGTCGCACATGCGCAGTTCTGACGACACCTTTCCTTTAAGTCTTTCAGTTTCGAGGCACGTACTACCTTACATGATAAAAAAACACTTTTCAAAATAAAGGGTTAGACTTCCTGGTCCAGTGTTTCCTTTTTAAAAACGGCGAGTCAGTGTGTGACGTAAATCGTCATGGTTGGCAATTCAATTTAAGTCTGTTTCTGAATTTGATATCAACACTAACAATGCATGTCAACTTTGACATGTTCAGTACAAGGCATCAATACACTGTGATAAATATGATCAGATTATCTGGAAACTGTTGTTGGCGAATTCAACAGAGACCCGAAAAGAAATTGTGCCATAGTTACTGCACTTTTAACTCCGGATTGTGACTACGCATGCGTCAAATTATATTATAATGAGACATCTGTGTTGACTTCCAATATTTTCATTCTTACATTGTAGAGCAACTCTATTTACTTTATGCTCTTTATTGATTCACATGTTGTAGTGTCACCTTTAGACTAGTGTGACTGCACTATACCATGTACTCAGTTATAGTTTTAGCAGTTTTTACACAACACTCCGTTGTATTAACATTTTATTGAAATGTTCTTGCAAAGATGTGATAAATGTTTACCGCTGACAGTTAAATGTTGTTTTACTCCCATAATCCCATCACATCAATGGATGTAAACACCATACTGAGCATTGATATCTACTTTATAACGGTCGTTATAATGAAGCGTTATCTACAGTACCAAAGTAATACTGTAGTTACAGTTGTTGTTACCATTGACAACTCTGTATGGCGTAACTCAAATTTATCCCAATATCAGCCTGATTTCAACTATTTTGAATATTTGTAACCATGTTTTTCTCAGCAGATACACCAGTGGTATCAGAGTCGCTTCAATAGGTAGCACTGAACTTATGCCAGAGATGATTTCAATTATGATGTATCGATTTCATGAGATAGATCTCGTGGTGGTCTTTATTATGTGATTCTAGGCCATCGGCCCAATACACTTCACAATAAATTAAACTTTACAAAAACTGACAGGAAAAACAATCTGACAAAGTACTTAATAATTTAGCTATCATACTTCTCTTTTCTTAATGTCATCGCATGAAATACAAATGCTGCTAAACGCTGTAGTGTAGAAGTGTCCTCTGAAGACATTAAAAGATAAAATTTTCTTTCAGATGGTGGATTGAAGTAAAACGGTGGAATGTATTTATTTCTTATGTTGTCAAAAAAGGGGCAAAGTAGGACAAAATGATACTCATTTTCAATCTCATTTCTCTCACACAGTATACAAATTCGTTCTATTCTATCGATATTTTGTCTTCTACCTATCTCGATTCTTAAACAATGGGAGGAGCAACGTAGACGAGCCAACATCTTCATGTGAATATTGATTTTAACAACGGAAAGATATTTTTCTGGTTCGAGAGAGGACTTAAATTCTCGATAACATATAAGTTATGAGATCAGTATCATGCTTTGTTGAATGAAATCGGCAAATCAGCTAACAGAAACATAATCAATAAACAAATAAACGGTACATTAACAAAGAACTTCAACCTTTTTTGTCCCCAATAGTTGAATGTAATTATTTGCAAAGCTTAGTACATTAGTAAAGAAAATATAACAACAGATATTTTACATTCTATTGCGCATTCGACTGCCATGAATCAAATCTGTGTTACAAGTGTTACTGTCACCGATCAAAACGACGGTGACAGATGGTGTATTTAGTGAATGGACATTGGAATTGACGGTGCGTTTCTAGAAGTACACCAAAGGGCCAGCCTTATAAAGCTATACGGATGTCTATTCATTTCAAGGGCAGGGCATTTATAATGTTGTTGTGACTGTCTTATAAATCAATGAATAACAGCTTCACCAAAGTTTCGTTAGAATTTTGCCATACAGTCGGCTGTTATTAAAACTAGGCCGATTGGGTATCAGCGGGCACTCTATTATCTCTCTCACAGCTTTCAAGGGATGTCGCAGACGTTTTTATCCTTGTCTTTCAAAATAATTTTGTGTGATAAAGACTACAATGGCCAAAAATACCAGTTTAATGAGTAAGCCAATTCCGCTTGGCATTCTGAACGTCCCAGACAGGCATCCGTTCTGATCAAAATTAGGGACGCATCATTAGTTCTTGGGAGGGGGTGATCAGAAACAGAAAAAAAATTCAAACCAAAAAGTTTGGGGAAAATATATTCAGACTAGTTTGCAAAATAAAAAATCAGACTGCAATTGTGTATAAGACAATCTGCAAAATCCTTTTAAATCTTGAATATTTTGAGATTTTACCAGCAGGAAGCAGATACCTGTATTGTATATCTCCCTTAATCTGGAAGTTGCGAACATCTCATATTTTCATGAATTTTATATCTCTGATCACTTGAAAATTATAGAATAAAGTCAGTTTTCTTTTCGTTTCCTTCATACATAATCTAGAATGTAGCAGGTAAACCAGGTAGACCCTGAAACTATAGTATGGTTGTCAAGATAGAAAGTTATATTTTGCTTTTCAAGATCTAGGTGTACAGATACAGGCCAATTAAGCAGTTCATTCACTTTTCACAGTATTTTCTTGCAACAATGAAGGCAAGAATGGGTGAACACGTTTTTTAAATTTTTTGAGTACTGTACACATTGTGAAACTTATTATATGTTGGCAGTTTTCTTCTACCTTTCACCTCTTTCTACTGCTTCACTGCCTATTCCATGAATACAAGACATTGAAGATATGTCAACCTTAGCACCATTTATTGTCATGCGGAGGAGGACATGCTAAATGTACCAAGAGCAGCTGCTGATAATCACGATATGCAGTACATGAAACTGTCAGTGCCACGCAAACACCATAGGAAGCCCTCCGTATCGAACTTGAGAAAGAAATAGATGCCCTGAAACGGTGATACTATGACTAGTAACAGTGGCAGTAACACTGAGGATGAGGCTGAAGATTGAGGTGCAGTAGTTTGTTGGTGTTGAACTGTTCTGTAACAAAAACCAAACAGACATGAAACTGGCTGTAATTTGGTCGATGAGTTTAGTCATCAGGTACTTTGTGCATTCTCATTACCAGAGCAGAAATTCCCACTGAGTCTCAGTAAAATTTACTCTCAGATGTCACCAGAAAACTGAAAATTTTAAGATAAACCAAATGGTAATTATTGGATAGGTAGGACTGTAAATAGGAAGGACTCAGTGGATAACCGTGGGCAAAAACACCCACTCACCAATTTCCCCACTTCAGAAAATAGTTGGAAATGTACGTGCAACTATATAGCCAAATGAATCCCTATAGCTGACACCCTGTGTGCTTTGATAACAGACTGCAAGATGATGTGCAACATTTAGCGATACTATCAGCTAATCACTTAGCCATATGTTGGTGTTATGGTGTACAATCTTTATTTATTTATATGGATACAACGAATGAAAAAATCCTCTAAACAGACTTCGTCAAACTTAATTTAAAATATTATAAACCTGACAGTTTACTTAGAAAAAATTAGCACATCGTAACTCACTACGAAAAAAAATTCAAAAATTTACAATTGTACAATCACAATTTCACAATCTGATTGTGACCACCCCAAGATTTAATGGTCCGTCCCTATGATGTTGAGATGGCAACCATTTCACCTGACAGGCTGTTTGTTCTTTACTGTTCTCGTTAGCTGATATCAGCCCCACTACAGACTGCAACGTTACCTGTGTGGCCCATGAGTTGTTGACATGGTACAGACCAAACGCTCAACTGATCATTGAACCCGACACTACCCGAGGGTTTGAAATATACTTCGGCTGTGTGCATCTTTGACCTCCAATCTTTACGCAGTGTTTGGTCCATGTTAAAAGTCTTGCTAGAACCAACGTTTGTGTGAGATGTTGGAAGGAAGAGTTGAGAATTTTGTGCAAGTACATAGCATTTTGGTTATGAAATCCACCCAATCTAAGTTCATTCACTCGCAAAAGTTAAGTCACAGAGTTCAGAACGATGTTTATCCGACATAAAATGCAATTCAGGACCGTTGGTGAGCGACACACACAGTTAGTAAGAACGGACAGTTGGTGCCAATTATCAAGATGTGTATTAAACATTTCACATCTGATATTTTTATACTATAAACATCAAAGCTATGTCATTTCAACAGTATCCACTGGCACAGAGATGTAACAAAGGTAGCAAGAAAATACCGTACCAGTACACTTGGTAGTTATAAAAGACCAAGCGGCTGTAAAGCAATGAGTATACGGGTGGCCAGGGAGTTATCTACCTGATGTTGAAACGTTTGAAAATTTGATGTTAAAATAACGCCATGATTTGGTTACTTGGAACACCGATCACATCTGACTTTTTTGTGACGTATCATTTTTAGTAATCCCCTTTCAGTGTCCATAAATTTTTGAGAGACCGCCTCCCATTCCTCCGACCCTGGCCCTAAATAACGACAGCTCCCTACGAATTGTGATAGGTGCAATAGGGAAGGTTTGCCTAACTGTGTAATTCTCTTTTGTAATGTCAGCTACACTGGCAGACAGATGTCCATGGAGGAAAACGGGAAATGAGGAAATCAAAGAATTAAATGAGATCTATGAACTTCGACCTTCAGAACTCTAAAGTATTGGTTGTATTTATGTTCCGTGTTTATCTCTTGTTATTTCATATCGAAGTAAAACTATAATTTTCCGGCTAACAACCTACGGGCACATCCATTAACACCTGGCTGTTCTCATATGAAAATTGATATGCCTTCGTAATCAGCAAAATAATGTATCAATAGTCATTAAACAGATATGCTCCGTTTCCCGACGATATCGTATGATATAGATCGTCTCAATATCAATATGAATATTTTGTGTTACGTATAATATACTTGAGGTGCGTGAATAGACTTCTAAATATTATGATTTGTTTTGTTTTCAATCACCAGTACAAAATTATAATAGTTCATGAAACTATATCGTATGCAGCGTATATTGATTAGAATTTGTATAAGTCTGTATTTACCAAGACGTCCTAGGTTCTCATAAAAGAAAACGGTAACATTTACATACACATGCAGGCAGACAGACAGACAGACAGACAGTAAGACAGACAGACAGACAGACACAAAGCCTGCAATTCTACAATGGTGTCAGTGTTCCGCTACAAGGAAGATGTCAATGAATATAGGACGGAGAGCTTTAGTCGTGAGAGGACGACCAAGTTATGTAAATAAAGGATGACAAAATATAAATAATGTATAAACATATTTATAGTGATTGATAATTTGTCAGGTCGTGGATTATCGCATCATAATACCGATAAACAATTTATGCAATACTCAGTATTTTATGCGTTTCATGACAAACATCTGTTTGTCTGTCTGTTTCTCTCCGTCTGTCTCTGTCTGTCTCTGTCTCTGTCTCTCTTTCTCTCTCTCATATACTAGTAATAGTAACCTTTCTACGAAAGACCACGGCAGGAAATTGCAAATTTCATTGGACATATTGTGGTTTGACTGTTACGATCACCCCGACTTCGGTTTCGCTTAGTGATTCATGTCTTTCAAGGCAAAATTTAGATATAATGTTAGAGTCATGGTTCTTTTCAAGCGTTGCCTCCATGGTCGTCAGCAATATTGGATACATGCAGCGGCATCTGTATGTCAGAATATCGTAGAGTGTTTCATATAATTTGTGAGTGCAGTGTTTTAAATTACTATCGGTGAGTGCAATCTAAAACCGGACGATGTCAATACGTACTTGCCCCTTTGATGGGAATGGTGTGTTGCCTGCCATATTGACTTGATGGGCTGCAAAATCCATCTGTCAACCCTCCATAATTTCAATGATATCGGTGTCCTATGGTTGAAAAAGGGCAGCCACAATCTGATAATTAGTCTGATCGCAAATTGCAAGGGATGCTATACATGAGTGTAATCATTTGCATATCACTGGATACAAAATCTTCAGTTTTGACATCTTCATCTAGTAATTTACAATGAAGTCGATTGTGTTATATCTTCAACTGATCCAGCTTGTTGTTGGCTGCCCATGGTGGTGGTGTCCAGATCCAAACCCACCACAGAAGTTACGTAAGTCATTTTAACTCCTGCATTTATACACTTTCCAATTTGATGATATACAGTTCAATCGAGCCATAATAAATATTTATTGTTCTTCCTTTCTTGCAAATAGAAAAAATGGCGCGACGAGGGATTTTTTTCTATTTTTCATTGTCTTACGCAACATAAAATGTTCTCTTTAAGTTTATGATTTCATTGCGAGCATAGATTGTGTGATATAAAACACTAAGTTCGTTTGAATAAATTGACTCATGATACATTCACAACAGAGTAGCTGGCGACATGTCCCCCCCCCCCAAAAAAAAAAAATCCAACAAGAAAGCAGAGGCTGATTAAACACTAGACGTCTACGAAATATTTGTTGAGTTTTTAGCAGAAAAGCAGTGAATTTTGCAAAGATTATTAAAGTTTGGTTGACTTAGCTGCCATCACAATGTCATAAGACGAACAAACTTTCCCGCAAAAAAATGCAATTAGTTGTTGCCAGAACCATTACAGTGCTACCAGTAAATGTGTTTCATTTGATATATCCGTGAATATTGGGATATCAACATCATACTGATCAACTCAAAATTGTATTTGGATCGTCTTGCAAATAACAAGATAGGACAGGCTGTAGATTTCTATCTGTTTTAAACGTCGTAGACGTAGAAACTTTAATGTGTAAATATTATGATTTTTATGTGATATCGTTGAGTACATAAAGTTAGAAACGAGATAACAAATATTTTAAGTAAGAAGGTAATCTTATTCAGAAAAGTTTTGCAGTTTCTCTTCACTGTACAAATCTCTCGCCGATAAACTTGTTCCCGTTTGGATGTCTGGTATGCACACATTGTGTGCACAGAACGCACGGTGTTTTTATCTAACACAAACAACAGGGTCTCTTTTCTCGGTCTGATTTCTCCTCAGATTACATTAGATTAACTACAGTATGCGGCTGTGTTTGTTTACCGAGCAGGCTGTTCATCTAGTCGGTAGTGACCAAAATGTAAAGACTAGTGAAGACACAATCTCTTTTACGGTACCCTGTTGTTTATGTAAGATAAAAACACCATGCGTTCTGTGCACACAATTTGTGTATACCAGACATCCAAACAGGAAGGTAAGCAGCAACGGGCTGTAAATGGGTTAGCGGCGTATGACAGATGTTACACTTATCGCTTACACTGTTACCGTCCTATTCTAAATGACTTATTTCGAGTAGGCAATTTTTTTTAATAAACATCACAAAGTCAGAAGGATGCATGATAAATAAAGTAAAATTTCAGTGAATACTTACGGTGGCGCAATCGCTTGTTCTGACCGTAGTTTGTAAGTTTCATTGTTGACTTTGGGAGAAATTCACCGTCCCATATGTCTTATCATGTTACGCCATTGCGTCACGGACAAATAAATGAAGTAACTACACTTTCCCTTTACATTTTTCAACGCCTACTGGTATTTATCTTTTCAAGAGGTCGCATATGTACCCTTTCAATGGCAACAAACTCATCAAACAGGGAGACAAAACCAATTCCAACGTCACTCATCTGATTTACAAAATCGTTAACACTACACCATTGTAAAATTTCAGCTTCATATGGAGCGGATCCAACTCAGGTATCGGTGAGTGGGGTGTCGTCTGGTGGCTATATGGCCATTCAAATGCACGTTGCCTACTCCTCAAGCGTCATGGGATCGGGAATTTTTGCTGCAGGTGATTAAACCCCCTAAATGCCTTCCTGCTGCCTTGTAGAATATCAGTGGTGTTGTACAGAAAATTATCACAAAAACTATGGATCACCACTCGTACAATGATATAAAGTTTACATTATGGAGTAATACACCTTTTGAAACTCTGCAGTACTCTGCAGTAAGTACTCTGAATGAGTCCTGATTAATGTCGATTAATTAATTCAAACAATATCAGTGAAAATCAATGAAGTATAATCACAAAACATATACCAACGGTGTCTTGATCTGACTGCCATGAATTAAGAAGATTACAAAATGCTACAAGACATGAGGATTCCGTTGAGTGTTCAATGTCTATTTTCAGGTCCATATCACTGTGCTGAAGGCAGCACAATGAAAGCACTTGGTGCATGTATGAGTCGACCACAGGAAATTAGTGTACAGGATTTGATCGACTTTACCGACAACGCTGCGCAAACGGGTGATATTGATCCTGTATCAGACTTTGCCAAAGGAAAAACATGGCTATTTAGTGGGACTCAGGATTCTACAGTTGACCAAGGTAAGATATTTGTTGTGTAGCTTCTGGTGCAGGTCAAAAGTTTTACTGACAAAGATGTCACTTTAACTAAATTAAAACTAAACCAGAAACGTAACACGCTCAGGGCGTAGCCTGACTAAATTGCCAAGGGGAAGAACCTAGCTTAGCTAGGATTTGGGTAATTTACATAAATTTAAATATTAACGGTGCGGAAAATTAAGCTGCCCCCCTCCCCTGTATGTAATATGGCAATGAAATGTCTTGGTGACATTCATAATGCCTACTTTCAGTGACGTATTGATGGCGTGTCTGTATTGATATTGAAAGCAACTACTTATTCTGGTCAAACGGAAAACCAGTTTCTCGCCATGAGAGACCTTGGTGTTTGATTAAGACGGTGATTGCCAGTACACGCTACTAAGTGTGGTATTGATTTAGAGTTAACGCATTTATTCATGTAAACCATTAAAATGTGAACAAGATAATCATATGGCTAGCTTGATAATTTATGTTCAATAATTTGATATTATGTCGGTTAGAGGTCAACTTCACTTTGCTAATACCATCCGCCATGTGTAAGAATTGCGTTACAGACATGATTTGGATCTTTTTAAAATGATTGTTGAACATTGCAGTTGAAAATGAACCAATGGAATTCAACAATTTGTACAAAGTTCCAAATCAAACATGAAAATTATACAGCTTGATGGAAATAGATAAACTGACTGTCACGGATATTCATACAAGCCTACACTTATCGCATTCTATGATATTGTGTAAAGCTACACCAGTTTCAATAAGCTTAAGCCGTTTTAATCGCAATAAATTTGTTATTTTTTTATCTACACTCTTCTGTTATTATGTTTTGCGGATTCAAATATATATGTTACCACTTTGTGAAGACAATCTTACTTGCTGCCTGGATTGATTATTTTTTGTCTTGTGAAGAAAACGTTTGTAAACCTTGCAAAACCCTTATTGCCTTGAAAAATTATCGATGAAAATCAATGCATCATTTACTGAGCGACAGCTTCATGAGATCAGACGTTTATTTAATTTCTCTGGCAGGAGTAATGGTTGCTTTGGAGGAATATTGTGCCCACTACATGCCAGCTGCCAGTATCCTGACAGATTTCACCACACCCGCTGGCCATGCAACGGTATCTCATTTTCTAGATTCCTTTGTTTTCTAATATTTGAACAGCATAAGCATTATAGCACCTGAGATTGTAATAGAGTAAGTCAGTAGTATGCGACTGCCTATGTATGTATGTATGTATGTATGTATGTATGTATGTATGTATGTATGTATGTATGTATGTATGTATGTATGTATGTATGTATGTATGTATGTATGTATGTATGTATGTATGTATGTATGTATGTATGTGTGTATGTGTGTATCAGGTGCAGCCAACGAACAATGCACTTTTAAAAGGGTCTTTACTATGACAAAATATATTTTGCATGACAAGTAATGTGAACTGATTATTTTTAAGTCATGAGGGTAATTAATTAGCTGTTCATAATTTGCCCTCCCACTGAAAATTTTTCGACTTACCCTCCCGCACTCAAACTTCATTTTTACCCACTCCCCTCTTATTTTTGCCTGTTTCCCCTCCCCACTGTCAATTTTGAAGTTCCCCTGCCCTGAGGTGAAAAAAACTTGCCGATTTTCCCTGCCCAGGAAAAAATCCCCCTCAATATTTGTCATTCCATTTCCCCTGCAGACATGAAGCTACCCTACCCTGAGATGAAAAATTTCCCCTGAAAATTAATATTCCCATGCAGACACATACTGCAGTGGCCTTCTACCGGAAACACAATGGCTCAACTTCCCCTTTCCCCGTTTTTAAAGTAGCTTCCCCTCTCTCCTCATTTTTCGCCAAGCCCTGTCCCCGGGACAATTAACCGATATCTGCCCTGCCCGACAAAGAAAACTAAAATTTGCTCCCCTTCCACCTAAAAATATGTCCCCTACCCTAGCAAAATTAAAATTTCCCCTGCCCTCAAAAATTGCTCCCGGAATAGCTTTTTCAATGAATAGCTCCGTTGGCTGCACCTGTGTGTATGTGTGTATGTGTGTATGTGTGTATGTGTGTATGTATGTATGTAGCCTGTCTGTTTTTTGTCTGTCTGTATGCATCCATGCATGCATACACGTGTATGTGTGTGTGCGATTAGTGACCACGTACATTTATGACACTGCATTTGTCGACTATCAGATAACCGATCACTATGGCAACGGATGTTCCGCCGGGAGAAGACCATGGATTAATAATTGTGACATTCCCTGTGCATATATCCTACTGAATCACATCTATGGTGGTACACTGTCGGTGAGTTTAGTCTTTGCAGTTTGAATGATATTCTGTTTGTTTTGTTGTGACTGTTGAGCATTACTGAATAATTTCACCTAAAAATATGACGGTAAACATGAACATTTCATATGTCATCGTCAGAAAGTGTGTCAATCAGTATTATTTGATGTAGTATTCGTTACTTTTTCAGAAACCGCCTGTTTACGGGGGAGAGCTACCTGGTCAGGTAGGATATTATCTAGCCAGTAATGTTTCCCCTTTCTTAATTAGAAGTCCTGACGTCATGATGATGATGATCACACATCGAATATTTCGGGTCAATGTTTGTAATGTGACGTTGGCGGCGGTTCTATGGATTCCTGAACGTGTTCATAGTGACTCTCTTTGTCGGGATTTCTGATTTTTTTAATGATATGAAACATGATATTTTAAGCTATTTCTGAAATAAATGGAAAATTTCTCTGTTTTGCAGATGATAACATTTGATCAAACAGAGCTGGAACCTTCACCCTACCTAGGTATAACCAGTTTAGATGAAATGGGTTATGTGTACGTACCAAGTGGTTGCATCGACACTCCAGGTAAGAAGTGTTTCATGAATGTTGTGCGAAAACATATATATATATATATATATATATATATATATATATATATATATATATATATATATATATATATATATATATATATATATATATATATATAATATATATATATATATAGTAATTACAGTTAGGTGCGATGTTGGTAGTTTCGGATATTGCGTCACTGTACGTCTAACAGTGAGAATGATATACCTTTGCATGCACCAGTAAATTCAGCGAAAAACCGTACGGAACGCGCGTTAGGAATCAAACATTGACTGTTTCCAGGCGTCCCACGAGCAGAACATTCTGTAGACAGACGTTTGTTGTGACATTGTACGAAGTCGGTCAGGTGATTCGATGCACTAATGTCATGAACAATTTAAAGTGTATATTGGCAATGGTCCTTACATATGGAATGTAATTGATTACAGGTTGTAAGGTACATATTTCTGTCCACGGTTGTCTCCAGGGAAGGTACGTATTGGTTGATATATGGTATAGTGAGAATTATGGTGTCAATTTTATGTCCACGTTATAGGTGCTATTGAACTTTTTTATATTGCAGTTGAGCTCAAAGTGCACAGACAGTATATACGAATATGAACCTGATGTTTATAGCATGTGTGCAACAATTTTGTGGCGTTTATCTTCACACTAGAGAATAAAGATGTTTAATCACATGTCCATTGTTCGGGATTTCTGGCTAAAGTCAGACTCTTAGTTACAGACCTCAAGTTGCCAGGTTACTGTCGCTCAGCGGGGTCATATCTGTTCGTAAACTGACAAATTCGCTACAGTTGAATGACGTCATAAATATCACGGCCATCCAGGGGTCTTGACAAATTTTGAGAACATCTTCACTTCATTTTCCGTTATTCTTCGGCAATTGAAAGTCTTCCTAAACCATGGGGACATTTAATACGTTATGTGTCATTCTTGATTGAGAAATTGAATGCTAACAGAACAAATCCAAGATCGAAATTTGGTCCAATTTTAATGTAAATGGTCAAGTGAACCTATGAAATCATGAAATTTGCCCTTATTTCGACTTTCATTCTCTGATTTCAGGGTGAGAAAATGGTTAGCCGAATAATGTCACCGATTACTTTTGTTCTGTCGGCATGTGAAATAGTTTCCTGCTGTACTTCTAACATTATACTGTAATGCCCAGTGAGAAATGCGTCATTACCTCGTTATGTCAAATTTTACGTTGACTAATCAATGCTGGTCCGGCTTTACAATTCATTTGTCAACAATAGTCTAACTACATATCGTGAACAACGCATTGGCATTAAAGACAAGGAGAGGAGAAATTCATCTGTTTTCTAGATCTCAAAAAGTTACAACCATTCAAGAAACTTTATTTTGCTTTAATTGATCATCGTACGAGATTCGAATTATTTTTTCGTCGAATGCTGCAGACAGTAAAGTTCCCTAAGATGCGCATTCATGGTAACATGTCCCAGTCTCCTGATTTGATTGAATGCATCTTTTGATTATTGGCTTACAGACATAATTTGGACGAAGAATACGTCATCAACTCTGGATACAATGAGGTTGCAGAGGCAAACAACATAATAATGATTTGGCCACAGGCAGAACCTGCGCTTGGCAACACCAATGGATGCTGGGATTGGTAATGTTCTTCTAATAATTTCGAAATTTTACAACAATCCATTTCCATAGAATGTATTCCTACATGTAAATAGTCTATGTAAGGACAGACGATTTCTGACACGCACAAAATCGACCGTTTACAAGTTTGTAATGTCTATTATTATCAATGCTACCACCATTATTGTGTCGAAAGGTGAAGCTTACAAATGTAATATTAATTTTACATTTCAGGTGGGGCTATACAGATTCCAGCTACGGTAAGTTGGTTTGACTCAATTAACCAATAAGAGTGCGTTAAGTTTCAACCATGACCGAAAGTTTTTTTTATAATGAAGATTTTTGCTTCTGTAGTTATAGTTACCGACGAATATGCGATTCATGAAGAACACCATCGATTATGTGACGTCACCGATTTGATTTCTTTATTTCTAACATGACTCTCTGTATCGGTTCGTAGATATCAAGTCAGGTGTACAGATGCGATTCATGAAGAATATCATCGATCGAGTGACGTCGCCGATTTAAGGAACCCCATACACCAGCAGGGCAATTCGACTTATATTTGCAACTCACTGTTGTCTCGCTCACAATCGCCGATTTACATGACATTAAGTCACTAGTCATCATGAACTGATTATCTGTGTATGCAGTTAAACTTGACACTCACTAATTCAAGGGCATAACAACTTGTTGTAAACTAAACTCTTGCCTCAAATAAAAACGATAATCTCTGATAACGACGTAATACTTCGGTTCGACTTTGAGCCCTAAGGGCGCCCCGGCTACAGTAAGTTCAATAAATTGAGTAAATCATTTTGACTTGTATCATCTCCAGAGTATTCTATTTCATAATTCATGATAATCACATCTGGAAAACAAAGAGATGCTAGACTGGGTTTTCTTTACAAATAGGCCTTCTTCGCCTCGATGATATTCATTTTGTGAAAAAACTGAAAATATCAGGTGGAAATGAGAAGTACTTGCCTATCAAAACATAACCTTACATGTAGATATGGAGTCTTTGGACACAGAACAAGGCTTTTCAGTGATAAGCTACGATAATCCATGCCTGTCACAGAAAACTTTGCGTTGCACTTTGGGTGTTTGCGGGTGTTCAGCATGACCCATATGTAACCGTGCATTGCATCAGCGATTTCAAGGCAATCTTTCCAGTTACTGTCGCGAGCACCTGACCAAGGATAAATCACGTGAAGAAATCGCCTTATCAACGTTCATATAATGCTGTCAGAGGATGCAGCAAACTGTGAGCAGGAATTAGAAAGTGTTTTAATTCATTTTGACACATCGTCAACTTACAAAAAACCCTGTCCGGTCATGGTTTGCGCACATTGATTTGTCTTCATGGAGGAAGCCTTACCTCGACGGTGTCGTCAAGTTCTAAAACCGTGATTACAGCTAACTCAGACTTATAATAAACAAGTAAGGCCAGAGAAAAAAAAAATCTTGTTCATCGGATTTTTTGGACCAAGTTCCAGGAGCGGCGAGCGAAAATTTTTTTTTTTATTTTTTTTAGGCCGAAGGTAAACGCGGTTCTCTGGCATTTTTGCAAAGATGCAGACAAGGCAAGATAATTGTTTCCCTTTTTACCAGAAATATCTCAGACAAGAAACACTGATACTGGTAACTGAATTCAAGACTATATTTCCCAACAATAACATAGGCCATTACATTCACAGTTAGTGTTTGCACAACATATTCTGAGTATTTCAACATTCTCTCAGAATAAAACTGAAATGTACAGCAAATCACTAAAATCCAACAATTCAGTATTGTCCTTTAATATTGTCCTGGTGGGACCTAGCATCTGAGTTTTTTCATTTTACTTTGGCCCCATGTTTTGACCTCTTTACCACTGTCTATACACATTTTACACAATGGTCTAACAACACTGTACTGTAATCGGAGTGAAGTTATATAGTCATCATTCAGATCGTACTTTAACGTCGACGCAACCATGTGTTTTGTCATTGCCGTAATTTTTATACTTTCGATGCAATTTTCATTCAATCGGATGCACCGTCCATCTGCTGTCACGATCTTGTTGAACAAATCGCCGAACGAAATATCAGGACAAACACTGAATAGCGTCTTTAGAACTAACTGTTGGCCATCACGTCAAATGTTGGCGATCAAATTAATACTCATGTGACATGTACTAACCTAACCAAATCGACCCACTTTGCGTCGTGATTCGCCAAATTCAGACGTCACAACAACGTGTTGGCGGTCAACTAAGTCCGTACAAACACTCATTAAAAATCCCGTGCCCGCGAAAACCCGACAAAGTGTAGGGCGCCACCAGCGGCAGTACTAAACATATTTGCAATGCGGAAGTAAGAATTTGCCGCGATCAAAAAAAAAAAAATTTCCAAATATGCCAAAGTAGAAGCGGCGATTCCGATGAACAATTTATTTTTTCTTCCTGGCCTAAAGACAAAACAATCAAACGGACAAACAACATACAGACGAAAGAAAAGATAAAAGGAAATAAGCGAAAGAGACAAAAAGACAACAAACAAGTAAAAAAAAAACACAAACAAAGTTTACTAACAAAACCAGATATTTGGAAAATGTGACAAATAAGTAGAGTATAACACTATTACAGGTCTTATCATTGTACGCATTGTATGGAATAGTTCTCTCATTCTATCGCAGGGTGATTACTTGTCTCGCTTTGCAGATCGGGTCGCTTCACGACTCATCAAAGCAAAGTGTGCTTCTTGCAGTATGGATAAACATGGCGAGGGGCGAATCGGCGAGGATGATAGGCATGTCAGTTCACTCCATCGTTAGCGAAGCGACGAGATATGGAAAGAGATGAGGGTTTGGAAAGAGATGAAGTTTGGAAAGCTTAGTGGATTACATGTGCACGTGATGAAACGACTTGAAGTACAAGAATAGCTATTTTGAAGTCAGTCTGTTTGTTAGTAAGTTTGATTCCAACATGGATTCTACCATTATAACACCTTTTTTTGGTTGTAATAAACTTGGAATGTCAAGTGTACATGACTTTAAATAAAAGCAAACGAAGAAAGAACGAACGGGTGTTCTGAAATAGCAGCAACTGAGTGAGGAAGATGGAGACGGTAACAATAATATAATTCCATCACAACAAGAAACTAAAAACGCATCCTTTACCTGTAGATATCAAAAGGCTTAACATATCCGTGTTAGCCACAAAATCATCGACTTTTTTCATCATAGTATGAATAAATATACAATCGTATCATCCATTAGAAAAAAATAATTTCAGTCGCATTACAGAGGATAACATAATTCATGTTAAGAGTCTGGATAACATAATTTCTTACCTACTGCATTTCACACAAGAAGTGATCAAGTAAACAATATCTGACGTTGCATTGTTATCGTTAGCAATGACGGCAATTGTTAGCTGTTGACATGTTTATAACAGAAATAATTTTTTGCCAAATTTCCTTGAAATATTTGCACTCAAAATGAATGTGTATTACGGATTCCTCTGATATTTCTCAACAGTTATTTGTGGCCCATGGCCGCCATGCTTCGTGTGAATAGGCCTCTGTGAAATTTCCTCGACTTTAAATTATTCATTATGTTGCTTACGATTCTTGTTGACTGAATTAAGAGGTTTTGTTATTGTTGGATAGAGTAAGGTTATTTCGTAATCCACTTTTACCAAGTTGACCTTTGACTTTATGACATTTCTCATTGACCGATTTTCAACACTATAAATAGTGATTTGACTTTGAAATCGCTTTATGATGTATCTTTCATTCTTTTGTATATTTGATCTCATTATTTATTTCAAAGAGTTTTGAATATAATTCTGAAAGTCTTGCATATTCTGTCTTACATACATCCACATTGCAATTAATGTAGTGCTGTCGGTTAGTCTCTCGAGTTTTCGCGTCAGATTGACTTCGAATGAGACTTGTATTGAGTATGGGCAGAACGACTGTCAACAAGCTGAATAGCGTCATAAGTTTTACGTGGAGCAACGCAACAGAGTCGACTTTCAGCAATAATATCACTGTCTTGTGAAGGTTTAGTGCATCATGAATATTAATTTGATCACCAGTATTCGACAAGACGGCCGCCAATTAGTTCCAAAGTTATATCAGCGTTAGTCAGGATGGCACATAGGGATTAAGTTACTGACGTGTGATAAAAGGTGCATCGGTTTGAACGACAAGGGCATTGAAAGCATAGACATTTATAACGATGAAAAAAATCCGCATGGTTGCGTCGATGTCAAAGTTCGCTTGGAGATGTCTATCTTGATCGAATTTAGCATGAAGTTTGTTATATTCATTGTGTTTTCTCCAACCGTTACGGTCTGTGCAGGCATTCAACGATCGGGTGGACGAAAACTGTAAAAACTCAAATGTTCCACCCCACCTTCCATGAGGACGTTAAGAATACAATATTTTTGTCGTTCAATTTGGATGTTTGTTGTATATATTTTTAGAGTGTTGTTTACTTCTGGCAGCACGTGGTATAATGCTTAGAGAATTTTGGTCAACGCTGCCTGTATGGTGTGTATATGTTATGCCTCTATTGTGGCCGACAGTTTGTGACATCTACATGCCAATTCATTGTAACATTAACAATATAACTAGTGGGAAATTTTTATTATTCGCGAAAAAAAATTCACTCGCCGTTTCTATAGTTTTGCGAAAACATCCAAGAAACTATAATATTTTCCTCTCTGGCCTGATACATCATCATAATATCCGCCGATATCCACTGCGCCCTCAGCGGTTTAGCCTTGCAAGGCCATTGGGCCAGGGCCGACGACGTGATTACAACTGGAGTAGAAACTTGGCCTCGCCAGTTCACTCATCTTGCGCATAGAGTTCAACGTTTTCTACAGAAGTTTTCAGGGCATATTTTTGAGGTTCAAAAGATAGCACAGCTGCGTAATCAGGAGGTAGTGGGACCGACCGACCGTCTGCGAAGCCCAACAGCTGAACTAACGCCAATTCTCGTGAGATCTCGTGACCTCCCGCATTCCATTGCCTAGCAATAGTTTACCTTCCCATGGACGATTCCGACGACGATCAGCGCAAGGTAAGCACAATTCTCGCCGTTTTCATCTGTTTATCGTGTATGAAATGCTTTTTGAGGGCAATAGGTATGAATTAGCGCACCATTACTCAGACTGATCAAAATTTGTGTTTTTATGTGACATACTGAAGTGAAGATATTCGAAAGAGTTAACGAGCCAGAGTGCGAACGACCGACGACTTTCCTGCATACCGCGGTGGCACGGCAGCGTGTGTACACGGCAAAGATGTACGACGTATCTCATCTGACGAGGTTTCTCTTAAGATACACAAATAGATCTTAAGTTTTAATTTTACTTTCTATCAAGAATATTTATAAAAGTAGGCAGTGAGGGTGTTGACAGTCATTATTATGGAGGTCTAGTCTGTGGATCTCCAGTAATTATCTCCGACTCCGAGCTCTGTGCAGTCACGAAGGAACCGTCCATGATTAATGGGAAATAACTTTGTCAAAACGGTGATTCGAACCTTTTGAACGCTGTTGTTGCTAGTTTATTCATTGGAATCAAAGTAGAAACAATGTATATCTCAGTTTGACTTTATTTCGTAGTAGATACTAAACTATGGGGTCTGCTCGCTCATACTAATATAATCCGTCCGCCCACCAACTTGGTGACCAAGGTGTATTGTACATGTAGTTCTTGATTTGTTATCTCTTTTGTCGTTACTAGACACAGTTAGTTGTCAATCAACCTTACGACGAATCTCTGGAAGTCCCCGACGCTGAAGAAGTCGCTTCTACCTACACACCAACACCAAGAGTTCCCGGTGCCGCAGGTACGTACCGTACTGTGTCAGTGTGATGTCCCCGTCATGACCAATGCAAATCAAACATCACATTAGCTTGTTTTCATAGATACACATGACTGTGTTTTGTGTCACGATACATTCACACATGAAGGTAACTAAGAGACTGTGTGATAATCATTTCGGCCCATTTTACCCAAATTTATTCAGTTGTTCGGAGCTGTCATATGCAGTTGCTATGGTGACATCACATTTGCTTGTCAAACTGTAAATGTTAAAATCTACACCATCTAATAATCTAGCATTCCTCTGCCCTACACTGATAAGGTCAACATTAATAATTGTACTTATCGCGGTGATAATGGCATATTTTTTAGCAGGTAGTTCCTGCGGGCTTGCAAAGACATAAAATAACATAATCCTCAAATGAAATTATTTCAATGCAATAACCTCATTCAGACAAGTGAATGAATGGAATAGTTAATAATGTAAAAATCCTTTCACCCTAAAGCACAAACTCATCTTCTTTATTAGACTGTCAACAGCTGATTGTGCTATAGTGGCCTTTGCTTTGCTTAGAGAAGTACCAGGCGCCAAATGTAAAATAATTATTTTACACATTAGAAGAACATATTCATACGAAAAGGGTGTATTTGCATGCATTTATCAATAAAAAACTACTATAGCATAAGTATAAATAAATCAATACAGACATAAGTAAATACATATATGAGTGAAAAAAACATACATATATGTGAACCAATTCACACAAGACCTATGAAGACAGACATATACATACATACGTGCATACGTACGTGCATACATACATACATACATACGTACGTGCATACATACATACATACATACATACATACATTCATACATACATACATACATACATACATACATACATACATACATACATACATTCATACATACATACATACATACATACATACATACATACATACATACATACATACATACACAAGCCCATATGCACTCATGCACGCACGCACGCACATACATACATACATACATACATACATAGCCCATATGCACTCATGCACGCACGCACGCACATACACACAAACCCACACACTCATATACATACATACATACATACATACATACATACATACATACATACATACATATACATACATACATACATATATACATACATATACACACATACAGGATCGAAAAGTTTACATGAGGGGAACGAAGTACGCTTGCGTATATCCACTCGCACACACACACACTGCTACTCGGAAAAGTTTACATGAGGGGGAACGAAATACGCATGCGTATATCTACTCGCACACACACACACACTGCTCTGAAAAGTTTACATGAGGGGGAACGAAATACGCATGCGTATATCTACTCGCACACACACACACTGATCCAACACTGATCCACGCCGCCCTGGAAGATATCCTATAATGCATTGCTGTAAGCCCAACGCCTAAACCGAAATAGGCTCATTTGGCGTCAAGACACCAAGGCGAGCGGACCGGCCTCGCTCATCCAATCTTGCCGCATATGGCAAGCAATTGCGATAATGACGAATGCTTTATTTCCAAAATCAGTAAATGACATGCTTTATCCATCCGTACTTCAGTGAGACACGTTCCCCAGTCAGTAAATGACAATGGGGCCGGGGTACCCCAGGCCTCCCACAAGTATCAGAGTGTTCACAGCCCCGTGGATAGCTGTGATATCGCAGCGGTACTCGTGGCGAACGCGATCGAGTCATTGGGGTCATCGCCACAGGGACTGTGGCGATGACCCCAAACCAATGACCCGAGCGCGTTCGACCACAGGGGGTTGTCTAAATGTCCGTCCCCAGGGGTGGGAAGGTGTTTCGTTGTATCGCTAATAAAGATATATTCTACCAACCTTTGGTGTTTCGGTCTTACTTAGCACTGCCCTTGACAATCTTGCGTATACGTTTTATCAACATGCTGCGTCTATTATCTGATGAGTTTGAGTGCCTAATTAGCCAAAGTAATCAAGGGTATTAAAATTACTAATCTGTGGACGCTCTCACCAGATTATCACCGGATTAAATTTGACAAAGTCAACAACGAACGCACCAGCAAGGTATAACTGAAATTACTTTGGCTAATTAGGCACTCAAACTCATCAGATAATAGCCGCAGCATGTTGATAAAACGTATACGCAAGATTGTCAAGGGCAGTGCTAAGTTAAGACCGAAACACCAAAGGTTGGTAGAATATATCTTTATTAGCGATACAACGAAACACCTACCCACCCCTGGGGACGGACATTTAGACAACCCCCTATGGTTCGACACGCCACAAGTACCGCTGCGATATCACAGCTACCCCGTGGATTGTTGTAGCGAAGCCAGCAGTTTTTCTCACAGAAACAAGTTGCATAATGTACTCAGTAAACGTTGTCAGGTACATGTAACATGAAAACTGGCTGAGGTCGAAGTGACTAAGGCACCGGGATTGATTTGACCACAAACAACGACAAGAGGGTGTGAATTACTTGGGTCGAAACGGACAGGGGTCGAGGTGACCTGCTGCCCCGGTCCTCAACTGCAGGCCTGACGGCCTGGCTATGTTTACATAAGGCGTCCACATTTTAGAAAATCACTAAAAGTAGGCAGAAAGAAAGCCCCCATTACGTGAAAACGCTAGGGGTCGATAGGGGTCGGATGACAGTTTGACACATTTCGTACCATTAAGAGTCGAATGATACTACATTGACCGGGTTGACCATATGACTTTCATCAAAAAACGTCCGGGGAAAAGTGAATACATTTGATGTTTGACCAAACTTTACAAAGCATCAATTTTTCGATCAAAAAATTCACGCGTAGAACTAATGAAAATTCGTAAAAAATACCACTGCCTTGTACATCAGGCACTAAAATGTCGTAGGCGTGAAAATGAGTTTATTAGAAAATACACAGTGGCTCTTAATATTAGTTTGAAAATTCCAGTTCTCCGTACTCCGTTGCTGTCTAGTTCCAGTGGGCATACTTGGCATTCCAGACATTCATTCCCTGCTGAGTGGAACTACGTACGATCCTGAGTAAAGTAAGCAGAGAGTTTAGAGAGCAGAGAGTTTAGCAGTAAAGCTGTTGCTTAGTTCCAGTAAGCTGTTGCTGTTGTTCCTGTTGAATGCTGTATTTAACCATTAAAGAATATAAGCCGAATGGCAGAGAGCTGTAATACACGACTCCAGTGTTTTATTGGCCTGGGTTGGGCCGTTAACCCCAGCAGAACTTCGCCGGCATGGCAGGTACCATTAAGTCAGAAACCCTTACGGGGCCTCTAAGCAGTGTAGTATTACTCAGGCCGGCTACCACTTTACCACTGTGTAAAGCCCTGTACGAACCCGACTCACGACACAAAGGCAAGAAGAGAAAAAGTGTCGCACATCTTTGTCATCGTCACTAGCCTTCGACGCCGCGAGGTACGTAGAGTCCGAGTTAGGAGTGAGCTCCCCGGTGTGGCACTTCCGGGCCTGCAGATCGTCGCGTCAGTGTGTGTATCTCAGAGAGAGTAGCAATGTGTGTGTTGTGTTTGTTGTGTTGTGTGTGTGTGTGTGTGTGTGTGTGTAAGTGTGTGTGTGCGAGTGGATATGACGCATGCGTACTTCGTCTCCCCCTCATGTAAACTTTTCAGAGCAGTGTGTGTGTGGCGAGTAGATATACGCATGCGTATTTCGTTCCCCCTCATGTAAACTTTTCCGAGTAGCAGTGTGTGTGTGTGTGTGAGTGTGTGTGTGTGCGACTGGATATACGCATGCGTACTTCGTTCCCCTCATGTAAACTTTTCGATCCTGTATGTGTGTATATGTATGTATGTATGTATGTATGTATGTATGTATGTATGTATGTATGTATGTATGTAGTGCATGTGTGTGTGGTGTGTGTATGTGTGTGTGCGACTGGATATACGCATGCGTACTTCGTTCCCCTCATGTAAACTTTTCGATCCTGTATGTGTGTATATGTATGTATGTATGTATGTATGTATGTATGTATGTATGTATGTATGTATGTATGTATGTATGTATGTATGTATGTATGTGCGTGCGTGCGTGCGTGAGTGCATGCATGCATGTATGTATGTATGTATGTATGTATGTATGTATGTATGTATGTATGTATGTATGTATGCACGTACGTATGCACGTATGTATGTGCGTGCGTGAGTGCATGTATGTATGTATGTATGTATGTATGTATGTATGTATGTATGTATGTATGTATGTATGTATGTATGTATGTATGTATGTATGTATGTATGTATGTATGTATGTATGTATGTATGTATGCACGTACGTATGTATGTATGTATGCACGTACGTATGCACGTATGTATGTATGTGTCTGTCTTCATGTCTTGTGTGAATTGGTTCACATATATGTATGTTTTTTCACTCATATATGTATTTACTTATGTCTGTATTGATTTATTTATACTTATGCTGTAGTAGTTTATTTTTATTGATAAATGCATGCAAATACACCCTTTTCGTATGAATATGTTCTTCTAATGTGTAAAATAATTATTTTACATTTGGCGCCTGGTAGAGAAGTCTGTGTAGCTTGAACATTTTGCAAGGGCCATATTTCAAATTCTGCTTCTAAATGTTACTGCCTTCAAAATATGAACGTAAAATTGCACATATCATTTTTGTGGAGACCGAACCACAAGATGTTATTTGCTGTTCTTTTGAGTATGTACACTCTACATTACACATATCACCAAAGCAGAGTGAGGGGCAAAATTTTGACCTTTCCAATTGAGTGATATCACCAGCAACAACAGCAAATTCACAGGTTGCTACACTTTGTCACAGTCCCTCCACCAGAGAAAACAGTGATATATTGCTGTTTCAATATTTTGACTAAATGAAATACATATTTTAACAATTTCAGTGTTTCTGAAGAGTTTCCATAAAGGTGAACACAATGTACATGTAGTATTTTATTCAGGACTACCGGTACCATCGATAATAAGGTCTCAGGACTAGTTACCATTCATCCTGTAGTTTTGTTACCCTTTGAGAAATGTACTGTTTTATAAGAAACATTTGCCAATTTATCCCTGAATTTATTATACACATCATGTAATGTTATGTATATGTCTATATCTGCATTGAAGGCAGCGGTAGTGGCAAGCGGCCAGGTACACAAATGACGGACCGAACAGATGACAGCGATGACTATGAAGCCAATACTATGGAAAACAAGGTATGATATCAACACACTAAGGGTCATCCGTACAGGTATTTCATAGGTGTATTTGTAAAATAGTATTACTTTTCCTTATAGAAATCAAACAATGGGGGTGTGCAAAGGAGATGTGCTATCTCTTGAAATTGAAACAAAATAATTAAAATACTTTCAAGGTATAATCTGTACACTGCATATCCTTGACAAGATCAAATAAATATCTATATCAGTTACAGTCTTCACACTATTTCCATGTGGCAAACACACATCATTATGCAACGAGAATACTTCTGTTTGCACTCAAATTTTAGCCAAATAGCATGGAATAGCAATTATAGCAGGACAGTTCATTGGTAGTTACATGTACACCTAGATTTTCAACTTCTCAATCTAGCAACAGGTTGGTAAGGACATTTCACAACATCGTCTGCATGATGAGGGTATATACATGATATCATTATGATGTTTAATTAGGCAGTAGTAGGTTTTTACAGGCAGGTGGCTAATTTTAAAATGACTCGTGTGTATCAGAGTTCTACAGAACTTTTGAAAGACCATCTTTTCAGCATTGCTTAAAATTGCAAGTGTTACTTGAGTAATGTGCAATACAATTGACAAATCAGGCACATGAACTAGGATATGAGTACCGTTTATAGTTTGGCAATAATGATTAGATTGTAAACTTTAGGGTGAGGATGGATCTATAGTAATTCAACTTGTAATCTTTCTGCATCTGAAGCCACAATGAATAGAAATCAGGGCATATGATTCAAACAACACATACATGTATGCTGAAACACTGAATCAATATCAGAGTTAACTTCAACAATTCCAATGAAAATATAATGACCAGATTTTCTTTATATATATATATATATATATATATATATATATATATATATATATAACTCTCATTTATATGTTTGGGACACACCATTAAATAAATGAGAGTGTTGCTAAGAATCCTTTTACTTCTGTCTGAAGATTGCATGATGCATGAAATTTAAGTAATAGATATTCTTACTTTGTACTTAAAGTAATTTATGTTACTATTTATAACGTTCTGCTTTCCGCATCTAGCACTATAATTTCCCACGAGGACATCTGTATACTTTGAGATAGAAGTAAGGATGGTCTCAACAAGACAACAAAATTGCTTTCACAGTGACTAGCTATCACCGTATTTACAAGGCATTATCAGGTCATACTAGAGAACACAAGTACATGTGCCATTCTTATAACTTTTAAGCCAGTACATGTAGTACATGTATGTTTAATATCACTGATATCTCTAGATAGATAGCAGCAAATATCACTAAATGTCATGTTTTTACTGTTCATACAAGTATTATTGTCCAGGTTTGAGCATTGTTGTAGATTCTACAATAAATTGTTGATAGGTACAGTATTACAGTCATGTAGTTATCAGTTCTTTTTGATACCAGTACGAGGCATTATCAGAGCTGGTCATTTGTTCTGCTTGAAAAACTCAAAAATACAACTGTAATGTGACATTGGCAAAACAAAAGTAGATTTGTTTCTGGATATCACATGCATTAGTATGAAAACTCTGTGTAACATTTTTACCCCACGTACATTGTATAGGTGTATTTCTCTATTGTATTACCATTCAACATACAATTAACATAAATGATTCCTGATAACGCATCGTTGATGTAGAATTACAGCAATAGACTCAAGGTGTGAACCAGCTAATAACTTTTCATTACAATCATGAAGAGAAAACACAATACACTTAGAGTCAGAAAAAAATGAATTGTTGCAGCTATCTTTGATTTAAGTGGTCAGAAAAAAGGTACATCATGATACAATCTGTTTGAAATTAGATGT
The DNA here is from genome assembly GCF_041260155.1 of Ptychodera flava. Classification (NCBI taxonomy): domain Eukaryota; kingdom Metazoa; phylum Hemichordata; class Enteropneusta; family Ptychoderidae; genus Ptychodera; species Ptychodera flava. Next base: position 3,374,493 of record NW_027248281.1, on the reverse strand, counting down.
TGAGTTAGACGACGTCTATACGTGTGTGGTATTCTCTTGCTGTCTCTTCTCACTTAGGTGACAGCAAGACAATGCCGCATAAATATAGACGTCGTCGTACTCTACATCTGATTTCAATCAGATTGATCATGATAGTACTTTCATAACAGACCAGAAACCCGTCTATTTTTCTGGAATATGTACACATATTTTCTGCCATTATTGAACTGATGGACAGTTCTGAGAATACCAATAACCACTAATGTTTAGCTGTGTAGCTTTACTGCTGTTTTCTGTGATTTGTGCTGAAATTGGGGTATCATTGTAAGCTTTGACGTGTTAGTGAATGGGTCACATTTGAATATAATTTTGTAAAAATATGTTATTGTTATTTTATTATCCTTCCTCCAGCCTGATGACACTCAAACAGATCAGATAAATCAGTTGATACAACCAACACAGGTACCATTTGAGTGTGTGTGTCTGTGTGTTTGCAGGGTTCTCCATAAGGGGACTTTGAGAAATGGGCCACACCGGTTTTTTGTTCGCAATCTATTCATTTAACAATTCATTCAGTATATAGGGTCTCTGCAAACTGTAACCCCAGCCATGTAATTGGTTTGGGCAAAATTAGGGTCTGTGGTCTGGGTTGGAGTTGGCAAAGACCCGTATATGACTGAATGTTTCAGTGTATCTATTCATATATTAATAACCAAAAAAGAAAATTCATAACAAAGGAATATACGAGTTATGTTTTTGTTATGTACCGTAAATTGGCCATTCCTGTGATTTTCAAGGCTGTACATGTGGAGAACAGTGGTGTACTGTACTTGTGTATGTGTGTGTATGTGTGTGTGTGTGTGTGTGTGTCATTGCTCCCTCCCTGGTTTGGAATCCTGTGTCTCAACGTATCTGAGTTATTTGGCATTTCATGTTTTATCAACAAATAACAGTACATACTGATACTCAGAATTGAAAACCAAATTCATTGAAGATAACATATTTTATTGTTGAGAAAGAATATCTACAGGTACCAGTAGAGGTACATGTAACTTGTAATGTTATATTCCACCGGCTATTTATGTATACAAATACAAATACAAATACTGGGTATTCAGACAAGCCAACAAATGAAATATACAGGATTCCAGCCCAGTGAATAAATCCCCAGGTAGCACTGCATTTCACATGAGTTGTAATCAATACAGATTCTCTTAGTGTAGTTTTGCCTTTGGTTTGCTGTGTTGTGCACTAACTTTTGTGTGTATCACCGTAGTAGACCCTAGAATATAGGGTCCATGGTACATCACACTCTCTGGTAATGCTATTCTGTTTAAAGCTGTTACTTATGTGATTTCTTCGCCCAACATCCCACTTTTAGTTCTAATAAATTCTTTTTGTTCACTGTAATGCAATTGTGTGTGACATTTATAATTACGCTATGTAATGGAACCGTGATCACTGTATTATTTTCATCATCAGAATTATTTCAATTGGCAATTTGATCTAAGATCTGTTTATCCATTCACAAAATGACTATCAAGTTTATAAATACCGTTTGAGTCCAAAGACCACCAGCATACTGTATCACTTTGCATTACCAAATCCAAACGTAGGGGGGCAACTATTATCAGAGTTTTACTGTCAAGGCTTTGGAACTGTAACAAGAGTATTGAAATCAGGCCTTAAAGAATGGCCCCTTGCAACCTCAAAGTTCTCTGATACTTGTAGCCTTGCCTTGCAGTCTAAAGAGGTTTGTTCAGGATATTTTCCAAACTCTTCCATTTAAAATACATGTCATCCATTGTTAGCAACAAATAACATAAATCACTATCCAGTTTGTGTCACTATTAGTGACATATAAACTGGTGAGGCATAAAGTGTCCTGTACATGTACATTGTGCTTATAAACACTGGAACATTTGAAGGCCCTTTGAAGCATACTGTAAACATGATTTTCACCGAATACACATGGTATTTACAATACCATTTCAAGTACATGTACATGTAGGATTTGGCACAATACAACATTTTGCTGACTCTGCAGGGAAGTGATAAGCCTGGAAGGATAATGAAACAATGAGCAACACGCTGTACATGTCTTTTAAAGGTTGGTTTATTACCACAGAATATGACTACAGAATTTTTGAATAGCCAATTACTTGTTTCATGTGATATTGTTTTAGTCAATTTTGGTTTCAACATTAAAACTTTGATGTAGAACCATGTACATGCACAAGTGTACCAGTATGGTTGTGAATAAATCCTAGGAAACTCAGATTTTTAATATTAATTTTAGTAACCACTGAAATTAGAGTTATGAAATAATGTGCTCCGTATTATTTATTGACCCTCCATTAAAATCAAACAAACAAAAGAATACTATAGTTTGACTTGAAGGAATTTATAACAAATGCTCTAGGCAATAGTTTACAGATGTAACTTTTACCTTGTGTATAGTGAGTATCAATAGACTCTCTCTATAGATACACCCGTGGCCACTTTAGTGTTGATCAAGCCTGTCTGGTGCAAGCAGAAATTCTGTCTGCAGAAGGGTGATAAAACGGTTACTTTACCCTGTATCAGTGGTGATAATGATCCTACTATCGTACCCCATGGACACGCCGATTAGCCTGAAATTACGGAGTGATTATAAAATACACTGTATACAAATGATGTTGACCACAGCATTTGCCCTATCAGTATTTAGTTTCAGGTAAAACTCATGTGTTTCAAATGCAGTCAGTGTTACAGAACATCACACATTTTGTGCCGATTTCAATATTGCAGTGAATGCTTACCAACGATACTATAGCGTGTATCGTAAGTGTCGTGTTCAGACTTTGTTCAGACGTGGGAATTGAGAAAATGCCACTTTGAAATGTTAGCAATTATATTACAGACATCGCCCGTCTTGACTGCAAAACTTTCGAATAAACATTCACTTGCACTAAGCCATGTTTCATTCCTACAAACCGTGAATAAACTTACTCCAATTTCACTTGGTACGGAAAGGTAAGAGTAAAGTACAGTCGGGGTAGCGTTTTACATGTACATGTATTCACATGTGTGCAACCATGAACGACACTTTTCTCATCCCGGTTGAAGGGAACCTGTCCTGATACATGATGTATATCTCTTCCAAACTTTTCTGGCTCCCTCTACGCTTATCTTAAAACGGTCGCTCGCTTGTTTTTTGTAGCTCCTCGTGGTACCTCGCTAGATGCCAAATTGCCACCACAATGTCTTATATTTTGAACAATCAAGCTGCCCACGTCCTTACTAAAGGATTTTCCCGTATGATATTCGCCACCGTTGTTATTGATGTTCATTGTCGGAGTGCAGACTTACAGCGTGTCTACAGTGCAGTGTTGTGATCGATTTGAATTGGGCAGGCGAGACATTTTAGTAGAACGTTATCTCAATCCTAACAGTGGGGTGCCGATAGTGAACCTTACATTTATTACACCGACCACCACTTTGTTTCGTTTATACAAACAGAATTTCTGCTTGCACCAGACAGGCTTAATCAACACTAAAGTGGCCACGGGTGTATATGCCAGCTACTTCTCTGCATCAATCCAAACATGATACAATTGAAGGAATGTGTATACATGTATATGTGCACGTCTGTCCAATTATGCATTTGTAAGCTGTTTATGAACATGTCTGGACCAAACACCTTCCAACTTGCATCATGCATGATACACCTGTCAGGTACATTGTACAATCCAGTGTTGCTGGTGCATGTAGGAAGCCTTTGAATGATTGTTGAAGCCCTGTCAGGTATATTATATGAATGCATTGATGTGTACAAGTACATGATGTGTATATTCATGACCAAATTTACAGCAAAAGTTTATGCATGAACAGAAGCTGTATTTTTGGCAGGCCCTAAACATTATGTTTTAATTTCATGTAAACTGGAGTCTGGCAATTCCCTCATAAACCATACAGTAACTTAGACACTATAGCTTGATTTGGTTGTAATAGTTCACCTCTTGAGTAAAAAGGATACGTCGTCTTCTCCTGACTCAGTACATCAAAAAGATCATGCGACAGTGGTACAAACAAACACACATGTACAAATGCTCATGGAAGTACACATACTTCTATTTGCATTCCGACATGGCATGGAGAAGCTAATTTAAAGAAAATATTAGAGTGACAGTAGCTGTAAATTTGTTAACTATTTTTGTTTATTTGTCAATTTTAAGTTCTGGTTTTACTCTTTAAAGCATGATGAAACACCCACTATCTACATGTACTGATATAGTTTGACAACATACACTGTGTATACATGTAAACTACACTATTATTGTTCACATTCCTTCTGGACCAGAATTCCCTTGTCAACTATAAAAATGCTGTACATGTACATGTACAGACTGCGTTGTTATTGTTGACAAGTGAATTCTAGCAGACATTCATATGTAAACATCAATAGGGGAGTAGCACAAGGAACTGGAAGTTGACATTGTAAACAAAAAATGGTGAAAAATGATCAAAGTTACAGCTTCTGCATATTACTTTAAATCACATTAACATATAATTGCTCTATTGTCTCTATAACTGTACCATGTTGATAATTTCAAAACCAATTCTGTACAAGTATGGTACGTTTACAGCATCTATACATTGTACATCACTACATGTATACTGTATCTACAATATATTGAGTCTAAAGCCTTGGTGATTCTTCCTTTCCTAGATAATGTTGTTCATACATACACGTACCGTACACTAGGCATATATATGTAATCTCCTCTCTTCTCATCTTTCATCACAAAAAGTGAAATTTCCATGTATCACTAATTTTTACCGTGGGCTTTGGGGCAGTCAAGATTGCTTGAAATGATACAGTGTTCTCCCTAGAGCTATTATAGAGTGGTGGCCGCCACTCTATAATTTTTGGTAAACAATAGAAACTCATTACCATAACAATTACATTTATTGTTATGCAAATTAGCCGCCACTCTATCAGAAAATCCTGGGGAGATCACTGGATACATCTATGGAGCTTTCTTTCTTCAAGGTGACCTAACAACATTGATTTCAAAATCAAATGTGTCAGCTTTAAAGGATGACAGTATACGGTAATAATGAAACACAGCTTTGATATTGATCTGTAGATCTGTACAATTGGCACATTATATCTACCACAGGGATACATATACTTCGTTGGTCTTCAATTAATTTTACAGATTCCAAGTTATGAAAACATATTGAGAGTCAGTAGAACAGTGACTGGTCAAAAGCTGCTTGAATTAGTACAATGCATGTATTAATAGAGTACAGGCATTGGGAACATCACCACCAGTCACCATCAGTGACTAATTAGAGGTTATTACCCAATATCGCCTGTTCCTGTGTCGTATCAGCATGAGTGTCATTTGTGCTGCGTCAGACACGAGACGAAGTCGAGTGTCTGACGCAGCACAAATGACACGAATGCTGATACGACACAAGGAACAGGCGATATTGGGTAATAACCGATTTATCATATACCCATGCCCATAATTTTAGGGAATTTTTACTAATAGAACGAAAAACCTTTAATTTTTAGGCTTTACTTTATTACGCCTTGCGCATAAATATCAGAATGTTTATGTGAACAGGCTTCATTCATAAAGTATACGACGAAGATGTCAACATCACGCGCGACATCGCTGCAAGTCGTCCATATCTCAATGAAACCCAAGAAGAAAGACACCGGGATACAAAAATCGTCATACAGAAGGAGCATTTTAAGGTGCAATATGCTATTACAACTGTAACCGATCAAAAACTGCTCAGCTTTAAATCTATCCTGATTTCGATCGTCGTACGGCACGGAGCTCGCGCGGAGAGGGGACGCCATTTTGTTAGTTTACCTGTAGAGTTGCCATGTCAACAGTCGTCGCGCGCGCGACATCGCTGTCACGCCACGCGCTCACTACCTGTTCGGTGGAGACCGTGCACAGTGCCGGCGCCGTGCGAACGGCAGAATGTTTGCTAGAACTTGACCAAAAAAATACCATGGGAAAACATTTCAAGACTCAACGTGATATTTCTGTATTTTGCAACCAGAAATACCCGTGTTCCTCGAAGCCTTTCAAGTTTTTACGTCGGCGACATCGCTTCGCAGGCGGGGAGCGGCAGCCATTTTGTTGTTTACGTTGTTTACCAACAAACTGCTAATGTAGTTCGGGAAAACTCTAAAACTGATGACGTTCATCGTGCATATCTCAACGTTTACCGTGAAATATCACGGCTGATATTTTACGTTGAACGTCACTAGGATGTAGCAATATGGGCATGGGTATATGACTAAAAGCTAAATATTCAAAGCTAAGCAGACATGATATGGGTATGAAAGTTGCATGACATGTACATTTTAAGGGCTCTTTACAAAAATAACATTTCATCTTATCCCCGACAATTAATATGAAATACAACGAATACTTTATATCAGTGTTGCACCCACAATGAATTGTCTACAATATTATTGTAGACAAATGAATTCTCACCGATTCAAAAATTCATTTACCAACAATTTTATGCATCACACATTTACTGTCGATACTGATTAGTTGAAAACTAGGCACTTCTGCATGTTTTTGGCAGTAAAACAAAACTATCATGAACAGATTTTAAATTATGATGAAAAAAACCAACAAAAGTATATCTATTCAAGTTGTAACAAATGAAGGATTTTATGTTAACAAACAGGTAAGAGTTAGGGTTAGGTTTATTGTGAAATGGCCATTCTCAATTATTACGTTTGACAGCCACTTCTGCTGTTCTCAGTATTAGTTGTAAATACTGTAGCAATGCTAGAATTTCAGTGAGAGGATAGCCCCTTATTACATGCCTCGTATCTCAAACATTGCTCACTCCATAAGATTCAATGGTACATGTAACTCGTTGATGATGTCGTGGGCTGCAAAGTACATCGGACTGAAAGTGAAGCGGAACTATTTTCAACTTGACAATTCAGGATTAAAAAATGATCAAATTACATCTTTTACTTGGGAAATACTGTTTTATACAAACTTAGGTGAAAAAATTTTGATAAACTGAATAACTGTGATTTAAATATATCAATGTGCTGTTCGATGATGAACATTGTTCTATTTTTTCAACAGATTTTCATCTAAAATGGAAATAAAACATATAATTGTCATTTGTACTTAAACTTAAAGCTTTGGAGAGAAAATTATGTCAGAGTGAGAGAGGCATGGAATAAAAATATCATAGCCCGATCATGGGACCGTGTACCTACGGGGCATGAGACCATTTGCCCTCCTTACGTCAGGCAAATGGTCACCTACCCTCAGACACATACATGTAGTCCCATGTTTGGTCTAGAATATACATAATTTAGAAACAGGTCTTTTTCAAATGTAAGAATGTGGGAATCAAGATGGAGGTTTTATATAATTGATGTGTGTATTGTAATTTGATGTGTGTAATGGTCTCTCATGTCTCTCTGCTTTGCTATTATGTCTGTCATTTCTTCAGAAAATAAAACCAACAGGCAATATAAAGAAGGTACTGTATCTTAACTCTCAACTGAATGCTTCATTCTGTGCCTTGCATACTGCATGTGTTACATCAATGGAACGCATTTTGGCCAGTCCATAGCTGTTTTCCCTCCTGTAATCTACCATTTTTGTCACCTCTAACCTATCACAGTCACTGTCAACTTCTCAACACTGATGGTTTTCACGTACAATGTGGGTATCTATGTAACTTTCTTTTTCTTTGCTTGATCTAACAGTTTATAGTTTATCCCATCATCACCAGTATAGTGAATGTGTACAACAAGATAAGATAGGGTAAAGGATATACCGGCACACCAACAGTACATGCATGTCTGTGTACTGGGTATATATGTACCCCCGGTATACACACATATACTCAGGTACATACATTACATGTACATGTACAGTTAGAAATATGGTGTGTGTGAGTGTGTGTGTATATGTATGCATATAAATGTGTATACATGTGTACGCATGCACGCACACATACACATACACACACACAAACACCCACACGTACATCATCAAATGAGTTACATTTAGGGCATGTCAGCATTGCAATATTTTTTATCATCTTTAGTAACCTATAGACTTATATTTTATAATTTTATAACGTGTTTCTGTAGCCTTAACAAATGATGCACATGTATGTGCAAATGCAAAGACACATTAAGTTGTCTTTCAGTTTATAAAGTTTTTAAAGGGCCAGTACCTATACCTGCAACTTTTGATGATTTTTTTTAATTATTTTTTTTAATGTCAACTACATCTTGTTTTACTCTCAAAAGCATGTTGAGATACCATGACACTATGTCTTCAACTTGTAGATTCATACTATTACCCTGTTCACACAGAAAAAGCTATGTCACCTCTACAGAGACGTGACTTTTACATCGGTGCCATAGAATCATTCTGATCGCTGGGCGTCAACCTGGTGTTGGACCAATTTTATCCTGATTTGGAAGGGGTCTAGGGCCACCACAAAATCTGAGTTGGCCCAGATTTCAGTGTGTGGACATGTACAGTGTAACGCTAGCCCTGGACCCATTGCCAAGTATGATTGTCAAGTTTACATCTACCAGTAGTTTTCTCTCCAGTCCTTATCAACCCATGTAGTAAGAATGACATTTCCCTGCCAACTTTCATCTTGCAAATGAGACTACATGTAATTGGTGCACAGTGCCTGTACAAATGAGAGACGCACATGTTAACAACATCATTAAAAACACCATGAACTGATTATTTCTCCACCACTGAATTATCCGATTCACTCGTATGCTCAGTATAGATGTGTTGAAGTTGTCTCCGATGCTTCAAATAGTCAGTTGCAGTCATATAAGACCTTATTGTGCGTAAAATGTGCACTGAAAGCTTGAGCAGTACAAACATGGATGTTATCCAAGCTGCTATTTGGAACTTTGAAAGGTCAGAGGTTACGCAGAGCTGAAGTTATGTCGTCATATTTTTTCATTGCAATCATATCTGAACGGAAGCTAAATTTAACCCTTAGGCCAGTGCTTTGTCAGACCTATTTAGCCCTGGCCTGTGTTAACCAGGTTTATACATGTGTAGACTGTTGTTATTGTTGACAAGTGAATACTGGTCCAGGCTGGAATTTGAAAATTTAAACAATAATACTGCATTGTACTTGTCTACATGTTGTGATGACAAGCTAAAAAGTAGGTGTTTCAATGTGCTTTTTTGGAGTAGAACAAGGACTGGCAATTGACATGTACAAAACAAAAATAGTGAAAATATCATCAAAAGTAAGAGCTTGTGTCCCTCTAACAAAGTTTAAATTCACATCATCATATAACAATAGTGGAAGCTATTGGTGATGGTAATAAGAGGTTAAATTGTCTTTAACCTTGCCATTGTCAATGAGCCACCTCATGTGGCCACTTCATAACCTTTGGTTAAAATGTTGTTTATAATGCAAAATTTAAGTTATCCCAAAAACGCTTTGTTCCATTCACTTTTAAAGTAATTTCAAAAATTGTAATCTAAATCTTACATGTGTTGTTTGATACCAGGGTCTAATTACACGGATTTATTCGCTGAAATTCAGAACAACATTTCATTTATGTATCGTCAAATTATTGAAAACATTAATAAATAAACAATGAATGCTGTTAACTTTCCTCACACAAATCAGATATGTGTAAATAGATGATAGATTTGAAAATCAGATTTGCTAAAAACTCCCATTCATGCTTCAAATAATCTGTGTATTTCTATGTTCACTGTATTTTCTGTACCCACACATGTACATGTATCAACAGAGACAGAAAGACAGCTCTATTAGCTGATGATTTTCACTGTTATTGTTTTTTATGTCAACAGCAGGTTCTTGTTTTACATCCCAGAGTAGGTGGAAATATGCAGTGTTGAGCTTGTCTACCCAGCTTGTACTTGAGTAGACAGCCTTATTATTGCTGACAAGTAAATTTTATATAAATCTGGACTAGAATTCAAATGTGTAATAACAGTTCATTTTACACGTACGTGTATAGACACTGTGTTGATAAGCTAAATAATGGATGTTTTAACATGCTTTGGGAAGTAGAACAAGAACTTGTAACAAACATTGTGAAAAAAATCATTAAAAGTTACAGCTACTGATCCTCTAAGTATATGTATGCATTACCGGGCAGAACAATGGAAGAATTGCAAATACGTCTCTTGAAAAACTCATTACAAAAGTCTATATGTGGTAACACTGAGTTATTATCTTCTCTTCCAAAGTGTCTTTTACATGGCATACTGTAGCAATGCCAATAGTAAAGGCTGCATACCGGTACATGACATAATGCATGTCTTTCTAATGCCAGTCTTGGTGATATGTTCTGTTTATTTGTTTATTGTACTTTATTTACATAGGATAAGTCCTTCATTTCCCATACAAATGGTATTCTATGATCTACCATGATATACTGTGTAGAAAAATAAAAGTAGCCAATAGAAACATCCACATAAAAACTGTACATAAAAATATATATTGAAAAGTGAAACATATTTCTGTACTAAACTTACATAGTGAAGAAATATGTTTAATTTTTCAATTATCAAATCGTCTTACAGTAGTTAATGCATTTTAGTTGAAGTTCTTAAAATGAAATTTTTTTTAAAAGTACATGAGTCAGTGATAGGTCTGCATGTAATCAGTGTAAAGCAGACTGCATGAGTTTACAGTGGCTGTGGAGGGTAATATCATCAAGCCAACAAGAAACAAAATATTTTCTCCTTTAAAAAGCAATTTTTCCTCGTGTTGTTTTTGTTTTGATGCGTTATCATTGCATGGCTAGCTAGCTCCCATTCCGATTTTAAATTGAATGCATCATGTTTCCAGACTTGGATAAAACCATATTGTTTTGTGTCCCTTTGTGCCATGGAGACATTTATGCAGAATTTCATCTTATTTTAATAACCTGAAGTAACTATACGTTGACCCCTCCCTATTGCAAGCTACCTATCATTTGCTGTGTTGTCAGAAGATGTTAATAAATTTACGGACAAGAGACTGGGTATATGTAAAAGGGCTTTAAAGGTGGAGATGGATGTCTACTGTATTACAGTATACACAGTACCTAGCAAGGAAACTTTATTCAGTCTGCCAGTCATAGAGAATACTGCACACTTTACCTTAACTCATGGATTTAAAACTCTTCAAAATCAGAGACCTCACCCTTTAGTGTGTGTTTGTGTAGTATTATCACTTCCATTAAAACAAACTGGTCATTTGGTACTTAGAATTTGCACAGGACTTCATGTGCAATATTCCAGCTGAATATTAGACACGCTTGCATATATGTACACTGAATAAATACAATACTTTTACACATATAGATTACTGTACCAAATTCCAAATTCAGAGAGCTGAATCTCATTACACAGTCTGTACACATGACAAGCAAGCACAATTGTTTGATTTGAACTAACACTGTCGGCAAAGGTTTTTGAACATTAATAGATTTTTTAAAATTCTTCTAATGACACCTTATGACTGTGTAATGTGTACAATACAATTTGTTGAAATATAAATACCTTGCCAAAGCTAGTAAAGTATTTGGAACTCTGACAGTCTTAACATTCACAACAAACTTGCTGCATAGTCATACAGTGTACATACATGTACATGTAGTTGTACATTACAGTATCTTATTGTTCCAATGACAGACATGTTGCACAGACAATGCTGTGGTTTACACCATGGTAGAAAAGTGTGGTTCTATACTTCAAATATCATGGAGAGTTTTGTACATGTCCTGTGGGAATGCCATACCAAGTGACCAGTGATTGTCTCTCAGTGTGTTTCCAACAAAACTGTAAAATACTGGGTTGATTTCAAGTTGTAATGCAACTCATTATCAACTAAACAATGTAAATGTAGATAGAGGCACCTTTAACAGAAACTGATCATTACCATGGAGCAACTTTGATCCCAGTATTCCTCAGGAGATGCTTACAGATATCATCAGAACAGTTCTTATTTGGATATTGTACATGTCTTTATTAGCCCATAGGTCAGCCATCCCAGCTAGATCAACAACCCCAGTATAATAGTGAAGATGATGATGATGACGATGATGATGGAAGCGACTCTTCAGATGATGATGATGATGATGACGATGATGATGATGATGAACATGGAGGTGCTATAGAGGGGTCAGTCAACAACTTGTTTGTCATGGTCATTGTTCAATAGACTGTAATGAGATTTTCCCTCACTCATGCTGTAATGATATTTTCCTCTCTTACGCTGGAATAATAATTTCCCTTTCACATGCTGTGTTGTCAAAGCAGCAGCTGTGTAGATTAACCTAGTGATGAAGACTACCACCACTGCCACACTCTTTACACATGACTTGAATATACCATTACTACACCACATGTCTGTATTGTATGTCTTCTTACACTCTTGATATGGTCTTAGAGAGGGAAAATATCATTACAGCATAAGAAAGGGAAAATATCACTACAGTGTGAGTGAGGAAAAAGAATAATGGGGCATAGCCAATAATGACGGCAGAGACTTAACCCTTTGAACCCGGCTCGGACAAAAATGTCCACATGATGTCATAGGGTACCAGCGGGTCAGGGTGCAAAGGGTTAAACACTAAATCTGTACCTGTAATGACAGACATACATCCTGTAAACCATTTTGATGTCCTGCTCCAACAAAATACAAGTTACAAACATTAACAATATTTAACTTTCTCAACATTTTCTTTATCATAAATATTTAGTTCTCATTATATTCCACCATACGACAATGTGAGACAGTCCCTAATGGTAGAATACACCATTTTATATCAATGCTTTTCTATTATATTTAAAGGGACACAGTCGGCCATTTTTCATGAATTTTGTTTGATGCAAGATACTACTTATATTGTTTGACATGTTGAAAGATACTGAATGAATGGGTGGCCATGCATATATTCAACACCGGTTTTAGACAAATGAAACCATGCAAAAATGAATAAATGGTTATGACCACTAATTCATTTTTGCGATGATTTCATATAAGTAGTATCTCATATCAAACAAAATTCATGGAAAATGGCTGACTTTGTCCCTTTAATGACAGCAAACACACAGATACAATAGAAACACCAAGGGTAATTGAACATTTTGATAGAATTATCTAAAATTTATTTGTCATTTTCACAGTGCCTATGATCCTGCAGACTATGAGCATCTACCAGTGGCTCCAGACATCAAGGAATTGTTCCAATACATCACAAGATACACACCACAGACCATAGAATTGGATCACAAATTGAAACCATTCATCCCAGATTTCATTCCGGCAGTGGGTGATATTGATGCATTCATCAAGGTATGTACATGTAAATAGTTACCACATTTACCATATAACATGTACAGTATGCTATGATGAGAGAGTCCTGCAAGACAGCTGTAAGTCCAAATAACTCTTCAATCATGTTGTATATGTTGTGTCACATGCTAATCGTAGACTTTCTTGATGTACTCCCTATAGTACAATACATGCATTTTGAAATAATTCAGTTCACATATCCATCAGGCTTCACTCTTGTTGATTGAATTTCCACTTGGATGTGAATTTAGTGTTGAAAGGGCCAGTAATTCTCTAGTTTCTTTTTTTTATCAGTGTTAGCCTCTTTTGAAAAATTAGTAATTGACTGAAATTTGTGTCATGATAACCAGCATATGGCCAACATTGGACAAAGGGCTGACCAATGGTAGCAAAGTGATACAAGCAGCAGTTAAAATTAGTAGCTAAGAATTTTGATAACATGTTACAAAGTGTGTATACTCCTGGAAAATCTTTGAAAGTCCTTGATTTTCAAGGCCTACTTGAAAGTTTCTGAAAATAAAATTGATTCCTTGAAAATTTAAATATATCAATGAATGAACACAACCACACTGTGAAGTGTATTGTAGAAGAAATCGCTAACTGGTTACGTAACTTTTCTACCTGTAGGTAAACAGACCAGATGGTAAACCAGGTACCCTTGGTCTTACAGTGTTAGATGAACCCTGCGCAAAGCAGTCAGATCCCACTGTGTTGGATCTACAGATGAGAGCAATCTCTAAACAAACTACTACAAAATCAGTACAAGTACGCAGTATTGATGAAGCAGATAAACATCCTAAGAATGTACAGAACTGGATTGACAGCATCAGTGAACTACACAGATCCAAACCACCGCCTACTGTACATTATAATAAGTAAGACATTTTTGATGTGCGTCGTTTTAATGGCAATCTAGCTGGCATAGTCTTATGTGTGTATGTATTGTATGCTGTCTTCACAGTATAGTTGCAGCAATGTCAATTTAAAATTTGTGACCATTCAATGGTGTTATAATAACAAATAATTGAAGCAGTGAGTTCTAGAAACATTCATGAAATTAGTCAATCACAACGGTAAATGTCAATGGTTGGTAATATTAAGAGTAAGCTTCAAACCATTGGCATGACTTCAAATCAAAGATATACATGTAGGGTCTAAATGTTGTTTACAGAATTCTTCCAGTCATTCTGCCAAGCAGGGGTAAAATTTAAGGTGCTTCCTATCTTGCCAATTATGTCTGAACAAATGACTTTTTAATGAAGTCTACAGCAGTTTGACAGTTCCCCCATGATTGCAGGTAGAACTGCTGTGTTTATTACATGTACCAAGTCAGAGTCATCAAGATGTCTGCTGGTATGGCCAAAGAACTATTGGAGCTCTGACCACTGTGGCAGGGTTATTTGACCTGTCATGTTTTAAAAACTTTATACTTGTCCGATCAAGAGGCATATCATGAAAGCTGTCTCAGTAGTTACACCCATAATTCATTATGAGCAAAGAAAGACATTTAGTCATGTCAGGGCTCGAAATTAGTGATAGTACTGCATCCACAGACTACCAATTTTCTCTGGGGCTAGCAAAATCCATGAAATGGTAGCCCACACAGACTACAAAAGCCTGGGACCTGAAATTCAATTAGTACTTTGCACGCCATGTCCGGTTCGTAAAATACGTCAGTTTTCAATCAGCTACAAACTCACAACATACGGCATCTAAATGCAGTCAAACCCAGCTGGACACAGAAAGTCCATACTATGGCTTTGTTAAGCAAATTATGAAGACGACCAGCTATGTGGCGGAACTTTGCAACATAGTTTCAATATCTGAACTGACGGACTTGAATGACAGGCACAGGAAATGATAGCCAATGAAAACGCATTTTTGCTGCATTTTGATCATAATGTATCAATTATAATCACACGGAAATTATGCCTCCTCCCTACTCCATAGTCTACTTTTAGCCCTGCTACAGTATGTCTCAGTGTCGAGGAGGTCTTGTTGTTGTCATGACGACTATTAAAATTTGCATACAACTCTGAGAGTGGTTGTCAAATAGGTCACCAAACTTTTGAGTATCACTATCGTCCATTATACCTGTTTCCTTAGGTATTAAAGGTGTGCAATATTCACATCAAATGATTAGAAAATTCACTTAATTGGCAGATTCTTGAAAAATAGCCTTTTCTTGTCTGGTTAATGAAAAAAGATATCCCTGAACTAAAATGCGCATGGGCTACCAGCCATTGTCACTGGGCTACCTACTTCAGAAAATGGTAGCCCAAGTGGACTACCAGGGAAAAAAGTTAATTTCAAGCCCTGCATGTGTAGGTGTAGTACAAGGTCACAGATTGGCAATGACTACAGGACAAAATAGAGTGGCAATGTCTACTGAATAAATTAGAGTCTTAGGAAGGAGTAGCCTGCTATGTCAGGATGTATCATTTAGAATCATGAAATTTCAATGCAAAATAAGTCAATATAGTTTACTTGGAAGCAATAAACAATAAATATCTGCATCCCATGGGATGTTTTCAAATATTTTTATGTCCCAGCTGGTATTTTGTGCCTCTGAGATGCTGTGTTTGGAGTTCTGTAAATCTGATCCCCAACAAATTAACATGTGTATCCTCTGTTTATTTCAGAACCATGCCAGACATTGATGAGTTAATGCAAGAATGGCCGCCAGAGTTTGAAGATCTTCTCAACAAAGTTGGTTTACCCACAGCTGAACTGGACTGTAGCCTGTCAGAATATGTTGAAATGATCTGTGCCGTACTTGATATCCCCATCTATAAAAATAAAATACAGAGTCTTCATGTACTCTTCACTCTTTATTCAGAATTTAAAAATTCACAAGTAAGTGCATTTCAAATGATATGGTAATTTGCAAACTACGGAATATTTTTAAGTTATTTGAGATGCTGAGGTTGTAATCTATGGCAGTGTTTTTCCCTTAAATTAATTTTCCCACTAAGAACAGTAAAAATAACAGGGAGTAACTGACTCATTTTGAAAAATCTTCAAGTTAGAACTTAGCTCAATGCACCCATTGATGCAATAGACTAAGTATAATATTTTTGATAGCCTAGTCCAAGTTCATACATGTATGTGTTTACTCTGTAAGTTGCCAGACAGTTGTTTGCACATATCTGATAAAGTCCACAAACACTCTTCATATGTGAGCTGAGGAATGTAGCACAACCCTCTTGTAGTCCATGGAACTATGAACAATATGTACTTTGACACACTGACAGGTTGATAAATAGACAAGCATTGCTGAGAATATTTTGTTTCAAAAAAAGGACTGCTTCTCCAATTCAAGAGGAATATAATATCAACCAATACTCTGACAGCAAAAGGCCATATTATACATTTCAAAATGTACATGACATGGAATAATTTTTTATCATGATGTTGGTGTTTGCTCTTCTTAAGTGTTTTTTTGCAATTCATTTCTTTTCACAGCACTTTAAGAACCTAGCTGCTGAGAACAAACTGGACAATGCACTGAAACTTAAAGGCAATGAAGGAGCTGGTACTGAACCAAGCAACGAAACAGATAGATTTGTCTAGGAATTCCAACATAGATGTCTACATCATTTACAACACGATGGATGAGTGGTTTGAACACCAGATGGTTACTGACAGATTATGCAAGCCATCATTCAGTGAATTCATTGGCTAGTTCCATCACAAAGACAGATAGACTCTTAAAGTACTTTGCAGATATACATATAGAATACATGAACAAAAGAACAATGATAGCTACTTAATTCAGAAAGATATTAACTGTTGTTTATTACACTTTGACAGCTGTCTGATGACATTGTCATTCTAGAATTCATGTACATCTAGGATGAATCTTTGATCAGACATTGGTCCAATTTAATTTTAGTTTATTTAAATTTTCATTATGTCAATTGCCAATGCTCAGAATGTGAATACATACAGTGATATTGAATGGCAAGTGAAAATATCAGAACAAAGTGTAAGTCTTTAACAAAGATAAAATATGTGGAGGTACATGAAACTCTGTGTCAAAGTAGCAGGCAGTATACTTTGTCCTCAACTTTCAAGATTTCTGAACTCTTTGAGTCAATTTTCAAGATTTCTGAACTCTTTGAGTCAATTTTCAAGATTTCTGAACTCTTTGAGTCAATTTTCAAGATTTCTGAACTCTTTGAGTCAATTTTCAAGATTTCTGAACTCTTTGAGTCAATCTAGCAATGTCTCAAAATTTCCTTCAGTCACCCAACAGGGCTGTATACGTACACATGTACATGTGTGTGCATCAGAGAGAATGGTCTAAAGTCAGTGGTGTATAAAATTTGCACAGAGGGTATGCTACAATCACGGACTGTCAGTAAGACTCTGCACAGCATGTGTTTAATCTGTTCACCCCAGTTCCCCATCAGCAGGTCCAAAATCACCATTGATGACATTTGATTTGGACCAAACCACTATGTGAAATGGTTAAGTTATACAGCAGTTTAATAGACCATGTACATTACCCATACTGTGATGTAACTTCCATTGTCTAATACTTGCATTACCATTATATGTTCTAGTTCAACATGTACACATACATCATGTACATGTAAGTGAACATCATAGAGTTCCTAACAAGGAACAACAATAAGATATATCTATCTCCTAATGTTGATCTGTTGCTCAGTCATATTGATTCAGATGGTATGTAGATGTATAGTGTTGTATTTATTACTAGTCATTGCTATTTTTCAAACAGTGTGTGTTTCAGTGCAAACGTCAAGTCATTTTATGTACACAGCCTCCCATCATTTTATGTAAAAAATATGTTTTTATTTGAATAACTTTCAAATCTGTTACTTCAGAAAATCTGTTTTGCAGTCATTCAACAGTGAAAGAATTTTTTCCCTGGAAAGTGTGATATTTATTTGGAGGCAGTAGCAGTCCCAAACAAGGGTGTACTGAAAGCAACAGAAATATTTCAACAATGTAAGAATTGTGAATTATTCAAAAAGTAGATGATAATTTGGATGATGTTGTTTCCCTTGCAGTCAAATAAGATGTATATACTTTTCCAGTAATACAGAGATGTTAAAAGAATACAACATTGTAAATATACAACATTGTAAAGCACTGGTAGTGATTCTATGATTTTATCAAAAAGTAAACATGGTTGTCCCAGATAAATTCTGAATTGCTTCTCATCTCAGCCAACAGTTCCTTGGCTGTTTGTGTAATGTCCATTCTGTTTTGCTTTGTACTATTTTTCATAAATGAAGTTTTCTTCAAATAAACCAGGAAGTATAATGTAATTGTCAGGTTGCAATCATTGTCTCTGTTCTCTTCCAAGATGTAACTCCTCATTTTATGACATCATCAGCAAATAAACAAAACTTGTTTGATGACAAATACATAGAACCTGTGTATTCAAATTGTGAACACATTCCACAGAAAACAACATCAGACATCCAGCTTTAGGAGTGGACAGTGAGTGTGTTCTGAAAATTTTTGCTGATATCATCCGCTTTTCTTCATCATTCATTCAATCCCTTGTTTTCTCCTAATCATATATGGATGTAGAACTTTCTCATTTGTTTCCTTTACACATCCATTTGTAAAAAATGCAAATTGAATATGTGTAACAGCTCATACTTTCATGCTTTGCTCAAAATTGACTTTTGAAGAGCTCCACAATATTGTAATAAGACAAGGTATTTAAAGTTATTAAAAGGTGCAAAAAAGACGTCTAGCCATTACTTTTGAACAAGTACTACAAGGACACTTTTTTCCAACTGTGACTGAATTTCAATGATCTTATTATCCTTTCATTATTAACTATCTAATTTTATCATTTCATCGCTTTTATTACATTTTTAATTCAATAATCTAGTGGGTGGAGGGACGGTGGTCTAGAATATAATTTCAAAATTCATTGTGACATCACATTTGAGATGTTTACCGTCCCGCCTTCAATCATTTACAACGATCTCATAAGTTTTAATTCATTCATTATTTCATGTGTTTATCTCTTTTAATTTATAGCTTTATCTCAATAATTTAATCACTGAATAATTTTTTTCTCCGATACATAAGCTTAATGACCAAGGCAGTTTCCTCACATGAAATTATTTCGTGAATTCATGATTTAATCTTTTTCAAACTCCTGTGGCTTGTAGCAGTGTAGATGCTCAGCGAAACGTCCCCGACGTAGAATGCAAACTTTAATAGGGCGTTCGCCCTGGCTCTGTACACGATCCACATAAGACGGATTGTGGAGGGACTGCGTGCCCTGTAGCATGAGTCACATTGAGTGATTGTGGGTCACTCTCACAGGTACATGTACGTGTTGTTGGGAACAAGTGATTGGGATGGGGGTAGAAACCACAGGCGCTCCTTAGCTGGGTAGTCTGCTAAGTAGATCGATTTTCGGATCGATCAATTGATCCCGTAGTCGATTTGCCCGCCACTGCAACCTAAATACTCACGGTTGCAGTGGCGGGCAAATCGACTACGGGATCAATTGATCGATCCGAAAATCGATCTACTTAGCAGACTACCTAGCTCTGCATGGCAGGGCTGTGTGTTACCGGCGTTACACGGCCTCCAGTGCCAAAAAATTTACACGGCCTCCGTGGGAGGCCGTGTAACGCCGTAACACACAGCCCTGCCATGCAGAGCTACAGACTACCCAGCTAAGGAGCGCCTGTGGGAGAAACCCGCTTGACGAAACCGAAGGCCAAGGCTTGGCACAGTCCACAGTCGTTTGGAGAGCTATTCAGCGCTGGGACTATTCGCCCCATAGACGAGAGTACAGAAGCGAGAAATACCCCAAGTTTGAAACAGAATGGCTATAAAACCACGCCATGTCACATTCCGTGTCCGATTTCACTGTGAAAATTAGCAAGTTCATCTGTTATGCAACCGTCGATCGTTCCCTATCATTCTAAAATTTCATACCTGATACTTTATCTGATTCAAAAACGCTCGTTTCGTGTGATTTTCGGCCGAATTCGACGGACACCTCGCCAAAACCTGGGGGTGAGCAACATTCCGGTCACCTCACAGTGGACGTTGGGCACCTCCACTTTACTGACGTTAGCGCCGCGTACCTATGAGGGGTGACTTGAAGGTTGTTCATGCCTTATGTTTTGGCGACGTGTCTTCTGAATTCGGCCGAATATCACACGAAAATTCATACCTGATACTCATCTGCTTACAAAATGCTCATTTCCTGTGATTTTCGGCCGAGTTCGAGAGACACCTGGCCAAAACATAAGCGTGAGCAACATTCCAGTCATCCCTCATGGGTAGGCGGCGCCAACGTCAGTAAAGTGGAGGTACCCAAGAGGTGACCGGAATGTTGCTCACCCCCAGGTTTGGCGAGGTGTCCGTCGAATTCGGCCGAAAATCACACGAAACGAGCGTTTTTGAATCAGATAAAGTATCAGGTATGAAATTTTAGAATGATAGGAACGATCGACGGTTGCATGATAGATGAACTTGCTAATTTTCACAGTGAAATCGGACACGGAATGTGACATGGCGTGGTTTTTATAGCCATTCTGTTTCCAGACTTGGGGTATTTCTCGCTTCTGTACTCTCGTCTATGGGGCGAATAGTCCCAGCGCTGAATAGCTCTCCAAACGACTGTGCACAGTCCCTCGTGGGCTATTCAGCTCTGGGAATATTCGCCCCACAGACGAGTGTACAGAAGCGAGAAACAACCAAAGTCAGGAAGGGTCACCAAGGCTAGGCCTTTAGGCTTGCCTAGCGAGATCCTGTGACTGCTTGTACCCTGTTATCAGGGTTATACACAATAGTTGATACTCCCTGCGTCGCGTCCTGTGCCGTGCCGATTTTATCCCTTGCCGATTTCGTCCCCGCACATGCGCAGACTATCCAACATGGTTTCTATTCATAAAACGGCCCCAGACATGTAGCCCCGAATCTAAAGCCACTTTCTTCTATGTCAGCCGTTTCGACTTTTTGTTGAGAAGCATTCTTATCATAGCCTGTCAAATCGTATACTTGTACCGAAATTCCTGCAGATGAAACAGTATTGGTCGATAATGGGGCGCAAACTGGCAAGATCGCGTACGCATCCGAGATTGTACGAAAGAAATTTTAGCGTGAACTTGGATTTTGAGTCGAGGGTCGAAATCGGCAACTGCAGAACCGAAATCGGCAGCTATAGCAGTTCTATGTTTCAAGTAAATAACATCGATTGATGCACTTCCCCAAACTTATAATACATTTTTAACTAATTTAGACACATAAAATTGACCACCGGATAGATTGTACGAAAGAATTTTAGCGTGAACTTGGATTTTGAGTCGAGGGTCGAAATCGGCAACTGCAGAACCGAAATCGGCAGCTATAGCAGTTCTATGTTCATAGTAAATTCCCGGAGTAAATTACACCGATTGATGCACCAAACTTATAATACATTTTCAACTTATTTAGACACATAAAATTGACCACCGGATTGATTGTACGAAAGAATTTTAGCGTGAACTTGGATTTTCAGTCGAGGGTCGAAATCGGCAACTGCAGAACCGAAATCGGCAGCTATAGCAGTTCTATGTTTCAAGTAAATAACATCGATTGATGCACTTCCCCAAACTTATAATACATTTTCAACTAATTTAGACACATAAAATTGACCACCGGATAGATTGTACGAAAGAATTTTAGCGTGAACTTCAAGTTGATTTTGAGTCGAGGGTCGAAATCGGCAACTGCAGAACCGAAATCGGCAGCTATAGCAGTTCTATGTTTCAAGTAAATTACATCGATTGATGCACTTCCCCAAACTTATAATACATTTTCAACTAATGTAGACACATAAAAATGACCACCGCATAGATTATATACGAAAGAAATTTTAGCGTGAACTTCGTTTTTCAGTCGAGGGTCGAAATCGGCAACTCGGCAGCTATAGCAGTTCTATGTTCCAAGTAGGCCTAAATTCCCGGAGTAAATTACACCGATTGATCCATAGACTTTCCGTTTTTAAGGTCTATGATTGATCCAAACTTATTTACATTTTCAACTTATTTAGACACATAAAAGTGACCACCGGATTGATTTATACGGAAGAAATTTAGCGTGAACTTGGATTTTGAGTCGAGAGTCAAAATTGGCAACTGCAGGACCGAAATCGGCAGAAATTTTAGCGTGAACTTGAATTTTGCGTCGAGGGTCGAAATCGGCAACCAGAACCGAAATCGGCAGCTATAGCTGCCGATCTTATCCCAGTGAAGCCCTGTTGGATAGTCTGCGCATGCGCGGGGACAAAATCGGCAAGGGATAAAATCGGCACGGCACCGGCGCGTCATGGCACTGGGCATGCAGGATCGAAGTGCCTACGGCGCAAAGTATTGTGGGAAAGTGCCACAGGCAGGTCATCGTTTCCGGGTCATACAAGGTCATATTAGCAAGCAGACAAGGAAGTGCAACAACTGTAAATTTGGGATGGCTTCACCTCACGGGATGTGTTATTTGTGATGAAGTGATGGTACATCTTATCAAACATGTGAGTGGAAGAAGTCAAAACCGTTACATAAATGTGACTGTATAATCACCACGAAAACGACGAAGGCGGACAAGTTAAACGTGATCAAACTCTTGATCGCAAAGATTGATTGCGGAAGTGAAAAAAAATGTTTTGTTCAGAATCACCAAATCCAGCTGCAAGTATAACATGCACCGTTAACTAGCTAAAAGGTAAGTATCATGGTGACTTATTCATGTAATTAGCAAAGTCAGAATGACATCCACAACGTAGTCTTGGCAGGTATATGTTTGCCCTCCGTACGATGCTGTGTGTTCGATGTTCCCAGCATTGTACGGCCTCCCAGTGCCACCACAGAGGCCGTACAACGCCGGTAACATACAGAATCGTACGCGGGGCTTGGTCTATGCATAGACATTAATGTCTATGGTCTATGGTTCTAGCCTAGCTGCATGCACACTTTTAGCCCTACAATGAGGCGGGCCATGCTTTTTAGGTGAGAGAGGTCCCAAATACCAAAAACTAAAACCATGGAACACCTCACCGTAGGGCTACAAGTTTACAGCCAATGGGAGCCTAGTCCATAGGTACTGCCAGTAGTAGTATACTAGTAAACGTTTTCAGATTTAGCACTGGACATGCATTTGGTCTGTATTTGTTTGTAGCGTCACATGAGCCAGCAGTCTCAGTCTGCATGTGGTCAGATCCTGGAGGGGACATGACAGCTTTTTGCCATACAAATTTCTGCAAGAGCTTTTGCCAGCCTAATGAGTTAGTGGGTCTGTGTGTCAAAATGTACTGACTGATAACAATGAAATTTAAATTTGAGGCCTAAACCAAGCATAGCCAGTGATAGGACAGAAACGCCGTTCCACTTATCATGAACAACCCCACCAAGTGTAACAATTTGTTTATCGGGTCATAAACGTTATTTTCGGCAGATCGTCAAACTTCAGAAAGACGTAAGCTGAGTACAATCACCTTAGTTTTCTAGACAAAGCAAAACAAAATTTTCAATGGCGCTTTACACAGTGTCGCATGACGATGCTTTCTCAAAGAAGCAGGTCTTTGATGCTGAATGATTATGACTAGAAAGTCTATTCCACAAGGAAGCGGCGACATTCATTTGTGCAGTCGTAGCTCTCGTTTTTCCCGGACGAATATGGATTGCAACGGGAAACTCCGAATCGTACAACAGAAAAAAGGAGTTTTTCCGTCGCAAAGTACGAGAGCTATGGCTGCTGCTACGGCTTCATATGAGAGAGAACGATCGTTATAATTTGAGTCTTGTTGGTTGAGTTTTAAGAGAAACTTCGTCACTTGAACGGAGAGCTCTGAATTCTAGTTTATGAAATCGAAAACTTTAGTGTATCCACAGTCCACTCACAACAAGACTGGTTTGTAATAGTGTAATACTGTTAGTAAAATCATCTTGGGGTTATTGGAGGAGAACAGACAAAATTGAGACATGATTCTTGAAGTTGGCGTGCAATGTTGTGAGCGCTAGGGAAAAGGATTCGCTTTCATAGCCTGTACCCGGGCCGTACCTTGATCCCAGCTTTGTACTTAGCTGGCGGTTAACTGTTTTTATCTTTTCTCTAATGTAAGCCTAGTATATCCATGTGAGATATATATGTGGTCCTATTTTGATATATTGTAGTCTAATTTGCTCACGTGTTGACACACGTGAGCATATGTTGCAGCGATGTCTGTCTGTCTGTGTGTCTGTCTGTCTGTCTGTCTGTCTGTCTGTCTGTGTGCTCAATATCTCAAAAACGGCTCATCAGATCAGAATCAAATCCAGCACATACATTCAGTTGCAAATGGCAAGAAATGATTAGTTTTTGGTGGATGTGGCTTGCTTACTTTTTGCTCATTTGCATAATTAATGATTTTAGAAAAAACGGCTATACATTAAGAACGACTGCACACAATTTGATGAGATTTGCTACAAATGTTAATCACATCAAGATATATCAGCTGTGCAAGTTATTAAGGGATGGACGTGAAAGATAATTACTAATTTGCATATTTGATGAAATCTACTAATTAGGCATATATATCTGAATTACTTGATCAAAATTGACGAAACTTGGTATGCATATTGAGGATACTATGATTTAACATTACTGAATGTCAATAAGCATTTTTACTTCATCCAAATCCTAATTTGCATATTTAATGGCCTTTTGAAATTAAGGATATATATTTGAATTTACATGACCAAAATTGATGAAACTTGCTATGTACATTATAGATGCTATGATAGAACATTATTAAATGTCATTAAGCATTTTACTTCAGCCAATTCCTAATTTGCATATTTTATTAACTTTCTTAATTAGGGGTATTTATCTGAATTGACGAGACCACAGTTGACGAAACTGGCTATGTACATTAACCCTTTTCCTGCCAGACAGTAATAACTGTATCACTTCCCCATCAGCCAAGTCAGTAAAAAGCGGTATTGAGCCAAAACATGACGTATTTTCACCCACTTGGTTTGGTAGTTATAGCATCTTTTGTCCAAAAAAAATCAACTTTAACAGTATTATGTTTTCAACAAGCCTTCAGATGTACAGTATTATGTTAAAATACATCATATGGAATACGTTGTGTTTCATTAATTTTAACCATCTTGACCTGATGGTGAAATATGGACTTGGCAGGAAAGGGTTTTAAAGATACTATGATAGAACTTTATTGAAAGTCATTAAGCATTTGAACATTAGCCAATTCCTTATTTGCATATTTAATGAACTTTCATAATTTGGGATATTTATCTGTATTGACTAGACCAAAGTTGACGAAACTTGCTTTTTACATAAATATACTATGATACGACGTTACTGAAAGTCATAAGCATTTTTACTTCATGCAGCTCCTAATTTGCATATTTAATGAATTTTTGAAATTAGGGATATATATTTGAATTTACATGACCAAAATTGATAAAACTTGCTATGTACATTAAAGATACTATTATGTAGGCTAACATTATTGAAAGGCATTAAGCATTTTTGCTTCAGCCAATTCCTAATTTGTATATTAATGAACTTTCCTAATTAGGGATATATACTTGGATTTATTTGATCAAAGTTGGCATAACATGCTATGTACATTGATGATTATACCAGGTTATACCAATATTGATAGTCGTTTCACACTTAAGTTTTCGTGTCAGCTAATTTATAGTTTGCATATCTAATGAGCTTTCAAAGTTTGGAATATATAGTTTGAAGGACTTGACCAAAGGCATGCAATTACACTTGCTATATAAAGTGGTGATACAACAGTCAAAGAAATTAACTATTTCTATTTCAGCTAATTGCGTATTTGAATACTTAATGGCCTATAAAGTTAATCTACGGTGAATATTGTTCATTATGTTGATCATAATACTTTCAATGAAGTTGCAAACATGTGGCAAAGGTTCAAATTTACACATAACTTCAATATATAATGAAACACGTGAGCATTTACAGTTCATATCTGGTTTTAATATGCTGACTAACTCATTATATTGAATCACAGACAAACAGAAAAAATGCTACCAGTACATGCTGGCTACGCCGCGAACACATGGAAGCTGTACGCAACTCATGACATTCAAGTCACTTGAACTGGACCATTGAGACTTGTCATACCGTCGCAACGATCGACATGAATGCAAGTGTAGCACTTGTCGCTGACGCGTACTGCATACCATACAATGTCAGCATAGAGCGTATGGACATAAGCGAGCGCGTTCATGTACGGCCGTGGTTTGAGGGACTGTGGGGCTTAAAATACTCAAAATTATCGTGTGTCGCAAGGCACTTCTTTTCATTTTCCACCAAAATTGTAGACTTTGGTATTTTACAACATAACATGTACTTTAATAGTTTGCTAGTATCCGTTTAAACTAATATCGTTTGGTGTCTCTGTTCTCAGCTACCGACAATCCAGTCGTTGTGGACTGACCTGGTGGGAGTGCAGAGAAATACTTAGAAGAGCCAAGTGTAGAATTAGGAATAAAGTCGAGATAATTTGTTTGCGTTCCTGCCAGCCTTATCCGAAGCATTCTTTGTAGTTTTATCGCCCTCGTTCACGCTGAATATTCATAGACGTGGGCACTATCCGGTTCTCAGGGCCTTGACCGTATAGTGCCCACGTCAAAATTTGTATGGCCAAAAGCTGGAATGGAGCAATCCTATGGTAGGAGTATTTACCACGGGTTTAACCGTCTTTCGCCTCATGTAGACTATTTACTTTTGATGAAATATAGACCTTTACCCTTATTTTTTACTCTAGCGTGACTATTGAGATTTTTTAGTCATCATAGCGTTTTTGACATCGGTGTATTGCCTATATAGTAAATAGGCCGAAGGCCTAGGCCAAAATGTGGACTTTTGACACCCCTCCCCATTGAAAGACCACTTGTGTTCATCACGGTAGTAGTTTGAAGTGACTGGATACACCTGTACCAAATTCAGAGCAAAGGTACACCTGCCAGGGTGAGATGGTAGCGCAACACGGTTGATACCCTTATGGAAAAAAATACAGGTTGACACAGACATGTGCTACAGAGCTTTTGTGTGATTATGCAGTGTGGAATAGAGTATTCTTCTGGCTGTTAATACAGGCCTGTCTTGTGAGAGGAACACCACTAATGCTCTACACTAGTACACATAGTGGGTTGAGGGATTTTTTTTTCTAAAATACTGAATAGATGTTATTTGTGATTTCAATGTCTTCTTCTTTACTTTACAAAAAAATTCGAAAAAATTCAAAGTGATTAGAAGGCAAGTTCTAATACACATCTTTTTGTAAGTTTTGTTGTGTTAAAGTCACTACATAATATTATCGTTCAGCAGCTGTAAACCCAGGTTACATTTAGGACAGATAAATAAGGCAATCAGTCACAAAATTTTCCCTAACAGTAGTAATAGTTGCATCTGTAAACGACAAACAAAGGTGAAGAAAGGTTAGGTCACAATTAGGATTAACAGTAGGGTCAAGGTCAAAGTAATGGCATAGAAGGGTCACGGTCGAAGTAATGACACAGTATACGTAGGGTCACAGTTGAAGTAATGGCACATTGTACGAGATACATTGTAAATGGCTGAGTTTAACCCTTATCCTGCCAACTTCATATATCAACAACATTAAATTAAAACCAGTGAGGCATAATATATCTCATTTGTTGCATTTCAGCCAGACATGAACGTGTGAAGGCCCTTGAAAACAAAGATACTGTAAATGCGATTTTTATTGACACTAAATGTTCCTGTTAGATACCACATGCCAAGTAGGTCAGAACAGACATACTGATGTAGGTTTTGACTCAATACCACTTTTTACTGGCTTGGCAGATGATGGGCCCGGCACAAGAGCATCAAGGAAGTTTTCCGCTGCTAATAATGTCTCTGAAACAGACATTATTGAATTTTGTATTCAAATCTCATGAATCACATTTCTGGTGTATTTTTATTTTTAAACATACATTAGCGAATAAACTATGATGATGATCATGATAAATGATACATTAATTAACAGGACAATGTAATTATCAGTATATTTATTTGCACTTTTAACATGATGGCATTCATTTATTGGCGTTCAGGTACTACAAGTCCTAAAACTAGGGAACTAGGTGAGTTGATATGTCAATACTAAACATGTCAAGTCCTCTGTAATGGCCAAGTTGTAGTAATAATAATGTAATAAGTTGTAAAACCATCACTGACTAATATTCGAGCATAGAGTATAGGTAGACTCTCTCAAAGTCCAGCAGGTTGCTTGCTTGCAATATCCATCTGGCTGTACTGAGCTGTGTAGAGGTCAGCTTAGGTGATCCATGTAGCCCATAGCAGTGATCCAGTGTAGCCCATAGCTCAGTGAGCTGGTGTAGCTCACAGCTCAGTGATCCGGTGTAGCCCATAGCTCAGTGATTTGGTGTAACCCTGGCTCAGTGATCCAGTGTAGCCCATTGCTCAGTGATCCGGTCTAGCCCACATCTCAGTGATCCGGTCTAGCCCATAGCTCAGTGATCCGGTCTAGCCCATAGCTCAGTGACCCGGTGTAGCCCACAGCTTAGTGATCCAGTCTAGCCCATAGGTCAGTGATTTGGTGTAGCACACAGCTCAGTGATCCAGTGTAGACCACAGCTCAGTGATCCAGTGTAGCCCATTGCTCAGTGATCCGGTGTAGCGCACAGCTTAGTGATCTAGTGTAGTGCACAGCTCAGTGATCCAGTGTAGCCCATAGCTCAGTGATTTGGTGTAGCCCTCAAACTTACAAAAAATAATCAAAAGTGACAGTGACTGGCCCTAAACAGCTTGGCTTGACAGAGATAAATATTTAACAACATGGTATTAATCATTTTACAGTCTGCATGGCAATATTAATTAACATGTATTCTAATTGAATCAAATACCGATACTGTATCAGAATTTGGTCAAAAGATATTGGCGTTTAGTCTTAATGTTAAAGTGTTACAGTTAATAAAGAAAGACAAAACTCTAATTGTGCACATCTACTCCAATGCTAGCATATTATTTCATATCATAATTCTTGTTGACCTACTTCTCCTTTTTGAAACGACATTTTGAAAGAAATAGATAAGAAACATAACTAGACAAGACAGGTTGGAGTACATTGTCGTCTTTGTGATACAGCTGACAAACACTCTCATTATCTACCTCAATAAGTGTGCAAAGATTCGAGTAGCAAAAATACAGAACAGATTTGCTTTATTCACATTTTGTGCTTCATGCCCAATAGAAAAGGGAATCAAATTTCTTTTTCTGCTAGACTTCTTTTATTGTTGTAAATCACTGTAAAAACAGGCAAATAAAATTCAAATCAGTCACTTTGTGATTGTTACATTGAGGTATTTACTAGGATTTGATGCACTTCAGATCAATATTGGGTAGTTCACCTGTGAATCTATACACATTGTCTTTGTATGTTTACCTTGTCAGTTACAATGCAGTGATCAAAGAGCCTTTCTGTGCATTTCAATGCATTGACGTATTGCACAACTGTACAACGCTTGACAGTGCATCTTGTAAAGAGAAAAATATGCGCAGTTAAGTGATGTCGCTGTTTTTGCTGTGATTTTTTTTAAGAAAGATAAATAGCGTTGGAATTTCTGCATCAGTTTTGTTGAATTCATGATACAATTAACATCTTGATATTACACAATAAGGAGCTCTAGCATAACCACAGGTACTAACTTTACAGGCTGCATGAGTTTGATTTCCTGTGAAATGTTTTGAAAGATGTTTTCTCATTTGGTCACAATACAAGTAGTCAGTTCATTTTTTACAATTATTGTAGCTATTATACAAACACGATTGGAACTAATTTGGGATAATTGGATCTTCATGTTTTTCAAATTTCTCAAAAGTGTTAGGTGCCCTATAGCTGAATGTTGCTATATTACAAATTAGTTATAAAGACAAGTGTGTAACTTAGAAAGAAAAGGAAATGAGCTTACATTTGCAGATTAAACAGACATTACTTCACCATCCAAGTACCCCAAATTAGTTCCAATCATGTTTACAGAAGTGTGAGTGAAAACAACTGACAAAGTTTGAATGAGAAAGATGTTTTCAGACACAAACTCCTTCATAATTGTTAGAGTTTTATTGACCAGCATTTCAATTTAAAATGGCAGCATAGCTTTGATTTGACCATGACCAAAGTTTTCTGTCTTCACAAAGTCTTAGTAGAAACCACCAATGGTTTCCTGGTAAAATAATTGTATGTAGTCAGAAAAAATTTGGACATGCACAAGTGATAGCATAATATATTTTGTAATGTCGTATAGTCTAGCCTCCTTAGCAATTTCCCATTAGAAAATCTTTGGAACTCTCTACCCTTGGGACATAAAAAACTCTCCAGTGTCAGTCAACACTTTTAAAAGTTGCTTATTATAAACATTTTAAGCATTTCCATTCTCCTCATTATGCAAATTTTGACTCAGCATTGTTTAAATTTGATATTAGGCTCTTTATAAATTTCCAAGATAGATAGATACACGGACAGACAGTACCAAGTATATCTAGTACCAAAAAGACACAAAAAAATTGTCAGAGATTTGTGAAAAGAAAGGCATCTCATCATCAACACTCAGTGTAGATACACTGATTCATCAAAACAATGACGTGTTGTTGTGGTCACGCACAGTCCACACTGTGGGTCATGTTATGGTTCTCTGAAATGTATTCTTACTGAAATACCTGGAAAATAATCAAGTGTCATGTTTACTAACACTCACCATTATACAAGTGTTCTATTTTTACTTTAGTAAGTGTCATTAATGTTAATAGCTTGCCATAGTGAACAATTGTGAACAGTAATCCCAATGTAGTGTACAATGCACATGCACAAACAAAGACTAGCTCATTACATGGTGCATTAAGTCATCCTGTGACTTGCAACCTGCTTGTTTACAACTAGGGTATCTTGCCACTTTGTAATGTACTAGCATGGTAATCAGAGTGTCATAGGTGACGGCTTCCACTGATATTGTCGTTTTCATTACAGATGTAAAAGCTGCCGTGTCAACTACCAGTACAAGGGAGCATTTCAAGATCATTTCCAATGTGATGAAATCTTGTCAGCTAGGACTTCCATCAATGCATCATCACCTTGTCTAACAATAGAAAGATTATACGCTGCACAGAACCATGGCGTCTTTTACCGAAACAATGAAGAAAGTGTCATCATTTTTCCGACGTGCCTCTGTGACATGTATGAAGGTATTGCTAATTGTTTGTATCAGATTGTTCATAGTGATGCCTGTACGTGCACTGCATCATCTGCAAAGACTGCTTCTTGATGACAACAAACATCTCAACGTTGGAACACGATTCATACAGCATTGCTGTTTTGTTGGTCTCCTACAAAGTACCTTTGGAGTTACAGCATTACTCAGTGGTGGACTACTTCTCCGCTTTGTGAATCATCTGCTTGGCATCTTAGTCATTCTATGGCAATATCAAGTCATGATAAACAAAGAAGTCAAGTTTCATCCCGTGTCCATGTATGCAATGAGAAGAAACCAACTACTTCGTTGTTGTTTCTACCTCACTATGACAGTTTGGTATTTACCGAGTGAGATAAGCATATCAACTCCATTGTATATCATTTTGGCAGTGTTTGTTGTTGCTGTCATCGAAGACCAAGTTCAAGGAAAGCTGCAGAGTTTAGTTGAAGATCATTTTGATGAAATGTTTGACACTATCAGACATGAATTTAATTTCATCCCTCCGTCTGTCAGAAGTCCTAAGTCTGTTTCCAGTAGTATATGGTTTAATTTACATAACTTGAATGGATTTGAAGAATACCAAGTCATTATATGGCAACAATGTATTATAGTGATGATGTCATTGTTTCTCATTATCTTGAAAATCTTTCAATGGATGCAAGGTTATGACCCAGATTTTTACTTAACAAGTCCAATTACATGGGTGAACACAATCACTGTATGCATTGCAAATTTGTATATTCCTTGTTTTAAAGTCAAAATTGCTCAATTAGAGATGTTTAATGGAATGAGAAGAACTCTTGATATCGCCAAGGCAACAGATGAACAGCTGATGGATCATGATGATGACTGTCCAGTCTGTTTGCTGCCACTTAAGAAAGGCAGAATCACCAGGTGTGGACATGTTTTTCATGCAAAGTGCCTTGCAAGACACCTGGAGTTCCGTGGTAACTGTCCAATGTGTCTGCAGCCGTTATTTCAACCAGAGTCACAGATCAGACAGGCTGTCAATGATGTCATGCTACAAGCTAACCTTCAAGCTGATGGAGGTGATGCCAATGATGATGATGATGATGATGATGATGATAATGGCAATCAAGCCATTGGAGGAGACCAGGAAGAGGATGTCAGGCCGGATATAATACATGACATACATATACCTGAAATGGCTGTGGATTTCTTTGAACTTGAACCTGATCTTGAAGGTGATGATGATGTTTCTGATGACAGTGATGATGATGATGATGATGATGGTGGTGATGATGATGAGCAAGATGGAGGTATTGATGACAATGATAATTCCCATGGTGACAGAGGTGGTGACAGTAATAATGATGATGATAAGGATGATGATGATGAAGTTGATGATGATGATGACGATGACAACAGTTGTCATGGTACAGGGGATGATCATAGTGAATATGATACTGGTGGTGATGGTGATGTAGATGATGATGAGGATGATGATGAAGCCACTGATGATAATGATGATGAAGATATCTATGATGATGACTATGATGATTAGAATGATACTGATAGATACTGAAATGATATTGATAGTAAAATCACATGTGTGATCAAACATACTGTAAATGCTGAGACAAGGCACAGACTACTTACTCACAAAGACTCACCAGGAATTCCTTGTTTCTTTTTCTCAAGAATCAAACATTGATATCACATGTACTCAGTTACTCCGATGCATTCTTACATGTACCGGTACATCTGTCACTTCATGTTTAGAAGTGGAGAAGATATCATCCAAGTACAACATATTTGCGTTAAAATTATCAATTTATTGATGATACTTCCATGCTGTGTACGACATTGAAATGTCCAAAGTTTGTACAACATCTCAGCTGGAATGACAGTATACCTGTATCTGCTACCATGCCCTGTTTCCTTTTGGAGTTGAAAAGTTTCAATGAACTTGTTTTTAAGACATGAACATGTCCCTTTGTAATTGATTCATGATAAGTTACAACTGTCAGTAAAGACACACTACCACTGAATTGAGAAGAGATTTCATATTTACAAACATTTTGATCAGTTTGGTCCAAACTTTCAATAGATGTACTTTGCACATTGTGACGGGACACTCAGAGAGTGTTGTACCGTATTGTGTCACCTTAGAACAGCTTTAGATGTTGTGAGCAGCTTTGTGGAATGCTTCCAATATTTTCAAATACCGGTATATGGAAAGATATTCGATTTTTGTACTAACCAGGAATATCTTTGACAGATGTTTTTGCAATGTAATGTATACACTTTAAAATACTTAGCTTCAAACACTGCTTTAATGGCCATCCTCAGTTTGTTTGCTGTGAAACTTTTCACACAGTTGTATAGACTAGCATGTACTGGTATACTAGGTCAATGTCAGATGATTTTTGTTTTCAACACTAAGGCCAATAGCACCCTTATGCTGCAGAAATAGTAACGTATTTTGGATGATATCAGTTTGTAGTTGTTTATCCAGCCTTTGTCAAAACAATGGATATGCCTAGGAATGCATTCACTAATATACAAATGTAAAATTTATAATATACAATCTTACAGCATTTTATACAATAAAACCCAGATTTACATGAAAAAGATGATTGCAATATAAATTGTCCTTAAAGTGATAGTGAATGCCTTGTTGCCATAAATATTATTTCTAATTGTGACTTTTGGAACTTTTTTCTCTTCGCCAGCAAGACCATGTTGACTCAACTTGTTGTACTATAGAACCAACAGAATATATGAGCCTACATACTTGTAGATACCACAGATAAATAGTGATTATTTTTGAGAAGAAATTTGTATTCAACTTTATTAAGTTATAAGTGATATTTTATACACACAGAGTGACATGGTCAATGCTACAAGGATATAGCTGTAGTTCTTTGCCCATTCATGTTGTATGATGACAAATTAATTGTTCCAACAGAATTGTTAAGTCAGCAATAAATGAACTGCAACAACAGAAAGCAATGTGTGATCTGTTGTGTGTATTATTTATAGAGAATTGTCCACATAGTCAGTCAGCTTGGAAAGCACACACTACAACACACTCCTCAAGGTTATACAATAGGAATGGCCCGATATTGAACTGATTTCAGGTTTAGGGGAGTGGGCTAAAGGAAGTCTTTGCACATCTACAACAGTGATACACAGCTTCTGTGACTGTGTGGTCTTCAATTCCCTCCAGAGTCTGACAGTTTCAATGTTTCTGTATGAATGGCACAGATACAGTCATCTCCTATGACCAATACTCATGATATATTGGAATAATTTTGGATAAAGAAAGAGTAAAACAATCAAAGATGGTTTACATCTAAAGTTGCAAGGGCTGTGAATGTTTTCAAGAAGAAAGTACAAACTTTAAAAACTGTAGTTGGCATAGTACTAGTGTACTAGTGTAATTACTGTCTGATTTCAAACTGAAAGAACATCCAATAGACTCCCTATATGTTTCAAATCAAACTATGAAAGAACATTTTGAAATCACCAAAGCCAGACCTTACATCATCATTTCTACACAATGAGAACAATTCATATTTCTGGAGAATAAAACAAAGCAAATACATTTCCACTGTGTTCTGAGTATCATACATACATTCTAAACTTCTCCAGTTTTATTTTCACTTCAACACATGAAGTTGACGATGTCAACAAACCAAATCAATTCATCAAGCATTTCAAGACACCCTTCACACCATTTCCAAGAAATAAACAAACTAAGGAGTATTTTGGTTTTGTTTCCCCTCACCACCTTGACATGCTCCTTGTAGTAAAGATAAACACAAAGATTAAATGTTTGAGGTGTTGGTTTCAAGTTTTGTTAATTTCTTTGTCGATGGTTTGCATGTCAATGAAGGTACTAGAATACAGCATGATCATCAGATTACAGATCATTTCAGATTCTGTTATGCAGGAGTTTCACACTTGAAGTGATCCCCTTTGAGTCACATATGTTTATTTCCCATGATGCCTTGCCCCTCTGAGTTGAAATCTCTGTGACAGGAAGTATCAGTGATGAAAACATAATTTAGGTGTAGTTGTGTGGTTTCTGCGTGTCTGTATGTGAATAGGTGTGTCTCCAGTGATAATAGCCTCATCAGAGAATTGTTACAAATTACAATTGTTCACAAGTCAGTGATATACTGCCCTCTATCTGATCTCAGCAAAAACAAATCTGTCATTGCTCTACAGAGCAATCCTATCACAATAACATGTTGTATGTATGATCCATTTACAGTAGTGGGTGACTGCTCATTGTAGTGCAAGTTTCACTCTTTATTGTAATTCTCAATCAACAATATTTAACAGTTTAACTTCATATTTTGAGAAAATAGAATAAGAGTTTTCATGAAGCACAGCCAATTTACAATTTGTTCCCAGCAACTGTCACTACTTCAACCACTAAATGAGCAAGAGTACACTCCTACAGCGTAAAGTCAATTCCACATGAAATGATATAGAGCATCAAATTCAAAATGTGAACTTTTCGATACGTTTGATTTTTGACAAGTGAACTTTGACCTCAAAGGGAACTGTAAATACATGTATGTGCTGTTGATACTGAATCCGATAAAACATACTGAATTGTCGCAGTGCGGTAACACAACATTCTGTTACCATGGTGAAGTGTGAAAAATATCTGCCATGTCTTGGAGTGAATAATAGATTCTTTAGAGGCACCAGAGAAAAAATAAACTGCCACAAAAACATCTTCCACGCTCACCCTATGACATGGTCCACTGAACACTTAAGACAATTGGTTGTAATGCTGCAGGACAGCGTTTGTGTCAATATTTTTTGGGTTGGCTCGACACGGATTATCACAGTAATTTGAAAAAAAATATACCAGGCCTCCAGTTATGAAATATACAAGATACACTCGCTTTTTAAAATTTTCAAAGTAGGGCGGACCAGCTTGTTTTACAATTTGGAAAAGGAGAGGGTCACATTTTAGAAAGCGGAATGGGGAGGGTCATTTTGCTTAATAGACAGCCCCCATTTCCGCCCTCCCCAAATCACTGAAGACTCCATTTGATACCATGAAGTGTAATAAGGAATCTTGGAAGTGATGTGCCTCCTTGATAAACAGGTTTACAATTTAGCAAAATATGTTTTTTGTGACAATCTAAACAGTCACCAACTTGTCATGATGGAATAGCCAGTAACTACGACCAAATAATACCATGTATAATTTAAGACAGATCCTGTAGTAACTATCGGAATGACAATAAGGAAACGAACAAACTTATAACATTTTACTGAAATTTAACTTTAATTGGTGAAATTCACAACTTTTTCAGAGACGCAACTGAACAGTGATTTCAAAGATTATTCATAATAAGACTCAACACTGTGGTGGTGGTTGAGGGGCTTGTGTCGTTGGTAGAATACATTGCTTCTTAAACATCTTGGATCTCACAGCACCACAAGCGTGATGTTCACTTGTAACACGATCGATTATATTCTTGACAAACCTCATCTGGACACCATCTTTGAGATCTTTTAAGAAAAGAATAAGACATTGGTAGAGATTTCTTTGAGTTGACTTAATGGTAGACATACTCAGTCGTGAAATATTCCCCGGCATGTTAAGTTTCTATAAAATAGTTAGAGGTGGGCAACTTTCGAGTCACAAAATCATATCTCTCCCGTTTGTCCTTTAATTTGCTATAATATGTTCAGTGGAATATATGTTGACTAAAAAGAGGCATTTTTTATTAATGTTATGCGATCACAACTTAAACTATAGTGCACCATGCACATCCAAACGCAATGTCGCACGTATTTTTCATCTGTACTGGTATTGAGTCAGACTAACTGTCGTTTACATTAATACGGTATTAACCTCAGTATGCAGGCATTTCGACAGCAGCAGCTCATTACAGACCACGGTTTCATGTGATGTTTGTGAACTGCAAAGTTCTTAACGGTTAACTGACTTTTTTATTATGCCATATTGTATGTATGAATTACTCATTTTGAAGTAACTCATTAAGTTTGAATTGAATGTTCTTACCGTATTTCTGGTCAGTGTAACCCCACCTGTGAAAAATGTAAGATTGCCGATGAGCTATTACCCAAAGCCTCGCAACAATTACAGTTTACTACACAGAGGGCATCATGTACAGGTAAAGTTATGGTTGTTTACATGTTCAAAATAGAGAATATACGGATGACTGTAAGAAAGAAGCCGATAGTTTGTCATATGTAGACATGACTGGTGTTGCATAACATGAGCGAGAATACAAGAACAAGCTTAAGGCGTTTTCAGAGCAACTTTCATTCAATGCGGCAGCTGTCTTAATATTCA
This sequence comes from Ptychodera flava, assembly GCF_041260155.1. Taxonomy (NCBI): domain Eukaryota; kingdom Metazoa; phylum Hemichordata; class Enteropneusta; family Ptychoderidae; genus Ptychodera; species Ptychodera flava. Next base: position 3,336,570 of record NW_027248281.1, on the reverse strand, counting down.
CTGTATTTTTCCACTCATCAGAACGTTTGCAGGATTTAGGATGATGTTAATGACGGAAAGCGGAAAATCCCGCTCTTGTTGGAAGAACGTGTTTGTATTATGGCTAGCATCACATTCCCCGTAGAGTGACTTAGCTAACATGTGCATGTCACTTATCTACTTGATTCGACAAACACAGAAAAGAATACCGTGCGACCGTTTAAATTAAGTCGACGAAGACAACCAACTGTTTATAACTTCTCACATCATAACTTTAGATAAGATGACCAAAGTTCTATTCACTGATTAATTAATAGATACCAACATGAAGAGAAACAAACTGTCTTACTCTCTTTACCATTGTTTTACCAACATTCTAAAAATTACGGTTCAGAAAATTAGCTTATGATGCACATCTTTTCGAACCACTAGGTTCAAGTTTCGTTAATTTGTCAATAAGACAAAATTTCCAGCAAGTTCAGCAACATCGCCAATGACTTTGATTTATTAAGATTTGATATTTGACATACTTACCAATCCCAGCATGCATTTGTGTTTCCCATCGACGAAACAACTTGAGGATGTATGATAATGATGTTATTCAGTTCACCGACTTCATTGTAACCAGTGTAGAGAACGTATTCTTCATCAAGATTGCCCCTGGAATAGATTACCAAGCATTTGAAAGAATCAAATTGTTTCTTTCGTTAAAACAACGTCACCCGGGCAACATTACCCCTTGTACAATTTCCTCAGTGCTGGTTTATCATTGAGGGCGGGCTTTCATCTACATTTCACTACTGTAAAGTCAGTCTATCGCTCCGATCTGATGAGAGGCGACAGCAAGAGAACACTGCGGAAGTATAAACGTCGCCGTTCTCTACATCTTATTAATCAGATTGTCTATCGCCCCCATCCTCGCAATTTGTTTCACCTTACCGATGAAGACTCTCCGCTACTGTGCCGTGACAACACGTCATTTATCAAAGCATGTAGCTCAATACTAACTTTAAATTATTCTAATAAATATAAGTCACGCTTGCTTCTTAGAAAAGACCTACCTGCCTTGAAGACATCCATGGAATTGAATATGAACTTTACAACCTATTGTTGGATAGAAAATGAACGAATTACAATGTATACTCTGAAAGAATGGTGATTGTACTGAAAGAATGGTGATTGTACTCTGAAAGAATGGTGATTGTACTGAACAGCTGAAATCCAATCATTGCATGTAATACAGATCCCGTATGTGCCGTGATGTATTATTTGAATTTCGAAAGCAGGTTTCAATAATTTCCAAATGATTTCAAATGATCAGATCAATAGTTTGTACAGCATTGAAAGTACTTACCTGGATTGTTTCTGCATCCTGACGGTATGTAAATAAATCCTACGGTATCCAGACTTGTCTGACCGCTATAGGCTGGCTCAAGTTCAGTCTGATCGAATGCCAAAATCTACATGAACACAACAAGTGAATTATTGAACTTCAGTCACCAAATACGATCTACTTAGTGACTGATTGATTTTGAGTGTTCTTGATCGATCATGATTCAATATCATGTAAGCCTTCATGCAGAGAAGAGACTTTGTTTCATCCTAGAGATAAACCTAGATGTCACAATTACATTGGGATTCGTGAAATCAACTCGATGACTCCAAATTTTGACACGAGGAATCGGTAGTCAAACCAGTCAACGTTTATTATGAGAATCAACAATGCAACGCGCTCCTTGCAATATTTTAGTCTCTATTATCATTAAACATCAAACGAGTTGGCTTGCCGCCATTGTGGAAACTCATAATTGCAAATCGACAGTATCATATTCTTCTTCCGCATAACACTGTAATTTCATCCTATTTACCAAGGATATCCAACGCATCTCCACCATGGATTTTTCCACAAACAGGTTTACGACAAAATAGGGCACAAATGCGTCAAAATTACCAATGAAAATCAAAGAACGAATAACTTACATCTCCCGGCAGTTCAACGCCATATGTATCTGGTTTCTGTGAATGAAAAGCGTATATCAAAGTGAATGATGTACGTGAACGTGTGGCGACGATTCCCTCACCATTCTTGTATAACTGATCTTAAAAGTGCTAAAAAGAGTAATATCACATTCTTTGAATGAATCTGTCTATGGCGTAGATCAAACTGTCATTAAGGTAGAGAAATGAATGCAATTTATGGAAACAAAGCGAGACTCAGTCATCTCAGTACTTAGATGAATGTGTTAAAGGTATATGTGAATTAAACTAACCTGCAATGTACCGCCATATATGTGATTCATCATAAGGTAGGCAAGTGGATGGTTGCAATTGTTGATGTATGGCATTCTTTGTTGTGAACAGGCGTTACCATACGATTGTGTTATCTATGAAAAAATGTTGTAGTGTCATTCTCTGCAATGAAGATTGCTGCTAACAAATAATTCATCCATCCATCCATCCATCCATCCATCCATCCATCCATCCATCCATTCATTCATCCATCCATCCATCCATCCATTCATCCGTTCATTCGTTCGTCCATCCATCCATCCGTCTTCCATCCATCCGTCCGTTCGTCCATCCATCCATCCATCCATTCATTCATTCATTCATTCATTCATTCATTCATTCATTCATTCATTCATTCATTCATTCATTCATTCATTCATTCATCCATCCATCATCCATCCATCCATCCATCCATCCATACATCCATCCATCACTCATTCATTCATTCCGTATTTGTCAGTTCGAAGAGAGACAGAGGGTACAGTAGAGATTGAATGACAAGGCATTTGTGTATTATTCTTACGAAGTAGTAAAGAAAACGTGGGCAACTGGGATGAAGTAAGAATTTTACACCCCATTTTATTCATTTATCTACATGAAGCGAAGGAAAAATTAACCATCCATGTAACTAAAGTATAACCCTGACCTATATACGAACTCACGCACGCGCAACAGTGCATTGTCCTGAACTAAGCGGGGAAATTCCCTGCTGAGTCATTCACATTCCAAATGGAACTTGCGCAATACAGTAGCTATGACTCACCCCACTGGGCAAAACAGAACGACATTCTATTCTCTCTCTCATTTGTTAGATAGATTCTGACTGAGCCGTACCGGAGCTGGTCTGCTCTTCAACCCGTACCGGAACAGTTCCGAAGGTGCGGGTCTCGTTTCTGGATGTGAATTTTATCTGCTGGCTGGTCCATTTTCACTATGTTGGAGTCGTCGGAACGAGCGGAACCATAGGGATGTTGCGCAATACCCCTATCAGAAAACTGTTGTGCAATACCCCTATCGGTACGTTTTCAGGCAGGAACTTTCCAGTAGGGAATTTCGCAATACCGCTTTCGCAATACCGGGCTTCGAATGTTGCTTAGTAACTTGTGATGTCATGTTCAATGTCTGTCATTCTACAGTTTTCAGAAAATCGTTCCGATAGGTTTCTGTGGAATTTTTTCTGAACGACTCTAGTTAACTTGTTCACCCGATAGATAAAATTTTAGTAATTTCCTCTGAACTTAAAATATGACGAAAGACCATTACTTCAAACAAAATGAGTCGTTTCAGATGAATGGTACTGATATCTAAAGTGTTCACTCTTTTATCTTTACGTACAAATGTAGTTCCTAAGTCGTTCTCTATTCTATTCCCGCCAACAAAACATTCAATACTCATTTCATTGCGATCTTTATCAATACTTATGATAATATCACAAGTTGTTCTGTTATCTGTTTTCATAGCATAATATCCAACCAAATCGTCAAATTCATCTCCAGTAGCTAACTTTACACATCTAATGAGAACTGTACCATGTTGAAGTATTTTCATATTATCTGTCATCTGTTGATTTACTGTCTGTAAAGTTAATTCAGCTGCCTCATCACCGACACTTTTAAGACCCAGTTTCTTTAAAGTTGTGTCCCAAAATAATCTAACTGGAACTCCGCTAGCTGTATACGAGCAATAATTCTCCCCCTCGTTTATCCACCTTCTTAGTGTATTATCTGCCTTCATTATTGTATTAAGAGGACTAATTTTAAGGTGAATCGGTATACCAAGAAGTGCAATGTATGGATTCGTAGGAGTAAGCCAACTACGAAAATCTAGCAACTTGTATTTGTTAACATTGCTATCAAAATAAATCACATTCGGAGTTCCTGGTGTTCAGCAACACCTCCTGCAATTTCACTATCCAATATATCTAAGATGTTACGCGGCACATTATAAGGCATGAATTTCTGACTAGCTGAATCCCATGTCAGAGCAAAAGGAGTAGAATCATTCGAAGCCTTTGTGGCGTCAATTACAGTTTCATCAATGTCTTTAAGTTCGGAAAATTCTACAGCATGTTCGTGGGGTGGCGCCGCGGCATTGGCTAAAACGAAATATTTTCGCGGTCTTTATAACGAAGGACGTAATCCTTATTATGATTAGCAGCCATCTTAGTATTATTGTTAACTTTAACATCACTCAGATCTTCAAGCTCAAGATTTTGCATACGAATTGTACCTAGACCGAAGCCACTTGGATCAGACATACTCCGTAGGGACCTATATACAGTGAAAATTAAAATAATGCCTTGTAATATACACAATCATGGCTTCAGCTATAGGAATGACAGTTCTCGGTGCTGTATTAAATGCAACGGCATTCACAGGAGGAAATATTATCGGACAAAAGCTTTCTGGTAATGGTGATGCTCTTATTGAAGAGAAAGTCCGACATGATAAAGCATTAGAAAAATTTGAACATGATCGCAACGTCTGGTCAGAAAAAAGATTACTACAGGCTGACTGGGAAAGAGAAAATCAGGCAAAGGACGCACATGCTGCGGCAGAATTAAGAGATACAGATGCAGAAATCCTGGAAGAAGCAGAAGCGGTGCAAAGCCGTTCCGAAGGGGCAGTTCAATTCTCAGATTATTATCAGCCCAGTCCTGAGCAAAAGAAATATGAAATGATTTATATTGCTGGAGGATTGGTCGTGGGATGGTTTATGTTACACCGGTAGGCGGAACGACTACAATAATTCAATACAAAAGCTAATTGGCCAGTTATTGAAATCGATCATGTTCCCATCCTGATCTGTTATCCAGATACGCATTGAATTCATGTAATCTCCCCTTTTCTCAATGGCATAGAAATTGCTCCGTTTTAAAATCGTAAGTAACCTTTTCACTTATTTCTCTCGTATCCCGGATGGGAAGTATTTGTAAACAGTTCGATACTTTCCCCTGTATGTATCCTCCGGAGGCACCCGAACCAATGAAACATAATTTCCAGTAACATCGACTACATCTGAATGAACTATATATTTAGTGACTGTTAAGAAATCCACTTTCTTCGGACTCATAGTACTTTTTATAACTGGGTTGTTCTCAGGTTTATCTGAAAAGCCGACGACGTTGGCGAAGCTACCTGTGGCATTGAAATAGACTTTAATATCTTTAACCAAAGTTAGATAAACATGGTTTGTCGGCAGATGTTTTTCAAAATTAATTTTTTGCTTCAACCCGATTGCTTTGTTTAACGTATCGATATTGTAGTTACCTGGACGTATTGATTTAGTCTTCTTCGGTTGGTCACCTTCTTGATATTTTATTACATTATTCGTCGATGTTATGTTATGCCATGAATTATATAGTCCACACTCTAGCAGTCTTATCTTCGTAAACTGCGTCGTGTCAATGCAAGGGTAAAAATTAACAGTGACTGGTTCACCTGTTTGGCTTTCAATCCAAATGATCATTGTTGTACGTTGTATATATTACTAAGTATAAGTGTTCGATGAATATTATTATTATTCCGAAGGTGCCCATTACACAGTATAAGGTTCTGCAGGAATAATATTTTTCTGTTCAAGGAGATCTTTGGTCGCAACCGCGGCAGCAGTCGCACCGCCTAATTTTGCCAAGCGAGTTAAATTTGGTCGACTTGGATCGCCAACCTCTATTTTCAGAAATTTGCTGGAGATCATTAGATATCCCATCGCAAGTCCTGCGATTACAATACCATCGTACATTGTGTTACAACTGTTTTAATATCCATGATTGCTGACTAGTATATAAAATAAAAATAAAAATAAAAAATATGGGGAGTTAATCCATCTCATACAATGTAGAGGAGCTGGCCCCCGGAGCCGCTACTGGCTCTGTTTTTTCCGCTTTCTTATTTTGGGGAGGATCTTTCCGATCTGGACTCGATCGATTAACGGGACAAATATGCCGAGCACGCCCCCAATATAGCCCTAATGCAGTCAATGAAACTCCCACAATTCCTAAAACAAGATAACATTTATTATACCAGCGTGAATTATTATCACACTGTTCTTTCATTGTAGGCGGTAGGTCTGCTTCAGTCGCTACCGCATCGCTCCCCCCATTCCCCTCCATTGCTTTTAGTTTCTTCTCCCTGTTTTGCCTGTTCCATTCCGCTAATTTCTTGCCCGCAGCAACTCTCCCTGGATGCTTCGGCGGTAACGTCATTTTCTCTATGTTGCGCTGTGTCGGAGGTGACGGGTTGGTGGTAGGATCGTCCCTGGTACGGAGTCCCTGGCGGAGCCGTTTGCTGAGTCGGTGAAGTTGAATCCATTTATTTCAGGTACTATATTAAACCCGATTTTTTTAAAATTTAAATGTTTACCCGTAATTAAACCGGTGGAAATTAGAGCAATCAGGGGCCCCCACGTGTAAGCTATCCGTCCTGATAATCGTTTTATTTCACTGTTTAGAATAAATCCTTTTAAGATCAGTGGCATAGTTATCTCGATCATCGATTGGAACTACCTGACTTATTGCACGGGCTCCTAGATCTATGAAACTTTGAGTGATGGTATCACTTATAAGAGAACTGTATTTCGCTTCATAGACTTTAAAGGCTCGTGTTATGAATTCATCTTTCCACGTTTCCACTTCTCTAACTGTAAACTCCTTACCAAAAAATAACTTACTTTGACCACTTGCGATGACACAGAGTATTTTTTCACGTTTTGTCTCTATTATGGATTGAGCGTCCGAAGGCACCGAAGGCGCCGAAGCCCCTTCGGAATGCGCTGCCATATTTGCCGCTGCTGATGACTTTATTAAATTCTCCATTGTTTGCAGTATGTTATCTATTCTTACTAAAAAATAAAAAATTCGTTTAAACCTGAATCCGAAATAAAGTATTAACATAGTCTGGAATGTTAGTACCCCTAACGTTCCGATAGGGATTCCGACAGGGATTCCGGGAAAATTCTCCTCCATTTAAATCTATATGTATATAGAAACACGAATAATGAGTACAGACTTATTCCCAGTTGCTTTTCAATTGAATAAGACGAGCATACCAACAGTACAGCATGCTGATATTCCTTCCAAACCGGACGGGGGAATAAAACCTATTCTCATGGACTTAGAAATATATGTAACGCCGACAGAAAAATTTACTTTTCATCCTCGGGATGTGTTCAAAGATAACGTAATCACTCATCGATCAGCTAAAGAAAGTAATGTCTGGCTGGGCAGCCCAAAGATGAAATACTGGGACCAGCAACTGAATTTCGCTGTATGGTGTAGCACTACTGGTTGTGGTATATCATTCGCCCATCTCTTTGATAAGAAATTTCCGCCCCAAATACGATCATTCTGCCGTTTCCATGTATATTTTACAATACGTCGTATCCTTCACGAAATGGGAGTTGCACTTCCAGACGATACCCCCACCTTCAAAGCGGGCGACAATTCGTACAATCTCATCCAATATGAACTTCTATGTACTGAATTTGGAAATATAAGTCCAACGAAGTCCGACTTTCGTTATCGAAAAGGTCAAAATAAGGTCTTGGTTATGGATATGATATTACACTAATCTGTTAGAAAAGTACCTTGGTGCCTCCCGCTTTGTTTTTTTTTTTTTTTTTTTTTTTTTTTGTTTTTTTTTTTTTTTTTTTTTCTTGGTTATGGATATGAATATTACACTAATCGTGGGCCTGTTCGACAGCCAAAAGCGATATACAACGGTCGGACTTTTTCCTCTCCGCCGACGGAGGCGTTTTCTATACACATACAATTTTTGGAAAGAAAAAACATGTACTGTCCGACAAAGACCGACCGCACTACTATTTCTTCCGAAATGATGGATCGGAGGGACAATATAATAGTTTCATTCCTCTGACAGGAGACTCGGGACTAACAAAGGCCGGTCTCGCTCGCCTCAATGAAAGCCTTGAAGCCTACGTATATTGCATACTCGGCGCACAAGCAAATATTCGCAGTACCATAGTGGGCGATACTGGCAGTGCAGAGCAAGTCCGAAAAGAATTCGGCGTTCTCCTCGAAGATGAAATTCGCAATACCGACAAAGTAATTAGTTATAGGCGATATCAAGACACAATAATGAATACTGGTGTCAAACTTGATATGGCAGTTTCGCCCAATTTACTTCTCTTACCGTCTGAGATGGTCATTCTTTCGGGCCCGGCAATCTCAGGTTATAATAATGAATTGCAATACGCAACAGAATCTATGTCCTTCGGGGTGAATGGTGATATAAACACGGAAGTTCGAGAAAGTGCTGTACACGAGATGGAAGGAGGAGGAGGGGAGATCCTGTGAAGTGGCAGGACGAGCCCGGAGAGTCACCACCACTCACAATGACACGACTCGGGGCCCTCCCCTCCCCTCCCCGGAACGGGCAGCATCTGCAGACCCTATTCACGAATATGGTAAAATTGGTTTGTTATCTTTAGCAATATTCATTACTATTGTAGGTACTGGAATAAAGTCACTAACTATATAGTTCATTCAGATGCTGTCGATGTGACTGGGTTTCATCTAACTCGAACCAGTAACTTAAAAGAACTAGAAGAGATTCATTAATTTACAGTATATAGATCCAGAGGAAATGTCAATATACGTAACCCCACCATTCAACATGATTATAACTGGACCGACATATTCTGGCAAAACAGAATTTATGTTGGACCTCCTCACCGGTCCGTACTTAAGGAAATTCGAATATGTGATATTCATTTGCCCAACATTCATGAATAATAAAGCGTATAATAGAAGATTCATTTTCACCGATGATAATGTGTTTATATTTCAGTCGGACTCGATGCAGTGGATGATACATTAACCTACGTGCATAAAGAATGGGCTGGAACGAACACTTTAATAATCCTCGATGACTGCGCCTCGTCCAAAGATATGAAGAAGCGCAGTAACGTTTTAGTCCAACTTGGTTTCAGCGCAAGGACATGACGGATTATCTGTCTGGGTTCTGACTCAACAATATACTAGTATTAGTAAACCATTTAGGGAAAACATACAGATGTTAGTACTATTTTACACACCGAACAAGATAGACAACAAAACTATTATAAAAGAATATGGAATGGAGGTGTCAGAACGGGAAGCCGTGGGCCTAATCAAGCAATTGAAAAGTAGGCCATTCAGTAATGTAAACTAGTATTTCGTTTACGGAATCCGTACGACATAAAATTATTCGTATAATATAGCAATTATGGAAGCTGAAGCGAAGGTACTCTTAGAGAATTATATTACAACCCGAAAACTGGTTTTGGAGGTGTACAAAAATTGTATGACGCAGCACGGGCCAGCGGACTGAAAGTGACCAAGAAAGAGGTGCAGGAGTGGTTAAAAACTCAGCTAACTTATAATCTACATAAACCGGTACCTCGTTCTCATGCTACGGGCGGCCGTCGCGTTTTTGTAACATCGATAGACTCTCAATGGCAAGCGGATCTCGTGGAATTCCCTCCCCCGTTCGCAAAAGAGAACCGTAACATTCGATACATGCTAACAGTAATCGATGTACTCAGTAAATACGCATGGGCTAGGCCGATACAGTCAAAAACGGCAGATGATACGTTGCAGGCACTACAAGACGTGATTAAGAAATCCGGGAGAAGGCCCGACAAACTTCAGACAGATGAGGGGCGGGAATTTACTAATCGAAAAAATGCAGGGGTGGTTGGAGGAGGTGGGAATTCACTGGTTTCACACCTACAGTGACAAAAAAGCTAGCGTCGTTGAACGTTTTAATCGGACTCTTAAGACGATGATGTGGAAATACTTTACATATAAACAGACACGTGAATGGCTTTCTATTCTACCAGAACTTCTCGAGAATTACAATAACACCGTTCACGGAAGTATCAAAATGAAACCCAGGGACGTAACAGAGGAGAACGATTGGCAGGCATTTTATACACTATTCGGTCCTGAGTTGGCAGCCGGGGGAGTTAACCCTGAATTCAAGCCGGAGAACGGGTCCGAATTACAAAATACAAGACCACTTTAAGAAAGGTATTTACCAAATTGGACAGAGGAGATTTTCGTGGTTTCAAAAGTTGTGTACGCAGCTGGACTGGGAACGCCACCAGTTTACAAAATAAAAGATCTGAATGGAGAGGAAATACTCGGCACTTTCTATCCGATGAACTTCAGAGCGCCCTTTCAGCGACGAGCTGTACAGAGTAGAACGAATTTTGAAGACGAAAAAAATTAGAGGAAAGAAATATTATCTGATAAAATGAAAGGTTATCCAGAAAGTTTCAATAGTTGGGAGCCAGAGGAAAATGTTATTAGAACTTCGTAAGTTCCTGTCCATGGTACTTGTCAAGTACTACGTAAGTCCTGTCCATGGTACTTGTCAAGTACTACGTAAGTACTAACGTAAGTATTTACGAAAGTTATTCAATAAGTACCATGGAAAAAGTCTTAATTTCTTGAAAGCCGAAAGTGTCAGTTTACCACCCACTTCCACCCCCCACCTGGCCAAGTATTTATCATGTACTGTCGTAAGTAATGTTCACTTACTGCATCTTTTTCGGCCGTATGTGGATGAGGTGGTAACTCGGTTCCTGAACATATTAAGTTTGCAAGATCTTCAAAACGACTTCTCATGTTGCCATAGTCCGTTCTTTCGAGTCCCCCTTTTTCAGCTTTATCTATAAGTTCTGGTTGAAGTATAATGTACACAACTGACATGAGCCATAGACAAGTAACTTCAAAGTCCCTTTCAGAACCGTAGGGTTTCATAATGTCAAGTGCTCGTAGGTCAAACGAAGCATTATAAGCACACACAGATTCACAAGCGTTAAGAAGTTTGTGTAGGTTCTTTAGTGAGACTCGAGGTTGTTCTAGTTGTTCTTGACCAGGTGGGAAGTACGCTTTTTCAAGTTCCTCCTCCTTGAAAACGTCTATTAAAAATCCCTGGCTGCCGCCGCTCCATGCAATTCCAAAGTCAAAAGCTCGTGGATATTCTACTGGTCCGACTGTCTCGGTATCAATTGTTGGATTAAGTATATTCTTGAGAACGAGGGGGGTAAGAGCGTTCCGAATTACCAAACATGGAAGTCTGTAGTCGTGGCAAATTTCTAAGAAAGTCTGTTTGAACTTGTTGTGAATCTCTTCTAGTTCTTCTAAGGCGCCTATTTCGTACGACCTGGCTCGAGTCAACACATTCCGCCTGCAATAATCCCAAGGCATATCTTTGAATATGATAATGAAACTGGGTAAATGGTCAAATGCTCTAGAAACAATCTTTTTTTCCTTCCGTTGCCACGCCCGGATTCGAGAAAAAGTCAGATGTTGAATTATGGAAGAGTCACAAATAATGTATTGTTCTGAAGGGAGTAACCTCCCTCCTCCTCCCAGCCTGACATTGTAAACTAAGAGTATGTTCTATAAACTGTTCTGAAAATCGGCAATCGAAACGTGGCGCCCATTATAAAGTCGGCAATGTTGCTGGAAAAACTAGTGTCAAATTCTGGTACGTGATACGGATCCAAATTTACTGCATCGTAACTCTTACCACTTCCAGTTGGTCCATTTATGAATATGTATGACATTTTGGATACTATATCATAGAAAAATTTTTTAAATTATTTTTATTAAGATATATACGATAAGACAATGACAATCCTTTCTATTTCAACTGCAATAAAAATACTTGAAACCGGAGAAGAGAATATTCAAATCAGTGACGGCAAACTCATATTTGGTGAATCATTGGTAGATCCTATATATATGTAGACAGTGAGCTAGAAGTGGTTTTCAACATCGGACCTAAATATGGATCCAACGATCCTGCTACATGCGATGAAATGTGTGTCCGTTGGCAACCGAGTCTTCAAAAGTTTACTGATTTAATAATATTCCGTACCCTAGGTGAAAGTTTCGATGCAAGCACTGCTAAAAGTTATGCTGCAAGCCTGGCCGCTCACTCCAAGAATACTACCGGATTTTACAATCCATCTAAAGTGTATCAGAAGCGAGGGAGCGAGGGGCCTCAGCCAGTGGCGTATTTTAAATTTCAGTTTAAAAGAGGGAGAGGGAGAAATCACGATTTCGCTACATGTATTGATATGGTTCAAGAAATTGACTGCGTTTTAAAACAGTGAGTCCTTACTACCAGTCCGAGAAAATCCTGCTATTGTACCTCGTAATATCCGAAAAGGTAGTAAGATAGAATTCTTAGCATTTAAACCGCGCTTAAGTAAGCGTGCTCTTTCTTTCACTGTTGAGAGGTTATTTTGTGCTGCGCCTAATAAACCAGAAATTCAAGATGCGGAAGAACTAGTCGACTTAGAAAGATTAGGCGAGATATATAAACAAATAAATGCTGCCAAAAATATTATAGTGGATTTTGATGACCTATCATAGAATAATTATTTTTCATTTTAAAATTTTAGGATAGTATATATCATAAAGATTATTATGGCCCGTCGATTACATACAGCATTCAAGGGAGCAGTTTTACGAAAAGAATTTCCTGAAGTCAAGCGAGTCAAGGATATCGGGGAGCTGGTGGATATTGAAGGTATGGTCAAAGAACGAAAGATGTACTCTGTTTATACCGAAATGGAAGTCAAATTATCGGATCCGAAAACTGGTAATACACAACCGCGTTCATTGTATGTTAAATTAAATGATACATACACAAAAGATGTAAGAGGATCGGGATCGGATGTGGGGCAACAATTAATAGATCGCTACGATCGTATGCTTGATACAATTGAAAATGTTGAGGGTTCTGGTCTCGTTCTCGAGGAGATACTTAATTTTGAAGTAATTCTAGTAGAAGTTTTACTCGGGGCTGGCCCGGCTGGAGTCCAACTTCCCAGATGGTTAAAAAATAAGCATTGTGTTAGCGATCTGGTGCTACCTTCGGGCAGCGAGAACTGTTTTCAATACGCCATCGTAGCAAGTTTAAAGTTGGCCGACCCCGAGTTTCGTGAAAAGAAATGTGGTCAGGTAAGGAGAAAATGGAATACGTACGCCCCATTTATGGCTGACTACTGTTGGGAAGGTATTCCCTTTCCTACGCCCGCCGATCTGACTGTATTCAGGCGCTTCGAGCAGCAAAATCCAGCATCAAACTTCAAGTATTTCAGATCTACGAAAATGATCCCGCTCCCCCGTCCGACATAACTGTGTTATATAGTGCCCATTCCGAAGGTGAAGCCGATAGGAATCAAATAGCAATATCTTACTGATAGTTGGCGAAGACGGCGGCCGTTCTCACTTCGTACCAATTACTGCGGAAAATCGCCTTCGTAATTCTCGTACTAATCGAAAGAATGAGCGCAGACGGAAGTGTATTTGTATGGTTTGTAAAAGAGGTTTTAAGTCAACAGAAGAATTAGAAAAACATCAGGTATACTGTGGAACAGACACTGCCCAGCCAGATTTTCCTAAGGAAGTGTGTCAATTTGAAGGACATCGGAAGAAGGTTCCTTCTCCCTACGTCGTCTATGCAGATACTGAGGCAATTATTGAGAAGGGGACCGGCCGGCACATTCCAATTTGTCTTTCGTATGTTATGGTGGAACGGGGGTGGGGGACCTTCGGAACGAGGCCCGGGCCGACCCACTGTTTATGGTAAAAGAACATTCACAGGTCTCTCCTGTGTTACAGACTTTCTAAAGGATATGAAAGAACGGGCCGAGTATTATTCTAAATCGTATTATTGGAAAATAATACCGATGAGGGATCCTTCTAATTACCGGCGCGACGGATGTGATCCAGTCTGTATTGCATGTGGAGAGCCGGCAGGATACCGAGTAGTGAAGGAGGAGGCGACCTTCTATTGCGAAGGATGCCGGCCGTCGAGAACCATTCCTATCTACTTTCACAACCTCAAGGGATACGATGGTTCTTTTATTTTGAAAGAATTACATGAAATCGTTACCGAAGGAGATGATGGGGTTCCGGACCAGAGCCTAAAATCATAGCTAAGACGAGCAATGGAGGAATTATGGGTCTCTCGAAAACATTTATTTTTCACGCCTCAATTGTTGTTGCCGGAGGGAAGAGGGAGATAAAGAGACGTTTCTTTTCTATAAAGTTTATGGACAGTGCTCAGCTGATGATGGGGTCATTGGCGAAGTTGGCAAAAACTGTGCCGGAGGATGGGTGGACGGCGGCGCCACTTTCGTACCCGGACATTCAAAGGGCGAAAGGTTTCTTCCCCTACGAATATTTAGACTCGGTTGACAGACTGGGAGAGGACGAGCTCCCGGAGAGGGGGAATTTTATAGCGAATTGACGGAAGAGGGATTTCGGAGTCTGATTACGAACATGCATTAAGAGTATGGGACGAAGTTGGATGTAAGACGATTCGTGATTATATGGAATTCTATTGTGAGACGGATGTTCTCCTTCTTGCAATATATTCGAAAATTTTCGCGACACATGTTTAGAAGCATATAAGTTAGATCCGGCCCATTACATGTCAGCGCCTGGCTTGACATGGGATGCTATGTTACTTTACACGGGTAATAAGTTTAAACTCATTCAAGATGCTGAGCAGATGACTTTCGTACAACGGGGAATCGAGGCGGTATCAGCCAGTGTAATATTCATTATTTACAGACAAATCATCCGGCTTACGGGAATTACGATCCAGAAGAAGCCGGTGACCGAAATAAAATATCTCGATGCAAACAATCTCTACGGCTGGGCAATGAGTCAGGCAATGCCTACGGGCGGACTTCATTGGATGACGATGGAAGAGTGGGAGGAATGGACCGCGGCGGAGCGGGGCGGAGCTGGCGGAGCGTGGGGACCTGGTTCCACCTTTCCACCAAGTTTTCTAGAAGTAGACTTAGAATACCCAGCCGAATTACATGAAGAACACAGCGATTTGCCATTAGCACCGCATCACTATGAATTTCCGAGGCAGGGCGGTCGACTGATTACAAGTGTGATGGATAGAGAGAGATACGTCTTACACTACAAGTTGCTGGAATTCTATCTTCGGATGGGAATGAGATTGAAAAGATTTTCGGGTGAGATTGAAAAGATTATCGGGTGCTTGCTTTCGATGAAGCTCCATGTCTCGCGAAATATATCGACTTTAACACTAAATGAGGGCAAACGGGAAGACAGATTTTGAAAAGAATTTCTATAAGCTGATGAATAATGCAATGTTCGGTAAGACAATAGAGGATGTTCGAAAGTACAGAGACTTTAAATTTGTTTCGGACTGGAACGGCACGGATAGTGGACGTAAAAAGATTCAGAAGTATAATCCAAAGATGAAACATATAACTTTCATAACTTCCGAAGAGGATGGCGATTCCTGCGACAGTGCCCTACTGGAACTGAAAACGGATGAGCATAGATATGTAAAACCAGTTTTCATCGGCGCCGCAGTACTGGAACTTTCTAAGCTGCTTATGTATGAGACGCATTACAATTACTTTCAGGCCCAGTTCCCTGGAATACGATTAGCCTACATGGATACTGACAGTTTTGTTTACAGTGTACCGATCCCGGACCCGGACGTAACTTTCAATGATATAGTCCGAGAAGATGTTGAAAAGAATGGTGAGAAGTCTATATATGATACTAGTGGGATGAGCGGCCCCGCCCCCAACTTTCCGAAGATTAATAAAAAAGTGATAGGTAAATTTAAAGATGAGTTGAATGGTGAACCTATTCTTGATTTTGTCGGCATACGCTCGAAAGTGTATGCTTTTCGAACTCCAACTTCGGAGACGAAAAAAAATAAAGGGGTGAAAGATGTTTGTGTTAGAAAACATTTGAACTTTGAAGATTATAAAGATCTGTTTTAAACTGGGAAGAAGCCGGAGCCGGCACAGTTTGTACAGTTTGTACGGAAAAAGGCTGGAGAAATCCGTAGTGAAAAGCGTAGTAAAATCATGATGGCACCAAATGATATCAAACGTGTACAGTTATAATCCAGACACAGGCGAATGGCTGGCAGAAACATGGCCGATAGGACGGACGACGGGTCATGGTTAATATTGTAAAGACATTAATCTACTATTTTCAATAGAGACCAGGGCATCACTGATAACATAAATGTGGGCAAATATATTATCATTGTGAGCGTCATCGCCAACCCACGCGGTATCTTTCTTCAGGAACTCAAGTTGAATTCCGTCCTTTGTGTTCATTACTTTTAAACCATTTCCATGAAACTCAATATCTTTAAAGCTATGCAGATCGATAAATAGACAGAATTTATTCTTCAAATAATCGGCCTCATCTATATCAATTTCACACCAATCTTTATCTTCAGCAAAATACCGTCGTGTTTCTTTCCAAAATTGTCTTGGTATCATCTTCTGAGCGTACACTTTATTTGCAATGCCTTCGATTGATACAGACACAGATTCAATGGATGGTTAAAGAAAAGTTCACTGTTCATTTCTGCCTGATTCTGATTTTTAGTGAAGAGTATAGCGATACCTCTAATGCTACGTCGTGGTACATTTATATTTTCATTGATAACCGTGTCCGATTCTTTGAATGGGATTGTTCTAAAATAATGTATATGCTCGTAAAGGTAACTTTTTCCACCGTTGTAATAACCAGCAGTTGACCTCGCGAGATCGAGGTCAGAAATTGTCTCGTATTCCATTTGAATGTTTTTTAATTTATAATTGGTTGTAACAACCTGATTACTGACAAGTAATTGGGGGGCGGGTGCCAACGTAATTTCCCATTCAATATGACTCCCTAACGCTTTTGGATATGCAACTCCATGACCTGTTATTAGGGGGGTGAGTGAGACGAATAGCATATTTTGTTTATATGTGTCGAAAAGTAACTTATCGCCCACGACGTTTTGATCTGCATCGGTAGAACCGCTTCTCAATTTTCTTAGATTTTCGTTCTGAATTCCGTACAGTGTCATGTTAGTTCTCTCCTTTTTATGTTTGAAGAGATCGCGATAACATTCAATAAGGTTATATTTATTCAAATCGAAAAGTGTCTGACCCTCAAATGTGAGTTTCATACGCTCCACCAAATTTTTTGCAACATTTTGTACTACTCGGTTATATTCATCTCCCATTACTTCGAGATCAAAAACCAGGTCGAAAGTATCTGGAACTAAGAGTACTCCGCTTTCTAACTTCGGACATCGTATGATAAGTGTCTGGCCTGGATCTGCCTCACTTGGATTATGAGCAATCACATGATGAGTTCTTTCTGACTTCGTTCCATTCGGTATTCGGTTGGTGAAAGTCGGTGATAATGTTCTATCGTACCCCATTTTCGTGTAATGTATATAGTAGAAGAAAAAAAGAAAATTAATCACATCTTAAGTTTCACTTCGTGTATATAATGACTTAGAAGAAAAAATCACATCTTTACGTAAATATTTCCGTCTGCCTGAAAGATAAATCGATTGCCTGTGTCGCGAATCAATCGAAGAACCCAATATTCTTGTAAATGTTGGACTTCCATTTCATCATTGTCAATCTCCTGAAAGACGTTTATGAATTCTAGTCGCTTAAAGAAGTTAGTCTTTTGACATTCCTTCACGAAAGCTAATATGTTATGATAAAGATTATCATCTTTGAGTCGGACACCTGGATTTGCTCGAAGGATATGTCGATTTACCCGCCGGAGTTTGCACCATTCCAATTCGACAGAGAAACCAAACAGGTCTTTATTTTTAGAAAGAAACTTTGCAATATTCTTTTCACCAAACATGTCGATGCCGTAGGGGTGTCATATATTAATACATAATTTTATTTATAATGACTAATGTTAATCCAGTTAAAAATATCCATAGCTGTTCTCCGACAAATCCGACAACCGATCCTGCTGTTTTTAATAGAAAACTGACAAGGGAGCCGATTAAACCTGGTATTGCAGCAGCACTTTTTGCGGCCAGGTTTTTAACCATTCGCCAAATTGCTTTACAATTTCTTTAGCTTTTGTGTATACTTGGGCGGACCTGAACTCCTGCGTTTGCTCCTCCTCCCCCTGCTCCCGCTCCTCCCCCTCCTCCTCCTCTAGTCACACCCAGAGCAATTGTTGATATTGTCATTCCAAGGGCAGTCAGTATTGCAGCGATTGTAATACCATTTCGTTTAAATAACTCTGTTAGCTTCAGCCTGAGTGACAATTCTGGATCGGAAATTACATCACGAAGAGACCTAGTCGTAGCCAGACTTTCACGTGCCTCACTGATCTTACCATGTTCGTATTCAATTCGATTGTCAACTTTAGCTTCTCTTGTTATGAGTTCAGCTAGTAGTTTCTTGGCTTTTTCTTTTCCTTGGTGTGATCTTCAGGAATTTCCTTTAACTGTTTTTCAGCTTCTCTTTTCAATAGCCTTATTTTAACTTTTTCTGTGTTAAGGTCGCTAATACGCATATTCGCAATCCTTAATTCATCATTAATAGCTCTATATTCTGGATTTAGATTGTTCCATTGTTCGATTTTATTTTCAAAAGCTTGTATTTTATCTGCATTACCAGAAGCATCTTGTCGTAACTCTGTCAGTTTATCTTTGTATATACCCATGTCTTTTGGCGTCATCTTCTCAGCCGGTATTTTATCGTTTTCCACATCTACAGAATACAATGTATAACTCACATTTTCGGGCTCACTATATTTATATACTTTGTTTACAAATTCAGAACCTCCTACCTTCTTTTTTAATGTGGATTTCTCTAAAAATCTACTTCCTTTTTCTGTTGTAACTCTGATTTTTTTATAATACAGATCATTACCAATAATATCAGCATTCATAATCAATTCGTCTCGTGCATACTGATCAGTAATATTATATTTGTCTAAGAGTTGTTCAGCCATATCTTGTGTAAGTTCTCTTCTCTGTTTAATTAAAATATCCACCTGTGGGCTATCCCGGTAAGGATCGACTTCTGCAAGGACATTATCATCTTCTATAAAGAATGTTTCAGCAGTAGCGTCATCATCATCATTTACATTTGCATCATCGAATCCTGAGAGTGGTATATCTTCTCCTCCTTCTGCCATATTGTATTTCTATATTACTACAATTATTTTTTATCATCCCTTACATATACAGTAAAAAAAAATGCACATCTCAGTTGTTGAAAGCGTTGAACAATTGGCTGATTACATAGAAAGAACAAGTGCTGCATATCGACGAAGTTATAAATTAATGGGTCGAATTGATATGGCTCTCAATATTACTAAGGGAATTCTGTAAGCTCTGCTGTAATAGCAGCAATTCCAACAGTTCCGGTACTGTTAGCCTTAACTCCTATACCAGGTGTTATTATTGATGTGATACAAGGGAAAACTGGTGTAGCAAAGAGACGAGAGAAATATAAACATTATTACGTTCAATATAAACAGCTGCTTACACAAATACAAGAAAAAGGCGCAACAACAGAGGCTCCGGGGTCAGAACTTATTCAGAACATATTTCATCAGGCATTAGAAATACAAAAACAAGAAGGATTTAGTCCGCCGCTGGAGCGATATCTACGATATTAGGATTGAATGGATATGAAAGTTAGGTTCAGAAAAAATTCCACAGAAAATTTTGTCTGAAAACTGTAGAATGACAGACATTGAACATGACATCATAAGTTGCTAAGCAACTGGAACGGTATTGCGAAATTCCCTACTGGAAAGTTCCTGCCTGAAAACGTACCGATAGGGGTATTGCGCAACAGTGTTCCGGTAGGGGAAAAATCTCGTTCCGACGACTCCAAACATAGTGAAAAGGGAACAGCCAGCAGATAAAATTCACATCCAGAAACGAGACCCGCAGCTCCGATACGGGTCTTTGTAAGAGCTCCGGTACGGCTCAGTCAGAATCTATCTAACAAATGAGAGAGAGAATAGAATGTCGTTCTGTTTTGCTCAGTGGGGGTGAGTCATAGCTACTGTATTGCGCAAGTTCCATTTGGAATGTGAATGACTCAGCAGGGAATTTCCCCGCTTAGTTCAGGACAATGCACTGTTGCGCGTGCGTGAGTTCGTATATAGGTCAGGGTTATACTTTAGTTACATGGATGGTTAATTTTTCCTTCGCTTCATGTAGATAAATGAATAAAATGGGGTGTAAAATTCTTACTTCATCCCAGTTGCCCACGTTTTCTTTACTACTTACGATCGATGGGTCTAACATTTGATCGACATTTCGTCTCGACCTCACAATTATACTAATTTTACTGTAGAGGAGACTATAATACGTATACATTACTATGCTTGTAACCGTACTTGTAGAAGTATGACGCGAACACCAACCAATACATCAGTAAAATGACAAACCAATAAGACCTGAGACTCGAAATGAATATGTAATCATTATAAATTGCAGCAAAATGGAAGACACGTGTCTCACCATGGCATGGCCAGCAGCTATGTTGTAGTCAGTTGTTATATCTTGATCTGCCATAAAATTCCTTGAGTAATCTTCACATTTAAACATGACACCTACGAGAGAAAGGTATGATTCGAATCGGAAAAGTTCGATAATCTCCATGTTGTGAACACAAATACCAAGGTAAACGGCAAATTCACCGGTGCTGAAAGACCAAAGCAGCAGTTTGTAACTTTCACTGTATTTATCACGCCAGACAAATTAATGTCAATTTTCGGCTTTCCAATAAGCTATGAAAATACAGTAAAATCGAGTTGAAATCGCGCTTTATGGATATCAAAGAAATTTAATTTTGATTTGAAATTAGACATCGTTTTTCCAAGATGATGGCAATTTCGTCATTGTCGGTCAACAAGTTTGTATATTGGAATTCAGGAAACGTTATCAGCTAATTGTTTAAATCATTCATTCAAAGATCTAGACACATCTGAACCAACATAGGTCATGTAGATTCTTACGCCGATAACACTCTTTGGGAATTCATTTCTTCACAATGGTGGGTTTAACGATACAAAAAGACGTTGTATGAACAACTTTTTTCGGTGTACTTATCTGTTAACTAAATTTGTGTTCAGTATTTGTGAATTTTTGTTTGAAGTTATTCAATGAAACTCTCTTTTATTAAGAGATTGATTCTCAATATAAAATGACAATAATAGAGAAATGATGTAGTATGTCACCATTATTTATCTACCTACCCGGATCAACAGTTGTATCTTGCGACCCAGAAAACAGATAAGTTTTTCCATTTTCGAAGAAGGAGACCGGATCAATTTCACCGCTCTGCGCCTTTTCATGCGTGAAATCAACTAGTTGTTGTACGTTGATGTTATTTGGAGCATTCATACAATCCTGCAAGGCTCTTAGTGTACTACCCTGGGCGCAATGGTATGGTCCTGTGAAGTGAAATACATCGAGTCAAACAACTCGAAGGGACGGTAATGAAAAATGAAGAATGAATGAAACGAACTGTACTTAAATTAGTCCCATCACCATCATCGTCGTTGTGGTCATTATCGTCACTATCATGTCGCTGTTTTCATCGCTGTCAGTGACAAAAGAACATCACAATTTATTTGTCGCATAAATCTCTTAATGTTATCAAACTTGTCATTTACAATTATAATTTTCAAGTTCACTTTTAATAGTTAATTCGTAGTAAATTGTTCTTATACATTTTTCGCGAACTAAGATCAAAATCAACAACCGTTGCAGTTTGTAATGCATGAATCTTTGAAATGGCTGTTTCTGTGCATGTTAATGTTATATTACTGATACAGCAAATAAACAAGCAGCTTTGTGTTCGTGGTGGACAGATTCCCTAGTCGTTTGGTTTTCCCCATGCTGTATATCTTTGCTTGCTGGCCGAGCTGGCGATCACCTCATATACGAGACAGTCTGCCAAAGTATATTACTCCATCAATTTCGAAATCCCCTCACCATCAACGCGACAGTCTGCTGAAGTTTATTTCTACAATTTACTCTGCATGGATAATTATATGTCCACAGACTTGAGGCAAGTCTATCTTTATGAGTGAACTCAGAACTGTGTGTGTAAACTCACCAGCGGCAACGATACCAGATCCCATAATGCTCGCTGAATAAGCTACATGTACCTGTGTTGCCATATATCCACCAGACGACACACCACTTACTGATATTTGGTCTTTGTCGGCGCCATAACCCTCTGCCAACAATGAAATTTAATAAGAGTTGCGTAAGACAGTGTTAGCTTATGCTGAATCAATGGATTAAAATTTCAAAAATGCTGAATTGAATATACATAGCGATGTACGAATGTAGACCTTAATTTGAAAGAGCATAAGAACGCTAACATAGTCTATAGCCATTAATATTTGTACTCACAATGAGATCAGACTCAGAAGATTGCCAGATGGATGAAACTTAAGTAACAAATTTAATTACTTTGTACTTGAAGTAATTTGTTAATTTGATTTATTTATGACGCTTTGCTTCACCATCGAGCACTGTTATTTCCCACAAGGACATATGTAATTAATATATATATATATATATATATATATATATATATATATATATATATATATATATATATATATATATATATATATATATATCGCTGATACATTTTAAATGTGCAAACAACAACAACAACAACAACTTCGACTTGCTTGAACTCGAAGGGGAACAAGTCCGTGGACTTGTCCTCTGTGACTTGGATTTCAGTTTAAGTTTAACTTACCTAGCGGTGGTGGGTCCTCAGAAGGTTGGCACCACCAGTACGGGCAGCCTTGGACAAAACAGACAAGCAGTGAAGCAAGACAAACTCCCAGAACAAAACGTTCCATTCTTTGTACTGTTAGCAGCTCTTAGAGTTACATACGATGGGGACTTTTTGAAGACAATCAGACATACAGCCACATCGCACTGACAGCTGCCGAAAACATCAACTCTTATCTATTCCGAATCAATTGCAGTGTGACACAATTTGAGGTCGGTCGGATTTTTTCCCATTATCTGATTACTTTAAGCATGACATGTCCCGGATGGAAAAAGATAAAAACATCATGGCTCTGCAACAAATATACTCCGACGTGTGGAACAATCTAAACCTAAATGTCATCTTAAAACAGCAACACAATAAATCCAAAAATTATAGGACGGTGTCGTTATCCATGTCAAAATTTGTAACGATGATAAATTACACGAAATCTTGTGAACGATGTCTGGTGAAGAGCGACACGTTTCCCAGCGATGTGTATGGTATGTTTTGTGGATATTTAACTGCCAGAAATCTTCTTTTAGAGAGAAAGGGGCAAGTACAGAGATTGAGCATCTCGTAAATGATATCTCGTCTCATCATGGACATCTCCGATCGACGCATGCAGACAGACATTGAGAGAGACAGAAAGAGACAGTGGCAAAAAGAGTGATTTAGTGAGTAAGGGATGTAAATTGAGTGGTTGAGTTTATAGATAGTTCTGGCTGTACTAATGTTACATGTATTACGACTATCTTGTAATGCGAAAGTATGTTTATAAATGTGGAAAGGCGAGGTGACGAACAGTAAAAAAACGGAGACAACTAACACGTACGTTTGAAATACTGCAATATGGTAGAGTAAGATATCCTTGGGAATTTACACATATGACAGTGATAGCAGTAAAGATATAATATATTGATATATTTATCGAATCATCCCTTCATAAATATCATCTAAGTGACACTCTTTCAGATCAACTGATATCCCCTATCGGCTCAGTTGCTGGTTTGAGTAAACCGGCTAGGCTGCTAGCTTATTGCATGCCCATAGTCTGACAACACAAGTGAGTCAACATTGTCGGGGGTCGCCATGCACTGGACGAACGGGGCGCACAGCTCTGCCCGGCAGATGCGTCAGCGACCCCGCCGAGCTGCCTTGCAATGGCCTCTGTCGCCGGGGAGAGGCATGGCTCAAAACTTGTATTATTGTCGGGGGTCAGTCTACAGCGGACGAACGGGGCTCACAACTCTGCCCGGCAGATGCGTGTGCGGCCCCGCCAGCTACCTTGCCCCGGTCTCTGGCACCGGGGAGATCACAGAGAAAGGTTCTATCGATCGGAAAAGCAAAATATAGAGAAATTAAGAGTGGCCGTCAAAACAAATCTGTGACTTACAATAATCAAATATACTCTAGTTTATGTTTTCGTCACATGGATGAAATCTGATGACGAAGTGGAAGTGATGACGAATCCTTACAGAAAAATCAGCTTGATTCGTTCTAGAAATTTCACATCATATGGAAATCATTGCAATACCTGCACTGTCTGACGTCATTTTCACCCTATTAACATGGTGTACACCGGTTTTGAAATTTGAATGTCCGCAATGTCTGTTTTAGGACTTTGATTGGTTGTGACGTAACAATATGGTATCCAATAAGTTGTCATTTAAGTCACCGTCTTAATGACGGACACTCTTTCTCAGAGATGGTGCCTTTTTGTCTCTAAAGCTACCACAATATCACAATCAAACACAATCTGTCGTAAACATTTTTAAATGGTGATTCTCTGATAAATGAAATATAATCACTTCGTCGAAAATAGGCTTTTTGTAAGCGTATTCACAGTATATGTAACTTTGAATGAATGCGCATGCGTATCACCATCATCGGAGCGTGTAACGTTCAGCGAGGCAGATCTTCATTAGAGCTCACATGTCAACAACTTACAAACTCCCGTTGTTATGATGGTTATACATCTGAACTGACGTGTTTGAAACATGCAAATGTTGTATAACAGCCAACAGGTCTGTCACATACGAATGACTGTCCTATTTACGAACCGTGTCCCTTATAACAGTATAAGAAAATTCGCTCTTGATTCTGAAATCACATCTTCGGAAAAAGATGAACACTAAGCTTATTAAAAGTAGAATTCGCTCCAGAGACAAATCTTTTGACGCTGATTTTGTTTACAATACTCTGATAGTCTGATGTGTCGGTCGTTTTAAAACCAGAAGAGTGAATAAAGTTTTCACAGTGTCGTTTGTGTTAAGAGAGGAACTGTAATTTTCTCAACCTTATCACTGACAGTGTATAATGTAAAAAGACAAAGAAAAATTGTCTGTGGTTAAAAGGCAGATTCTACAAGAGAGTCGCGTTACTGTACCTGCAGCAAAATTACTGATCCATGATGCCTGAGGAGTAGGCAACGTACATTTGACTTGAGTTTGATCCGCTCCATACAAAGCTGAAATTGTCATGAAATGTTTGTCAAAGTTGTGACTTTTGATCTGATATTGTCGGTATCGTTGTTTTGTGTGAGGGTCAATGTATTATTCTAAATCGCGTATAATTTCAAGACTTGAATCTCTTCATTGAGCGGTTTGATACGAGTGACATAATTAAATAATATAAAATGGCAATTTTTATTTGTTGTTGCCAATCACAAAAAGGCTGTGTGCCTTGATTGATTACGTATACGTTAAGGAATTCAGGAATCTGATTATTTCAGTGTGAGAAACCTTCTTCAGCCAATTTTATGTAAATCAATGATGCGCACACAGTTTTCTACGCTGATCATTTGATCAAAACCCCTCAGAACAGATCTAGTTTTATATGTATTATGACTCTTAAATCATGAATTTTTATGCAACGAAATTCCTGGCTGTGTTTTCTCAGGGTCTGATATCAATGCAAATCTGTTTTCCACCGGTTTACACCAATCTCTGAAATCATCGATTATAGAGTCTGACGTAACTTTCCGATTGTATATGTGTCGTAAAAATAATTTCCCTGACGTCATATCTCTAAGCCTCGCATTCTATGTTGATTTCTGGTCCAAATGATTTCTTTTGCCAATTTGTGTCAAAGTATTATAGTCTGACTAGAGAAAATGGAGAAATGTTAACTTGGTAACGCGATGATGCGTATGACGCGTCACCGAGAAATGAGTTAGGTTGGCCGTGTTTCCCCTCCTCTCGGAATACTTCAGACACAAATCATATAGTAATATTTTGTCGTCAAGATCATGGCGTTTGCCTTGTTTTACAAGTCACCAGGAAAGCTCTTTCAAGTTGAAAATAGCTGCAGTTTGACTGCATGACGTGGTAACGGACATTCTTCTGTCGTCCAGCATTATTTGCCACGAATGACTACTTTCCTACAAAGCTCCATTAGTTTTACTTTTAAAGTATCGTCATACTATCGTACACCTATCGCTTCAACCTGTGGACTTCGCATCATAGAGTATTGTACGATATATTCTCGACAAGATGCATCAAATAAGGGCGCATGCACGGAAATGTTTTATGTTACTTTATATTCGATATATTATACCCAATGTAAACGCATACGTAAATTTACGTTTAAATACTTGTCACTGTCCGATGCAAAGGTGAGTCTCAGCCGAGCTGGAACCGATAACTGATATCAGATAATTAAACGCTGCGCGTGGCTTCACTATGGTGTAGAGATGTACCTGAATGTACATCGTCATTTGTCAAATTAACTCTTTAAACACAAGAATATTCTTCAAACTTTGTGAAATAACTCAACT
Organism: Ptychodera flava; assembly: GCF_041260155.1. Lineage (NCBI taxonomy): Eukaryota > Metazoa > Hemichordata > Enteropneusta > Ptychoderidae > Ptychodera > Ptychodera flava. The sequence goes on along the minus strand of NW_027248281.1, from coordinate 3,309,908 downwards.
GCAAGCGATGTCATACTTTTACTAGAAAAACTTAATTCCAAAAAGTCCACCCCTGGGGGATAAACAAATTTCAATATTTCAATAAATAAAATGTTTTTGTTTTTGTATGGAAACTAATGGAATATTGTTTTGGGGGAAAATGAAACTTAGAAAAAAGACAACATAAGAACAAACTCCTTTGAAAGTTTTTTTTATAAAATATAAATGATAGTATTATTTCATGTACAGATACCGACCATAAATCAATCGTTCTAGATCTGTCGACACGTTCATCTTGCATTCGTTTCGTCATCTGTTGTAACTATGACTATAGAGATTACCTGCAGTTGTATCGGCTACCTTCAAACTAGCACAGGTAAAATAACACGTTTTGCTGCAAAAAGTCCGTCGGGGCCGTCCTTTATCTGACAAAGACATACTTCATTCTCATTTAGTCAACTCTGTGGTGAGCTGAACTGGTTATCTGATGTGTATCTCCTCTATTCTCATACTTATTTACAATACTTGGTCCAGTTCTCACGTCAAAAGGACACTGTCATACATTCAGTGACATCACAGGCGACCCCAAGTATTACTGAGTTTTTCGCACTGTTTTCTATACCATTTTCTCTTCTTTCTTCATGCTCCGAATGATCGGAATAAATAAAATAAATGGTTTATATAACCTAACCTAACCTAACCTAACCTGTGACTCTTTATTTATTTTACACTCCATTGAAAGGACGTATATCTCTCATACACACATGCTGTAATTAATTAGTCAACACAACTAATTATGCTAATCCGTGGACTTATCAGGGATTTTACGGGTTGGTCAACATCGCGAAAGATAGGAATGGTTACTAACATCACTATCTTTCCGATGTGACCAACCTCTGATAAGTCCACGGATTAGCATAATTAGTTGTGTTGACAAATTAATTACAGCATGTGTGTATGAGAGATATACGTCCTTGTAATGGAGTGTAAAATAAATAAAGAGTCACAGGTTAGGTTAGGTTAGGTTATATAAACCATTTATTTTATTTATTCCGATCATTCAGAGCATGAAGAAAGAAGAGAAAATGATAGAGAAAACAGTGTGAAAAACTCAGTAATACTTGGGTCGCCTGTGGTGACATTTGACTCTCGGTTCTGTGACGTTTCATACGTTAATGTGTTTCTGTGTTTGGGAATGTACGGGATGTGTCTGACTATGCGGGTATGTGTCTTGGATGTGAACATGTATGTGTTATCGATATGCATTAATGGATATCTTAGCAAAATCGGATGTTTGCCCAATTCAAAGAATCTTGATCAAAATCCATATGATAAACATAAGACTTAGCACAAAAATTGTTTTAATGTCTTCTCAGCATCAAAACAGCCTTACTTAAAAGCTTTATTGAAGTTATACTAGACAACTAACCGTGATCACTTCTCGATTCCAAAGTTGCAAGATGTAAGACATTGCCAAGGCTTATTGTATATACACGTTTTTAGAGGTGACAAGGACAATTAACATCTGTAGTTTTCAAGAGATAAATATTTATATGTGATGACTGGAGATAACATCTCTATGGAATTTCGATGCCTGTTGTTGTTGTGTGATAACAGTGCAAAATTATAAGAGGTCGATTATGTAAAAACTTTTGTAAAATTTTGAGTTGAAATATCTGCTGATAGAAACATTTCATTATGGAGAACAGCCGAAGATCTAAAGGATACTGACTTGTAGTATGGTGCTGACCAACCTCTCCCTGTATTCAGCACTTATTTTTCGTGTCCTTATTAGCCATTAGAAACGCTCTTGCAATAATCCAAATCATACACGTTTTCGTTTTGATTTCCAGAGGTAGAGTGCCCCTCTGGGACAGATATACGGACTCTCAAATATTTACAATACTTTTCTAATGTACCGCTTGTGTGGAATAATTATTTAAGCTGTTTGGCTGAATGAAGTTGTCAGTGTCTTGATGCTTTTATAGAAATGGAAAATATTATTTTTACACCCATTGAGTTAAAGCAGGGATGGCGGCCATGTTAAATTCTAAAACATCGATAAATTTAAGGTAATTGTTTCCCTAGTTTGCATGGTGACCCCCACAATTTTTATTTTTATGTTTAAAGTTAGAGTATGATTGAAAGATTTCGAGAGGAAAGCTTGAACAAAAATGTAATTATGTCATCTATAGGCACATACTACCTTCACTTGACATGATCAATCCAAAACCACATGTCCTAATATATTCCAAAATCAGATTTATATGTGGCCTCGAGTTGCTGACCACACTGACCATGATATCCATAGTGACTGTTTCGCTAGAAAGTCCGCCATTAAACGATAAAGAACAGCACAAGTGTTCTGTAATTTATAAACTGTTTTATAGCGATATGAAGGGTAAGAAACATGCTACTGATCTGTTTCATTCTTGTCGTATTTTAAAACTGCAACTGCCACATATAAATACTTCAAAGATAAAATGCCGGTTAATCTGATGACTTTATTTCCCAAAATTATGAATTATAAGACAATTAAAAGTCAAATTAATAAACAGGAGGACAAGTTGTACTGGGAAGCAACACCGTTGGGTCAGGAGGCGCTGGTACACACTGGTATCTGGAGAACATGTTTTCCATTACGGCACAAACTTCCATATCTGACGTCACTCGGTCGATTATATTTTTGACGAACTGCATCTGCACTCCGGACTTCAGGTCTGCAAGCAAAAACAGAAAGGAAATAAAAAACACAATATAATGATGTGCAACTTGACCGCTGTGAACCTAAGAGTAACCTACTTTATAATTTAAATGAATCCATTACAGATGATTCGTCTAGTTATCGTTTAACACTGAGGTATAACAAGTTAAATTGAAATCCTCTGTTAAAAGCAAAGCACGGGGATTTCTGTAAACTTTGTCATCGAGAAAATACAGTGTAGCCATGTCTGTGAATTCCTTTGGAGTATTTTTGTCCAGTATGTTTGATCTTATCTCATTAAGTGAAACGTTGTGGTCAAGTGATGGGAGATGGTTTGACAGAAACTGTCTTTAATGGAATAAAATATCTCCTAACTAGTATTTTTGTAAAACTGTTTCCTTTTTTATATTTTGCCTGAAAAAGTTACCAAAGCTGTAGTCATATTCAATTGTCAATTTTTTGTCTTACCGTATGAGTTGTTTGTGTAACCCCACCTGAGAAGAAATAAACGTGGTATCGAAAATGTTATTCACAAACATTGTTTTACAATGCAAAATCTATTTTAAGGCTGATTTGTGATTGTTAATTATTGTAGGACAACAAATGTTTTAACGACGACCTCACTCAGGCATTCACAACTTTAGTCTCACCAAACTGTAATCATTTAAGTTGTTTGCATAAAAAACCCTCACCAATCAAAACATCCATTGGTGTTTCCGGCGCTGCTTGTTGCCTGGGGATACACGATGATGATGTCATTGAGTTCGCCAACTTCGTTGTATCCTGAGTTTAAAACAAATTCTTCTTCCAGTGTGTTTCTGTAAAAATATCGAATCATGATGAGACATCACTGCTTCCAGTAGGAATGTGTGGAGAATAAAACAGCTACGTTTTGGTTGTTATTTAAGTTAATTTCTCACCCAACCAATATTACTGAAAAGATAAATATTATTGAGAAGGATATCTCTCGTTTAACGAGTTCAAAGCAAATTTTATCTTACCTTCCCTGACTACAGCCGTGGAAAACGATATGCAACTTGCAACCTGTGTGCAGCGAAAGAAAGAACGTAACAAAGATGTAAGATGGACAACATTGTTGTGGAGTGACACTGTGAATACTAAATCTCTCACGAAATGTTAGGATGATCTCTCCGTTGACAATATTCGTAATTCCAGTCTCAGTCAGTCATACACTCATGGGACATGTCAATATCTTCGGAAGATATCGTTTGGTTGTTGTGAAAGAAATTTGACTTTCACAGGATAAAAGTCCATGTTTTCGTTAACAAGTTTTACTAACATATCAATTTGTGGTAACTGATCAGTCTGTTGCAAATTCACCGTGGTTTTATGAATATCTAAACCAATTTACCTGGTTTATGAGCGCAGCCTGTCGGTACGTATATGTAGCCAACACTGTCAAGGCTGGTACCACCAATGACAGAAGGCTCCAGTTCGGTCTGGTCAAATGATAGCAACTATAACAAGAAGCAAAATGTATGTATAATTTACTCTTTCATTCATCTAAGTCTGATCGACAGCGTGTATCTTATTTTAATATTATCTCCCATCCTAGCTTCGCTGGATTTGTGTTGTTGCGCGAACATACTTTTTTGTAGGTTGTGTAAAGTTTTCTCGAAAAAAATCGAATTATAGTCTTCGAAGACAACCATACTTAAGTCGTGTGATTTAATCAGATATTTTCGTGTGTCATGCTGTATTGCTCAAAGTTTTAAAATTTGCAATTCTTCTACAAAACTTACGTCACCACCAGGTGCAGCCGTGTAGGAGGGTCTCTGTAACAAACAAAGAAAACTATAAGAAAGCACGCGAAAAATGTTTTGCGGCGAAGTTGAAAACTTCAGCTAAACGCACATTAAGGTACACTCCCTCTGCCAGTTCTCGGCCACTTGAATGAAAACCGATATTAACGATCGGCCGCAAGCGGCAGTTGCCAGTCTAACGTGTTTTGAATGTAGGCAAGAGTTATGCCTTCACAACCAATCACAAACATAGGTCAAAGGGCAAAAGGTTAAAGAGAAACAACAACAAATGTGCGCTCTATCGCTCTTCCCGTTATCGGCCACTTCGCCCCATTTCCATCCACAGTGTTGACCTGGCGTTTGTAGCGTGACTGTGGCCAAATATAGAGCGATTTCACACATGCTTATGAAGATTTGTTATCTTAAAATGTTTAAGGGTTGAACTGCACACAGAAACACTGAAACCGCACTTAAATCCCGTAAAAATAACAGTTTGCAGAGGTAGCTTAGTCCTGGGTCTGCGCTGTGGTTGAATTAGTTCATGCTGACATGGTGCTGTGTATTATAACAACGGTGGGATACAGGAGTTCGCGTTCAAATCAACCATTATTTGTCTGATTTCCCATAGCATTTATTATTAATATCTGCCCAGATTTATATCAAATGTTAATATATATTGACTAAATAAATAAAAATGAAGTGATACATAAAAAAGACAGCAAAACATAACTACGCAGTGACTGGATATCGCCAACAATATAACCGGGGTAGACGTCAAGGCAAATCCCGGAGGCAAATCCACAAGGTTATATAAAACTACTTGATCGTATACATACAAATGTAAATATGAACTAAGATATGAACGATGTGTTGCCTTGAGTTGCTTTCCCTTTATTGAATACAAGAATATATTCGTATGTACACACGAAAAATTCAATGCATCAGGCAGACCGATTGCAAAATGTGAATGAACCTGTCAGCGTGAAGTATGGCCGATTTCAGGCAAATTACAATTTTTTTCAACCATGTACATCGGTACGAAATTCTTCAATGATAGACAAATAACACACATCGTAACATAGACATACTACCAGAGAACATTTATGAGTATTTGGTGGTTAAAAAATTCTTTTCGACTTCCAAAAATGTAGTGAGAAAAACTGGTCAAAATCGTAGCGACCATAAAATGCGCAGTAACAGTGAGAATCGACATGAGCATCTCTTCTTTTTATACCTGATATCGACTTGCTGATTCGTAATGGAATCCTAAAATTTGGTGCCGAGATTGTTGATTACATCAATAATCCTTAGGACCACGGAACTGACGAAAAATATCATAACAACGACTTACGGAACTCTTTTTCATGCCCTGGCCGAGAATAGGTGCTGGCCGAGAACAGGCGGAGGGAGTGTAGCAAATACTATCATATAAAGAATACTTGCTCGGTTTTATTAAAAATTACTAGTGTAATGGCTGTGAAGATTACTCTTGCCAGAAGATCATAAATGTGAGTTGCTGCATTTCCAAAAATCTTTGAATCTAAATTCTCAAGTTTGTTCCAGATTATTTTATCTTATGCTAAATTTGCAGAATACATTTATTCTGCTCTATCAGTCAGTGCGTTATGTATTCGTTCTTGATGATATGATGGAAATGAATTGCATGGCAAAAGGAGTATCATCCTGGGCACTGCACTTGATTTTTGAATACTACAGCAAATATCAAGCTTATGTATTGAAACGTCGTAAGTAAATAAAAAAAGTTATTTACTACAAATGCTCCATAAATCACGTAAATTTGTCACAAATTTGCGATAAGACCTATACCAAGTTTACGTTTTGTGTAAGCTTACACGACGCGTAAAATTCGCTATGACATGTCAGATACCATGTCGCGCTGTAAGCTTATTCAATGACACTTAATTTCAAGTTGTAAAAAGTTGTTGAGATGAGTCTGTACCTGCAAATTACCTCCATATATGTGATTCATCAGATGAAATGCAGCAGGATAGTTACAGTTGTTAATGTAGGGTCTCCGACTTGTTGTACAACCGTTACCATAGTGTTCAGTGATCTGAAGATGAATGTAATCTACATTACTTTCAAAGCATGGCCACAGGGACTGGTACGAATTTCACACAATCCTTTATATCATTGATAATGACTTACTTATTTAATCCCCAGATAACTTCAACACGGTAGCTTATTAGGCAGTGTTCAGAGACAAACAGCAGTGTGTGGTGAAGTGATCGGGGGGTCCGATTAAAGTGTTATTAAAGTAAGAGGAGACCATTGGTAAAAAATACAGTTCTTCTTTGGAAATATATATGAATATCTTGGTTTTCGTGCAGGTCCCTGTGGTAGTGCTTGTATCTCTCCTAGACATCCAGTCTTGCAAATGTCATTGTAGTCATTGTGTAAAAGTATTGCATCTATATTGATGGATTAAACGTGGCATTGTTTTCATGGCATGAATCGATTCATTCACAGTAAATCATATATATGACGTTAAAAACTGAGGAAATTATCACTTTTGACTTCATTTGTACATAGTAGAGTTCGTATACAGTCTCTGAAAACTTTAAAATTATTGCAATTGTTTCTCAGTAGCTGAATGGAAACATATCAACTTTGCCATGCCAGTCTTACTAGATGATGCATTGTCAGCGTTAAGAAACCCTGGTAACTGTACAGGGTAACATCCACCTACGAGATCTGAATATGAAAAGACTGATAGATCATGTCGTACCCTTAGCCATTTCATTGGCATAGTGTCGTTTCCATTTCATTTCCGACTGTACCTACCATAGCAAAGTTTGCATTGGTGCCATACTCCGTCATGATTTGAGTCGGATTAATGAATTCTTTATAGTAGCTTTCCAATTCCAATACCACACCTGTTTCCCAATGTACAAAACAAAATTAATTTGAAATCCCGTTATTTACATCTCTGTGCTTCAAAATGTGTTTGGATGCGTCAGTCCAATTGTATTTTTTTAAATTAATGTTGTCAAGGCAACGAGCGAAGTATAAATTTCATGTACTCTTACAATAGCTTTCTGTACGCTCAACGTCTATACGTTCTGTCATTGTTTTTGAGTCTTTGCTTCGTAACTCATGACATCTACATATTCGTATATGTGAACAGAACTGAACTTGTCAGTGTTTGAAGATCACAGCCCCAATGGACATTCTTACCGGGTACAACTGTTGTGTCTGAAGTTCCACTGAACAAATAAACTTTATCATCAGCAATTCCTGTCACGGGGTCAATGTCTCCAGAACCTTCAGCAGAGTATGTGAAATCAATCAATCTGATGACGTCAATGTCTTGAGGTGAATCAGAACATGCGCCAAGTGCCCTAAGCGTACTGCCTTCTGCGCAGTGATATGGTCCTTGCAAGGAAGAAAATAAATAAGACGATAAAAAGTTCATTCTAAGACTCGGAGTCCGTATAATTGAAGAAAATAATTTTGTAATTCGCTGAGATGATCTAGCTGAGATGTATCCAGTTAAACAACAATTCCACTGTGGCCGGAGTCAAAGTTTCATGGCATTCAGTTCAGAGATTATTTTGCGACGAAAGATACTCGTAGGTGCCTATGGTTAATGAGATATCATAAACATTGACTGACTGGGCAAATGTGCTGAAAGAAATAGCAATTTGTCAACATGAAATATTCTGTAAAATCCACGAAAGGGTTAGAACTTTACAACATTTGGTTGGAAGAGCCAGAAGAGCTGGAGGAAAAAATATTTTGTCAAAGCCAGGGTGTTATCTCCTGCCCCTATGGATGCAGTAATTAATGTCACGCTTACCTGCAGCCAAAGTTCCACATCCCATAATACTATTTGAATATGCCACTTGTACTTGTACAGCCATGTAACCTCCCGATCCAATACCACTGACCGATATCTGGCTTGGATCTGCACCATAACCAACTTATAACGACAAATATTAAAATCGAGGTGTTAATATGCACAGTATAGTTGATATTGACGGCCTTAAATAATACATATTAAGTTTTTATACAACAAACGTTATAATGCATTTCCCAGGATATTCCTATTCTTCATGCCAGCGACATTGAAAAAGTTTCAAATTTGACTGTGGTAGACAGGAATATGTTAAGAATGATGCTGAGGTATAGATACGCTGATGGGAGAAGAATTCCATCAAACTCCTGTAGAGTCGATTATCCTTTGCCTAATCTCACAGATGCCTGTGTCATTTTTGACAGAATGACATTTTATCGTACTAACAAGTTGTTAACGGTAAACTACCATCCAAGATTCAATTCAGTTCCAAATGTATGCCATCCTTGCTTGCAAGCATTGGTAAAATATCTCTTGTATATTTCCATCGTTCCTGGCGGAAAATAATACGCCATGTCGTAGTTGGAAAGAATCGAATAAAACTTACGGAGTGGATCTGGATCAGGGTCTGGTACCCATAGAACACACTGACCTACAGTAGCTAAGGACAACAGTGTAGAGACTAACCATATTGCAGTCGCCATCTTGAAATATCCTTACAGATAAACAGAAATGGATGACGCTTCGTTAAACCTATTTGTCGCACGAATACCCGGCCCATTTATCTAAGTAAAGTAAGTCTTTATTATCAAAGGGATACATGTGTCCTGAGACGACATCCTGACCTCTTTGTCTGAGGTGATAGCATATCAGTGTACAGAGTCGTGGGAAGAGAAACCTGCTTTGTGAAGATGATAAAGACGACTGTTGGTATACCTGGTGTAATGCAAATATCGGAGATAGAAAAATCATGTTATCAAATCAACCATTTGTCAATTTGTAAGATTGCTAGCACGCAAGAGTGTTCATCATTTTCTATAGAATTGTAATGTAATCGTTAACCCAGGTACAGTTGTAATGATTTCGGGTCAACTAATTGTTTAACACACCTATTCTTCCTTGCGGCTTTCTCGTAGCGTTACAATAATGATACAACACACCGTCAATCACATTATTATCACTACCAAATGCACTGTATAGTGTTAATTAGTCATTTTCAAGCAATTCGTCTTTCTTTATAAACCTAAACTGTGCTTTTACTAGTTCCAGTTCCTTTCTTTGCAAACGTTTATCCATTCTTCCGCTTCGTCGTGTATGGCCTAACTCAAGGTCATTACTCTTCCTGCGTCTGCGAATTTCGACACGTCTTTGGAAAACGCACATCATTTATTCTCAATGTGGTTTTAGTACATTCCCTTTTGCAATTTGACTATCTTAGTCTCCGCTTATTCCGATGCCAAACCCGTAGCCGAGTTGTTTTTTTGATAATCGTCAATTGAATAGCGCTCGCTAAAGAGATCAGAATTACCGCACACCTCATCATATTTCCTACGCGATAAACCGTCAACGCTAGTAATGGTTTTTCCTGGCTTGTGAACGATTTCAAAATCAAAACCCTGAACTTAAAGAATCCCCCCTGGCGATCCTACCTGATTGTTTGCATGGTCAATAACGATCTTAAATTTAGTAGAACGATCTTCCCCCCTCTACTGTCTATGGTAGAACGCAGATGGAGGTCGCACTGAGATAAAACATTAAATACCACTATAGCTTTGCGTGCATGCGTTTTGTGGTAGTGTATAGCTGCTGAGCTGGGAAAAGAAGTCCTCCGAACGCATTTTGTTTCTCAATCCCATGTCAAAATAAAAATAGAGGAATGAGTAGACAAAGTAAACGGTCCATCAAAACGTAGGTATTCCAAACTAGGATGTAGACACCAAAACCTGATTTAAGATATCGAAGGCCTGTTGACGCTTGGCCTCCCGAATTTTACGAATAAATTGTACTTCTTCCTTCAATAAATCGTGCAAAGGCCTAGGAATCTTCGCATAGTCTCTGATAAAGGGAAATACAGTTCAGCTATCTCAAACAAGGCACAGACACTAGATTCTAGCTGAGGGAAAATTCTTAATCACTCTTATCTTCTATGGATCAATCCACTTTCAATCTAGCTTCTTTAAGACGTGACAACACAATGTTAAGACGCTGTAGATGTTTACTAAATGTCTTCCAAATTTCTGTCTTTCCGTATCCAAATTATGAATAATTGTCTCATCTTTAACTGAAGGAAACACTATTATGCACGCACTCTCATCACCAGAATTTAATAGCCTGAGTTGAATGAAGCCCCTCTTGTTTTATTTTGACATTGCAAAATGCAAGTTGTAAATGTTGCTGTAACATTTCAAACTAGAATACTATCAGTTAGTAAGCAGTATCTTTCCAATCAGTTTATCATGGGACTTCCAAAACAATCATCAACGAATGTATACTAAATTCTGGAAGTACATGCATTGGTGTGTATTAGCTTGTCACAGATTGAGAAACGAACAAAGACCAATGACAGTCTTGACTTTTTGTCATTAAATTTGACTCTCACTACTAACTATGAAATGATTGACAGTAGTTCAAGTTTTACCATTGAAAAATAATGTTCTGCCTGGCAAATTTATGTTATAATTTTAAGAGGTTGGTACACGGTTTTGCTACAAAAATGAATCAGGTGACATATGGTTTTCTTATCTCAACTGTATGAATCACAGGTTTGGGGACCGTTTACTGTATATACATATTCAAAGGCAAACTTAAAGCCTCAACAGAAGTGGTATTTGTGAAACAAAAATCAGTCTTTCTGTCCAACAATTTCCCTGTCTAACTACATTAGCTCATAAATCCAGCCCATAGTATATTCCACCTTCAGCTTGTACATGTACGTCAAAATTCTGAAAGTTCAAGAACGCGAACCTGCACATTGGCGACAAAACTAAATCAAAGCGACTTAAGGTTTGCCAGGTAGATATATTTTGTCAGATTTTAATAATTTTAGCTGATTTTTACGAAACGGACTGAATTTCAAAGTCGGTCCAGCTGGTCGCGTCAGAATAAATAGTATTCATTGTCGGGAGAGGACAAACTTGTCTTATGCATGTGATAGAAGATGTTACAGATAATTTTATTGTACCATTATGTATCTAGGTCTTTCAGTTCCTGGTAGGATAGTTACAACGCTTGATATCATGAAGGTTTGCTAAGAATATATAATTCTTGGTCGGTGACTTGTTGTTTGTTGAACGGAAAAGACTTCAGATAGCTGATTTTCAGAACATGAAAATCTTGCAGGCCTGGCTCCAGAAACCATTACTGTTTTACTATTACTATTGTCAGTATTAGTTAGTCTACGATATCATTCAATCAGCTTGTTATTAAACACTCATCGTAATACGAAAGATCCCTTCCTGGGGAATTGTCGACGCATACATTTTTCTTACTATTATATGTCGATAACATTCTTACTTAGGCGTGAGAAGTTTTGATGATTACCATAAATCTTTACGAGAGATATATACTTTTTTTCAAGGAGTTAATGTTGGAAATGTAAGACGATTAACTGTTTTTATAGAAATGTAAACTGTGGCCAACTTGACGAAAAAGAATTCATAGAAAGTGAAGACATTGTTGAAAGTTGCCTGAATTTTTCACCTTGGTGATTCAAGGAACGATCTTCAATCACTAGAAGTCTTGTAGCAGGGAGCAAAATGTGAACTGGATTTTGTCAGGAGATCGTTGTTTGTTGACAAATTTCTCTGTTGAATCAAGATTGCGATGACTCAGCTCACATAAATGTCGTATTTACGTTGTTGGAAAAAACCATGTATACCTATGGTTTCAAATTCTCGAGTCCATATACAAACTACTCCTCGGATCTAGAATCCCGGCGAGAGCGTCTCAATGTTTGACCTCCGTTCAAGCAAGGACAACTTACATTCCAAATCGACGGAATCGTTGAAAGTTCTGATCACTTTCAAATAGCATTATTCTAATATCTTTATTTTCTGGAGATGTCAGTGTTATAGGCGACGATATCATTGGTGGATATTTAATGACGGTAGTCTAAGAGTGAATATGTGCCAAAAGTAATACAGACCGCGTTTTGATGTCCGGAAAAAAACACAACTCGTCAATGGTATTTATTTTGGATATAACAGGTTATATTTACGTTTGTATTTGTGCGATTAATCATACTTGAATGACAGAAATATGCCGGCAACCATTTTGATCATGCCTTGTCTAGCCCACCCTCACCGGGCAATACGGTTTTTCTACGTTTTTTACGTACTCGTTCAATATGCATGAAAATATATATCACTTTGTAAAGAGAGTAGGCAAAATTAAATATGTTTCATGCTCGTCGTGAACATTGCTGGAAGTTTAAAGCAGACTGTTCATTGTCTATTGTATGCAAAAATTGGGTATTGTATTTGAGAGGTTAGTCACTAAGAATTAAACTGGTCCAATCTGATTAATATAAGATGTAGAGTACGGCGACGTCTACTTACGCGTATACGCGGTATTATGCAGTGTCTTGGACGCTTCTTTTCAACAATACTCTTCTTGTACAGAGACAGCGTCCAAAGGTATACTCAATGAGAAAGCAGCTATAAATTTTGAATTTTTTTCTATTTTTGTAATAACAACATGGTGTAGAATGTGCACTGGCAATATTGTTATTACTGAGGAAACTGAAAAATGCAGTATATCGTCATGACTCCTAAATCAATTGTTTGTAGATTTTGACGATGAGAAGATTTGATTCGGCATTTCGCTGTGAGAAACAAGACGAATTTCTCTTGTTTTAAATTGAATGACACGGGCAAGTATATCGAGAATTCGGTGAATATTTAATTGGTACCCCAGCCATTTTAATCCCAGTAATGTATACAAACCAATAAAATATCAAAATTAGAAAGATGGAGATTTCATACATATCAACGTGTCACACTTTCTGATGGTATAAAAAGCTGCAAAGTGATCCATGCAGTGCTCCAATGTTACCTCAAGCAATTTGTAAGAAGCTCAAAAATGCGCATGAGCTGCTCTATAAGTTGCACCATTACGGATTTTGAGAGAGAGAAAAAAAAGTAAAGTGCGTGTGTGGCACTTAAAAACGCCAAGCCTACTAGCTCCTCTAAAGGCTCCATTTTGTGATTGCGTGTAGAAGTCATGCTGTCATGAAGTCGTGATTCTTCGTAGGTCACATGACGCACTAAAATAAGAAAGTAAGTAAGTACTTCTTCTGTCTGATGACTGCAGGATGCATGAAACTTAAGTAACAGATATCATTACTTGGTAGTTGAAGTAATTTTGTGTCTTGTCATAATATGATAACTAGTGTCCACAAAGCGATAATCTTTCAGTTTTGAAAGTCCTATAAATATTATGTCCCTTTTCCTCAGGCATAGGAAAGAGATTGTCCACGAAATGAGTCCAAATTCTTGACCATAATGCGTACCAGGGACGTTCAGTTCATGATGGTTTCACATACAAAGTTGCCAGAAGACTGAGAAGATTGACTTCACTCACACTATTCTAAGAAATAGAGTCGTGCATATTGCAGATGGAAAAAAACTATTGTCAATAAACACGATATTTACGGAGAAATCCAGCAATTCTTCGTTCGTTTGGTGTACTGTCAATGAGCTTCTGTCTCAGGAATGTCGAATCCGAAAAGTCCCCGTTTCATATATAACGATGTCACACTTTACTATCATGAAACAAGTGTGGACGCTTTTAACTCTTCCTTCACGAGTGTTGTTATATCGTTATTACCTTCAGTGTTTGCATGGCTTTGCATCATAAAACGTTGATATCTTCAAATATTAGTAAGACAGAAGGTAATGATATAAACTTGACTCCAAGACTTCTTAAAATAGGTGCAGCTAGCATTGCTGATTCGGTACCAGCATCTTCAACATGTCAGTATCCAAGGGTTCTTTTCAAAATTGTTTTAATTGCACTCGACTCGTTCTGATCCATAATGTTATCAGTAAATACACGTGTATTTCCCTTCTACCAGCTACATCTAACATTCTCGAGAAGAGGTATCTCAAGACAGCAATGGCATTGTTACCTCCCCTGGCTCTAAACAGTTTCACTTATTCCTTACCGTACTTCTTAAGCTTAAAGACAACTTTCGAGAATTATCCATAATGGTCTCTACATTGTTATTATTTGTAGATCTTCGTAACGTAATAAATCTTGTGAATAGCGATCTACTTATTAGAAAGCGTTCAAACAGCCCATCTTTACCGTGGTTTTGATCTTATCTAATAGGTCAAAAGTGAAAGGTGAAAACTCTAGGGTCTGATGTCCACAATTTTCGATTTTTGAAAAACTGAGACGGCGAATTTTTTTCTAATCCCTATAGCTTTAAAATGAGCCCCAACAAGTGGTAGATCAGAAAAGACTTGTAAAAATTTGTTGAGACAAAGTCATGGACAATATAGCTTCAAGGTTATGTAGAAGTGGCTTTCGAAGTCCCTCGTTAGTAATGAGTGTGAACTACATCCATGACTTTTATTATGTCTTGGATCAGTTTATAGATAAGTGTGATACAACTGATACAGGACAGATAAGTGTGATACAACTGATACAGGATAGATAAGTGTGATACAACTGATACAGGACAGATAAGTGTGATACAACTGATACAACTGATATAGGATAGATAAGTGTGATACAACTGATACAGGATAGATAAGTGTGATACAACTGATACAGGACAGATAAGTGTGATACAACTGATACAGGACAGATAAGTGTGATACAATTGATATAGTGCCTCTATTGCCTTATTTGACTTTTATATGGACGCTCAAGTCCGAAATAAAGATATAATAGTAATAAATAATAATAATAGGATAGATAAGTGTGATACAACTGATACAATATAGATAAGTGTGATACAACTAATTCAGGATATAAAAGTCATTTATTCTTATTACTAACTTCGGACTTCAAAGCCATTTCTACTTAACCTTTAATACACATGCTGAAGCTATATTTTCTGTGACTTTGTCTCAAAACGTACTAATTACATCACAGATCAGTTTCTCCGTGTTGCACTGTGTTTAGGTACGGCAGCCGGATGAGAGCCTCGCTGAGTAGTCTTGGTAACTGAGAGGATATGCAAATACAGAGAGATATGACAAAAAATAATAAACAAAGACATGAAAGTATAAAATTAAAATTTTTAATGTTTGAAGTCTCAGCCAGTATGGCATAAAGGGAGTACTGTACAGTGATTGATTTTACACTGGTAGTTGAAAAGTGAGAGAGGATTCCCTAGGGGAATGTACAAAGCCATGACTATAGCTCCCTAGCTGCATATAAATATGTGTATGACAATGGTATAGGAAGCTAGCTGAGAGAAACTGTGAGAAGAGGAGTGTACACTGAAAATCAGTGACAGATATGGTATTATCCATCCTTAGAGTCGATCCATTTTGGTGACAATTTGATAAGACCAGTGTGTGGTTGCTCAATGCTTTCTCCACTGGAAATGAATTTTACAGACACCACTGACTTGAAAATGGTTGATTCTATGGTCAGATTGGTGAAATAGTTCAGCTGAAGGAGATATTATAGATACATGCATATCTTGAACTTAGTCTCACCAATGTACAGGTGCTGTGTTTGATATGGCTGGTAACATAAATGGGATACCATGTGTTTCAGGTGATGTTACTAATCATTTTGTACATTTTCTGAGTGGCTAGGGGGTTATTGTATGGAATTCAGAAACAAAGTTACATTGGTGACAAAAGCTACAATGTTTGGTGTTACCAGAACTTGGTGGATTAGTTTTTAAATGAATCTTAGGTGGTGCAAGATAATATTGTCTAATGTCAGATGGGTAGATAACGGGCAGTAATTTGCATATCAGTGATGGCTTTACAAATATTTAATCTTTGACAATCCTAACCTAATGTTTAATTAGAATATCAGATATTTTTGGGAAGGCAGGAACACAACAGTAAAAACCTTTAGAAATGTATACAAACCGCGTCAGTGCGAGTGTAAAAGACATGATAATTACAATATTTGAAAAATGGTGGATAAAAACACTGGGTGTAAAGGATTAAAAACAGATGTTTCAGGGTCAACCCTTCTGGTATTGCAATTTAATGTCTTTTGAGGAATGCAATATTGTCATTTGTAACATTAATGGGATGTGAGTTGTATTAAGATTGTGTCTGTCAAGGGATTTAGCTTTGTTGGCTTGTTTTCAATATCATTGGGTCATATCCACTGTTACTAGTAAAACGCCTTTTCAGTTCAAACATCTTCCATTATATCAACTGGTCTAACTCTAATATTGATAATTCATTCCTTTGTCTTATCCATCATCATCATCATCTTGAAAACAAATCTTAAGGCAGGCAATAAATCATGATATTACCCCTGCCACATATATTACTAGTTTGATTACAAACTGAACACAGATCTTAAGGCCGGCAATAAATCATGATATTACCCTTGCCACATATATTACTAGTTAATTACAAATTGAACACAAATCTTAAGGCAGGCAATAAATCATGATATTACCCTTGCCACATATATTACTAGTTTGATTACACCAAACAAACATTTTGTATCTGAACCTTATGACAACGTCAGTTACTCAGAATATTGCTTTGAACAAACAGAGATTTAGAATTTGCATTTTAGTCTGTCTCTCACACCTACCAAATTTTCAACATTTATTCACTTGAAATTTGTATAATGATCATGTTAACATACAAAAATTCATTCATACTCAGTTCACTATCACACAAGCGAATACATAATGATCGTTAACATTCTAATGATGAAAAGCAATTACGGTTACTCGTAGTGACCTTTCATTCTCAGTTTTACTTTTAGCATTCCATCGATTTGTTCAGAGATGAATATGAGGATATGTCACCAATTAGAAATTTATAATACTGTAAGAATTAAAATGAAATCTTACAGTCTGTTAGTGAAACAAACAAAATTTGCCAATCCTGGGTATGGATACTTCTAAAGAACTGATATGTTTTAGGAATGTGAATGCAAGCCAAATATATTTTCCTTTCACGTAAGCTACACTCTAAAGTCTAGTGCATATAGGATAGAACCTTCCCATGATAAATCAACATTTTGGTCGCTACTTGCAATACCGGTGATGGACGGTCGGCCAAGTGACGAAAGGACCATGTTATTCATAGCGGATACAATAATTCAAACAGAATTGCTAATAATTTCATACAATTATCAAAATGACATTATTTTGTCCTTTCACTGTCGTTTATGTGGAACTTCGTATTGTACCTGTACTAATTCTGAGTCATTTAATTTTATTTATATTGAATACGTGAAAATACCAAAACTGAAAGATTCCGGCGCACGGTACTTTTCACCATTGTTCCTTTTCCTGAGAAATAACTGCTATACTCTGTTTAGTCATGTGACTATCAGTAACAGTCCTCAGACTTTTTACCGAACGGTAATACTAATGAGAAGAAAGGAAAAACTGCAATTACTGTTTTTGAGTTGTCTTTCTTGATTTGCAATCCTGGAAAAAACTTCTAAATATGGAACGTAGAAATGCTTATGTAGACGTGTATTAGAGTAAATATCATTGACATTATCGTCGTGACTGGTTTAGAGTATTACTCGTATACAATGTATTCGGAAGTGTGCATTCGATATTCCTGAGTGGAATGTGCAAGGCAAATAAAATATTTTAATCACGGATCGTACTTATTCAGCGCAATAAAGTCTTTTCAACATGGATCGTAAGATGTAGATAAAACAGCAAAGGTTTGAATTTACCTGAAAATTCCCCGTTCGATTTCAGTATACTTCTGTATTTACCAACACCAATTACGATTAAACTCGGTGAACCTCGACCTTTCCATCTAAACTTCCGGTGTTACACTTGTCGAGAAAAATTGCACGTGCATTGTTATATAGGCTCCTATGATCTGCAAAGGTAACAATCAGTTTTAAATATTTTGTCAACTGAGTTTGCGCTTAAAATAAAAATTTCGAAAGTCTTTTCTAACAATGTTTTTCAAATAATTTTGCTCACACTGTTGCTAGTTAAAATTGACATAAAGCGATATTTGAATATTGTACTTCTACTCAGCATCCATTAGTATTAAAATAACACGAGTATGCCCTGATTTGACTCAGGGTTAGAAAGGAAAATCGAACTGTTCTCATTCGGCAGTAGGCTTATTGTAAAACTCCATTTACCCAACCGTAAACACCGCATTCACCAACAACCTAGTCCGTTATTTGAAATGAACTTTTACTATTTCTTAGCTATGGATTGACACTTCCCAAAAAATTATGTTTAACTGAAAACGGAAACGTCAAAAGTACCACTACCAAGGTTGTAGAAGTGACGGACATCCAACAAATCCTTGCCAATCTTTTCAAACAGTTGTGGTCTATTATCATAAATAATATTGCAAAAATCCACCAGATTTAATTTGCATTGAAATTTTTAGAGGAGAATATGAGGATGTTTCACCGATTATATGTATGTCATAGGGTGATTTTTTATGTTTACGCTTAATATTAATGCAAAATATGGTGGCTTTCAATACAAGGCGAAAAATGGCTGATCGATGAGAACATTTTTAGGTTTACAACACTTTAACTATCAATTCAGAATATAACATATTATGGTAAGGGAGCATTCATGTTTTTACGGGGGGAGGTCCGGTGGAACGCAGGCTACAAATGGAATGCAAAAAGCGACCCCTTCCAAATTATATTTTACAATATAACCCCCATCAATTGTGAGATGTGACCCCAAATTATTATCAAGTGTAAATTAAATTTCAACAGTTTGAGCGGTTGCTCATTGCATAAAAACTGAAAAAAGTAAGTATATGGCGAAGAGACGTTCTTGAAGAGAATAATTTCCTTGGCAGACATTTCCTCGATATTCATTTTGGAAAACAGTTGGGTATTTTGTAAAAGTACTACGACATGCAAGCTGATGAAATTTGTCTATCTGTTCAATAATATTAACTTACAATGATCACAAAACAATTTTGATAGAAATAAATATGTATTGAATATCGCAGGCGTTTTTATGTCCACAATAAAAGCGTTGATCTTACAGTAGAAAGTATACCACTGCTGTGCCAAACAGTCTGTGATAATTCACTTCTCATATATCCACATGATCGTTTTCGTAAACATTCTAAAATACACGGATACACCTGGAATGGCGTTGTCTAGCTAGAAATACAAACAATTGGTGTTCGTTGACTGATGGCTTAGTAATTATATTCAACCTTCTATATGCATATGGTTTGATCACCTTGTCAAAGGCAAGACTGGTGGTACTTGTTGTGGGGACAATCACGTGAAACCACATGTAATCATCTTGAGGAACAATAGCACCCTGGGTGTATCGGAAATCGGATGTTTTCAAAGTTAAATTTTACGTTCATAGAAATAAAGTTCACATCTCCAAAGACCAAATTGTCTTCTCGTTTGATAGAGTCGCCTTCGCTGTACTCATGTACGTAACACGATCGCAGTTTGAGCCATTCAGCGTTCGTGTTATAAAAGTTGGAAAAAGGGATTATTGGAATTGTAAAAGTTTACTGTTTCAGTTATTTGAAAATTTTTACCGGGACATTATCCGGGAAGCATCGGGAAATAGTCCATTCCCTCGGCCATGTGATAAGTGTTGCTAAACTCACATGTCACTTCCACTGACTCAGGTGTGTAGCTCGCAGAATTGTATTGCGTGGTAGAGAACGCCAATTTTCAGCGTCCATGCCATGAATAGATGAGCAAAAGTTGTCAAATAATAACACAAAGTTTCAGTTCCTCAGTGTCCACGGAGCAGCGTTTAGGCTGAGTGTAGGGAGGTTCTGGAGAGACTCACGTGCGAAAACCAACACATGTTACAGTGAGCAGAGCTAGTAAACCAGTGAATGGAATGTGGTTCATTCCAGGCAACCACAGAATGGCTGTACATACAGTCCCCTCGAGATTCTGTATTTGGAGTGGGGGACTGTGATTGGGCCTTTGAAATGGATAAGGATTATCGTTTTCGGTCAATGTGTTCTTCGACCGATCACAGTCCACAAATATCCACCTGGCAACATCAATTGGTCAAAATATGATTCATCTACACTGCGATAGTAAATTAGTCTCGCTCGTTTGAGTGACTTCTTTTACATACGTACATATAAACGTATTTTTTCCATCGTGTATTGAAGTAACTGCTTATAATCTGACAAGTGCATGCTAGTGTGATTTACCCTAATAAGAGTCAGTTTTCACATCAAACATTACGATTTCCCATATTTCTGACATTTCAATCGTAGAAAAACCATAGTTTAACCATAAATACCTTTTTATTCATCCTTACGAATACTGCATACAAGCCGTAATATTACCTTTGCTGCAGCATGCACCGCAGATCATCCAGAACTTTACAATATTTCGTAAAGCTGCAGAAAACCGACGTGTTCAAGGGACGTCCTCTAATTGAAAACATTGCTAGCCGTAAAAAACCAAAAAGGTAAAATAATGATAGAAGCTCTTATGAAAACGAGTGATTAAACATTGACTTCGTGGTGACAGAGGCAATCCCAAGATAGATTATCAATATGAGTGAAAAAAGTTGACCAAATGTTACACCTCACATTCAGATCTGTATATAGTCGCCCGAAATATCTATTGTCTCAAAGACAAGTCTACCAACATGGATGACATAGACTACAAAGAAACGAAAAGACAGGAGGAAAATGACTGACAAGTGAAAAGTTTAAACTGCGAATGTGATCGGTTTTAAAAATTGTACATAGCGCGGAATCACATTTAAATGCATCGTCCGCTCGCACGGGTCCGTTACTTCGATTGCAGTCTCCCACTAACTACCTCTGATTTCGGGGAGCACCCAGCTGCCGGACAACAGACCCTGGTAAGCGAAGATGATTGAAAATACGATTGTATGAATGTTTCAAAATGTCACAAGAGGCATCCTGCTTGCTGATAGAGCTCTGCTGTGATATTGGCATACGATATCCATGGTTACTATTAATAACTGTTTGTGATCAAGCTAGAGGCAAATATTAAGAACCGATGAATGATAAAAATCAATTTTCGAAGACTTATATATTAATGTATGAATGAGTCAATAATATGAGATAACATGGATTTTCAGTTATAATTTCCTACAGAGAATGAATGTACCCACGTGAATTCAACTCTATCAGCTTTTTTTGAACCCCTAAAATACAACCTTACTGAATGCTGTATGACAATGGTTTCCATGAAAATGGCAGAGCAAACCCCTAAAATACAACCTTACTGAATGCTGTATGACAATGGTTTCCATGAAAATGGCAGAGCAAACCCCTAAAATACAACCTTACTTAATGCTGTATGACAATGGTTTCCATGAAAATGGCAGAGCAATTTTGCAAAATTTTAGATTAATTTCTTTGACAGTCACCTTTATAACATCGTATCACAGTTCCTCCATGTGGTAAAAACCTCAGCACAATTTTAATTTTCGTCTAACCAAACTTTCAAAATTTTGATATTTGTAAAGTGACATTTCAGATTGAAACTACAAAGGAACTTATTGGATAGAAGAACCTTTCTGCAAACTGATAATTATTTTGTAAAATTGAGAGAGAATTGTGGTTATATCCCTTGGAGTGCATGACATGGCCCCTCAGTACAATTTATCTGCCTCTCAGCACCACATATCTGTATCTATGCATGTATCTGTATGTAGATTGCAAGAAACAGCTGGCATATTATCGAAGAGAAGGAAATTGAATCGCATCACATGCAGAGCTACTATAAAGTAATTTATACTAGGTTACAACAGCTGGTTTAACATAGATACTTTAAAGTAATTTATACTTAGGTTACAACAGCTGGTTTCACAGAGCTCTTTACAGTAATTTATACTAGGTTACAACAGCTGGTTTCACAGAGGTACTTTAAAGCCCGAATAGCTCCGATTTTTATGTATTATTTTCATGATTTTATATTCAAACAAAAGTTTGTTCGTGTAAATGCTAACTGAAGAAATGTGCTGACTCAAGAAACCAAAGGGAACGTTAAATACTGCATTGTGCAGCATTGGATAAACCCTATCCTGCCAAGTTCATATTTCATCATCAGGTCAAGTCTGTCAATTTAGTGAAGCACAATATGTCCCATTTGGTGCATTTGAACAAAAACCTGAACATTTGAAGGCGCCTGAAATCGCAGATACTGTAAACGTGTGGAAATACATATGGTTTTGGCTCAATACTGCTTTTCACTGAGTTGGCTGATGGGGAAGTGATACTGTCTGGCAGGGAAAGGGTTAAACAAGGCAATATTCATTACAGTCAACTACACTTTTTGCTAGGGCAACATTATTGCCAGGATCATGCTGATCTTTCATGCTTCTTTGCAACTGTACCAGTTTTACATCACCAAATTACAAGGTATATAGGCCTACTCACAAGATGATAGCATGCTCATCATGGCTATCCTTGACTCTACACATCTTAATGATGTCAAAGCAAATAATCATGATCTGGAGCTGAATTCATGCAGGCTGGAGAATATGACCCAAGGATTATGTTATGCACTTCACAATGAAAGATCCTGACCATAGCCTTGCCCGAGTATGAGTAGTGAATTGCAAATGGCTAAAAATTGCTGGTTTTCCCAGTTTAAACTAGTAACTTACTATTGTCTGTTTTATTTTTTTCTGCTAGGTTCTTGTTGGACCTGTCATATACAGAGTGTTGTTTTTGTGCGGTGCTTCAGATATTGGAGGAGTTCATACGAACAGAACCAAGTGACATTGATCATTACTGCACGTGTTTACAACAACATAGATCAACGTACAACTTGTGTTACGTTATTGTAGTATCATATTTTATCGATTTCATGATCCCTCAATTGCAAGTCTAATTCGGGTTGTGTACATTTTCCGGTCGTCGTTCATCTTTGTGGTAACCGATGCCAAAAAGCTACACACCAAATGCACTGAGGGTTTTGCGATGACTTCTAACATTCCTAACCGTGTTTGAACTATGTGATATCAAACCAATTTATTACAAATGTCGAATTCATTTTGGCTGCAGTGTAGAGCTTGACGGCAAAACCTGAGTTTTGCTGTCCAACTCACAAACCCTGTCAAAGCCTCGAGCTACTGCTCTGCACCTGATTAATCTTTGATTGAGATGGACCAATATGTAATTTTATTGCGATCGTTTGCTCTACTTTCAAGCAGTCGAGTTGCAGTTCAGACAATGTTTAGCCCCAGGAATTACGCAACATGTTCAAATATTGGTGCAGCATGTACACATGAGATATGCAGCATTGACAGTGACACACATACCTACCTCACTCCCTCCATCAGTCTGTATGTACAGTAGGTCAACCTCATTATTTTAGGATCGGGAGTATCCATATATGCAGCTTGCTTTTGAATTCTGCATGTGTAACATCATGAAAACACATACAGAGGGCTTAAGGCTGACAAAGATATGCTTCTCATATAAATTAAACCGACAAACTAATGAACAATACCAGATATTTATTTATTTATTCATTTTTATTTATTTATTTTGCACAACATGATAGCATGGATTACTCAGAAAAGTCTGAAGACTTATTTCCACTGTGGTTCAATTTTACAAAAGACCGACAGACAAAAGAAAGTAACTATTTCAATGTAAATAATTGGACCAAAAACAGTAAAAACGCCTCCAAAAGATCTGTGAAAAAGACAAAACACTCGGAAGTGTCACAATATCAAAAGTAAATTAATACCGCATTCTCTTGGCAATTATGACTGAATTTTTGTGTGTCACTTCTGACAAGTCATGTACTGTTCGTTTGCCCACGGTGTATCTTAATGGTGTTAAACTTGTTTTCGTAGAGAACAAAATGTATCTTGGTTATATATGAACAACTCACTTCAGAGACGATGCTGACATTGAACAATAGGAAAGATTGTATTACGTTTCAGCTAACATACTTCTAAGGAAATTCTCCTCATGTTCTTTTGATGTTAAATGTACGATATTTAAGATTTATTGTCATCAATTGTATGGGGCACACCTCTGGTTTAACCATACTGCCAGTCCCCTGAGAAAGTTGAGGGTCGCCTACAATACTGCGGCTCGGATCAGCGTGCGAAATTCACCCAAATAGGATGGCCCGAAGATAGTTTTCATGCCGGACCAGTGACTCTTGAAAGATGTCCTGCTGTTCCTAAAGACGCGAGCCAGTAACTTTCCCCATATTTAAAGAAGTTTACCCAAATGTTTTGCTAGGCTAAATACCTGACAAAATTATTCAAAGATATTAAATTTATTCTTTCAAGAGATTCGTAAACGTGTAATTCGCAAATTAAAACTGAACAGACTGATCGGTACTGCATCAAGGCGAAAAACCTTATCACACGTTTTCTCGCGAGAGTAGTGGCGAGAGAGTAGTGTTAAGCATGTGTTAGGTTCGAGATCTCGTTGCGGTCATAAAAGTGTCATTGTTTAGCGTATCGACATGGATGTAAATGCTCGTCGTTTTTCAGTGCTAGTTCCTGAAAAGTGACCTGCAGTTTACCTCGAGTGCGAGTGCAAGTGACAAATGGCGATTGGTAAAACACGAAGTATGTATGTGCAAGCATTTAAATAGAAAGGAAATGAAGCAACTTCACACATCGGATCTGCTATTGTACGATATATCAAGTGGATCATTGCAGTTTGTGTTATTTTGTGTGAAACACAGGGCGAGACGCAACTGAATCGTACAAAAATGAGGAGGACACGCGACATTGCACTTTTATATGATATTTGATATTTACAGCTACAAGACAACACAGTGTCGAAATTAGAATTGTTTGGTCAGATATGTGAGGTGGTGAAATCTCTGATATAGGATATTTATTCACCGTTTTTGACAATTCTTGACCCCGCTGTGACGTCAGTAGGTGAATCGCACGTGAGCGAAGTGAATGAGAGATCAGACGATACAGAAGAGCAAATGATAAAGAAATTGTGTGTAAAAAAGCAGAATTAAAAGTTATGTTATTTATGTATATTGAAACTTAGACTATTGGTTTGGTGGTTGAAAATTCCGAACTTCGAAATTGTTTCACCGCGCTGTGACGCAAAAAATGACGTAAGAACCCGCAAATATCCGGATGGCCCGCGGTCGAGAATAGTATCGAAGTTGACGTCGGACTACGGAAGTCGGGCTTAGCCAGACCGCGGTGCCAGATCTGTAAGGTAGTGAAATGCCAGATATCAATCGGATTACCCGCGATTTGAAAGTCTAGAGTCGACTAGTATCGATATCAGAGTTCCGAAATTGCCGATTTAACATAGAGCAGACTTCAGCAGACGTGCCGAGACACAAGGCAAGTCATACCGGTATCTTTTAGTATCGATTATTAGAGTCCAAAAATCGCCGATATGTGTCAGCCTGACGTAAAATATAGCAACTTCGCAGACCCGGCGTGCTGCGACAAAAGGCAAGTCACACTAGTATCGATATTAGACTCGATATGTAGATTGTTATGTATAACAGAAATATGTTGGACGTTAAACTTCGATACTAGAAAGTAAATGTCCGATATTTAAACATTGTGCAAAGTCGCACCTTCATAGTGATTTGACCTGATGGCCATTTGCCTTGGTCACCTGTAAAGATTAAGCTTACATTTTTGTGATTCGTCTTTTAACGCGGGTCTCCGCATTTTAGTAATTTTCTCTTCATCAGTTGTCCTAATTTTTTGTATTCAATTCTTAGGATTTGATGATAGTCATCTTCCCTAAGAGGAAAAGCCAGAATCGTTTTTGAAAGAGTCATCTGTTGTTGGCTGCATTTGTGTGTGATCTGATGTTTGACAGTGGTGGTGCCAAAACTTACCAATTGATGATCGGAGTTCTACACGCTTAGCTTTTCCGTGTTGGCACATATTTCAAGCCCACGCTTTTCTTAATGTCAGAAATATTTTTTGTGAAAGGGTGTTTTAAGAAATAAAACGTTTTAATGTGTTTGTTTTTAACCTGTCACTGATTTCATATTTATTTTTGGCACTGTGACCAGTTGCCCAAACTTCTGGTTTTGATTGACATCTTTACTTGCTTTCCATTAAAAGAATTAGGGCACAAAACAGTGTGATGTTAGGATGATGAAGTGGTGTTGTTTATATTTTTTCAGTCAAATGTTCTCGGCCCCTATACTGAGCTCGGATAAAAAGTCTGCATTATATTTGGATTTGACCTGAGAATCGGACCAGTTGATTTCCGTCCGGGCCATTGTTTTTTTTACAATTGCTGGCCCGCTTTGCCAGTAGAGATTTTGTGTAAGTTTCGCACACTGGCCTCGGATATTGCTAGGATTTGACAAACAGACTCAGTGCAATGTTTGTTACCGATAATTTCCACAACTTCGATGCACTTCGTAGAAAACAAATGTATGGTTTTATGACACGCTTATTGAGAAGTGAAAATATGATCGTTAGGCTGGTATATGATCGTCTTTATTTCATCTCTGATATTTGTAAATTGTGGATTGATTCCCTGTACCTTTGATTTTTCTTTCTCTATCAACACAATATTATACAAAAGAAAGTATTATATTTTTGTAATATTCTAAGAAATTTTTTACTGTGAAATCAGAATTCTATGGAATGATTTAGTCTGGAATAAAGTGAAATAAAGAAATAAAATGAGGAAATAAAAAAATCACAGGTTTTCCATTTTTGCGTATTCTTTCATCTGCAATCTCAAGCAAACTGAGAACTTTATTGTCATTATATGATTGTTGAATATTGTGACTCAAACACTGATATGTAGAATATGTAATAAAAATATCAATGTTCAATGTCATTTTCAAAGTTTTACCAAGTGCTAAATAAATTTACTCAAATCCATCATGGTTGGCGCGGGTGGGGGGGGGGAGGGCTACTCAATATTTTGGATTTTTCAGCGAAATTCCTCCGACCCCAAGGCCTTAAATAATGACGGCTACCTAATGTTTTAGAGCACCAAACATTCTCCTTTAAATCACTCATCAGATCACAGTAAGTGTTTTCGACCGTCGTGGAAAATATATCTGGACATCATGATCATGACATTAAAGAATGTTTGGTCAAAACTAAGATTACTGAAGTTTAAATGTTAGTAACAGATCACATAGTGTGTCAAGATTTTGTTTCGTTTTCATTTACAGTATTCAGAGAACGAATTATCATGACAGCAACGTGTGCCATTGAACGGCGCCCCATGGCCTTTAAAAGATGTATGGTCGAAAAGGTTGCCAATTCGCATCCATTTAGGTGATATAGGCCTTTCAGGACTATTGAAGGCCCTCCTCAAAACTATTACGAAATGGCAAAAATTTAATCGCTGTAGTAGCACATATTAATTCACTTAAAAAAAATCACCCTGCTCCACGATAAACAGGTAAACGGGGTAACGGCCCGCACCAAAATTTAACACGCTTTTAAGATTTATTTTTTCCCGGATCACTGTGATCG
Organism: Ptychodera flava; assembly: GCF_041260155.1. Taxonomy (NCBI): domain Eukaryota; kingdom Metazoa; phylum Hemichordata; class Enteropneusta; family Ptychoderidae; genus Ptychodera; species Ptychodera flava. The sequence goes on along the minus strand of NW_027248281.1, from coordinate 3,282,075 downwards.
ACTTTGAAGACGTTTTTTTCTGTAAAAATGCAAATTCAACCACAGGGAAACAATGACAGCTCCTTCGGTGAATTGCAGTTGTAGTCAGATTGACTGCACGTGTCATGTATAACAGAAAAACAAGAAAATCTAAATTTGGTCATCACAGAGTTGTCAAAACCGTAAAACATGAAAACGGTGGACCCCCATCGTCATTGTTCCTTTTGAACTCACATCGCAGTTTATAGTTTATGAATGAATACACATATTTATGCGAAAAATTCCCAAACTGAAGGTTTTTCTTATGTATAATATTCGCGGCATAAGTATATGATAAATCGGTCATAACACTGTATCGACTGTTTCTTGCGTATCGCGTCGTGTCAGCATTTGTGTCATCTGTGCTGCATCCGACACTTTGTCTGGTGCAGCACAAATATGACCTGTTGCCGTGTAATAACCTTTGATTATCATATACCCATGACCGTATCCGTGTCTCCTCTGACGCGTCGTGACGTGGAACGTAAAACATCAGTCTGATACGGCACGTTATACGTCATCAATTGTTGTTTATTCCGATTTTTATGTTATGTTCATCTTGCATTAACGATCAAATCCATCTTTTTCACTTCAATCAAAAATTACCAATATAAAACGAAACATATTACTAGTATATATGAATTTAACGTTCCTTATTTCAAATCCAAAAAGAGAGTTACAGGACAGGTTGTTGTAGAAAATTAAAAGTTGATGTTTACAATCTGTTGTATTTCGCGCTACTTCGTCGTTCCTGTTCACGTCAGCCATGTTTCAGCAAGAGTTATTAAAGTGAATTCAAACTTACAATATTGTCCGTGTAATAATTATCCACCAGAACACCGGGACGGTGACCAGAATAAGTAAATTGGCTCCATTCCTTTTCTGAACTGCGGTAAATTGCGCTGAAATAATCCTGTTTAGACTGTATACACTCGACACGATGCGATCGACGACTTGATCAGCTGTTGTAAACAAACATGTATCAATGCGCTCAGACCAGCGGCAGAATATAAAAACATAGTCCCTTCGAAAGACTGACAAAAACTAATAAAATTTCTTTTTTTTAATTACCTTTTACATAAATATACGGTCATGGGCATATGATAAATCGGTTATCCCACGATATCAGCGCTTGGTGGGGACGTATTGCCACTTGTGAGGGTGCGCGCCGCATCACACTCGTCTTCGACTCGTGTGATGCGGCTCGCACCCTCACTCGTGGCAATACGTCCCAACCAAGCGCTGATATCGTGGGATAACCTCATATTATTCAAAACATGTCGCACATTGTCTGCTCTCAATGAGTTCTAAAGTCTCTAATATGAAACTGTTTAAAAAACCTTAAAATATACTTATGATGACCAAATTAAAAACTGTTCACGTGGCACAGTGTTTCCGGTAACCGGACATATCCTAGAAAAATCCTCCAACCCTAGAAATTTCGTTCGCATTTACAAAAGTTTCAAGTAAATTCGCTACATTTTAAATTATTTTCTTTATTTTTATTTTATTGGTCTCAACCAAGAAAAGTAAAAATAATAAAAAAATTCATCTGACCTATTGACCGTAATTCTCGGAGCCATGTTACCGAAACACACACTTATTTTGCCTCACCTAGATATATGGTGTCAATATGACGATCGCTTACAATAACAGCCGAGGTGAGTTTCTGCCCTCATTTTATTCATTCAAACTCCCCTTCGATTTTCTACTCGTAATTTAGTATGTTTATATCAAAAGTTTCGTTGCGCCGAACAAAAAGCAACTTTCTGAATGTAGTGAACCCATCAGGGAAAAATACTATGTTTTGTCGCGTTGCGAGGAGTACCACTTACCAGCGTACGGGAAACAGATGGTGGTGTATCCAATAGGACCGACTCTTTTGAGGGATTATGCTTTCCTCAGTACATTTGGCAGCTGCCGTTAGGATTTGATAGAGCCAATTCCATGCCTCATGATTCCACTATGGCTCTCAAGTCACATGCTGCAGCCAGTGAGGTGTGTCTGATTTATATCAGTCGATAAACCCATTTCGCAAATGCTGGTACCAGAACTTTGACCCTTCCTTACCACGGCAATACAAAAAGGTAATAATAACTTGTCCAGTGAAATTATCTCAATTCAAAAACGAAGAGGGAGATGATGATTTGAAGCTGAAGATTTCATCATGCTATCAAAAATCGTTTCGTACCAACCATAAGTAATTTTTACATTCCAACCATATATAAGAAATAAAAGTGTTCAATACAGATAAAATGTCAGATCAAAACTCACACTAGTGAAAGAAAGCCAAAAAATGTCGAAATACCATGCAATGTATAGCGCAAAATTTATTATAGTGATGCCACCGGTTCGCCGACGTATTGGAAGCATACATCTCCACATTTATAGATAACAGCTTTCATGCCAACCAGACACAACTGTGTGCCATGACGCATATCTGCTAAGAAAGCTTTCCCACTGTGGCAAAGCTTCTCTGCATCTGCTGTAACCCTACAGGAAGTTTCTAGGAGAATTAAGTTGGTCAGTTAACTGTTGCTAGGTACCACCATAAATACTATCGGTATTTGTGAATCTCCTGCCACTATAAAGTAGCGATTTGACTGTTTCTTTACCGTGGTTTTTTATAGAAAGGGTGTATCTGTGAACAAAACAAAGCATGTGAGGTTATCGAGACTGAGGGAATACATTGCTTTATATGAGACCATAAACTCCACCAGTTATTGCACAGGGCTTTTGTGCTCCTCTAAAATAGGATATTGTTGGCATGTTGTTTGATTCTTAGTTTCCGCAACAGCTTGCTCACATTTCATATTGAACGAGGCAATAAACGTTTTGTAATGAATAGTTAACGGCTTAAATAAAATGGATTATGTCCTTGACGACCAGTCTAACCAAAAGATAACAGATAGTAATTTTCAACTATTGACATTAATATTGAACGGGATGATGTAGTACTATAGCATTTTTAAACAATAAACAAAATTTGCAAAAAACACTAGCAATGAAAACCTTGTATTGATCCTAGTTTCAAGATATGTAAACGTCATATCGATGTTGACAGGCATTCAGGATTCTCCTTTCAGTAATCCAAATATAAGTTAAAACATATATGCTGCTAACATTAGTAGTGATTCTTTCTACTACTGTACATTAAATAGCCACACTTTGTAAAATAGTTTCATGTTAACATTCATGTTGCTTTTGTAGAAACTATGTAAAATTAATTTGGTTGCTATACAGTAATGTGTGGTTCTAATTACATGGTCGTACTTCATCAGTAGAACACCAAACGACATATTCAAAATTCTGACTTTGCCAGTATTATATATCGCCCATTTCCTAGGCAAGAGCAGAATATTTACAAACTTCAAACCTCTGACAGGTATAGCAGTTCTTAAAAATCTGCAGATCACTTATGCCCAATTACATTCAAAGCCACTGTTGACGGTTGACAGTGTAAAAACCTGTTCTAATGTTTCCACACCCTTACATAGATCACAGTTCATAGTTTTTTTCCCTAGAAAAGTTAAAAGCTAAGCAAGATATGATAAAGAGACGTCGACAAAACATCCTTTTTCATGAGTGATGGTTATCAGACCCTGTTAGTTGCCTACATTATTGTTTAAGTGAAATTAAAAATGGAATGTAGTAGACCGGGTTCTGGTTCGACAAAGTAAATAAATAATTCACTAGAGTTGCTACTTCCACTTTTACCTTATTGGTAATTATTTTGAATGAAATAAATATTGTTATCATTATTTCATTGAAAGAAATTTTATTCGGTCTCTTTCTAAGCAACCCTGTATATCGTGATTACGTTGTTGTGTAACTTTGATGAGTGCAATGGAGAGACGGCTTACTATTGTGAACATCCGTGTCAGTTAAAGTACATTTATGTTTGTTAGTATTTTAGTGTGTGTAATGCAGTCTTATTGGTTATGACTCTGTAAATTACTCCGACCGCTGTAAGGTGTTGGAAGTTATATTACATGTATCGGGACTAAGCATTCAATTTGTGAACATTTCCTGTATATGCAATGAGTATTATCATTTTGGACGATTGAGTTCAAGTCATAATTATAAACGTGGTTCCATGTAAACAGAGTGTTTACAAGCTGAATACTGGTTATTTCGAAATGCTCTTCATTATTCCCCGTTTCTCGGTCCACAGATTGAATTCTATCATGGGAAAACAATAGAGGTGGAGCCTAAATATGGTAAAAGAGTTGAGGCGGTAGACCAGTACTCAATGTACAGAAAGTAAATACTGAAAACACGTTAAAAATTGCAGCAATTAATCCCTTTGAATGAATGCATGAAGCAAACACTTCGTCAGCTACTGCACTCTTGTTTTACAACAACGTTTATAAATCTAGTGAAAAGAACATGTAGTGCTCCTTTCTCTCCAATCATACGCAATATACAGCATTCATTGTCATAGAATAACTTGTTACGTTTCGTGAAAAAAAATCGCTAGCCGCTTCCAGTCTTTTGCCAAAACGTCCGAGGAACATTACTGTCAGTCGTAACTCTTATACGATATTTGGTTCTTCAATGTCCCGTATATATTTTTCATCACATATCTAGGCAAACGTGGAGTAGAAATTGGTTGTTTGCAGAAACGTGCCGAGATAAGATGACAAATTGTGTAGCGGGAAAGTAAAGCAACGAGCTTTCGAAATAGAGAAGAAACTGTAGAGTAGCTTTATAAGGTAAAACTGGTCAGGAAGAAGTTTAATGACAAAGGAAAATGATTGAGAAAATCTACTAGCTGGTTGGGAAATTGTTACATCGTAGTCGGAGTTCCGCATTCCCCTCCAAACTACTGCTACACTATTTACAATTTGACCTTTCCATGATTAGAAAAATAGAGCAATGGAGCAAACCCTGTAAATTACATGCTTTGTAATGATAACAAATTAATTTGTAACTTAAAGGTAGATTTGCCCAGCATCTCTGGATGTATTATTCTCTTGGTAATTTACATTGACTTTAACAACGTCATCGCGAAAATTGAGAATTAATTAGGAGCAGCACTAGTTAAGAATTGCAAAAGGTATGACGATAGTGAAGAAAACTAATCTTGCTGTGTAGAAAACTCGAAAGTGGCGTTTATGGTAGCAAAGCTGGTTAAAAAGATGTACGTTTTTTATGCAACAGTTTATTTCCAGATCACTCATACCTTACTCGCTCAATAATATGATAATTATTTTTCACAGTGCAAGAGAATGAAAGATCAATATTGTCTTTCATCGAAAATATGTTTACTATTATTTACAAGTCGTATGGCACTACTTGAGGATATCCTCTATCAAGTAATAGTTTATTTACCATCATAATGCGTTCTGTAATATTCTGATTCTGTCCTTTCACAAACTCAAATTGAACTTTTCTGTCAGCGACTGTCAATTCCCTTTTGAAGTTTCCGGATAACTCCTGTTTTATACAAAACAATCTTTCTTGATCGACATTCATGTTAAGAAAATTGACGATTCTTTTAAGCATCTCTTCAGGTTGCTGCTTGATATCCTCGTAGTGGATCACCAACACGGGGCCCATGTAATTTTCAAACACATTGTGGATAATCCTTTCCCAATAATTCATAACTTGTACAACTGTGGTAGAAAATTCTGAGAGAGAGAGAGAGAGAGAGAGAGAGAGAGAGAGAGAGAGAGAGAGAGAGAGAGAGAGAGAGAGAGAGAGATTCCATATCAAACTTTTAATGTGTGCCCTTTGGGAAGGAATTGCTCACAGTTGATGCATATGATAAATATGAAAAACATCAACATCAATATTGTTAACATTCTTGACACAGTAACCATTGGTATAAACATATTTAATTGATCATTATTTTGCAAAGATTCCAGGTCTGGTATCTTATTTGGCCCTTCCAAACAACCTTTTCTCTGCAAACAAGTGACCTCGCAACCCCGTTAAACTATGCATATTCTGAAGGCCATAACGTTGGTTAATACTGTGGATTGTATGTTGTGACTAATTGCAGCGTAAGCAAATGATTACAAAGCACGAAATCAATTGCATTTGCTAAATATACTTAAACTTGTAAAAATCCATATTTTAACAGTGTTACAGGCTTAGCTGTTTGCACAGAATTCATTGTTTGACGGAACACTTGTCTTGGAACTTAAAGTTTATCTCACAGTGTAGTTGATTGTATCCACATACATCACTCGAAGACAACGAGATATCAACCAATCATCGTGTCTATTTCTATTTTGACGTTCCGAAGTCGGCGAAGAAATCGTTTGCAGTAGGCTTTGCTTATGCTTACTTCGTCACGTATTCGATGATTGAGAAAGCGTGATAGTGACTGTATCACAGTTTGTTATTATTGATGAAGACAGTAAGAATAACCAATATGGTAGTGACGAAATGATCAGTCGTTTCCATTTTGCGAAGGTTTCACAATAATTATTGGGTAAACGTGCCTGGTCGCTGATGTATTCATGTGTATTTTACGGTTCAGTGCTCGACCAGCCTCGTCGACGAATGCGAGGTGGGTATAGTAGCAGAGAAATCATAATATTGCCATGGAATTTTTGTTCTCAGGCATCCGCTATTTTGAATACTGGAAAGGGACTTTTTGAGTGGATCAGGGACAATGTTAATGACACATGAGGTGAATGCTGCATGAAAACTTGAAATTCATTGAGGACGTTGATTTTTTGTTTGATGCGAATACAATATGTACAGGTGCTGTACTATTTTCGCTAGCCTCAATACACCGTCGTCGATAAACGTGACAGAATGCTTACATCAGTTGTACTGTCTGATTTGGGTCGATAAACGTTACAGAATGCTTGCATCAGTTACACTGTCTGATTTGGGTCGATAAACGTTACAGAATGCTTGCATCAGTTGCACTGTCTGATTTGGGTCGCTGATTGATGGTTTCCGCTAAATCTAATCATCGGCAAATTGGCCTTCAGCTGACTCTACCATAATCTGCAACGATGCACTGATGATCCTACGTTACAAGCCGACGACACGACATACAGAACGCCATAGCAATAAACATGGTGTGATGAAGGGGTTCGGTAATAACACTCAGAAATTGTTTATTTTCGGTAAAATTAATCTTTCAATTAAATGCAGTATAACCAAAAGCAACTATAAAATTATAACTTGAACCTAACGTTTCGGAAAATTTAACAATTGTGTTCACTCTGCTGCTTCGCGCACATGTGTAAATATATCAGAGCTATCCCATAAGTTCCATTAACTCTGAAGATAAAACGTATATTTTCGCACGTATGTTAAAATGGAGTTCATTCTTATTCTCTTTACACGATAGGTAAATACCAATATGGACGTTACCTATATGATAAATAGTTTGATGTATACGTACCTTCACTTTCTGCGAGTTCCTTAGTCCATTGCATTTGGAAGGTGTGTCCTCCAAGTCGTCTATTTACCTCACTAGCAATGGCACCATATGGATTTCTTATCAACAAGATGACGGATGAAAATCGCTGTAGATGTATTTTACTCCTCGTGTGTGTCTTGACCGCAACGACCCGACCAGAGTTCCATTCGTCAAATTCACCAAGGAAACCTCATACCATTTCACAAAAATAGAAAAACATGTTTATGAAAAATTCTGTTTGCGAAGGAAAGTTCATAATCATAGTTGAAGTTCTACACGGACGCAGTGATTCATTGAATGTAAAAATCTTACCTCCTTGGTAGAGAACTTTGTCTTGATAAACAGAACCCGTGTAGATACCAGTCATTAGCTCTATCAGATGACGTAACCATGTATTTCCGGATCCGGGACAACTTAGAAGAGCTACTGGTGGAAGACCTAGTGCCGGTGCGAAGTTAATACCACATTTCAACTCTAAAGAAAAATAAAAATATAGTTCCCATATGAATTTCCCATTGTATTACAAGGGATGTATATATCAGGGATTTTACGGGTTGGTCAACATCGCGAAAGATAGGAAAGGTAACATCTCTATACAATGTTGACCAATCCTTGATAAGTCCACGGATTAGCATAACTAGTTGTGTTGACTAATTAATTACAAGATGTGTATATGAGAGATAAGCGTCCTTGTAATGGGGTGTAAAATAAATAAAGAGTCAAGAGGCTATAGGTTAGGCTATTTTATTTACTACGATCAGTTAGAGCATGAAGAAAAGGAGAGGGACTGACAGTGACAGAGAAAACTGAGAAAAATTCAATAATAAGCTTATTAATAGTGATTGGGCCGCCTGTGATTAAACGCAAACAACCAGGCATAAACGATGTGTGGAGTTGCTTTCTCGTTATTCCACATTCCAGTTTTAAACATCGATACGGTCAGAAACCTTTCCAGTATTTAATCAGTTGATACATGTATACAAGCAATATGCGACGAATACAACTCTGCTGTACTATTCTAAAATGCGAGTATATATTTCAATGGTGTGAAGTGCATATTCGTTTTCACTCTACACATGCTGCACACTGGCACACAAGTTGGCTGTCTTACACAATCGTATCAATGCAGGCATGATCCACCATACTAGCAAGCTGATAACCCTCTTCCATCTTCCATAAAATGTAAGCTTGATACAGCATTACAATGAATTTTATATGCACAGGCACTTTTATTACGTTGCCCTTTTGGCCCAATTTTCTTTACGATGTAAAAAAGGGATTTGTGTAAAAAAGATGCTAAGCTCGGTCTATGATGATTAATTTGTAAAGCCGTCGCTGTAATTTTAACATAAGACGGATATTCAAAATAGATATACTTTTATTGCTGACGTTTTAATTTAAGAATTGCCAATAAGAGAATGACAGAAAGATACTGTCTGCCTTTCAAATGACGGGTGCTAGTAAATTCCACCATATATCTTACAGTAATCCTACGATATACCTTACAGTAAAATCTTTTGCACCCACAGACCAGTTTAAGGTTCCAAGACAAGTATTGGACACTTCCAATTAATGAACTCTCTGCAGAAAATTGAGCTCGTAATCCCATCAAAGTATATATTTTCTAAAAGCGTAGATATTGGCAAATACTGTGTCTTCTATTATTTGACAATTGTTTATAGGGGACCACGTGACAGTCAATTTGAAAAACCTCTTAAAACTAGGTTTTTACATTTCCCTTCACTAACGCTGCAGTATTTCCGGTCAAAATTAGCATGATTAAAAGGTGCCGTGTCAATCTTCCAAGTGTGTCTTCGATTTTTGTTTTACAGTCTTGAACATTTTTTTTTATGTGACAGTTTTCCGGCCGATAGCTGATCCCCTGAATCTAACACCTTTTAAGTATGTAACCTTTTAAGTAGGACAGATTAAAAAATCCTAGCCACACTTTTTCACTTGAATTTTTACTCATGGCATCAGTAGTGTGAGCTAATAGTATCACTTTTGCTAAAGGCATTTGGATCGGTTATGTTGTTTTGTCGCCATATTTGATTTAAAAAAAAAAAATTTTAATCTATCAAAAATCTTAAACTCCAGAACCACCACACCATTTGAACTTAAATTTTACTAATGTCATCACTGGTCAAAGTACTATCAAGTCTGTAAAAGCAAATGGATCAGTCGCATGATTTGGCGGCCATATTGTTTTTTTTCAAAACCCTATGATAACCATTGAATAATGTTCAAAATACTTCTGTTCCAATACCAATAAACAGTTTTTCTATTTTGGTGTAGTCTCTTGTACATACATGGGTGGAGGAATGCCGAAGTTCCTAGCTTCGGCACTCGCTATCATGCCTGCAGCATTCCCAGCCCGCTCTTTCGGCACTATGCTTGCGGAACACACCCTCGTATATGCCAGAGATTATACAAATAATAGAAAACTAAGGGCACAAGGGACTATCGACAGTCTAATAAGGACTCTTATCATATACCCATGACCGTATCCGTGTCTCCTCTGACGGGTCGCGACGTGGAACGTAAAATATCAGTCTGATACGGCACGTTATACGTCATCAATTGTTGTTTATTTCCGATTTTGATGTCATGATGTTCATCTTGCATTCAATCAAAATTTACCGATATAAATCGAAACATATTACTTAGTACATATGAATTTAACGTTCCTTTATTTCAGATCTAAAGAGAGTTACAGGACAGGTTGTTGTAGAAAATTAAAAGTTGATGTTTACAATCCGTTGTATTTCGCGCTACTTCGTCGTTCCTGTTCACGTCAGCCATGTTTCAGCAAGAGTTATTAAAGTGAATTCAAACTTACAATATTGTCCGTGTAATAATTATCCACCAGAACACCGGGACGGTGACCAGAATTTAGTAAATTGGCTCCATTCCTTTTCTGAACTGCGGTAAATTGCGCTGAAATAATCCTGTTTAGACCGTATACACTCGACACGATGCGATCGACGACTTGATCAGCTGTTGTAAACAAACATGTATCAATGCGCTCAGACCAGCGGCAGAATATAAAAACATAGTCCCTTCGAAAGACTGACAAAAACTAATAAAATTTCTTTATTTTTAATTACCTTTTACATAAATATACGGTCATGGGCATATGATAAATCGGTTATCCCACGATATCAGCGCTTGGTTGGGACGTATTGCCACTCGTGAGGGTGCGCGCCGCATCACACTCGTCTTCGACTCGTGTGATGCGGCTCGCACCCTCACTCGTGGCAATACGTCCCAACCAAGCGCTGATATCGTGGGATAACCTCATAAAATCTTTCTGCATACTATCAGCAAACTTTAATAACATACCTTCCAAGAACGGAATCGGTTGTCAATATCAATTCGAAAAAAATGTCGGCAAATTTACTGGAATAATTATGACGAAGTAGAGTTTTACGATGTGTTGAATTGAACCACGTTCTTCATCGCAGTAATTTATTGTAAAGATTGCTTAAAAGATTGTAAGGTTGGTCTCTCCGATGTAGCCTATTTATTTATTCTGTATTCTTATCCATGTCAACAGTACAGACAGACAGACAGGCAGTTTAGTTTTATTCATTAATGTAGAAGCAATTGGAATTTCATGCCAAACACACAAAAGTAGATAGAGTCCGTTGGGATTTTTATTAAAATAATGCCACTTTTACAGCTGTGACGTAGTTTTGGAAATATATGGTCAGAACAAACAAACAAAATGCTATGATTTTCAATGTGCAAAAGAGTGGACTCACTTCATTATGAATTTTGTGAACGGGATAGGCTAGATGATGTAACATTTTTGTAAAAAAACTTGAACACGAATTACTGATACCACCATTGCTAATGGGACGGTATCTCTTCAAAACGAGTGAAAATCAACCAGATCGTCAATACTTGTCCATCCTGATGACACGGCTCACTGATAATTAACCACTAATCTGCTTGATGATTAACCACTAATCAACTTAGTGTAAGTATGAATGTTTCATACAACATCAATAAACCATTTCGACACTTTCAGTTTAGTCAACGACTATTTACTTTGCACATTCAATCTTTATTCCAAATGGATCAGGACTTATCCATTGGCTGACAAGGCACACTGATGATTAACTTAGATGTACAAATTACATTAGCTTTGACGGAAAGTAGTAGAAAGAATCTGAATTCCACTTGGTGCATCTTCTCACCCTTCAAACATTAATATCACCAACGTATGAAATGATCGAATACAGTTCACTGGAAACAAATCCTAACACATCCTAGAACAACATTTAAAATGTGATAGCGCCACATGTGTTGGAACGATCTCTTCTCGTAAGGAGAGGAAGTGGCTAAAGATATTATGGATATATAAACACATGAAGTAGACAATGTTAAAATTCGAACATACACGATTGGGCTTATTTCTTCCACATTACATTGTGTAGTAACTTATTTCAACCTTTCCAGTGTTGCTTTGTGAGCAGGCATGCTCTACTCTGTCCGCATATTCGAGCAAATAGCGTGCGCTGATTGTTGTTAATTTTCATCGCATTTGCTCACAAAACGAGACTCAGTGGGCAGAATTGTCTGACTGCTCGTAGCTAAGGCTAGCACTGTTCACAAGAGAGACGTTCAACAGATACGTACCTGGCGCGACGCTACGAAACTTTTTACAGTAACCGTACTGTATAAGTATAAATTACATGAGCCGAAAGTGTATTAGCAAATGTCTATATATATTATCTAGTCAATATGCGGAATGTGACCATGCTATAAAACGTATAAGCCAAGTTTGAAATTTGTCAAATAAGTGGTTTTTGGTCGTGAAATGCGACAAAGTAAGATAATTTGAAGAATATATTATATTTGTTGTCATTGTTAGTGTATATAGAAGGTCTACAACGTAGATAGTTGGCAATTGATTGTCGATGGAACACTATGAACGGCATAGCATCAAAATTCACCAGATGTAATTTATAAAGCGACTATACATTGAGAAACTAATTCCATGAGACTTGCCTTTCAAGTGGTCCGCTATCTTTCCATCATCTGACGAGTATCTCCAATGTGCGAGAAAAACAGTAGTTATCACTCCTGTTGTAGTCAAAAACTTAATGACTCTTATGGACCTCATAGTTACCCATTCACAATGATTAGCTATCGTTCGATGAACCAGTATCTTAGCTATGGTTGTAAGTCCTGTCCTCAACAACGTGTTATTAGATATAAGCAGCATAAAATTGACGTCGCCATGGAATCTCACTTATTTACATATGAAAGGAGAGTTTAGCATATTAGTATGGATATATTATGACTTCTGCATGCATTATATATGACTCTATAAACGATTTATTTGAATGTTTTGGTGGTAATCAACTTTTAAGCAAGGTTTTTTACAAATACGGTGTGTAGGAAATGATCAGTGTTAACCCTGTGAATTTTATTCAAGTTGATTACAGTGAAAATCGAATTAAATAAAACAATACATCACGTGATTGCGTGTTAATGCGTATATACCTTTACACATATATAATATATGTTGATACCACATTCTTGACAAAGGTTTACTGCCTTTCGGCATGTACTCAGTGAATGGAAATCTACAATTTCCAGTACTATGAAAGCGCCTTTCTTCACCCAGTTAATTGTAGATCTTCCTAATGGTTTGAAGGATAAGATACGTTCTTTATCGAACATACGACTTTCTGCGACTAAAACAAACCAGTTTTTGTTTTGTCAAGCCTGTATATCTCCATACATAATAACAGAGTCACGTTAAATGTATCATAGACTTTTTAATAATCGTCCTCATCATCTTCGACATAAACTTTCAATGACTTCTCTTGGACTCTATGCCAATTTAATGCATGAAAACCTCAATCATCATTCTTTCATCGATATCCTTGAAAACATAGATTTTAGAGTTGAAAAGGGAGGACTATATAACAGTTCTCGTTTCCCAGACAGAAACTCAAATTCTGGGAAGTATGGAGAAGACAATGCTTTTTTCTACACCAACTTTAGTCCTTGTAGAACGTCAATATTCAATATCGAATTATCCCATCCTCAAATCCCCTCGTGATCATTATGTGCTTTTTATGTACACGTGTCACCTGAATTCATGAACCTTATACTCCCTGTGTTTATATGCTTCAGACGTGTGTGCGTGTGGCAGCTGGCATTATTGCACAGCATACCCTGGATATGCTACTACGTCATCCTAAAGCGCCAGTATACTCGGTAATTTTATACTTTGATGGTGAACATTTTCATCAATGTGGATATGGCAACAGGAAAAGAGCGTTGTGGATCTTTACACGGCTGATATCACTCTACCAGGCCTCGTGGCCCCATTTGGCAATACTGACCACAGCGTTGTGCAAGTAACGTATGTATCACTAGGTACTAAAGACAACAAAGCCCTGACGACAAATCTAAATATGTGCGTTGGCAGAAGATTCAACTGTCCGTTTCACCACTACCAATTCAACTGTCCGTTTCACCACTACCAATTCAACTGTCCGTTTCACCACTACCAATTCAACTGTCCGTTTCACCACTACCAATTCAACTGTCCGTTTCACCACTACCAATTCAACTGTCCGTTTCACCACTACCAATTCAACTGTCCGTTTCACCACTACCAATTCAACTGTCCGTTTCACCACTACCAATTCAACTGTCCGTTTCACCACTACCAATTCAACTGTTCGTTTCACCACTACCAATTCAGCTGTCCGTTTCACCACTACCAATTCAACTGTCCGTTTCACCACTACCAATTCAATTGTCCGTTTCACCAGTACCAATTCAACTGTCCGTTTCACCACTACCAATTCAATTGTCCGTTTCACCAGTACCAATTCAACTGTCCGTTTCACCACTACCAATTCAATTGTCCATTTCACCACTACCAATTCAACTGTCCGTTTCACCACTACCAATTCAATTGTCCGTTTCACCAGTACCAATTCAACTGTCCGTTTCACCACTACCAATTCACTTATTTTCATACCCGAGTCAAATCACCTGATTGGATATGAAACTGTTGTGTCTTATATTTTGTCATTGAATATTGACTCAGAGTTCAGAATGCTCAAAGCTTGGTCTCATCGAACGTTATATCAATATGCCGATTGGAAACACAAATACTGGTTATACCTTAAACGAGACAAACGATAGAATACGTCCTGACGATATGACATCAGTACAATACAAAAGTAATTCAGGAAAATTGTCGAAAAGTGAGATTAGCTAAATGTAACTACAAATAGGGTCAATTACATATTTGATGCTAGGTCCAAGTGACAGGCAGTCTATATCATCCTTTATTCAATTCCAGACAAATATGCTTCCTACTGCAATACGTTTTACACAAAATGATTTGACAAACGTGAATATATTAGGAAGAAAAAATCAGCTCCCTTCTCTATCATAGCTCTAACAGCAGTACTATAACTGAAATGCGATACACTGCATCACGATTTGCAAAGCCCTTGTTCATGATGTCATCTGGCTGTCTGCTGTAAACTTACACAGTTGCTCAGTCCCGCACTTTGCCTTTCAGCGTTCAGTTGATATTGGTGTCAGCCACACTATTGGGAAAAAAGCTAATTAAATATCTTCATTTTGACTGTTTTATTTCCACCAGGACCAAATCATCATAAATTTGTGGTCTTTCAATATTCTAAAATATTTGGAAAAGTTGATCTTGTTTTGTTCAATACGTCAGTCGTCTCTCCTGTCATACCAATTGTCTGCTGGTTACGGATTATGTTTATTGTCACCAGTCTGTTGCACAGTTAATTAGAACATTACTGTACCATTTTGATGATAATCTAAGTAAAGGAAAAAGTTTTCAATTCTTCGTAGTGTTATTTAGGTAATACAGCAACAATGCGAGCATTTCAGCATTGTTGCAGTATTATATTACCTAAAATACCTGTAAGAAGAATTGAACTTTTTCCCTTTACTTTGATTCGTTAGTGACTGTAGAGTTTCCTATGAATGAGCTCGCTACTATACTTATGATACTCATACCTCTGCCAGGCTTACTTCATGTTGGCATGATGTCATATCTGCCATATTCTAAATTAAAAATTGATAGATGTAATTTTTGATGCCGACCACAGACAAAGAGTCTCTCCTTGTTCGTGTACTGACTTAGTACTTGCAGGACCACCCTAGCTAGTGTCTTTTGAATTGTAACTGTTCAGAAAAGGGTTACGTGTACTGGAATGGCGCCAGGAATCATATTATCCATGAGCAGGTACTCGTGAACTCTTTCTATCATGCATTCTGCAAATCGATGCAAGAGTATCTATAAACTATTGTTGTAAACAATACAATATCATCAACCATGACAATCTGCATAATGTGCCACGGGTTGTTCTCGCCACCCTGTCATGATGTGAATAAATGATGGTCCATCAATTACATTTCATATGATTCATAACATCATTGCAACGAACATATCAGATATCTTTATGGATCAGAGAATATGTGTGTCAAGCATTCTAAATCACCTGTTTGTTTAAATGCAACATACTGCAAGCTGCCCTCATATAGTGTTTTCGCTGAAAAGATGAAGCGTTCTGTAAATAATATAAAAAGCTTAAGATTATGATTGCACAAAATATCTTCAATACTTGTGGGTAATTTCTGTACAAATGTGTACAGAGATTAGTTGCACACTGACATGCGCCTGATATATTAAAGGGAGACAGTTGTCGGAATTTCGCTCAAAGGTCGACAAGGACTCCTGCGACCGATGTACAGTGCGTTTTACCTAGGTACCGCAACTCAGCGTACGGGACGGACACAATCCACGTACAAAACAAACGATTAGCTTGAGTATCACGACACATTTGAAAGTCACCGACTCATTGATTAATTACAGTAAACCAGTATGGGGTCACCGCTCTGTGTAGACTGAAAGACACACTTGATCTACAATGTGTGGCTTTTTAGTTAGTTTCTGTTGAGAATACCTTCACCTCTTGAATTCTTAGCTGAAATTGTAAAAGAAACAGTTAAATTGTAGCAAGTCTAGTCAACTGTTTATCTCTCAGTCCAGACAGCGGCTTCCCCATGCTTGTTAACTTAATTTGTCGACGAGTCGGTGGCTTTCAAATGTGTCCGTGATACCAGAGCTAATCGTATGTCTTGTTCGTGGATTGTGTCCGTCTCATACGCTGAGTTGCGGTACCTAGGTGAAACGCACTGTAAACACTCAGTATATCCAAGGTACGTCGGCGATCGAGAAGTTATAACATGTTTTTCATTGGGTACATCGTGAAATTTAAATGTTGCAGCTAAAGTTGACATGATGCATCTATATATAGTGCATGAAATACATTGTTTGTAAAAAAACGCACATGCGCAGTTCCGACGATCGCTTCCCTATAAAGATAGGCCTTGTCGACGTCCTTCAGCATTTCCTTATAAAAATGGTATACTTGCCTGATCAGGCATGGAAAACATCCACTCTCCATTCTATATGGATACTGATTATTGGCAGAATGTGTAAAGAAACTACGAATTATACAAAAATTTGGACTGCCTCAATAACAAACCAATCTTTTATTTGAAGAAAATAATTTGTCGTAGTCCAAAAATACCTGAGCAATAGAGAATTATCGTATCTTTCAACCAAAGGTAAATTTAATCTCCACATTACTTTTTATGTTCTTCATCTTGTTATTTTCTCAGTCCTCTTTGACACAAGTTTTGGCAATCTCTTGATAAACATAATATTAGGGAAACAAAGTTTTGGGATCTATATGCATTGTCATCCATTCATTCAGTATCTTTCAACATGTCAAACAATATAAGTAGTATCTCGTATCAAACAAAATTCATGAAAAACAGCCGACTTTGTCCCTTTAAGGTAGTATGTACCTCGAAAGTGAAAGACTTAAACTTTAGCTCAAAGTTTCCTCAAGGAACCTTTCAGCCGTTCTCTTTCAAAATCATGAAAGATAAAATTTTAACTTTTAATTATTTAATTATATTTGCTGTATATTGTTCTTGCGGCTTTTGAGATAACAGTCCGAGCTCCCCACTGCCCTCTCTCTACCGCTGAAATTGCCCACTAGATGTACATCTTTGGACATTGGGCAACCTTTGGACTTTGCTCCACTCAATTTAGTGCTTAATCTTTCCTAGTTCTAAACGATAATGTGTACACAATCCAAATACAGAGAGTTCGACCTATCCATTTTAAAGACTGAGTTCAAAGATTAAAGGTCAGTCTGAAGTATCTCGGGCTGCCATCACGGCTAGCGCTCGGCGTTTGCGATTGAATGTCTGCTGCATTTCATGTACAGAATGACTTATTTCAACGTCAGCATAAAACGTCTGTCTGCCGAAGACGTAGGGGAAGCTTATAATATCGAAAAGGCGGGTAATTTTCTCAAGCAACGGATATATTCAGTAGTTGGCGATAACTGTATGACTATACCGTATATATGTCACATTTAAATCAGTTACATCGTCTGTCACGGTAACACAAATAGCATTGTAGAGCTATATAATTGGTATAAGCGGGGTTGGTTAACTCAAAATACTCTTGCCAGCCTTTGCCAGCCTATCTATTCAGCTATAGTTTAGCTCGTGTTTACCATGCAAAGCGACCCCCATGGCGCCGTACAATGATCAGGGTGACATGCCTTCTGATTTGTTTGTCCACATAATGAATCATAATTCTTGACTTTATCTGCTTTCTGCCAAATGGTAGGATTTCACTAGACACATAATGAGATCTGTTTGTTATTAACTGCAAGCAAGGGACTTTAGGTTGGCCTCCTTCATCGCGGTCATTATTAACAACGTGTTTATCGTCAGATGTGGCCAACTGTTAAATGTTTTGAAGGCTTATATACCGTGACTGCCCTCCCACTCGCATATGCAGAAAATATGCCCTCCCTCGAATTATGATGCCCACTGCCCTCCAGTATCTATGGTCTTCCCGCCCCCTCTCACCACAATGGTTCAGTCCGAGCTCCCTACTGCCCTCTCCCTACCGCTGAAATTGCCCACTAGATGTACATCTTTGGACAACCTTTGGACTTTGCTCCCCTGAAAGTTAGGTGCTTAATCTTTCCTCAAGTTCTGGTATTCCCTCCTCCTATTTTCCGGTGCCCGCAGCCAGAAATTTTCTCCCCGCCCGCTGTAAAAACAGAAATTTCGTTCCCGCCTACTGTAAATATCGAATTTTTCTCTCCACCCGCCGATTAGTTTTTCGATTTGCCCGCTGAAAAGCTGCGCACGAACGCCTTTTTGCACGAACAGCTTCGTTGGCGGCACCTGCAGTATCGTACCGCCCCCGTTCAGTTTTACCAGTTGCGTACGACGCCCTACAGCGATGTTAAGGAAAAACAAAGATGTTCGTAAGCGGTTTGTTGATAAGAGAGCATTTTCACCTCACATCAGTAGACAGAGAAGGTAATCTTGATCATTACGCCCGTGACATACGGTTAGACAGTAGGATTTAGTAGATTTAAATGGAGAAGGAAACATTATGCGGCGGAAGGAGAAAGACTAGGAAAATAGGGAACTGCTGTAGAGGGAAGAGGGTCTTATGGAAAGTGGCGGAGAGTGGGAGAGAGCCGTACACAACTGGATGGAAATTCAAATTGTCAAATCCATAGTGGGGAGGACAGTCGAGAAAAAATTTACATTCTTCTGAGAATACTAATTCAATTTCAAAAACATTTTTAACAAGTAAAACAGCTCCGGTTTTAATCTAGAAATTGTATTTTGTAGCTCACTGATATTGGCCGGTGTTTATAATGCAATTAATTCAATATATACGCCCATGTGAATCACAAGGAGGGGTTGATTCTGATGAAATTAGAAAACAGAGCGAATAGTGCTTATGGCGAATAGATCAAGAGTACTGAACTCCCAACAGCTATATTGATTTTCATCGTGATTCATTCAGTTTGATGTGACATTATATAATACAGTGTAATAATATATAACATTATATAAAACAAAAAGAAAAGTAAGACATTTTGACAGTGTTGATGCGTTATATATATATATATATATATATATATATATATATATATATGCGCATATATAATATTATAATATAATTTATTATAGTATAATATAATATTATAATATAACATTATACACATTACAATATATTTATTACAGCTTTGTCCATACCAGTGAATTTTGTGACGTCATACCCTCTGGTTATTACTGATAAGGTATCCGATTATCCAGCATTGTGGCTCAAGCAAACCGTTTTGCACTCCATAATGTACGAGGAGCCCAGTAAATTATGGAGTGCAAAGTTTGTATTCGTCCATAATGGGCCGGAGAGGGGTACTTTATTGCTTAAATATAATATTATTATGTAATATTATCATTCCCTATTACTTACAAAAGGTGATCAACAACGTCAGAGTCATTTTATAACGATTACTTCATAAATTGATGAACGGGACTACATTCAATCGCCGTATCTTTCCTAATTTGTGCTTTATCAAAACAGGTTATCCAGCTGACGAGGCGGCACCCCTTGAGATGTTAAATCTAAGACAACGCAAAGCCCCAGAGTTGTTCCTCGGTAGATACCACAATGGAAGATTGATAGGGGTTTGTTGTTTGTTGTCCTTCAACTTATTAAATGCAATTAAATTTGCATCACTTTTATCTCTCTTGTTTCTTGTTTGAATTCGTTTCCTATATAGAAATCATATTTATCATCCCAACAAATGACAAGTTGTATACTATCCGTCAATTCTGAAGACAGAAAGCATCCATTACAAACACGATCGGAATTAATTTGGGATGATTGGATTTTCATATTTTTCGAATTTCTCAAAAATATTAGGTGCCGTATAGCTGAATGTTGCAATATTGCAAATTATTCCTAAAAACAAGTGTGTAAACTTTAAAAGAAAAGCAGTTGAGATTACACTGTAGATTAAATCGACATTACTTCACCATCCAATTTTCCGAAATTAGTTCCAATCGTGTTTACAATGGTATATCGCTAAACGTCGGTATTTAACAGGGCCAGCCAACCAGCCAATTTCTGATTCTGCGGTCAGATCACATTTTCATTTAATTATGCAAACCGTCTTCCTTTTACCGTAGAAAAGTTGCTTCTCACATCGATTAGATATCCTCTGTCTCAACCCCTTCTCTACACTCTATTTGCCACCTTTGTTATCTCCCTATTTGCAAACTACTCGATAACAATGACATTCGCTTCCCATCCACAGGGTCTTTCAAACTATCCACTAAGCGAAAGTCTGGAATTTCCCGATTCGATGATGAGAAATGATTGTAAGACCGTTTGCCTTCTGATACGAATATGAAATGAGCCGGCGCCGAAAAATCGCCAATAGCATTTCCATTCAAAATTCGTCAACGGTTTATTCGATGCTACTGATTCAACGAGTTTTCTCTTTAGTTAAAAACACCAAATGCACATCTTGATTATTTCTCATTTTCTTTCACTTCAGTACGCCTGCGGCACACGTAGTAACTCTAAAACGTACACATCAGAGTGTTTGCGATTAAATGTGGTCGGTGGCAGTACTGCGTGCATCCATTCAGTTTGTTTTCGAGCGGAAGAGAGGGGAAAGGTAAATCATAGACATTTATTCTGACAGCTAAAAGCTTACAAATACATCATTCAATTCTTGCCAAACATACCTAAAGAATGTCTTTGTTTGACGATGGAATTTAAAAACATAGTGTGTTTTAATATTGTAGAGAAATAAAATATCAGCGGTAAATATTCATTGAATCTGATCACTTCCTTGTAATCATGGGAACATGCTACCGAATATGCATATTTTCTTACGACGCTATACGTTGTCAGGGATACGGCTTGGATCTGATGAAAAGGTACATCGCTAATATCAAAAGCTCACTTCATGATATTGACAAGATTACACTAGTCTGCAAAGAAGACGTCATACCATTTTACAAAAAGGCTGGATTTTCATTAGATGGACCCTCTTGCGTAACACTCGGTAAGATGATTGAATTTGTTTATTAAGTTAACGTATCATGGACAAATACTCCATTTCTAGTGTGTCACTGTCATTACAATTCAATTATTTAGGGACGTTTAGCATGGTTTATAAAATGCCTCCAACGAGAATTAGTCACCAACACACTTATTTAGGCACATGAAAAGTTGATTTTCCTGGGGCTTTTATCAGGAATCTGATTTCACGATACTTCAAGAATGTAGAGATTAATTTTAAGAGATAGTCTACACACTGTTTGACACCTAAATCGGATATATTTGACTTAAATCTGATATATGATAAATTATTGTTGTTTAAACAGGCCAGGATAAGTGGTTCGAGTGTCACCTCGACATACAAAGAAGTCCAACAAAATAGAAATGAAGAATTTAATAGTCTGATAGATGTTTCTGTAAGAAGTACTTCTATCCTCGTCAGTCTAAGCCATTATGTTGTCAAAGGAAAATTTTCGTGTATATTTCCTTGTATTTTAATGTTTACTCGTCACCAAAAACCAATAAAGAATTCATGCTGATTTGTTCAACTTTTTCATTTGCTTAAGCTAGATGTTTACTTGCAACTTATCAAACCATTCAATTTTTGTAAAGCCTGTGAAGATAACTGGTGTTAAATTTTCAGTGAATCGATGTGGTTGATGGTGGAGGTAAAAACATTAATATCACAATGTTAGGTTTGCATGGCGATATTTCAATCGGCAAGGCAAGTGATATGTGCTGAAATATGTGCATAATTTGATACTTGTCGTACAACAAGCAGGCCAGGAGTTTGCTGATTCTACCAGGAAAATCGATTGTACCCTTTTGGCATGCCATTCTTCAGAATTGGTTTGCTGGAAGATTTGCAACAAGTAATGTTTAAAATTATGATATGGCAATTGACCAATCCGAAAGCTGCATTCGGAAGTCGTTATCTATTCACGACTAGGGGGCCCTTCGTTACGATTTTGATGCGAATGGCAATAGTGGGGAGGGCATTGAAGCACAGGGATATTGTGGAGTAAAATCTAAAAATAACACACAAGAACTGAGTTTGTGAAATGCTTTATCTATAACGCAAGAAACTTGAGTATAATACTCACAAAGCAGCGGCTTTTTTATACAAAGACCTGAAACTTTGATGTAAAAACCGTACGACACTAGCATCTAAAGAGTTTTAGTTCAAAATTCACGTCGTTAGTTTTCGACACAGTTTCGGCTTAAACCCTCTTTTTCATCATACCATGGAGAATTCGCCCACTTGTGACGAAGGCTGTGTCATTTTAGTTTATGAAATTCATATCAAAACACACAAAATCGTCTCGTTAATGCTCACTGGCACACACCAGCTAGTGGAGTGTGGTATATACTTCTCGCCATGACACATACGGTCTATCACAAAGAAAAGTTTAGTACGGTGGCACTCACCTCACTGAAATCAATGGAAACTCTGTCATATTGCGAAACTGAAACGCCTTGAGATTTTCTGTTTTTAGCTCAATTTTTTAAAACCTGATCAGCCCATTTTGTGTTTGACTGCGTAGATTTTGGTACTGTCGGTTCGCGAATATCTCAAAATCACTGTCGGTTCGCGAATATCTCAAAAATCACTTTTGTTCGCAATCACCCCGATGACACCAACTGACCGTGATACTGCGGCGGAAGAGTGTTGGCAAGACTGAACGGATTTGAACTGAAACGGGGGTTAAAATAGTAATCCCTTGTGAAGAAGACGGGTTGCTACACCATACACATGTACTACATCTGTCGCACATTGCCTCGAAAAAAGAAGTAGGCAATTACAGATACAAGTTTGCAAGACTTTTGCGCATTCCCCGCTCAAATACTGAGAAGACCTAAATAAGCATCATAACGTTAAGGATGCACGTCACTGAAAGCCAAATACAAATGATAAAATCGCTAGCAAAGCATTATCCAATCAAAAGCGGTCGCGTCATATTATCCCCTAATCAGCTGCAAATTTCAATATTCAAATTTTAACACAAGAGCTGAACAAGTAAACTGCTTTGGCATAAACATAGCATAAGATGGCCTAGGGCTTTTATGGGACGTTCCAGAACACTTGTAGGTGACTTATAAACCAAGGTCTAATTTATGTGATGAAAACGATACATTCACGAAAGAGATAGTCAAAGTTAAAAAACCCATAAAAAAATAAGAGTTTCGAGTGACACTTTTTAAGGTAGAGAGTGCCTCGGGGACAGATATTCGGACTCTCAAACATTTCCAATTCTTTTCTGATCTACTATTTGTTTGGGTTCATTTTAAAGCCCTTCGTGTAAGAAAATTTTATTTTTGTACATAGAGTTGACACAGGGATGGCGGCCATTTTGAATTTCGGTAAATCTTGGGTTATTTCTTTCTCTAGTACCAAATTTGCACGGTGACCCCTAATTTTTATTCTTGATTTTGAAAGAGAATGGTTGAAAGATTACTTGAGGAAAGTTTGAGCAAAAGTTTAAGTCTTTCACTGTCGAGACGAATACTACCTTAAATCAGATAAAACCCTCATAATCGGGTCTTCTGGCGTATAAAGTCCTCCCCTATGATATCGTAGGATCGGACTTTGTATACTAGAAGAGCCTTCGTATTTGGGCTTTATCCTATATATGTGTATCTGTGCATTGATTGTTGTTGTTTTGAACAGGCAAGGCTCACTGGTTCGAGTGTCATGTCGACATATACAAAAGTGCAACAAAATATGCACGATCACATGATAAAATTGTCAAATAGGATGGTTCTGCTCGGAAATTTTTCCATCCTGCTAAGGCCAGGGCATTTTCCTGAAGAAGAAAAATCATCATGGACGACATTTTGCATGCATCTTGACCTTTACTTTGCCCCCAAGAACAAATAAAGGGTTAATGTTTGATCATATTATTTTGTCTACTTATTGCACACACGCTACGTGACTGCGAAGGCATTTACGTTATTATTGCCTGTCTTTAAAATAATTACATCTGACGAGAGTGCTTTGACTTTTCTTAAACTTCTCTCATGTGGATATGTCTAAAACCGTCTATATGGGCCCCCTTGACCCCTCAAATGACAATTAGTACGGAACATCTTCGCGTAACCGAAAAGTTCTTATTGGATTATTGAAACAAGAAGGTGACCGTGGCATTTTTCTAAAGGGAATATATTTTGTCATATTTTGTTAAAAGAATATGCGAAATTTTGATTAGTCGATTCACAAGTCATTTTCTTTCGTTCTTCTTCAATACCGAATTTATACATGTCATATGCTATTTATGGGGAAGAGTTGCTTAAGCCCCTCCCCCAACATTTTTTTCTTAGGTAAAATATACAACACTTTTAAGTATACTATCTCCAATCCTAATTCCAAACGCCTCCAAAAATTATATTTGATGTGCTTCTTCCAAGGAAAGTTTGCGATTAAAGTGATTTCCAGGAATGAGGGGACCTAAATGAACTCTTGTCGTATTTATGTATGCTAATTATTTAAACCTCTATTGAAAGAGTGCTTTTCTGTTGTATTTAGTATGAGCGTCTTTCTAAGTGTCTCATAAAAATGTTAAACGACAGACACATATTTTTGTCCAGATTAAAATGATGTTTTTATCTAAATATTTTATTTATCTCTTTGTCAACTTCTTTTGTACTTCATTTAGCCATCCAATGCATCTTTATGATTTATGATGGTTTTTATCACAACTGGAAGTTGTGATATAGAGGTGGTTTCAACCGGTGTTTGATGTCGTCCATTTCCGTAAACGACAAAAGTCAAAAACTGCTGAACAGACTGCGTTGATATTTGGTACCGATACATAGACTGGTTCCAAGGTTCCAATTCTGAAAAATGGAGCCAAACGGAGCGCCGGTTAGATAGTTTTTGGAAATTTCTAACCCCCTTTTTATCTAATTGATTTTAGGGGTCTTCATATATGTAGTTTTGGAATGTACACCAATCCTGCAATGTGGACTGTTTTATGAGTTGTTGAACAGAAATGAGGTTTTGATGAATGTTAGAAACATGCAGGATGGCTGATTCGAAGTATAAGAGATTTCTATGGTCTTTTGGGCATCAAAAGCATTAAAAAAACATATTTCATAGTTTAGATTCTCACTTTTGAGATGACCCTAGGCATTTGTTAAGTAAAGATCCTTGAGTCAATATACAGACTTTGACATTCCAGAGATTAAGTATCCACAACCTCACATGTTACAGTCTTTCACTACAATGGTATGGCCCAAACCCATTGTTATCAACGAGAGTGTGGACCTGTCTACAGGAAATTGGGGTGAACAGGTTAGACAATGACGTTACAAGTTGTAGGTTAGTTATCAAGGTAGCACCAGCATAGAGTCCTGAGCATCTGTCCATGTGTTCTCACAGCAAATTACAGGGAAAAAATTATTTGAGAAGTTTCTCTCCTTTAAATAGAAGTATATTACAATTTAAACCTGTCATGGATAGATTGCTCTCAAATGATCTGAAACACAGTTATTGCCCATTAGCAACAAATCTATAGCAAGATTTATGTAAAGTTCATGAACTTACACAAGGTATTAGACAAAAGATGACCATGACTTTGCTACTTTTCAACATTTATTTCAATCAGATTTCCCCAGCTTAGTGTATAATTTGTAATCTTAATTACTGTCAACTTAGCTTTACTAACTTATTCATACCTCATTATTCTTACACTACTGTTATACTTTATAACCACAAAATTTCAAGAGATGCATATATGATTGTCAATTAACAAACAATTTACAAATATGTCTTCTGCTTTTTCTCCATATACATATACATGTCTCTTTTCTCAAAAAATGAGCTTAAAATCGCAATGTGAAAAATAGTCTTTCAGCTATATGTTGCTCATTGACTTCGTGGTCTGTCTAATTCACAGTGAGTGTGGTTGTTGATAAATGCCGATAATACTAGGCGGTCATTATGTCCAAGCGCCATTGGCGGTATTTTTTAACATAATGACCATAGGTCATTATCACATCTGGAAGTTGTGATATAGGGTTAGCTTCAACCGATGGTGGACAGTGTCCATTTTCCGTAAACGACAAAAAGTCAAAACCGCTGAACAGACTGCATTGATATTTGGTAGAGATATTCAGACTAATTCCAAGGTTCCGATTCGGAAAATGGAGCCAAACGGAGCAGCAGTTAGACAAAGATCGTTTTATTTTGTAATAAGGACGTGTGATTTCGTAAAACATAGTCTATTAGCCTGGAAATGTGATTTTTGCGAATATTGCTTACCCCACTGACAAACAGTGTGGTTTGAAAATGGCTGGAATTCGCTACTTCTGGGACTTTGTTTTCTGTGTGCATTTACTGACAAACCCAACCCGCAGCACCTACCCATTCAGTATTTCATGTACAGGTGTACCCAGAGATAGAGTAGTTTCACAATATGCCAGTTGTGATCAAGTGCCATTGGCGCTATTTTTATTTTTGATTATGGTTGGTTATTGTCGCTCTATTTGTCACTGCTTTGTGAATTCGCAATATGCATGGTATGGGGTCTGCTAACTTGAAAGAACAAGATGAGTTTCAAAAGTGACAAAGTCATATCCTGAGCCAATGTAAGTGATATACCAGCTATTGGAGACATTGCAAGGGAGAATGACTTGTCTTGTAAATGCAAACGGGGCTTTTGTTATTACCATGATATTACCATGAAATGCAACAGTGGCAAAGTGAAGCTGCAAAAAGAGAAAAATAAACTTGTTTGTACCATGGCACGTTGTCACTAAGATGATCTGTGATAAGAATATCGACTTGAAAGTATGTAACGTTTCGTTCACCTACATGTTTATTTCTTTTATTTGTGTCTCATGGTCTAATCATTGTCATAAATACTGATCGCCAAAGTTTCAGATTGAAATAAACTTATCTTCTTTATGGTATGACGTGGATGTTCTTAGTGTGATTGAGTCTGATAAAGATGACATAATTTGTTTAACAAAGATTTACTCGACTTATGGCGTAGAATGCCTGCTAACATTAAACTATGAGATATTGCCATGCGGAAATTACATACTGCAGTTTCAAAACGCAATAATGTATTGCTTGAATGCCATTCGATAGATTTCATCATGACATATTGACGTCATAAGATGATGTAATGCCAATGCACTATTTTGCTGTTAGGTGATGAAATAATGTCCGATGACGGTATTACTGTCACGATTTTGCACTGTAAGGTACACACGAAAATTTTGTTATGGTGCAATGGAGGATGTCACAGACAATACACAATCATGCTACCGACTTTCGGAATTTCGACGTTGTGATGACGCAGTAAGTATATGAAAACTTGATCTGCGAGTCTCTCTCATCAAAGTGAAGGAAGCTAGGGACCACTTTAACAACTATGCACAAACTGTCACAGCACTAAATTGGTCGACCACGGGCATTTTCGGCGTATATTTGTTTCATTTGACGCTTGAGGCACATCTAAGTCAATCCACTGTGACTTTACAATTTGGTATACATTTTTTCAAATGATATTTATTCTCGGTTATTCTCATCGGAGATGGTGGCAGGGAATACGAGCAAGTCAACCCATCATACGGATTTTGATTCTGGGAATATTATTTCAAGACCCGTTACGCTCCTGGACCCACAGGTTTGACAATAATATTCTTTCCGTGATCCATATAACTTCTTATTTACAGACTCTGAATGTAATGCCTTCTTTAATCTATAGATGTTTTCATGTTCCCAAAGTCCCAAACTGAAAATATTCTTGTCAAAGAGTCACTAATTTCGCCTAGCAGCTACACCTCTAAAAGTTTCATCAGCACATGAATTCAGGTAAGAAGCCCAAAACGTCGACGTCACAATGTCATAGAAACACATGCACATAGGCAATCAAGTGAATGACCAGTTAAGATGTGAAATGACCGACAGGTTGTGAGAAAGTGTGTATGACAAAAAGGGAGACAAGATAACAGTTGCAAGCTATGAGAAGGGAAATCAATTTTGCTTTGAATATGGTAAGAACAAAGGAGAACACACTATGCTCTCTAACTTCGTCGATATAAGTTGGAGGTCGCTGGACCGGCCGAACGATGGCGTTGTTGTGTCCTTCAAAATTAATCAATGGCGCGACCTGCACTCCTGCCAACAGTTCACCTGTACGTGTTCGTGTAAGTATCAACATTAACGAGTGCAAAAATTACCTGCCATGTCAGGACAGTTGTAGTACAAATTCTCTCTCTCTCTCTCTCTCTCTCTCTCTCTCTCTCTCTCTCTCTCTCTCTCTCTCTCTCTCTCTCTCTCTCTTTCTCTCTCTCTGAAATCTAAGATCTATATTTTGAGATTATTCATAGATCATATGTATTGTTCGATCATTTGCGTACAGTTTCATCCTAAATAATCAGTTTAACGATTATTTTATCCATTTTACTACCGCTTGCCACCCGACAATTTTTTAAAATATACTTTTATATAAATGTTATTATCTCTAATAATTTTCCAATTCGTGATATAATTCTTTCCGCCCAAAACGCCATAGTCTTTATCTCTTTCTTACGCAACTTAATATTGCACATCACCATGGCCACCTCAAGTGGAATATTTGAATGGAATAGGCCTACTTCCTAATTGAAATCTCCCTGGGGAATGAGCATATGATGAAAATAGACATTGGAATATTTTCAATTAGCATATCCAGTTAGTCCTCCAAGAAAATATTGGAAGGATTCAAAGCTTACATTAAAGAAGGACTATACTGTAGGTAGTGTATCGCAAACGAATTTCAATGCTTTGTTACGTGTCTAGCAGTTTATTGACATGCGAGTTCAAAATGACCATAACTGCAAAAGATCTTCGCATTTCACATTATGTTACAAGAAAATTCAACATGTTTTACAAAGATGAGCTAAGATTAATCAGGTGAATTGATTCTGTAAGGAAAATATCGACCCTCGTGAAATACTAGCTTTTTCCTTACATAAAGAAACCATCAAGATTATTGCAAAGCATCGTTCGCGTGGACAGCAAATACCAGAACTAAGGCTCCTCGATAAATGACGTTCAAATATATCTCTTTTCAAAGTACACTAAACCTGTGTAGCGATACATATTCCCTCTCCGACAGATAATCACCGTACAAATCAGGCGCGAACATATCGTATAGATATACATAAATGAGACAGAAATTTAGCTATACATAAGTACGAAGTATAATTATTTCTATTTATCTTTGGTTTGAAAATTTAGAATAACTAAAGATGTCCCGATACGTTATTCTCCTCTCGCTAGATCTACGATTGACAAATAGAATGTAAAGTTTATAGATACAATTTTATGAATTGACAGAAAATTTATTTTGATCCTTCACCGAGATCCTATGCCTATTGAAGTTTGCCTGTAGTAAATCAAGAAGTTTATTAATAATATTTTAGCTTCGGTTAATCTGGTCAAAATCAGTGGAATTTCAAAAAAGAAGCCTTGTGTAACACGTTCGTGGCACTGTCTTCTGATCAGCCCTCGACGTAATAGTATGTTGTTACATCGTTGACAAAGTGTGGAACTCTTGCGTTGTGACCAATCAGCTGTGTTGACTCTCTCATGTCAGCCAATCAGCTGTGTTGTCTCTCTCATGTCAAAATGACTTACTGATATGTTACAATATTCTTTTCCGCTTGATTCTGTAGTTTGCTTTTTTCATCTTTTATACCCTGTCATTCCTTCTATACCACTCTATCTTAGTAACTATAGCTAAGAAGACGTGCAAGAGATAGATTATGTAGAAAATATTACGTAGAGCATGCGATCTAACTCTGAAGCATTGTAAAGCGGAAATGCTAATGGTGGGTAAACAACTCGGAAACAAAAATATTACACGTCCTAATCCGTTAAAACTTTTCTTAAAGGCCTGTGTTGGTACCAGATTGTCTCATTAGAAAATTTACCCTCTGGATTACGATTTCAATGGAAAACAAAGGCTATCACAGTTCCATAATCCTCTTACAGACTAGAACAAAGGCGATCCCAGGGATCGCCAAAAGGGCCTTTAAGACTGTGAATCATGGTGAACGGAATGAATGGAAGTTGCCTATATTTTACAATAAACCTTTCCTTTAGGAGACATATCTTATCACGTGACTCAAATTTTCCAAATTAGAACAGGCAAAAATGAATGAGAATCTGTTTGCTGAGTATTGTGAACTCATGGTAGACTAGAAGTCAATATACTGCTCTCCACGATTTATAGATTGGCCTTTGCAGGGAAAAACTGTACCATACCTATACGTTAAAAAGACAATGCTGACACATGACCTCCGTCGAAATATCTGTTCTTCGGAATATCATAGTCTTAATATGTCAGTCACGACTGTGTTCTTCGACTCGTCGTTTGTTACTGTTATTACATTATCTGCGTATATATCATGATGTATTCATCGAAAGCCGTTTCTTCCAGTTTGCTTGTATTTAAAGATATTTTGGGTTCTTAAGCATGTTGAGGTTGTCTCCATTCATTCTTGCAAATGTCCACAAATAAAAAGTTATATTGACTCGTCAATTGTATTGAAATGAGGACTGGACTTCCATCCGAAGTGTCACGTGACTTGTACGTGTTCTCAGCAGGGTAGAGTAAGACGTGAGGTGATTAGCTTGTTTCTGACTCCAATGGTGCTTAATAAACGTGACAGGCGAATGAAAAATTACGAAAAAGTGACCTGAATTTTCCAAAGTACGTTCAACAGAAAAGAAGCAGAAAAAAAGGGGAGAATAGACAATGATCGATAAGAAACCCATCGACATGAGAGGAAATTTGGTAGGAAATTATAAGAATGCTCTGTTCCGTTGCCGGCACTTGTCAGGCATTTGCCTTGTCGAATAATCAAAATGAGACATCCAGACTTTACACAGGCGTGACCTGCGACTCTATAACTATGCTCCTACGATTTAAAGACAGACAACTAACACTTTGTAGTAGTTGTACCGACATTTCTGAGGCGTTCACATCATTACTATTACAAACAATCACCTGCCAGATCAAGGCAGTTATAGAATCCGACTTCTTTCTCGCTTTTTCTGTCTGTCTGTCTGTCTGTCTGTCTGTCTGTCTGTCTGTCTGTCTGTCTGTCTATCTGTCTGGCTGTCTGTCTGGTCTCTCTGTCTGTCTGTCTGTACATGTCTAGCTGTCTGTCTGTCTGCCTGTCTGGTCTGTTTGTCTGGCTGGCTGGCTGTCTGCCTGGTCTGATCTGTCTGTCTGGTCTGCCTGCCTGCCTGTCTGTCTGCCTGAGGCTGTCTGCCCCCTCTTCTCTCTCTCTCTCCCCTCTCTCTCTCTCTCTCTCTCTCTCTCTCTCTCTCTCTCTCTCTCTCTCTCTCTCTCTCTCTCTCTCTCTCTCTCTCTCTTCTCTCTCTCTCTCTCTCTCAATAATTTATGTATTAATACATACACGTACACAATTATGGCATATTATTCTCAGTTTTGAGAGGTCATCTACAGTCTTATTATGATTTCAATAAACAGTTTACTTCTTCTATTTCCAGCCCAATGATTTTGTTGATATTAATATGGTCGAATCTTTTTCAATTCATAACTTTCCAATCATGAACCCATTTTTCACATAAATTGAGTGCAAAAAAAAATTCAAATGGAATATTTCCAACTTGGAATCTATCTTTTTGGAAGTGCTGTAATGTGTAATTTCAAAATAAACCATTTACAACGAAATTTTTGAATACATACATTAAATGGACAAAATTCCTGCTCTACTCAAATATGCTTTTGATGTGAATTGATATTTTGCAGATTGGCCACATATTTGCAGTTATTTGATAAGAAAATATTTCACTTACAATTCATAAACAACCTGCCCGAATCAGATGCAGCATTATGTAATGATTTCGACATGCATTGGCCATCGTTTTGAAAATGAGTAAACAAAACCACCCGTCGATTTATTCTGCAAGTCTTCATGAGTTCAATATATAATGACAACAGAAAGGTATGAAATCTACCAACACCTGTTGACATTATCTCGTGTAAGTCTGTCAATGATGCATGAGTCGATGATGGCGCATTTTCCCTGAAAAGTGAACAAGACAGAGTTACATCTGACTTACCAAATTAATCCTGGAAGGATTTTAATTGGTTTTCGAGCCTTGTTTGCCTAAAATACCGCCGTAGCCAATTTACACTGATCTTTAAATTATCTCAAAATCTCGCTGTGTATTTAACCATCTAATTGACCAGTTTTTTTCCTGCAGTCTCACCAAATGCATATTACAAACGGTCTTTGTCTCGGCATTATTATTCTAAGCAAGTTAAGGAGCATTATACTGATATATTACCATTTTATCACAACCGAAACAAGTTCTCATCCAATAAGAGCGACATACTGCAATAGGTGTGTACGCTGATGTAATATAATTGGCAATTACGATCCGATCAGGAGTCTATGAAATGCTTCACAGAGTCCGCTTACACGTGTAATACTTGACTTGGCCACCATGATGTTGTAATGTACTGAACAGCAGCCTTCGGTGTGTCTCAGCGTATTCTGTGATGGCAGGTACGTGCACAGCGTGGCAGTGACTAGATTTAGCAGGTATGAACCCTAAAATTGATACATATCTATGTGACTATTCACGAGGTGTACTAGTGGCCAGATATGGCAGGAATATCAGAGAGGTACGACTGTTATATAAATTTTAAGAAGGAGGACTATTCATAATGAGATGAAACACAGCAATACAAAATCTTCTGCGATGTGATGACATGGGCCACGGTCCCTTTGTCACGTGATAGAAGACCGTGCATCGGCATACAATAGGACGGTGGGTTTACTGACGTCAACATGAGAAAACACATGATGTTAAATCACAATGGTAGGCTAGAGGGCAGTTTAATGTTCCTCTCGATGTCAGCGAAAGTCACACAAACCTAGAGATGCATTTCTGTGGAGTGAGTCAAAACACTCTATGGGTTGATGTCGATCATTGAAAATTGGGAAAACTTGTCAATTTGGCATTGAGAGTTTGAACTTGCCCTTGTATCATAGCACGAGATAAAGCGATCAAGACCAGATCAACATTCACAGATATTTCAGCCAATGATTGCTTATGACGTAATATAAATTGAGGAGGTTGTATAGGAAAAAAATGCGAGACTGGAGCGAGAAAATGAGGCTTTCTCGCAATTGGTGAGAATCTCTTGTTATTCTCACTGCATACTGGTGAGCAGTGAGAAATGCACTCCTTGGTGAGATAATAGATTCTCAACGGTGAGAATGGAAATTCTCACCAAACACTGTGAGAATGGTAATTTTTACGGTGAGAATGAATTATACTCATCATTCACTGGTGAGAATCAACAAACTCTTTGTTCACTGGTGAGAATTAACCAGATTGATTCACATAAGTGTATAACAAGCCTGGCCGATTCACACCAATGAATGGTGAGTCTCGTTGATTTTCACCGTAAAAATTGAGTTATAGCACGACCGTATGATCATAAGACAACAGTGAGTTTGACCAGCGAGAATATTTGCACTTGAACCTGCTGATATCAACATCTCACTTTCGCAGAGCAGTCTTCTGTATCAGAGTTGAATGAAGGTGTAACACGAGTTACAGGACAAGAGTTCATGAACCATGACCTCCGAGTTCGCAACCACGCCATAATGCTTGGTGTGTAAGGTATGTTTGCACAATTTCAAAGGTTACGTTACCTGAGAAATATTGTAGGGTGTGTCAGTAAATTGTCCCTGTGAGCTACGGATCACAGCCTGAGCAAAAGTTCACGGATTTATGTCATAAATCATCTGATATATTTGTGTACCAAACATGTTGTATCAAGCTATAATCACTCAAAAATGTTTGAAATTATCGTTGTTCTTTAAATTACGGAGCTACAACCACAGTCCCCTGTGATCTATTCCGCTCTTGGACTATGCGCCCCATAGACGTGTCATGCATACACACGTCTACGGGGCGCATAGTCCAAGAGCGGAATATATCACAGGGGACTGTGTTACAACCTTGTATCTCAGGCAACCTTTGATGGTTACGTGCGTGTAACATGTAAATGTTACTCTTCATCTACTTACAACTATTTTTTCTTCTCCATGTAATTGTATTTCATGTCTTTTCTACCATGACGTATAATTGTTTCGTCATTATCGAACCAATCACGTGAACAGAAGCCACCGTAGCTGCCTTCATGCACGTGATTCTGTCATGACGCAGTACAGTGTGCGTTTGCACTGTACAAAGAGCGCCGGAAACGACAGAATAACGAAATTGGAAATACCCAACATGATATTTTGAGTTCCACGATATCGTCAGATCATTAAGTGTCAGCATTTATGTAGGAAGCGACCTCGATAATCTATGGCACGGGCACGGGATGTCACTGATGCATGTCAAGGGTCAAGCTTTATAAGTTCATCAGCCAAACTGCAGCACCCATCAACCAGTGTATATATATATATATATATATATATATATATATATATATATATATATATATATATATATATATATATATATATATATATATATATATATATATATATATGTATATATAATTAAACAATAAAGCACCACCAGCGAAGGTATATGGTATACCAAGAGTCTGACCAGCAGTTCACGACTTATATGTACGAGCGATAGCGAGTGCATTGGTCAAAAATGAGTGGTATACCGTCGCTGGGTGTGATTTATTGCTATTATATTATAACAGTGTATTGGAATTCTGGGATGAAACGTAAAAAGGGATTTTTGCACTTGCCGACAGTGAACGTGTGCCAATTACGGTATATCGCGAATATACCACGGTTCTCGACCAATCAGATCGATGCATTTGCACCATCAATATACTGGTACGATATCATATGTACTATATTACCATGCCCTGCCCGTCGCATTTTGATTGGTCGAGCTGAACCACGTGACTGACCACAAATACACAGTAATGGTTTGTTTACATGCCCGTGAATATGAATAATAAGATTAACAACTCAAAGTATCGTAACTTTACAGCTAAAATGTAAATCATAATCAATCACAAAATAAAATGGAGCACTTGTAGGTCAAGTTGAGATACTTTTTTTCTGAAAACATCTCCGAATTTGCCAATTTTTTTTACAGCGCGCGTGACAGTGCGTCGCGTATTGCTCAGTTTCTGGGGCCCAGTTGTCGTTCGCTCCTGAAATTTTCGGAAATTTTGACGTTTTCTTGGGTTCGCTGATAATATAATGGAAATAACAGACTCCGCTCTGACCATTAACGTTTATTTGTGGGCGCGGGCTCGAGGAAAGCCAAATTAACGGGCTCGGCAAGCCTCGCCCATTAATTTTTGGCTTTCCTCTCGCCCTTGCCCACAAATAAACGTTAATGGTCAGCGCGTCACCCGTTATTTCTATAGTATATGAGGCACAAGAAAACAGGTATAAATAAGTTTTATTTTTATCGTTGAAAATTTAAAAAATGACATTCCTTTCCTGTGTAATGCCCCTAATTAACTTGTCAGTGTTTATTAGTTCAGCTGCTGTGGACGGAAACGAAGATTTCAGTCATTCAATAAATTAAAGCATAACATTGTGAGGCAATAAATAAATTCATATATGGAGGGCACTTCAAAACTTTGAAAGGTACACGTCGGACGCCTCTGTCAGAGTTCCAATAAAACAATTCTTTGTTCGTTAGTAAGAAAAAAGACTTTACCAAAGTTTGTAGGTATCTAATTCAAGATACGGTGCAATCAGTGTTTACGCGTACAAGTGAAGTCAACAACACCAGATATTATAACATTACGAATTTGCATACTCTGATGTTAATGTCTGTTACCAGCACTCGGCTCTGAAAATTCAAAACGAGCTAAGACAGCCTTCAGATATGGGTTGCTGTAACCTGACATGAACCATTACGACATCGTCTATTCCCCTGTGACGTCACCAACGTGACGTGTCTGGG
The DNA here is from genome assembly GCF_041260155.1 of Ptychodera flava. Taxonomy (NCBI): domain Eukaryota; kingdom Metazoa; phylum Hemichordata; class Enteropneusta; family Ptychoderidae; genus Ptychodera; species Ptychodera flava. The sequence continues at coordinate 3,245,730 of NW_027248281.1, read as the reverse complement.
TGGGTGGGGGAGGCTACTGCTTTTTTCCATGCCGTACTTCCTCATTAAACTGCTGTTTTCTTTTTCTCATTCTCCGAGATTTCCTTTTCCGACTTGTCTTGGATGTCGATTTTACGTTTCCTTGACAAGTTTTTTTTCGCTTTTTCTCAGAATCTGCATCCGGGAAAAAAAAAGAAAATATATCAAGTGTCTTGACCACTCCCTTGATGTAAAATTTCACTTGTTCATATGTATAATATGACACTGAGCTTACTATAGATCAACAATTTAATTTTGATGTCAGTCACTCTGAGAAGTGTTGTATTTGTAAACTACAGAAAAATTCAACAAAGTGCTCAGTGTGGTCTGTTGTATAAGATGAAAAAACGCGGTGAAAAATATAAAATGGCCGGACATTTTGAAATCAATAAAATAATTGTATTAATTTATTTAAAGCACAATCATAAGAAGTTAAGTATAGAAATAAAATATCCTCGTCATCTTTAAGATTTGAAACTTGAGAGTTGGAATAATGACAACACCTACATGCGGATCACTATAATATGTGTGTAAACTTTGCATTTCCACGTTGCACATAATATATCAAAGATTCTGTGTTATTTATTTTTAGTCGTGGTTAAAATCGAAACTACTAGACTGAGAATTACATGTACATGTCTTACGAATTCACCTACAGGTAAACTGTAACATACCTTTACGTTGGACGGCCAATGAAAATCTGTAAGTGTCTTCCATCAAAAACGTCTCGTTGTTTTTCTGGAATATCATGGTGTGAATTTCCCAATCGCCGTTGTCATGTTTCCATGATACATCTTCAATAGCAACTGTCATGGTATGTTCAAAGGTTCCCGGTCTATAAGTCATACTGTAACAACCAAGGGTGTTTTCTAATCCTTCGCTTGAATTCAATTGTATTTTTAGATCCATAGGCATATTTAGGTTGTCTCCGTGTATCCCTGCCTTGGCATACAAGTAATAATTACTTGTAAGTGGGAATGAAGACTGTACTTCTACTTGAAGTGAGACTCTTTCGTGTTCTTGGACGGGAAGAATAAGTCGTGATATAAGTATCTTGAATGTTTCTGACCCAGTTGGTGCTAGATGGTGTCCTGTAAAAGTCCAGAAGTGATGTACGAACATTATTCTCAATTTCGACATGAATGGCAGAAAATGTAATTCGTTGCAAGAATTCACCAGCGATGACGCTGATAAATGCAACATATGAGATTTAGTTTAATTCATAATTGTCCTGGAAATGATTGTCAGTGATCAATGTAATTCCAAAGTGGGTCCGAATTTGCATGTAGACTGGCCACAGGTTGTCATAGTTGTACATCGAAAGTCATAAAAAGCCTAACTGAATCAGCAGAGATAAGATGTTAAATTAAAAACCCTAAAATATAATGTACAAAAGTGAAAATGTATCCAAATCCCTAGTTAAGTAATATATACGGAGATCTTCCTGCCGCTACTGATTGCTGGACTCGTTCCATTCGGTACTGAAATACTCGTTACAATGCATCTCAAGTTCAAGTTACCCTACAACTCTTAGGCGTTGCATTGCTTGTACAGGTTTTAAAGGAAAAAAAAACCATAGCGTCGTTGCCGTACTTAATTGAAAGGTAAAGTCAGCAAGTGAATTAGGATCATGATATCTGCTTACACGTTGAAGTTACCGACTCATTTCAAATCCTGCTGACTGTGCACATAAGCTATTGTGATAATTTACAGTCTGATTGCGACAAAGCATTTATCTATACATAGCATACGGATATATATTACGAGAGTTAACCTTTTCCTTAAGGACAATCGTCAGATTAGGACGTTTAAAACATTTCCTTCGGTATTACAGTGAACAAATTCCATTCCGGTCGAAAACTAACCCATTGGAACTCCAATGCCTCAACACGTGCTAGTGTGGTAATGAACAATAAAACTGGCACAGAAAGCTATTTCGTATCATAAATCATTTGCACTGTACAGATCATTGAGGGAGATCTCTTCTACCGCCAATGTACAGATCTAGGCTGATATGCGTCTTGTGCATACAGACCTTCAACTACTGATTAACAGGTGGTTGATTGAATACATGCCCAGCGTATCAGCAACACCTTGTCCAATGATTGTAACGTCCAAGTGTTCGCCTATCAGTCTCTGATCACGTGCCCTGATCACGTGCTTCATAACACACGCATACGTGTTCTCAGTGCATGCAGTGGCAGGTTACATTGTTTGTGGTTGGGGAATCCCTTTCGAAAGATTCTTCACTTCAGATTACTCATACCTGTCCTCAAAGTTTTCAGTTTGAGTGGATGTGATGTGAGGCAGTAATCAACGTATTGGCGCGAGTAGGTGGGTAAATTTTACCACAAAATAATCCGAAGCAGTGTTTAACATTTACCTGATGTGATTAAAAATACATGGCGACGCCATATCAACCGTGTACAGACCTGATTATGCAAATACAGCCTGTAAAATGTATCAAAGAGCACTTACCACTCAAACGTAGAAGTATTATCACTGACACTACAACGAGATGCTTGCTGATCATTGTGGTATTCAACAAAAACTCCGTCGACAGTTTCAAAGAGTGTCTTACAAACACCTTATTGAAGACCAAACTGGTGACAGATCAGCACTTCGAGAACAACTCGCAAGCTCTGACAAACTAGGCTCAAGATCCATTTCTATTTAACTTAAGTTGTCTGGACGTGGGTGTTGGAAAAGGGGCATGTCCATATGAAGTCATGATTTGGTAATACTGCATCTATTTCATGAATGGAATACCTAACATTGTTCATTTCAATAGACAAACCAAGTTATTCAAATTCATCCACTGAATAGTGTACAAGCCATCGGTCAAGGTAAAAGTTCGTGCATTGCAAAGCCACCCGGCCCTGCTGCCCCTCATTGAAGAGAAATCCAAAATACAGTTTCTAGCATTAAGGTATTAGATAACCACGGTGAGATGGAGTGTTACCGTTTGAAATGTCGGTAAATGTTGAATCAACTAATCATACCAACGGTTTTTGTTGTATGTATCTGTGGCACAAGCCATCGGGTTCGTTGTCATGGTTACCACATCAATATTCGGAAGACAGTGAGGATTTAAAAAAAAATCTATAAAGGGAGGAGGAATGCTACTGTACATCCAATGTATTTCCATAATCAACCTCTCTGAATTGCCTGAAAGGGTTTTGTACTTTTAACTTAAGAAAATGAAGTATTCCAGAATCTCGTAAAAAGCCACATAAATCAACATTTGCATTGCTAGGTATCGTCAATGCAATTTAATTTGTTTGTGTGTTCATTGTACTGCTGCTTGAAGCTAAAGTGAACACAAATATTCAGAATATGTGAAGTAGCGTCTAAACCCACCTTGTATCTAGTTGACCAGGCAGTCCTATACGGTATACAATGAATGCAAATTAATCGACTTAGAGACAACCATCCTTTATAAGGAAACACGGATCTTGTGAGCGTAAGAAGAGATAGGGGTGAATTGAACACACATTTTAGATATTTTCAGATATGAGGATAGGATAAGTCACATCAATCAATAAGAAAGATTATCTCGACTTCCTACAATGCAATCTTACGCGTTTTACATCGATGATGCAGCATTTTACAATACTATATGTATTCGTGTGTTTTATCTAACAACACCACTTTTGCTTTCCATAAATGTACAATTTCTATAAAGGCTGAGGATTCGAAATTGTCCGACTTACGTAGAATTATCAAATTCATCAGAACCGATGGTGATTTCACTTAAACAGCTGGTTCCAGTACCTTGACGCCAAAAGAAAAAACTGCAGTGAATTATAATATTCCACTGCGAGCACAAACACTGCCAATATATTTACCTTTTAACATATTACAGTAACGTACGTTTGTCTTGTATGTCACAATAACTTACGTCACACATCGGGTCTTTGCAACGAGAAAATCATAGCAGTATTGCATCCTGAAGTTTGTCCGGCAGCAATGCAAACATTGAAGTAGGCGTTGTCAAAAATCGCCTCTCGGTACATGAGTACATGTCTAGTTGGCCCGGAGACTGATTTCATTCAACAAATTTCTAGTTACGTATACTGTGATCAGAGTTTTAGCAATCGATAAAGGTACACCCCCTTTCGAAAAGTGCTTTGAAGTGACGGCATTTGACGTATTTCTATGGGAATCTTTAATCTGTATGCCTAAGCGAATGTTGGAAAGACTGGTCTCGAAAAAACATGCTAATATAACAATATACCAAATTTACTATTTCACATTAACACTCATCTACGTCCTCGACTAGCCGTAATGGCAGTGTACACGCTAAACCTTAAAGGGGCGCTGCAGCCAACATAGTGTATTTTGCATATCAAAATCACCGTTTTTGCAAATAATCATTCAAGTTCAATTAATTTGTTAACCCAAGATTAAAATATTGGTTGAGTCCACCTTTTAGCTTGTCAAGCAGTCGTAAGTTGCGTGATAAAGAAGTGTTAATTTATGCTAATGTATGCAAATCACCCGATTTCCTGGCTTCTCTTCTCTCCCAATGTCAAGATTTCAAAAGAATTTAGCTCCACTCTGGCTATGTCAAATTTACTTACGTTTTCACATGTTCTTTAAAGGGATACAGTCGTCGGAACTGCGCTCAAAGGTCGTATTGGACCCATACGACCAATGTAAACACTGATATCCAAGGGTACGATGGTGATTGAGGAAAGTTTAAACATGTCTGTCATAATCTACATCGTATAATTTAAATGTTACAGCTATGATGATGAGGTGCGTATAGATATCGTGCACGAAATATATTGTTTTCAAACAAGATATATATAGCTATCGAACAAAGCTACTATTTGTTTGGCAATAAAATTCTTACATTTTGAATGAGAGGCATTTTAAATTTTGCTAATCATGATTTAATATTTTTTAAAGCCAGTCTTTCCATCAACCCATGACGTTTTAGAATGAGGATAGATAATGCAAAATAAAAGTATTTTTTTCCTACGCATACTCTTGTTTCAAGTGAAATATTTCATCTCAGAAAATAGTACCATGTGACTTAATTTAATTTTTATCATTAATATAAAATTGACGTTTTTTACCCCAAATATATACCCTTCATCCTTCTAGTAAATTATTGCTAAACTTTAGATTCTCTGCTTTTTGAAAATATACAGTATGAGGGGGTTTCCTTGTCATCTTAGATGAGAAAGATTCATTTGAAAAAAAAACTGTGTTAGCACTTGCAGCTCCACCTTAATTTATTGTGAACAGCGTATCAGTCCCTTGCCTCATGATTTGGAATATTCACGGGCATACCAGACTGATCACATGTGGTCATCTTGGGGATTCCCCCAGTAGTTGTCAACGGTCAAGCGATTAAGCCTGCTGACTCGTCATATCACAGCCACTGACTGTCAATGCACCACTGTGAATGTAACGATGCAGTCTATGTATAGACTTAATGTATCCTATAAATCTGACTTGAATTTCCAACGTGTAGAAGAAGTAGGCTTTGAATAGCGATAACATCGGTACCACGTGATGGTTAAATGTGTGTCATTGACCTGCCATGGCAGTTCGGCCAGAAATAATATAGTACAGAGCGATAGAACGGTAAACGGAAAACGTTCTGTCATGAACAAAATGAAACTCTGAATACAAGGTTAAGTTTCAGAGTGTGGGTCAAACAAGAAGATTTCAACCCACAATACCGTACAATACAGCTGCAGTTTTAGTAGACTGAACAAGGTTCATGAACACTGTGTCATATAGCTTCGTCTGACGATGGATGTGAAATCCTATACTTAGAATTACTTTATTTTTCATCAATAGAACCATTATACATCACTACGTTTTGTTCTACCATCTGTTTGTACGTGTGTGGCAAGGTCACGGGGTCATGATATAACAGCAAGTCTATACAAAATATTCACATAGGCACCAACATTTGCCTTTGATCCGTGTTGATTTTCCAATGATCACACCCTCTACGGTGACAACAAGTAAATTGTTATAGTTAGAGCCTATGTAACAAAGACAGACATATGAACTTGAAACGCGGAGGGGCGATTAATGTCATCCTATCACATGTCTAAGATTGTTCTAATATCTATAGAGTTTTACAAGATTCAAGTTGGCGATCGATTTGTACAACACTTCATATTGATACGGAAAACGGACTTTCCCTTCTTCCAAAGACGAACGTATCACAATTTATTCTATTCCACGATAGTTTTCGTATTTCATAGACAGCTACAGGTTGATGTCACTGGGGAATCCCCGTTGATATGACGTACAATGTTAGCCGGAAGTGTTCAGCCCTTACCAAAGTCCACTTTCTCTTTAAGTATCCAAGTCTTGGCGTTAAGTGAACACAAGTGCATCATTCTGTTCTGTACACTGCAAAACTAAATGCTACTATATTTTACTCAATGATGTGTGTCAGCAATTGATAAATAGCTCATTGCTTATCATACCAAACCGTTTAGGTCGAAGCAAGTGAAATAACTGCCCGATGTATCCTATTGTGACGTTCTTTTGAGGCGGACTTGCAGACATCGTTGTGGCGTTATTATCACCGGTCCATGTGTTGAGTTCAAAGGCTTATCTGTTGATAACTTGTGAATTAATCATTGATAATTAGAGCTTACCTGTCAAATGGAATAGCCAAAGACAAGCTGTAATGGTTGCCACACGTACTTCAGCCATTGTATGATCAGATAGCAATCTCTGTTATGTCAGGTGACACCTGTTCGCCAAAGTTTTATGACAGTGTACTGCTACTGTAATGTGCAGACACTGTAGATTGTAGATGACGATGGCCATGGTGCAGGGGGCTCCCTTAAGTGTACCAATGATCGGGGAGAACCACGCGTTCATTTTTAAAAATAGTTTACGAAGTCAACGACATGTCGCGGTGAAAATTGTCATTACACATAAGAGAAGCCGGCTAAAGCTCCGAGCCCTCAACTCAGTGAGGTCAAAGCTCCTAGCCCTCAACTAGGAAAGGTGAAAAATAATCATAAATGGAAAGTAAAAATCATTGTAATAAAAAAAATCGTTAATCAGATCAAATAGTAATTAAATAGATGCGCAGGTGCTATAACGAATGCCGCACGTGCATGCTATTAACGACTACAGGGGATTTTTAGCAAGTTGATATGTCATTCTCTATTTCCTGCTTTCAAAAATAATCTCAAAGTAAAGGTCTAAAGACTCGGAGGCAAATATCTGCACATCCGAAATTGATTATTAAGAGGTGTCGGTACGGAAAAGATTTGAAACGTTCTTTTGCGTCATTTATAGACTAGGCTATCAATAGCAATAGACTAGGCTATCAGTAACAATAGATCTAGACTAGACTATCAATAGCATGTTTATAGACTAAGCAATCAATAGCATATTTATAGACCAGGTTATCAATAGCAAAAGACTAGGCTATCAGGAGCAGAGGGGACGAAATAAATAAGATAAATAGAGTTTTGAGGAAATGAAAAGTATTTAAGTAACGAAACCTTCACTGATAGATTGGGTACACGGACTTCGAAAGCCATGTTTATTGGTGGTTAAAGAGCAAAGATATAATGACCTTTTCAGTCTACGATATAACATTTCATTTCTCATAAATACAAACAACAAAATCTTTCTCCCCTCTGTGCAATCCATCTCTTATTGTGAAAGGAGAAATGCTGATTCATCATATTTGCTAAGACCTTTTTACAATCACATTATTTTTATGTACCCTTCATTGCTCGGTTAGCAACAAGCATTTTTTTCATGAAATTTTGATAACGGGGCTTCAGCTTTATCTCCGAGCATATTGACAAAATTAAACATGATTGGAACAAATTTGGGATAATTGAATACTGAAGTAATGTCGTTTTAATCTGCAAATGTGACCTTATCTGCTTTTCTTTTTAAGTTATACACTTGTTTTTTACGAATAATTTGTAATATAGCAACATTCAGCTATATAGCACCTAACTCTTTTGATAACTTTGAAAAATATTAAGACGCAATTATCCAAAATTAGTTCCAATCGTGTTATGAGTACAACTTTCAAAGGAGAACGAAGAAATAAAATCACACAAACAGTCAACGTCAAAAACCATTAACGCGAGAATAAGGCATTTAGGACAGCCGCTGTAGAGTTACTTGTAAAGAAATGTTTTGGAACTGTATGTTGCAGAAATAACAGTACTTCAGTCACAACCAGCTCATGATATGCTTGAACTGAAAATTATCATAAAGTAGAATGAGCTGTTCTGTGAGCTGCATAAAATAAAACGGTGTGACGTATTTTAAAATAAGTAAAAATTCGACTTTTCGCATTACATTTCTTGTCCACCCACTGAAGAATATACAATTAAAAGAAAAACCACAAATTATAGTCACCAATCTAGAGAGTAGCTAAAAGTGTCACCTCTTTGAGAGAAGATTATTATACGAATTTTGTTGAATATTTCATTTTGCCTTTTATACTGTTTGTACGGCTCTGTTATGTCTCATTGGATTCGGATGCCGAATAATACCTTTGGTATGACGCGATTGCGGACGGAATGTCCAGTAAGGGCGCTCTTCGGTAACGTAGAGGAACCGTCGAAAACGACGTGGAAGAAGGGAGTTCAGGTAAAGCACGTATAACATATTTAAACACTGATGAGACACAGATTTCTTTGGAAAATGCTTCATGAGAACTCAATTTATTGCAGTGAAATGTCCATACAAAGACAATATATTCCAGCAACTCCTGGTGTTGTCAAATACTTTTACAAGAGATATGTAATTAAAGCTATATGAGCATTGAAATTGTAGTAGTATTCGCCTCAAATCTTGGCAACAAGTTAACTTAAAATGACGATCCTTAATCCTGGGATGATCATTATTTGAAATGCTGCTTGCCAGACGATTGAGTCACGCAGTTGAAGGGGAGCTAATGAATATCAACCTATGCATTAGAGGTAACTGAATTTATTTTTGATTTGATTTGATTTCGTTTATTACATTTATTTTATTCCATTTTGTTTATTCTATTTCAATTTGAGCACAGTGGCTGCCTGTTTCAACTCATTATTGCCAAAAGTCTTTTTAGCTGTGTTTCAGCCCTGTCCCATGACTTTGCGATTTGTTATGACACGTGTTCGTCATTTGTACCTAACTGTAATACAGTATATAAACAGCAACATCCATGTCTGACTCAGCGAACGGCAAATACTACGGCAAATATAATAAATTTATTCCTTTCGTTGGGAGAGTTTGGACAGTTGTGCCACCAAGTCATAATTCCAGAAACACAACAGTGTGGAACATTGTGGAGAAAACCAATAGCAAGTAAGGTCTCTTCAAAGTACAAACGTTGATAAATCACTCAAAATGAAGGTTCTTCATGTCTCAACTCTAGGGATACCAATGTCTGAATTATTTTGTCTTCGACCTTTACCCTTTCTCCTTATTGCGCCCTCTTTCGGCTTTCTGTGTCGAATATTAGACTTTTTTCTCTTTTTCACGTTTATAGAGAATTTGACCGAGCCATTGGCTTTGAATGTGAGCTCGCCTTTTTCTTGGGCATGAACTTCCAGAAGGTAATCACCGTCGTCATCGTTGGTGGCGTTTTTAAGAAGAAATGTAATCTCCATTTTCCAGGTTTTTCTTCTACTCACCTTTATGCAATAATTTCCCAGACAGTTTGGATGCATTTCTGTGGTGTGTCCATGAAACTCGTGCATGATTTTTGTTTCTTTTCCGTTGTCTTTCGAAACTTTTATTCTGAATTTGTAACTTTCTTCACACAACCGACATTTCATGGCAAACGACAACTCGACAGGGTCACCCCGGTAGACTTTGAATTCAACGCTGTCAAATGTGATATTCGCAACAGACTGTGAGGCTGCATGGAAGACCAGTCCTGGTGGGAATATACGAACAAGAAAGTATGAAAATAACCGGACCGTTTATTTGCGTTGTAGTAGTAAATGTAAGGTGCCACGAGATGTAGAAAAAATACTGTGTTCACGATAGTAATTCATTACAGACATGGTGAATTCTTTAAAGGGACAATTATTTATATTAGCCAATGTACGGTGAGATAAAAAAATGTTCTTGGCCCAGTAACGTAATTAACGATACACAAGTTAAAATTACGTTGACATGTTTTTGCCTGAATTTACATGTACAGTGTATGTTCAGCCATGCATGACGAATTTGAATTTTTGAACTTAAATTTTTGGTACAGATTGTAAAATATTTAATCTTGTCTTGTTGCGAGCAGAGTTGTCATTTGTGCACAGCTGACCAGTATTTCAGCAAGTTTCAAGCAGTCGAAAAACGCAAGCTACAGTAACTTTTCATATCACACAAAATCCATGAAAAAACTCCAAAAAAGAGCGACGTTTGCCCTTCAAGCTGTAATTCATTACAAGTTTTTGTGTCCTATTAATATGTTGCACTGTTATTCTTTGTCGTCGCAGCTGATGGAAAGTTACTTCCATATTCGGATATAAAAATAATGTTTACAGAAATATCTATACCATTTGCGTCATATTACATTGTTGGTGGGAAATTCCTGATTTCATTCGACAGGAAGTTACAGGCTTTGAGGAGGTTGCCAAATATCCATAAATACCGCCTACGTATGTATGCTTACCTAAAAACCATCAATTTCTATTTCCGCATTTCTTGTTATGTGCGTAATTTACTCTGCACTTTTGACTTTACTCAACTTTGACCCAGCACCCGTGCTGAGCTACACGGTAGCCTTAGACCACGGTTTTGTGGAACGACCGTGCTCAGACGTACCAGGCAATAAATGAACTTTTATGAGTTACACGCTTGACAGCATTCTGAATACCCGTACCACTGTAAAACAGTCAATGTTGTAACCTCGAAATGAAATTGCATTGTGTATTTATATGACCCATTAAATGGGCTATGTCATGTCATTATGTCAAGCCGGGACACTATGAGGAATGAAATACCGTGACGTCATTGTGTCGAGTACATTTAGCGGTTATTGTTATATGTATAGTTTAATGATTTACTATTTTTATTATTTTGGAACTTACCTGAGAGGACCGTGGTCAATATAGTTATTGTAATTTGCTGGGGTCTAGTCATACTGTCAGCCAATTAAATCGCAATCGCAAATCGTACAATCCTTGTAAGTCGACACAAATGACCAGCGCTGAGAAGGACACACGTATGGAGGTTACGAAGTTTGAGCGTGAAGGACCTAGAGTTACACATTAACAGGAACCCTTCCTCTTTTCGATGATACACTCACACGGAGGGTCAGGCTGACCTGAAGACGTGCTAAGGACGAGTCCTGTGAGGACTTTGATGTTGTCCTGCAGATTGCCAAAATCCCTGTGCACCTATGGCTGACTTATTTAAATCGATAGCTATATCCGGGATCATGACCCCGTTATCACACATAATCATTAACTTAACAACCGTTGCGTAGCGGTTGCTTTTACAAGTGTTTCTGCATGCCCTCTATTTCTACACGTACCCAATGACAGTCACATCGCGTATCGGCCCAGGCTGTCAGAGTCAAAGCGCGTTCCGATCGGTCACTGCACTTGGTAAGGGATGGACCATTAGACCCTGGGAGGGGGGGGTCACAATGAAATTGTGAAAATTTTTTTTTTACTATTGTAAATTTCTGAATTTTTTTTTTCCAATTGAGATTACCTGTGCAAATTTTTTTTTTCAGAGTAAATTTTCAGATTTATAATTTTTTTTTAGTTCGTCGCTGTCTGCCAAGCACCACAAGCGGCCTCGCAAGTGGTCACCGGGGGGGGGGGAGGTCAGGAGGGGGGTGTCCCCCTGCTGCTGTTGGAGCTTTTGAAAAATAGAGATTACAATGGTGTTATTTGGTGGCACTTGGGGAGTATTTTTGTGGGGTGGTCAGGAGGGGGTGTCCCCCTCCTGCCGTTGGAGCTTTTGAAAAATAGAGATTACAATGGTGTTATTTGGTGGCACTTGGGGAGTATTTTTGTGGGGGGTGGTCAGGAGGGGGTGTCCCCCTCCTGCCGTTGGAGCTTTTGAAAAATAGAGATTAAAATGGTGTTATTGGTGGCACTTGGGGAGTATTTTTGTGGGGGGTGGTCAGGAGGGGGTGTCCCCCTCCTGCTGTTGGAGCTTTTGAAAAATAGAGATAAAAATGGTGTTATTTGGTGGCACTTTGGGAGCATTTTTTCGGATTACACATCTTCCTCTGAAACATGGTCTTCTTGCTCCTCAGTAGCTTCCTATAGTTTTGAAAATTGACTATTTGGTTTCCTGGCTTCCCTTTCTACTGCGTGGTGAAATGGCTACATGCACCCCACCAAACATCATGCATATCTCATGATTTACAATTGATTTTGACAAGCTGAGAAGCTAAAATAAGCTAAATAATATAGTTAAATTTGCATATTTGTGTTTTTAGAGCAATTGTTGCCCTTTTTTGATCAAAACATCTATTTCTCTGTAGCAGCATGTCTAAATTGATTGGATGTGTATAGATGTGTTGAAATTTCAATATTTGTCTTTTTAGGGCAATTTATGCCATTCATGGTCAAAAAATCTGTATTCTCTGAAAGGGCTTGTCCAATTTCTTTGAAATTTGCTACACAAAAACGATTATTCATGCAGATTTATTCAGTATTTGCTATCAAGAAACTTTCAAAGTTCAACCCCTTTGTGTGTTTTTGTGTTGGGATTTGTTGGATAGATGGCATTCTACGTAGTGTATTGTTGAATGTTAAAACATGTGTTGCTGTTGTTTTTTGAGGCTGTTTTTTGAGAAAAAAGAATTGAAAATGCCTTTTTAAAAGCAAAATAATACATAATGACTTGATATGTTGTTTTATCATTATTGACGTGTTTCTACTTGTTCACCCATTCTTGCATTCATCATTGCAATAAAATGCTGTGAAAAAAATGAAACTGATGTGGCCTGCATCTGTTTACCTTGATCTTAAAGGCAAATACAACTTTCTGTCTTGACAACCATACCATAGTTTCAATGTTTTACTTAGTGTACCTGCTTGGTTTGTACGCAGGAAACAAGTAGAAAACAGGTTCTATAATTTCATAATTTTCAAGTGATCAGAATACAAAAGTCCTGAAAAGATAAGATAATCACAACTTCCAGTATAAGGGATACAGTCACTCTAAATGTATAAATTAAAATTAAAAATGTGCCGGGAGGATGTACTAAAAAATGCAGAAAGTTGCTTTCTGTCGGTAAAATCTAAAAAAAATTCAAAATTTTAAAGACTTTTGCAGATTTTTTTACGCCTTTGTCTTCTTATTTATTTATTTTTTATTTTGCAAACTAGTTTGAAGATTTTTTTTTCCTAACTTTCTGCTCTGAAATTTTTTTTTCTGTTTTTGACCACCCCCTCCCAAGATCTAATGGTCCGTCCCTAAGCGCCCCTCTACTGTCTGTCACGTGACCTTCACCAAAACGTAACGCCTCGTTCTCGCCTAGTCTCTCACGGCGACACTACTACATATGCTCCACAGAAAACATGTACACCCGACACGGCCCTACTGGTGGATAAGGGATGGAATGAGTTATTTGCAACCTAAGTAATCACAGTTACATTGTCAAAATAACACAGACATGATCTTAGATTGCTAAATTAATAAAATACGTGACTGGGAAACGTGAAGATCTAAAGCTAACAAATTCTTTCAGTTTTAGCGTGAATGATTTTGTGCCAAATTTTGATGATATTCAATTAGTGAAAGGGAGGGGAGATAAAGTTTATCGTTTTAATTTGGCGACATCTAGAAGTGGCCATAGATTTAGATTGAAGGTTCAACGTGACTCAGTCTCAAATCTGGAATGGAATCATTTCATTTTATGTGCTATGGCGATCAATCTTTCGATGAGTCCTCAGAAAACATCAATTGTACACCTATAAAGTGTTGTAATTTTCAAGTATCTCAGTATTTTCAGGTATCTAACAAGAGAAACATCAGTTTCTATCAGGCATTATTTTTGTCCTATTTGCATCATTGGTAGACTTTGTGAGGCATCTTCAAAATGACGAAAGAGTTCCCTAACGGTAAATATGCCTTATACAACACTTACAGACACAACACAGTGCTGATGATACACGTTCAAAACGTACAGTATCAGAACCCAGCAAACTTCAAACCTTGAAGTGGAGTTGGGAATGATTGATCACTATAAGTGCTTCATAGTATTCTTTTCCATTCGCAGGGAAGGGTACGTGATGACTAACTCGTTGTAGGCAAAGATGTCTTCAGATATTGGTGGCATTCAAAAATAATCTTAGACGAGAAGGCAGGATGGATAAGATAAATTCCATCCTTGAACAAATTCAATGGAATTTACATCGCAGTGAAAGGCTGAGGCGATACACCGTCGTGAAAGCTGATGGCGTTGTGCTGTTGTGACAGGTGGTTGTTTCGACTGAATTTTGATAGGGCATGCATGGCGGTAGACGCTGAGGGCGCTGCACAGTCGTGAAGGGCAAAACGATGAGTATGACCATTGTGCTACTTGTACCTCCATGGGACGATGGTCGGCAGTATTTTCTGCCATTGCGAAACACTTTACCAATCTACGGTGCTGGGGGATCCAAGCTTCGTAATTGCGAAACTAAGAAATATACCCGATGGGGACGTTGAGGAATGCAGCGCCGAGCGGATCAAACGCGTTTTCCTCAGAAAGACATCAATATCGTGCGACAGAATTTACCAGCAGACGCCTGTTGGGATAGATGTCCTCCTTCAGAAATGAATCTTGACCAAAATAGCTTTTCAATGATAACAATTAAATAAACACCAAGGCAAAACTTCTGACAATGGCAACACTACACTACACCGTGAAATATCGGCCCTACGGCAGTGGAGCGGAAAGACTATGCATATGTGCACACCGCATTTGCTCGCATCATACGCAGGAATACGTTCCAGTCGCTTCAATGCGATACATTCATAGCAGAGTAGCAAATCACATCTTATGTGCATATTAGAAAGAACAGGTGTCGTATTAAAGCGCAGTGGTCGTCGCGCTGCGCATGCTCCTGAGGGGGTCCCCCCTTGTTGACAACATATCCGAGAATGCCGCATGAGGTTACAGGTTGATTATTATGTTTGCGATATTGCCGCTGATATGGCGGCTGATTTGTCACAAGCATACCAACTTACCAAATCTAACACGCAATAAAAGGTCAATTAATCTAAGTTAAATATCTGCTGAATATTGAACAGTAATTACACGCTGGATTGAGATCACATTTGATCATGATTTTCTTGAATCAGTTGAATGGGGCTCGGCTACTGTTATCGCTCGAGCCATGGAGCTAAACACTTACCTGTACGCGTGTATATGCAAACAGACTATCAATGACCGGGCTGTAGTCTACGACATCGCTAGCAAGAACGAGAGCTTTCATTTCAAGAGGTCCAACAGGAGTACAATTGACAATAACGCAAGCTACAGAAATCTACAGCTGTCAGAGCAATGCCCGCTGCAGCAAGAAGCATATGTTCCGTAGTCTGCATGAACGTCCGTGTCAAGAGAACCGGGTATATGGCGCGCTACACTCGGCTGTGGAGAATCCAACTCCACTACGAAGTTTACCCCGTTGGGGGGTGCAAACGAGAATTCCGAGTATACAGGTATCAAGTCAAGCGAAGGACCTTTCATAGGTCTTCTTGTTATGTGGGGGTTATCTCATTTGAAAGAGGATTCAGACCTACCCGGCAATCAGGAGGTACAACAACGAAGTTTGCGTAGCACCGGTAGGCCTACACTAGCCACAGGCGGCCCAAAACTATTACTGAGTTTTCTCACTGTTATCATTTTCTCTCCTTTTCTCCATGCTCTGACTGATCGTAGTAAGTAAAATAAATGACTATATAGCCTAACTTATGCCTCTTGACTCTTTATTTATTTTACACCCCATTACAAGGACGTTTATCTCTCATATACACATCTTATAATTAATTAGTCAACACAACTAATTATGCTAATCCGGGGACTTATCAAGGGTTGGTCAACATTGCAAAGATAGAGATGTAAATGAAACCTTTCCTATCTTTCGCGATGTTGACCAACCCGTAAAATCCCTGACTAACAGTGACAGAGGAAACTGAGAAAAACTCAATAATAAGCTTATTAATAGTGATTGGGCCGCCTGTGCACTAGCTAGCCATTGGATCTCTGCCATGACCTAGCTCTGCATGGCAGGGCTGTGTGTTACCGGCGTTATACGGCCTCCCACCATAACGCCGGTAACACACTGCCCTGCGCACAGAGCTAGCCATGACCGTGCACAGGATCTCTCAATACGTCCCTATGTGTAGCCGTGCAATTTTCCTGGCAAATGCCGCGAAAACCCGCTCGTTTTGTCTATTGTGTCCTGTCATTTGCCTATTTCTTGCCACGTATCACTAGAAGAAGTAAGAAATGGTGATCAACAGTGGGTCGTGGGCCAAGTCGTCGCGGGGCCGGTACGTTGCGCAGCTGGTGTGGGACCGGATTCTCTTATATCCGTGTACTCCCTTATCGAAGCAACAACATCTCCCGTGTCCTGCTCTGGCTTGCCGATCATGGTCTTGAGTGTAATTTTGTGTTAGGCATTGTTCTATTGTTCTTGTTGCTGGTCTATATATATATATATATATATATATATATATATATATATATATATATATATATATATATATATATATATATATATATATATATACACATATATATACACACACATACACACACAATATTGATCATTTTAGTGATGTATGTTTACTGTGCTGTAAATAGCATTGTGTACAACCAGCGTGACCGCGCGCGATCAAACACACTCGTTCATATATGCAGTAAACTCAGCGACATAATGTGCCGAGTGTAGTGTCTCAATGTTCGTCAGTAGCCTTACATGAGTTTATAGACAGAAATACACCACTGAAGTTCGTTTCCGATCTTAATATTTTACTATTGCATGATGTTGAGTCTTACAAAGGCGTTAACAAAGTGAGGGACCGCTCCCATCTCACTCCGATTGAAGTAGAGAAGACTTATGTTTACAAACATTTATGTTTATCAACAAAAGAATCGCGCAGGCGCAGTGCGACGACCACTGCGCTTTAAGTTACGCTGGGCCATGTTTTTGGTTGTTGTCGTAAAAAATCAAGAGAGCTGATATAAAGTAGGATGATTCACTACACATCCTCAAATATTACGGCTGAATTAGACACTCATGTTTACGTTGAAGAGGATCGAAATTCAAAAAGCTACAAGTTTGCTTGAAAGGAAGTTCCTGTTTGACTTCCTGTCCTTTGCAGATGGCGATGCTGTCTCGAGACGTTGTTAGTAGAACGTGCTTTACAAGCCAGAGGTGGTTGGCTACTCTTGTATGTAGTTGACTTACTAACTCCAAAATTAAATTTTCATATAGCAATATTATTCGAAATCAGCCTGGAGCAGACAGTTAGCGAGTGTGCAACAGCAAACGTATTATTTTGTATCCTCCATTTCATTTCTTTGGATATCGGTCTCAAGGACTTGAATACACCTATGCCTTAATCACACATCACGATTCCACTGCCCGGGTGTCACTTCCGTTTGCCGTGCCGCGAACATAGACGCAATACATTGTGCCATCCTGGAAACTGAAGTCAGCATTAAAAGATGACGTGGACATGGTGGACGTGCATGGGATAATGTGAGATGACTAGGGACCGTCAATGAACTTGATCAAATTACGTTCATGGTAAACTAGTAAACGCGTTCATTGCGTTTGTCCTCAACCACCCCGTAATGAACTGTTTTGAAGAAAAAAGTCCGACGACGAAATTCTGATTTGAACTTCCGTACAACAAGATGTATTGCTGATATAGGCTACTGACAGTTTTAACTGCTGACAGATTTGTGGTTACAATTTTTTGGAAACAAAATCTTAACGATGATTGAATGTTTTACAAATATGAGGGTTCCATAGTGTAACCGTGCAAGAGGGCAGGGCAAGATACGACAAGTCTGTAGCATTGTCTAGGCTAATTTACAATCATCGATCACATGAAGGAACTGTTCTTCAAGAGACCGCCACAAACTCCGACCTTTTTCCATCAGAGTACGTTTACTAAGGCCTGTCACATCACGAGAGAATTAGCTGAGCAAAATTCCATTCGAGGCTGTCTGCTCAGCCATTTTACTTTCACGTGCGAGCGATTTTTTGTGAGTTTTTCTCTCTCGAACCGTTGAGCAAAATATTCAACGTTTTTGATATTTGTTGCCTCGCGAGGCAAATTCCTCACCGTGTGCGCCGGAAAAATGATTTTCATCACGATTTCTTTGCTAAAGTGCGTGTGTGGAGATGACAGTGCAAAATGACCGCTCGCATTAGACCGTAGCCTGGCCGTAGCATTGAAAACACAGTCGCTTGTGGTCCGATACGCGGCGAAGGCCGCTGGATGTTGTAAGCGTTCGAAAGATAGGCCAATCTGTCACAGTCTTATCTGCCATATATTTTGACGGCATTTGCTGCAACTTTGCATATATTCTGCCTACTGTTGTTGATTACTGAAAATTCTACCAGCAAACGAACCAACTTTGATAGAAGTTGGTATCGGTGTTGTGGGTTTTTCTATAAATATAGTTCTGTCTCCATTCGGCACGTTGATTAACTTGCCGTTAATTCTCCATTTCATCCGATTTATTCGTGTCTTTATTTTACATCCGAGTACTTTTAGCGTGTCTGCTATGGCACTGTCATCGACAGAGAGAGGAATATCTTTGATAGTTAACCTGATCCAGTCTTCGTTAATGTCTCTGCGATATGGATTTTTACCCCAAAGCTCGACTGCTTTTCCTCTCAATCTTACTCCGTGTTGAAGAAGTATTGCTCTGTCCGCTTTATCATTTAGGTAGAGTCTCCATAAACCTCGTATACTCCGTAATCCTTCCAGGCTGGTCATGGTTATAACTTCTGCAATAGCATTCAGAATTTCCTCTCCTGGTAGCCATTGTTTGTTTTCAGGCGGCAATACATCAGATTGCTTGAGGAAAGTGGTAAAACAGGGGGCTCACCAGTACTAGTGTTATTTTGATCCGCACTCCAGTCTTTTCTACCACCTGCGCATATGTTGCACGTTCACTTCCCGCCGTGGCCATGATTCTCTTACACACGAAAATGTCCCAGAAAGTCTTCAATTTTAGCTCTTCTTCAGTCATTTTCGTAACACGGACGTAAGCTCTCTAACTTGCTTTGTGTATCGAAGTGAGTTCGTCACAAAAGTAACTCTTTTATGTCGAAAAACTCATAAAGTTCGGAGCGCTCTGGCAAACTGTTTCGTAGACTACAGAACAGGGCGCCCTCCGTCATATTATTTACTTCTTCTCTCTGTTTTTTTTACGTGGAAGCAAGAGATGATCCTTATAATATGCTTTTATGATCAATTGTTTGATTTTTCCTTGGCGGTACTTAAAACTTAAGATCGTAGTAAACCTTGTCCATTGGTTATTTAAACAATATCAAGGCGTTGCCCCATGCTTATAAATACAGTGGTTCGTATAGGATTGGCTGCAGACAATCTGTCCGACCACAGAATCGTACCAGCAGAGAAGTCTTTGATATTAGCAAACACTTGATGCAGAAGAGTAGCAAGATGTACATCAGAGAGCTGACTTTCTGTGCAACATGTATTATCTGTGGTAAGTGGCTGGCCATATTTTGGCCATATTCTACAGCTACTATGCTGCATCGAATGCAGAAAACGTATTGCAATCCGAAAAAGTTCAAAGTGGGCGAAGCTCTTAATAACTTTACTTCAATTACTTTATTACATTCATTTGAAAAGTCTATACACATTCAGCAAAGTTTCATTTTACACGTTTTCTTGTTTTAAATATAAAAGCCTTCTCTCAACAAAATTTGAAAAGCACCTTTGAAATATATTCTCAAATTATAGCACTGATGTCGGTGGCGATACAATTTTTAAACTTAATGTTAAAGTCGATCAGAAAATCATGTGGTTCAAAGGGAAATGTCTTATCATAGACATTCTGTGATCGATAGTCGTACTTGGAAATATTAAATTGGACAAAAAACAAAACATGAAGTTGAACGCCTGAATGCATACACTGTGTAACGTCAAACTAAAAAGCAGAACTGATGACTCCAACTTCTTATGACGTACATTTTAATTCACAATAGTCACATGGGCGATATTCAACAAGAGGTAAACGAATATTTGATAGTTAAGAATCACATATCAGTGATAGTTGGTCAACTTTTGTGTTCAAATATTGCTCCCCTACTCATTAGCTTCATTCTCAAAATTGTTTGACGAATTTATACAAATCACTGAGCCAGACACTCAGATATTTTCAGCGGTATCCTTGTGCCAATCATCGCAATTTTAATCTCTAGGAGAATTGGTCTGGTAAACGTTCAGCCAGCTCTGGTTAAAATAAATTCCGTCAAATATTTTAGGTAGTCTGAGAAAGGATCACGTAGATTGTCTGACTGAACGACGTGTATTGTGTAATAGTGTGTTGTCTCGCATGGATTGATGTATAACAGAGAAGTTGTAGAGTTTATTTCAAATGACCTGAAACTAAACGTAAATAATGTTTTCATGGCACTGTTGAAATGTTGCACCGTAAACGTCGTCTGTAAAATCTGTTTTGTCGCCTTCGTCGATTCCATATCTTCAGGAACACCAATGCATTTGAGTGTGTTAAGATCTACACCACATGTAGATATGCGGTAATTTGAGAGAGTGCGTGAGAGAGACAGAGACAGACGCCGAGATAATCCATTTACGTCCACGTTGACAGACGGATATGTAGACAAGTCATTGTGTCCAATTTGTGTCGCCATACCAACAGACACAATGACTTTACATCACAGTACATTCTTTGCAGTTATTTCAAAAACACAACATATCATCCGTTTCATTCTTTAGCTAGTATTTCTTGTCTATTTGTTCACAATAGTATTAGTTTTCATACTATCAATGCTGCCACATAGTGCCAAAGTTACGGATCACCAGCAGATGATCAGAAACGATGACGAAACGGTTACACTGCAATGCATATATTACACTCCAATAGTAGAATATACCAGAATGACGACTGATTGGAGAAAAGTAAACAAGAGCAATCCTCTCTTCACGGTCACATTAGTCACGATTGTCGACTTCAACGTCGTTGGCGTGGTACACCCCAAATATAGTACTATAGGGAAGGATCGCTGACAATTGAGAGTCCATTTACAGATGACGATGTAGGCAAATACTCATGCCTGGTTGTATTAAGATTGAAAGAGCCTTTGGAAGACACTGGATATATATCTGAGCACCATTATGTCTCCCTCGATGTAATCAGTAAGTATTCAAATATAAAACGAATCAAAACAATGATGACACTGGTTTCTGTGTTTTGCATATTGCTGTACATATCAGATCTAATGAATAATGATTAATTTTGCATGGTCAAGAAGTGAAATCAATGAATCACTGCAATGGAGGTTTGCTACAAGAGAAGTAACTTATTACCAAAATTTAAAGATATCCCGGGAAGATATCCGAGTCTCAGAATGCTTGACATTCTCCTTGCTCACTGCATGGTAATGGTTGTTAGTCCCCACGGACACCGTCCGGGGAACTTAAAGGTTTGGTCATGTCCGTGCGTGCGTGCGTGCGTGCGTGCGTCCGTTCGTTCGTTCACGCAGATATCTCAGACATGCCCTGGTCGATTTCTTTCAAACTTTGCACAAGGATAGTACCCTACCCCATACAGATGCACGTCGATTTGTTTCACAATGCGATCAAATTTGGCCGTGTTAGAGGACTTTTAGTTTACACCTCCACAGACCCCCATGTATAAGACAGTTCTCCATAGACTCCCACGTATAAGGCCAAGAAAAATAAAAAATTAGTTTCTCATCGTATTCATATTGCCAAAAGGATGCCGTGACACAGTTTTTAGTTCCCACGGATGAAGTCCAGCGGGCTTAGGCTATAGATTTGGTCATGTCCATCAGTTTACGCAGATATCTCAGATATTTTGACATGTCACGTGACCTCGGTGACCTTTGACCTCAATATACATATTATCCATAACTCAGTAACCACAAGTGATGGGAGACCTTATGACGCCACATACTGTACCTCATTAATTATGTACATATCTAATTTTGAGCGAACCAATAGAGCTAGAGGTTTGATTTTTGGTATATAGGGATAACTTAGCAATACAATTCTTTGTCATGTGACCTCAATGACCTTTGACCTGAAATATATATATTTTTGTCCATAACTCAGTAACCACAAGTGGTACACCCTTCATATTGGTATGATGGGAGACCTTATGACGCTACATACTGTACCTCATTAATTATGAGCATATGTAATTCTGAGCAAGCCAATATCTGATTTTGGTATATAGGGATAACTATAGGATAGAAGTTTTTGACGAAATGTCATGTGACCTCGATGACCTTTTACCTAAAATATACGTTTATGTCAATAAATAAGTAACCACAAGTGCTATGTCCTTTATATTTAGTAGGATGGGAGACCTTATGACAACACATGCTTTACCTCATTAATTATGCACACATCTAGTTCTGGGCAAGCGAATAGAGCTAATACAGCTAGAGGTCTGATTTTTGGCATATAGGGATTAATTAGCAATACAATTATTTTTTTAAAATGTCACGTGACCTCGATGACCTTTGACCTTGATTGTACACATATATGCATAACTCAGTAACCACGTACACAAGTTCTATACCCTTCGATTTTGATAGGATATTAGACCTTAAGATGTCACATCTTGTACTTCATTTATTATGCGCATATGTATTTCTTGGCTGGCCAATACAGCTAGAGGTCTGATCTTTTTTTCCCGATTTAGAACCATAACTTAGACATGCCTCATGTGTTTCAAATTGGGAACAACGACATAGACCTATGTGCCCATAGATCTCAACATATACACTCCAGTGATACTTCTTAATGACCACATTTCCCTGCCCCATCAAGACTAATACTCCTATTACAAGTGGGGACTATATCATTTTCAATGACTTGTTAAGTGTTTTGTGAGTACAAGCTCTTAAACAAGCGCACACAAACTGTACTTTTAGCAACTGTCACTCTTTAGGTCCAAACGGCTTCCCGGGCTCAGTGTACCCCAATCGTTATAATCCATGACGTGACATAAGTTGCACTTTTGAAATTTTGTCGTAAATAGGACGATTAAAATTTGTTGAACATTTGAAATAGGTAAGCTATGAATAGTCAAGTGGACGGGATGCTTCGACTATGATTCAAAGTAACTTTCAATATATCAATACAAAAGAGATATTGCCTTCATTTCAAGGTTGTAATGTGATCCTCAAACATTGCTGTCAATTTCAGGATGTAGATACAGGGTATATGTACGGTGGACTATTAAAAAACAGAAACAGATGATACCGTTTTTCCACTGAAATTTTTTTTGAAATCCCAGGAGTCGATTTGCTTACTGTGTCTACGCATCATTCAAATCTATAATTATCCAAAGTAAAATACGCCAATGACCTTTTGCTTTCAAGGCAGCTATGTAATTTCTGCAAGTTATAGAATTCCAGAAGGTTTTACTTTCATTCTCTTCGTTGTCGTCATCATCATCATCATAATCATAACATCATCATCATCATCATCATCATCATCGTCGTCGTCGTCGTCATCATCATCACCATTGCTATCATCAGAACATCATTAACACTGTTATCATGAATGTCGTCACAATCACCTTCCTTAATCATCACAATATTAATCCTGTCGACTCATGTATGTTTGTTGCTTTCAGACAAAATTTCCTTATATGCCAAGGCTTTTGGACAGTCCTCTGCTTCTGCCAGTAAGGTTAGCATCCAAAACAAACCTAGCATATTTATATGTAATGCCAGCAGCGTCTATCGTAACACTGAAATTCGATGGAGCATCGTCAACGGAAACGAATTCGAGGACGAACCGAATTATATGATTATCAATTCTGAGGAAGAAATCAGTGGGAGTAGAATGGATCTAATAAGTGAACTGACTTTGTTGCCAGACCTGGACATGACAGAAACACAGGATTTACATATTTCATGCGACGCCGAAGATGATGATATGAATTTCTCCGACAATGCATCCATACAGGTTGAGATAAAACCTTCCTCAGGTAAAGTTATGTGAAATCGTTTTGAGTATCTTTCTGATATAGATTTAATGGACTGCTTATAATCCCTACTGAAGTTCATTTAGGGCTCTTGTTTTCATTTAGCTAGAATCTAAGACATTTGATTCCAACCACACCCAGAGATATTATTTTTCGTAATGCCCAGTACATGTTGTCTGCTTTCTTTTGGTATTCGTTGCCGTATGCGCATGCTCGTCGATATCACTTTGAAAGATTGTTATCATAAGTCAATAATTGCTTTTATTTAGCAAGAGGGTTACTTTGACAGATTTTAAAAATCTGTCAAGATAAAGTTGACAATGGCAAAATAATTCTGCTCTCCGTATTTAAACATCTTATAAGAGGAATAATTAAAGTGTAGTCCTGGGCAACATATTACTCTTTTGTTCAAAATCCTTATTTTACTTTGACAGGCAAGAAGAAAAGAGATAAATTCGGAAAACAAATAAAAGGCGACGTCAATAGGGGAAAGAAAAGTCGCAGGTGTTGAAAACTGACTGGCAAGTTTAATTTAAAGATGCAAAGTGTTATTCAATTGGACATTAAGACCTGTTTGTTATGCTTACTCTAATTCAATTGTTGTTTTAGACATTTCGCCTGGAAAGGTTGACTTTAATAAATCCTCAAAATCCAACTCAAATGGACACGCTCTTACGTCGGTTATTGTAATTGTAATTGTAATTTATTTCTCCAGAAAATCACGAACATCGTACATAGCAAAGGAGTAAACTCAAAAAGTATTTCTGGTGAGGTCATGGAAATAGTTCTATTTGAACTAGTCAAGTCCACGACCCTAACAATGTGATTTTACTATAGCGAGTTCAAGTGTAACCGTATGAGAAACCTTTAAACGAGCATAATAGTAGTTTACTAAATGTCAACTGCAAATTAAGAAGATTAGTTGAGGCTATTCTATGATCTATGATCTATCTACAACTTATCTACAACTACTACAACTGATCTATCTACAACTAATCTCAATAATTTCTGATGCATGAATCAACAATGTGTCAATAACGAACTCTCGACCCGTTGTACTTTCCAGGACATTGGACATTGGACAGTGGGCATTAAGTTGCTGCTAATTATCATGTAAATGAAAGAATTGAATCATTTGGATATTAATATTCACATGAAAAGTACACTGCCAAACATTTAGCTGTGAGATTATTCATTGCTATGTTCCAAATCTACTGCCGCAAGATCATATAGACATACACACATACACATTTAGTATTAGAGAAAAATGTAACAGAGTTTATCTATCTATCTATCTATCTATCTATCTATCTATCTATCTATCTATCTATCTATCTATCTATCTATCTATCTATCGATCGATCGATCTATCTATCTATCTATCTGCCAACCTACTTTGAATTTTCCTCATTCCTTCTTTTAAAAACACCTACCTATGTTTGGTAATTGCCATACATGTATGCGAAAGTTTATATAACGAGCTAATATGGACTTTCGTACATCAGTAAAATTAACAAACAAAATATGTCGTGTTGAGTTTGCTTTTAATCAAGAAGAGTGAAAAAGCGTTTAATTATGTTGCCATTCTCTGAAAATTTCAGAAAATCTCAGACAAAGTAACTTCAGTCCTCGGTAAATATTATATATATCTGTTTGTCAGCTTGAAGAATGTAGATCACATTTGTTTACATGAAATCACTTTTGGCAGTGATTTGGATAATTATGATTGTAAACTTTCTTATTTTGAGTAATTATCACTCAGAAAGAACGCCTGACAAACAGTGAAAAATATACATACAAATATTGTAGGTATGTATGGGTCTTGTATTAGGTCCTTTTAAACTTGACTCCTTGGTTATTCTTCACATCAAAATACTACTGAACATAGACAATTTTTGTACAAACTGTTTAAATTCTGTGCCTCATTGTTACTTTTGTTGAGCACTCTGAATTTTTTAGTATTGTAAACTCATTTTAATTTGACTTTCCGTCACAATATTTATAAACCATTATAATTATTATCATTCTCAAGCCTTCCCTAAAGACTTGGTTCAAGTCGGTGATCATTATCAATAGTTTCTCTTGTGTCTCTCCTATTTCACACAAACCTGTTTGAAATGTTGCAACCTGGGCAGGTTTTCTTAGCAATTAATGCTTTACCTTTGAGTCTGTACATTAGTGAGTTAGTCTCTGCCGGGGAGAAACCGTTCCCCTCTATAGCATTCACTCCATTCATCGCGTTCACCCCACTCACGCGTTTCACATGAAAACAGAACGCAAATCAGCGTGTTCTCAAACATTCACAAATCACAGATTTGAAATAAGTCTACCTTCCCTAGTCACATTTGTACTTAAACAAAGACTTTACCGAAATCCAGAGAAATCATTTTATCGTTTGAAAACTTCACAAGGGTAAGAAGAGCATCCTTCTGTTCACCTGAAGAGAAATACCTGGAAAATCTGAACTGAATCGACTGATCAAGTTATGATAATTATAATGTGTCAGCACAATGTTTCAGCAAAGTCGCGATTTTGCTAAAAACTTAGAAGTGGGAAATTTGTGTCTGTGATGTTGTTCATTTCCAGACCAAAAAGTAATCACCGCTTGATCTATGCAAACATTGACAGTTTAAAATTGTAAGGTAGACACAACAGGACGACTTTGACGTATAGAATGTGTAGATCAAGACTATTATGGCTGTAGTGTTGTGATGTACAATTATGTTGTTGTCAGTTTTTGAATGGAAGTCAGACATCACCTCTCTTTCCAGCTAATGAATATATCATAGCAGACATTTCGCTGAATCATGGAACACGATGACCACCTGATTAAATCTAATGTGAAGGAAGCGGTATTATAGTACACAATGCATGATTTTACTTCGTAAAGATAACAGGAATTAACTGTCAGAACAAGAAAGGTGTGGTGCTTTCTTACGTCAGAGCTGCGCAATGACACTGCAGCAAATAGTAACAAATGTCTATGGTTTTCGTCCATACTAGGCAAGCAAAGCTAGCCACACTGAAATACATATTAAATAACCTACAGATATTTATACACATATCTAGAGTACGGATCGGGCACATGTGTTCCTGGCGCAATAAAAGTTGGAACACCGAAGTCCCTATATACATAGGGAAACTGCTGGGAATATGCCTACATCGCCAAGTGATTAGCCAACAGCGGTATCGCTAGTGCATTGGATCATCTTTCAGTTTGTTTACGAAAAACACTGCGGGGTGCCCATGCTGTGTCTCGTAGACAAAACACCATAGCAGAGGCCGTTCATTTTGAAGAACGATGGTACAATAAAGGATTGAATTTTGAGTAAAGTTACATTGGTAAATTTCAATGAGTAGAGAACCTGTTGAAGCAACCGTATTTTTGACAGACTTTCAAAATGAAGAAAAAGTGCAGGACCAGGAGAGAAAACGGTAGGTACTGTCATGGAGGTCTAACTGCTATCGTTTAGCTTCGTTTCGTTATGCAGGCGTGTCATCATAAATGCCGTCATTTTCACTATCTCACAAAAATTGTAAATTAAGCCCGGCATTGAGGTGAAATCTGTATTTTTAAATTTTATTTTTATAAAGTGATCAGCTTACGTCGAGGTTTACAATGTGCGTCTCTTTCTTCTGATGTTGTGCATGAACCTTTTTTACACACATCGCGCGATGCCATCTTATTCTTAATACCTCGAGCATGTACTTCGAAAATTTCCCGTCTAACCGACAGTGTTTCATGAGTGAAATTCAAAGTCGATAAATTTCTAATTTCGTTTCCAAGAAACCGGTTTGTCGACCGGTTTAAAGTAGATGCGTATTCTAAGTGTGACAGTGAGGAATAGATGGTTGAGGCACTCCCACTTGGTAACATTTTTAAAACACATATTTTTAATGCCAACGGTCGATATTTGACGTGGCGACTCCGCGCGGATCGCGAGATATCGATAAAAACATGTCATTTCCCGAGCGTATTTTTCACATCCCGAAGTTTTACGATCGTTTCTGGTTATGACCCGAAATCCCCGAAAGTGTGTTGTTGTGCTGATTGACGATATTCTAAGGAGTCCAAAAACGTTCGAATGACGCAATTAATTTACCTCCTACTGCGATGACTTTATATACATCATTATCAATGCCCTTACCTCTGGTAATTCTTTTTTAAAACTTCTCCTTAGTTTTTGTCGTTTTCATTATTCTCAATCAGTTGTATTAAATTTTTAAACAATACCACGTAGATATCAGTTTTTACGTGTAAAATATTAGTTGCCTCTTATGACTACATTTTGTCGTCTGCCACACAGTTACGCGTGGTTCGATACATAGCGGCCACCGCGTGGTATGCGCGCATACCACGCGGCGGCCACTATGCATACTATGTATCAACCGCACCTATCTGTACTAGTCACCTATGCGAATTCTGGTGGAATCAGCAAAGTAACTTTGTTTTTCGTTTTTTTGCCAAGTCAGTAGGACTTGGCTTTCTCCCACGGGACATGACCGCTCATCGACGCGAGTGGTACTGCTGTGGCATACAGCAGCGTCAGCGTAGACTCGTACTCCATAGCTTAGTTGACAATGGCCCCAGTGCCGAACGTTGTATGTTCGGAAGCTGAATTCAGGTGGGCCACCGGAATTTAAACTTTAACTTTTTTGAGGACATGTTTTTATCGAGATCTCGCGATCCGCGCGCAGTCGCCATGTCAAATATCGACCGTTGGCATTAAAAAATGTGTTTTAAAAATGTTACCAAGTGGGAGTGCCTCTTCAAAGTAACCGATGGTATGGTACCGGTGTGTATTTTATCGGCCGTGCACCGATGTAGTTGCTAGGTAAAACTTTCAGGCTCCGACATTCTTTTATCCGACATGTCGTACCGAAATTCTGTGAGAACTAATACAGACAAGGTTTCGGTTTTCGGATAGTTTCAGTGTATCAGCTGATTATCAAGTTGAAATAAAGCGCGAGCATGGATAGTCCGACTCGTTGCTGCTGGCGCACGGCGTGGCGGGGAATTTGTTACAAGCATCCTTCAACTGTCGGCCATAACCTCTCCGGTCGCCATCGACGGCTTTCGTGATTTTGAAGAATAAAGTAAACCGTAGATAAAGCCAGACCTTTTTCTCGGCTTTGTTTCTGAAAACCTCTCCTCAGAGGCAAAGGCGACGTTCATCCTGGCCCTGTCCGAGTCTCGGCCTTGACGTGACACAAGAAGTCATAGTTCAATCACATTTATTTGCGTGCGTCATACAGATGATATCATTATTCATAGGGGTATCCGATTGAAGTGGGCACATACTATTCTCAAGAAACGTACGATGTAAAAGGACAGTTTGAATAAAAATGTTTCAATCATATCATCAATTTAATCGCTATGGCAAAGTTTGTTTTTTGACCTCAACGTATCCGATCGAGAAAGTAAACTTGGTTTGACCCAAAGTTTGAAAATGTGTTTTCTAATCTCCCGCGGCATGGCCCGCAGCCAGTGACGTCGACGTTTCGTACTTCGAATTCTGAGAGCTACATCAAATCGCCACGATCAGCGGACAAGAAATTGATATTTTCAAATCGCCATCACCAAAAAATTACAGAGAAATGAGACAACACGGTGAGAAAAAAGGCATATCATCAATGGTGTTGATAACCTACATTTTGCTTCTAATCTACCCAGTGCAAAACGGGTACCTTTTCAAACCACCCAGAACCATCTGGCCCGATTTCAGCTCGCCCGATACCAACCAGGGCGCTCTGAAGAAGCAACAGGTCTCTGCACAGGTCTCCGCTTGCCTCAGAAAAATTCACTAAAAGTTACTAAAATACAACGTAGACCAGTCATGAGATGTGAAGATTGTAACAGAAAGAAGAAAGTGACGTTATGTCAAGGAGATTAATGCTCTGTGCAACGTGCAACTCGAAAAGGTTTGGAAATCTTAGCCAAGAACCACGACGAGTCACTGCTAAAATGGCGGAGAGCGCACCAAACAAAGACTCGCACAATGACGACGAAGACTCTGATCACTTTCAAAGATTTCTACAACCAATCTTATCACAGCTATCCCAAATCAGAAATGATGTAGCAGAGGTAAAGGAGCAACAGACACAATTAAACAACGCCATGAACTTCTTTAACAACAAATACGAAGAAATGACGACACGAATTGACGTAATAACAAAGATCAACAGGCAACTACTACAAGACAACGAAAACCTCGGAAAGAGAGTATATACACTTGAAAACGAATTATCCAGCCTCAACGAGTACAATAGAAGAATAAACTTGGAAGTGAGCTGCGTGCCCGAACAAGAAAATGAGGATGTCACCGCCAAAGTAATGACTATATTTAAGAAATAAATTCTGAAATCAAAGAAAGTGACATCGACGTTGCCCACCGCATTGGTGCTCCCATGGATCAACGGAATTCGACTGTCGGAGATGTACAGCGTACGCGCCGAACAAGGTCAATCATCGTACGATTCACCACAAGAAAAGCAAGAAACTCAATATACGATAATAGAAAGAAGCTTAAGAACATGAATGCGAGGGATTTTGGTTTCCCTAGCTCTTCCAAGCTTTTCATCAATGAAAATCTGCCGCCTACTGCTCGCCAATTGCTATACAAGGTAAATACTCTGAGAAAACAGGCACATTATCAGTTTCTGTGGACATATAACGGAAAAATCTACGTGAAAAGGACAACCAGTCACAGTCGTTTATCATAAAACGAGAATCCGATCTTCCTCGTATTGTGTGATGTCCCATCAAAGCAAAGATGTAATAACTGTAAGCTTTCAATATCACTAGAAGTACAGGAATTATTATTTTATGTAAGTAAGTGGCTGACAATATGAATGTAAACGTGTTTCTTTAAAATACCAAATAACATTGCTGAAAACTGTCACGATTTGTTTAATGTAAGTAACTCAACTCTATCACCTACCAGTTTTGACGATGCTTACAATTCAGTATTTAATCGCTCTTTCTGCATAACCCATGTAAATATCAGATCTCTGAACAGAAATGTTGACGGTCTAAAACATCTGTTTGAAGATGTTATTCAGTCCAAATTTTCTGTAATAGGTGTCACTGATACTGGTAGAGGTGGTGGAGTGGCAGCATACATTCACTCCTCATTAGCATATAAAATACTGAATATAAAGATAGCTCATTCAGAGTCTCTTTTGTTGGAGGTGTCAATGAACAAGAGCAAAGTGTTAGTTGGTATTATCTATAGAAAGCCAAACTCTGACATGTGTGAATTTCAAAATAGCTTGCTTGACACTTTGTACCAACACAATATCGATAGAACTGATTGTATTCTAATGGGAGATTTCAACATTGATGCAAATACTAGAAGTACTTCAGCAAACGTAGATTCTTATTTCACTTCTATAGAATGTATTGGCTTACAACAGTTGATTTCAACTCCAACCAGAGTGACAAGTTCATCAGAGACTTTGATTGATCATATTTATAGCAATATTTATCGTTTTCCAATTAAGGTTGGAACATTACTTACCGATATTTCTGATCATTTCCCAGTATTTGCTCTTTTTTAAAACTTCAAAATCAAACCAAGTTTTTAAAAATAAGATTACACATAGAAGGAAAATACATTTACAATACCTGAACCAACCGGTACGAAATCCCTGAACACCAACGCCGTCGAGTTGATGATCAACCAACCAATTGAAAATTATTACGAAAGTTTTGCAGGAACAAGGAACATAAAATTGCACGTAACAGATAAATGCATGGGGAATGTGGGGAATATGTCGCCAATATTATAAAATTCTAATCATTTATTTCCAAATCTAAAACCAGTATGCTATTGAATGCTTTTCGTGACGATGTCATTCCCTGTAACACAAGCGATAGTCAACTGTACATTTCCATCATCGGTTATTTATGGTATCCTTCCGTTTAAAGATATGGTAAAAGGTCGATAAATAATACAATTAAGACAAGAGATATACTTTCAACCCGGAAGGTGCATTAAGAAATTATCATGATAATTTTATCGGCAATTTATCAGAAGATGACACTTTGAATGTTCCAATCACACTAAGTCATGTATGTTGGTTTATATTGTAGGAAATGACTTACTGTACCGTTAGACTCCTGGGCAGGAGTGCTACAGTGTAATTCAAAGTCCAAACTTTGTGACTTTCCTTGACTCGATAATATATAGATTACACAACATTGGAGTATATCATTACCAAGACAATATTCACGCCTGAAGATAATTCTCACTGAATTCAAAGAATGGACAGCAGAAAGAGGAAGCTGAAGATATTGATTCAATATGTCAGCTGTAATGTTTACTTCTATTTCTTCTTACTTCAGAATTTCATTGTTTGAACAAACTGGCGAATTTCCCCATGTTACAGCTGTACAGCGATCGCAAAATTGTTACAAGATTGCTATAGCTGCAAAGACCTTGAGTACATGGTAGACGCCATTGGTGATACTGTTGCCTTCATTACTCGTGCTTTATAACCTAAACATGTGCAATCATCGAATCAAATTGCACAAATTTAAGAAAAAAGTATATCTCATCATTTAATATATAACACTTTAAAAGATAAATTTTCTGAGTAATTATCAAGTACATTTCTACAAAGAAAGCATACTAGGCCTTATTGGGTTTGGTGTTTTGGCGTCAAATGGAATTTTAATGGTCACACTCCTTGCGGGGACACATTTCGTTGTGGAATTCCCAACTTAAAATTTGAAGTGAATCACGTGATAGGGAAGTCAAGCCACAAACTGATAGCAATTGAAGTTTGTTGATAAGATTCATAAAGCACACTTACGTTCTGTAATGATCGGAATGCCTATATCGTTCCCTAGCGGACTTGACACGCAAGTCCGTTGAACAAGTGGGACTCTCAGTGTATTATGTGTGTATTTGACATGCAAATTTTCACTCTAGACGTGGTCCAAGCGTTTGCCACGTTGCATGCAGTATGCAGTTTTTTGGGCAACCTAGTCCTCTCTCAGTGCATATAACTTGCAGCCAGTGTCATGTGCTTCACAATATATCGACAGTCAATTAATTTCGTAGACAGAGCGTTATATAGCAGTCCTTTGTATCAGTGTTATCGTCATTCAGGGGCAAATAGAGAACATGCTATTTGTTTGTGTCAAATGATGTCAAGGCGAAATACGAACGACGACGAATGTCAAAGCTCCCTGACTGTTGTTGTCATACAAAGCGGAACATAATAATTGGTTGCAAAGTGATATCATACTGTATGAGGTCTCCATTGGCATTTCAAACCTGAAATCCACGTGAAATCTTTTCTATATAACAAAGGCGGGAGAACGGCGCAGAAGGCATAAAAATGCAACAATTTGCCTTAACTGTCGTATTTGGTTCGAATTCCGCGACTCCATTTACAAAAATTACATTAACAAAATTGTCAGCAATGAAAGACTAAGGTCTGCTGTATGAGGAAATTTCCTTTGCATGCTTTTGATTACAATTTACTAAAAAACTGCATTTGTTGAGAAAATGACGCAGTTTTGAAGTGGTCATGGACACAAATACCAGTATTTTCTGTAAATTCGTCAGTATTAAAACTATGTTTGTCAGTAAAATACTTATCATGAATTGAACTTCATTTGCTATGTCGACTGAACATTGCTGATATAAATACCTTAAACACTTTTGAACACGATTGGAACTAATTTGGGATAATGGGATGTTGAAGTAATGTCTTTGAATCTGCTTATGTAAGCTAATAAGTTTTAAGTTACACACTTGTTTTTATGAGTAATTTGTAATATTGAGACATTCAGCTTTAGGGCACCTAAGATTTTTGAGAAATTTGAATCGTGTTTTTGACACCAAACATCTTTTTATTTCTAAAATACATGATGGAAGCTCTAATGTAGAGCTAAACGCTAGGGTATAAATAAACATCACATGATCAAAGACTGAAACGAAACTCTGAATCAATGAAAGTGACTCCAGTTCTCAAAAAGCCAAGCCAATACTCACTGACTTGCATGACAATGAATCCTTCATGGCAGTTGAAAACGGAAAGAAGGGTAATCTTACCACAGACCGTTACTTTATTAGATATTGAACATTACGTCTTACAGATAACGATGTTAAAGTGGATGTCTTCTACTGTAAGGACTAATATTTCACGTATACTGCATGTCATGTCATGTCCTGTCCTATTTTAAGCGACCATCCCCATGAGTATGTACTACTGATTGACGAATCTTCTATGACGTTTCTAATGATAAAAACATATTATTATGTTTCCTGATTAGAGTTGGGAAAGGTTATCACGATACAACGCATCGTCGTGTTGCCAGTAAAGAAATTATGGAAAGGATGATCACACCAAATTAAAAAAAATTCGTGGAGAACTCTGAAAATTTTGACAACTTTTCTGTTAACAAGTTTTCCAAGGTGACTTCAAAACCGAAAGTATTTTTAATAGAAAATCGCTCGAACAATATCTTGGATATTAAGTCTATGTTGCACACATGTAATCCGTTGTTTGTACACAAATTGGAAGATTCTGAATTCCAAAATAAGTTTCTCTATTGAGATTTTAGAAAATGGAAGTGTTCATTGATTTTACTCTTCTATTAATTACTTGATATGTTGTAAGAACGTCTCAAGGGTCCAGTATCTGCCTCACGGGCTCGTGGTTTCTGTGTTGCCAAAGTGATGCTGTAAATCTATGTGAAATTTCAACCACAGGTACGTGACGTAGGACTCTTGATTTCCGCAAGGCATAAGGCTACTTCGTAGATGTAGCAATTCTTCAGTTTTCTTACCGAGAACAAATAACAAAAGATGAGCAGTTTAGCACCGATGACGAAACAAACAAAAGAGATATATGATCCCGACTTACAAATATGAATTTCTCTTAAAGTATAGCTAGAAGGTTTTACCTTTGCGATAACACACTGAATTTGGAAAACATTTAATTACGTATCATTACCTGGTATTACTGGTTAAACATTGTTCGTGTAATTGACTAAGACATGACCAAATTGTATAAAATTTGTAATTTCCAACAAATGCATGAAGTACAAAATATTTATTGATTAGGAAATGATCGCACTGTTTAGGAGGAGCCTTTATAT
Source organism: Ptychodera flava (assembly GCF_041260155.1). Lineage (NCBI taxonomy): Eukaryota > Metazoa > Hemichordata > Enteropneusta > Ptychoderidae > Ptychodera > Ptychodera flava. The sequence continues at coordinate 3,210,430 of NW_027248281.1, read as the reverse complement.
TGTCAAAATCTTGGTCATTCCTTCTATCTTTTTTGTCGATGTTTTCTAGTACTCAAAACTGTCTTACCTTCCTGTACACCTCTGCCAGGTTCCTGGTATTCTTTGTGTTACCAAAGTGAGATGAACTCGATATGTGGATGATACTGGTGGTCAGAGACTCGGAGTCTTTGTTCAGAAGTAGAATCTACCGATAATAATAATCGTGCAGATAAACTGTCTACAACAATAAAACAGTAAATCACTTGAATCAATTAGAAATCATAATAGAGATTGATATTTCATCTTTGTTCAACAATTCCTAGTGGAATTAAGGAGCAAAGGTATTTCCCACGTCAATAATTATTTCATACATTTTATTTTAACGGGCTATATCGCTGTAAAGTAGATCTCCCGTTATCATGTTTATGTAGCATTTGCTTACACCCACACTGGCTGCAGACACAAAAGGTTAAGAAGTTCTTATATTATTACTGCAATGACGTGTGAAATACAAAACTCATACTTTTGGTACAAACACCAGTGATAATATCGCTGTATTGACGATGATAATAGCCGATGTCAGGAAGGTAAACGTAAACGTGACGTCACTTCCTTTCAGATAGATAACCGGAAGCACGATTGTGCAGGTAACGAAGACTGTATAGATGGACAGTGCGATGTACGTATCTTGGATGAATGAACAAGAAAAAATATGAAAATATGTCAAGTAGATGTCGTGATCATTTTGTTTTGCTCAGAGCTGTCTCAAGTATTTTAATCATACGCTTAGGCTGCGTTCGTAAAAAGGGGGCTGGAGGAATTCAGCGGGTTCGAAAGTCTTAGGGGTAGTAGAGGGGGGACTTGAAAGTTTTGCCCTACCTAGAGGGGGCCTTAAAATGGCTTGTTCCTTTTACTTTTACATTTTCCGATTCTACGTCGGTTTGGTAGGTAATTCAATGAATGAATAATGCCATCCAATTGTTCTAATGTTAGTAATAATAAAATAAAATCCAGAACAATTTGTCAAATTTTATAACTTTTATCTCGAAAAAATCTAAACGTATGATATTTTCGTTACAAAAGTGGGCCTAGTGACGAGGCAGAAGCAGCAACTCTGATATTTAACAATATTTATCAGTAATTATTTGGCGGACTTGGTATTGAAGGGAAATCCGAAAAAATCAAATCGCGACTCCTCCAGTACTCTCCCTCGCCGTTATTGTGAACGCAGCCTTGCAATACGTTCCCTCACAAATCACACCTTGCATATAAAACAATGATAGGCGCGATAGTTCTCATAGATGGTACCTCCTACCACATTTTTGTAGAAATGCAAGCGAACAAAGCAAAAATTGCGAGTCTTACTAGGTCGATGTAGGATTATAGAACAATATAACAGAAAAACTGAGAACAATCAACTATTTTGGGCGCACATATCTATCACTCGAGTTTCATGCATCATTTGGCACATAAAGTTTGTCTGTCTGACATGGAATATCTTCGCCTTCTCTGTTACTGTCAATTACCAACCTCTAACCGTGAGACAGGACATGGAATATCTTGGCCTTCTCTGTTACTGTCAATTACCAACCTCTATCCGTGAGACAGGACATGGAATATCTTGGCCTTCTCTGTTACTGTCAATTACCAACCTCTATCCGTGAGACAGGACATGGAATATCTTAGCATTCTCTGTTACTGTCAATTACCAACCTCTATCCGTGAGACAGGACATGGAATATCTTGGCCTTCTCTGTTACTGTCAATTACCAACCTCTATCCGTGAGACAGGACATGGAATATCTTGGCCATTCTCTGTTACTGTCAATTACAAACTTCTATCCATGAGACGGGACATGGAATATCTTAGCCTTCTCTGTTACTGTCAATTACCAACCTCTATCCGAGTCAGTGGAGATGAGCAATAGGTTAAACATAATATTCATCAGACGAATATGTTATGGCGGTGTTTTCATTTGCTACATCTTTATATCAATACAATATTAAAAGGTATCGTTACTTGAAAAATATTGATAGTGACTGTACTTTTTGTTTAGTACGAATTAAATATTTCAATATATGTACACTGCATTGTTATCACGTTTTTTGTGAACGGCTTGTCTAAATGGGCAACAACTTGTCTGAACGAAAGTGTGAAAGTGTGACTTTTTCATCAAAATCGTATATTCTATACTGGGGTTATATTGCAATCACCAAGGACAGAAGAAGCCAAAATATCTCCGTGCACTTGGGAGGTATCAGCATTTCAGAGCTTGCGGTAGCTCATTGTATATTAATGAAATATATCTGCGGGAGTGCAAGATAACAACCCACTGCACAGTGGTCTGATAGAAAGCCATGAATGGCTGCATCAGAAAAAAAATTATCTGTATGCCGAGAAATAATCAAATCAAAGGTTTGTCCACAACGATGGGTAGCACCTTCAGTATATTGTCGAAGATTGTACGGTTCCTGAAATTGAGTGAAATGAGCAGCATCACTATTTGTCTCTACGTCAATATGAAGATTAAATCACCAGAAATCACCGGGAGCATTTATCATCGTTTCAATCATAGAGGAAAGTTCACTGATAAACAATGATGAAGTTAACTTATTCTTCTACGATGGTGGTGGCCTGTAGATTGTAATTGGTCGACCTGTCTCTAAGCCAGACATCGCTGTAAGATCTATGTGTTGGAGGGAATTATACTTGAAGTCTGATTTGTTGATTTCAGTGTAAAACCCCTTCTGTAAGAAAACACCATCACCCTTCTTTAGTCTGGTATAGATTATATAATTATATATTATAATCTGGCAAGGTTTATTTGAGTTCAATATGGTAGAATTGTCACTTCGAGTACAGGTCAGCTATGTTTCAGTGAGAGAAACAATGTCAAGTTTAGTCTCTATGATGAAATCGCAGAGTGGTGCTGTTTAAGATTTCACTGTTTTCGCATTCCACATTGCAAATGAGATGGTAGGCGATAGCTGGTGACTCAGATTGTTCAACAAAGTGATGCAAATTAAGTTATTTTGATTACCTGTGTGGTGTCTTTGGTGATGATGTCTTGGGGCAAAATGGTGATAATGGTACAGGAATTAGATGTGTCTTACTTCTACCTCCTGCACGCCGGCTTCAGATTGGCCGAGGTTTGCATAACCAAAGGCTTTTCAGTATGTCCTGTATGTTGCTACTGATTCTTGACAGTACTAGACTGTTGATGACTTTCTTTCGTATGTTAATGAAGGCAGCTCCAGCGTATCCCAGTTGATCCAAGAGGTGGTTGAAAATGAGTTCTCTAGTGAGTGTGACCGAGTTTAAACACATCACGATCCAAGTTGTAACGTAAAACTCAGAAAAGACAGGCAGTGGGAGTAATTGACGATGTATAACGCAGTCCAGTGGCATCCCCACACAATCAAACAACAGTTGACGCAAACACTTTCAGAAGGGCAACCAAAAACCACCAAGAAAATAAGGCAAAATACGAGACAAGGATAGCGCATCCACCGATGTAGCTCACACTAGTATGGGTATGTGTTGTACTCATTGTTCACATGAGGATCACGTGTCCAAAGGTTTGAATAAGATCTAAAGAGTCAGTTTTGTTAAAGTTTCATTAATTTAACAATATTCCAATGCACACAGTCTTACATTTCTACAAAATATATTTGGCTAAAACTACTATACACAAGCCACCTGTTGTCCTAGCAATGGTAATCTTTGCCAAGTATAGCCCTAGGAACATGTTGTCCTAACCAGGGGAAGTCGTTGCTACTGGTAATCCTTGCTAGCCATTAGTAGTCCTTGCCATAAGTAGCCAGGTCTAGTCCTTATCACAGGTAGTGCTGGCCAGGTGTACTCCAATTGGTAGTCCTAGCCGTAGGTAATCCTTTGCAGGAGAAGTCCTACCTACGGGTTGTCCTAGCTACTGGCAGTCCTTACCACAGGTAGTCCTAGCCAGCCGTAGTCCTACCCATAGGTTGTCATTGACGGGGAAGTCCTAACTACGGGTACTACGAGCCAGGGGTTTGTCCTTGCAATTAGTAGTCCTAGCCACGGTAAGCCAACCATGTAAGGCTTGGCCATGGGTTGTCCTATCCAGGGGGAGTCCTAACAATGGATTGTCCTATTCAAAGGTAGTCCTAATCAACGGTAGTCCAAATCATCTTTAATTCTAGTAGCACGTTGTCTTCTACGTAACGTATACCACGCTTTCAAGTTCCAAAACAGTTAAGGAGTACAAGCGTTATTTCTTAGTATGCAGAACCATATCGTTGTAACCGTAGATACAAATCTCCTTTGCTTGCTTGTGACTGATAAATGTTCTACTCTACTATAGTTATCATATTGTTGCAAATGAAGATAACTGTTTCAAATCCACAGAGTACACGAAACTAAATTTCTATCTGTGTTAGATGATATGCGATTTGATATTCAAAATGGCGTTGCAGTGAGCACACCAACTTGCACGCGCTCTTACTAGGACTATACGTTTACAGTAACGTTTGTTGGATTTCCAAGTTGGTTTCTGTCACGATTTATTCATAAGATTTCCAACGGTTGTCGAATCATAGCGGAACCTCTTTGAGTCTGATGAACAGAACATATACCTTGATTTGAAAAAAAAATGCAAATTTTTGTGACCAGAAGTCAGAAAGTGAGACAGGAAGGCAAAGCTAGACAAGGGTAAAGGGACAGGCAGAGAGCCATTGAAGAAGAAGGCATGCAAATGACAGGACGTAGCAATAATTCGTGCAATAATGTAGCATAATATTTCCGATGACATTGGCGAGTATCACTTAATTCTCCGTCCAGAGTCCTCTACAGTTTTCGTACGAGCAGCGAATCTTTGCAAAGGCTGTAAACAGCAGAGTGTAAGCATAGTGTTATGCTCAATTCAACTGCATCGGACAGAAACCTAATGAACCATACGTCGTGAGTAGAACCGACTTGTATGAATGATTCAGCAAGGTGGAATTTACGTGGAAATAATTATTGTGACGGACATTGATGACATCACCACAATGCGGTCGATGGGGAAGTTCACCTAAGTCTTGATGACATAAGGTATGTATGCTTCTGAATGTGCACGTTGTTTGGTTGTTCCTGTGTGTGGAGGTCAACAACATTGTAGATGACTAAAATGAAATCAGACAGAAGCGGCCAAAGCAATATCTGAAAGAGAAAGAATTGAATTATCTCCATGATACACTGGTAATTCATGAAACTTCCACGTTATCAATAATGGTGTAAAAAATCAATTAAGTGACATGTAGAGAGTTCTCTCAGTCAGCGTAACAGAGCATTATATGTCAAGTCCTTTCATTTACGTAAACATTTCATGCGTTACAGGCCTGATACATAAAATATTGTTCGACTTTTGTATGCAAGTTCTTCTTAATGCTGACTGCCATTAACCTTAACTTTCAATATATTTTCAAATACTTTTGCTCAGTGTAAGAAAAATAGCTTCTAATCTTACTCCAAAATCTTTCCAAAACGGCGAGACTTTGCCGTTACACATTCATTATCGTCAGTGCGTGTATTTGCAACGCTAATAGTTTGTACTTGAACATACTTTTGTGGAATAATAAAACATTTCACTTGTCTTGTTGGTTAAATAGAATAATTCCAAAAGCTGCAGTTGTCCGAGTTCATTTTTCAGATATTTCATACGTTATCAAAGAACACTAAATATTAAAAATTACTGTGTCCGAATTAATGTTATAAAAACTTTGCTGTTTATAACAGATGGTGAGTATATTTTGAAATTACTGATCACATGGCTTTGATACAAGTTGTATCGTTTGATCGATATTCCTTACACCACGCTTTGCATCATATGAATGCATGTATATAATGTCTAATCGTACGAGACTAAATTATCCTATTTCGATTCATACGCCTTTGCAGGGATTCTGTACCACGGTATCAACTTTCCATTAGAGAACACTACCACTGAAACACTCCAGTGTCCAGATGACGCTAAAAAGCCTTTGTTTCTGGTGTCAAACACACAGAATTCAATCAGTAAAAAATAATGCATTATTAACATTTAAAGTTCAGAACCCACAATTTTCGGAATTTGAGTAGTTAGTACGTAAGGCAGTGCAGGTCCGATATTTTTAGAACCGTGTGCAATGTACGCCTCATGTTTTCTAAGCTTTCGGTTTGTATCGTCCTTAAGTCTGAAATTTGTCACGACATTTAAGGTTGGGAGCGGCTACTTTAACATGCTTTTTCCAGTATCAATTTTACAGGTAAACACAAAGACAATGATCTATATTACTAATAGTCATCAATGTTTGAAATACACTCCCACACGTCAGGATGAATTCGTATTTTAGGCATAGTCATAAATGTGTGAAATACACTCCCACGCGTCAGGACCCGTTTTCTTTCGCATACCATGGTCACGGTATATTTTATCCAAACCAAGGAAACAGACAATTTGCTTTGGCATACATGCACTTACATTTGCTTGGTCGTGCTGTATGATGCCAATGGCTGCCAGCTGGCCGACTTCTCCTTCAGCTGTCCGTAGTCACGACTCAAAAAGTAAACAGTTTGTTTCATTCAAATTTCACATAAGCACAGCCCGTTGCTGCAGTAGACATGCATACTGATTTGGTTTACAGAAAAAATAAAGAAGATTTCATCTATCTATCAATTCCAACGTCACTCGCTTACCAACTTTTCCACACATCAATCAATAGATACAGAGTGTAATACACAAAGCATGAAGACACACATTGCATTGCCTTGTTTGTGAAGTGCTCTATATTCCATAGAGAATGAATCCCATGAAGTAGTCAGCGAAGTTTGAGAGATCACAACTATCACAACAGGACGTATCGTGAAAAGGCCACTGTAATCAGGAGCTCAAACGTCAAATTCAACTAAAACACCAACATCAAGTACCCAACTTGTTACTTGCTATCACGTCATGGCACTGTTAAATACTCGTTACAGATTTAATTTCAAGTTGGCCTACACAGTAACTTTGATCATAATATCCATGTATTCAGATGTTCTGTCACCAAGAAAGGCTTCAAAGAAATGAATACCCTTTGAAATTTCACGGGCAATAACTTGTGATATTCATATTAGCTGAATATTAAAACATGAATGTCACCCGCAACCGCCGGATTGAAATGGGGGACCTCTCTACAAAAACGACAAAGTTGTGCCATCCTAAACCTCGCCAATTCTAGCATAATTCGATATGTATGCTTTTTAAACGACATTAAACTACTGATCATAAGTAAAAGTGCACATTAATTATAACAAATATAGTAGCGGGCACTATGGAATGAGGTGAATTGATCCATGTCTACAAGATAAATTTCCTTCGTCTTTAAGACAAAATAATTTTCCAGCTGGATCGTCTAACAAAAAAATCACACCTTTAGCGAGAAACTCAATTACTCGCGTTATCTTTATCTTGATATGCAGCAATATCGTCAAATATCGATAATGCGTAGGTAAGACTGATAGTTAACAGGAAAAACGATAGCGGCCCACACATCGGGTTTTACCACAGATGAAAGAAGAAGTGAAAGAAAAAACTTTAACCCGACTAAATAAATCATTGCAAATAATAGTCAATTCGACAGATGTGAAAAAGTACGCAGGGAATGGGTTGAATCCGATTATTCAAGGCGAAGGTCATTGTCCTTGCTTTTCGTAGTCAAAACTCCCGTTGTCATTATTCAGTAGAGTTCGTATAGAATAATTACTTATCATTTTTAAAATTTTCCTTTGTTATTTTTAATAGATCCAATAAAAGTTGTGACAAACAATACTGACTAATACTCATTTTGACGAGGTTGAATGAACTGGGATGAAGATACAGTATAAATCTTATACTTTTATATTTAAAGCTTGTGGAAGTAAAATACATATTTCCATATAATTTATGCTTGTTACGTACTGCCTTTAATGTCACTGTATATCATTTTCTTGTACTACAACCTCCTATTAACATGATGCACGATGTGGTTGGATACTATATCAGAAGTATTTCAAGATACTCACAGTCATTCATTTACGGTTTTGCTGAACATGTGCTAGGTTCTTTTTGAGAATCCGGGGTCTGTCTCATCCTCCTCATGACCCCTCAAATGTGCGAACGAGCGGGCAAAGCGACGTTTTGCTTCATACATCCTGGTACAAGACCGGGAAGTACGCGACTCTGTCGTGACCTTTACTGTGTTGACGTAAGTTTTCATATTCTTTCCCTCAAATTACCAAATGCTGATATCCTGAACTTGACAATTTAAAACATCTAATATTTTACTTGGAAATCTTCTTGCTCTATGGCATCAAAAGCTGACTCCACTAGGGTGCGTTGAAATCGTCATATTGTATTTTTACTGAGTGTTGTGAATTTATCGACCATGGCAATTTTTTACAGATACTTGAGTTCATTTTTTCAACACGTCCACCATCCCTTCATGGTCGTATCAGTACGACTGTTTGCACCATTTTCCTGACTAAAAAGGATAACAAAGAATTCAATCTATATCACATGCCTCTAATATTTTTTTCTTGTCCAGTCCAGCAGAGTATAATGGATTTTAAAATGTCTGAAGTTATAAATCCAGCTTGGACGAGGTTTTATTGAGTTGTGTTCGTTGTGAATGTCTTTTTCCATTCGATGGATTTTCCGAACTATTTATGGACTCTTTGGGGAAAAACGGGAAATGCGTATTGGGCGTGATTTATGTGTCGTGCTACTTTAAATTTCATCACGTGCAACTTTACATTACACCTCGTTGTGAAAAAAACTGAAGTGTGACATTTTAACCACATGTCTAACTCAGAAATCCAATGTATAAACGTAACCTTCGATCATTCTCTCACAAGATTTCTTTGAGTACGAGTTTGAACATATTTGAGTCTGCGAAAGACAGTGTTATCCATCAATGAATGAAACTTTCATGCCAATGATTTGATAGTTTGTGACTATATTGATATGATGCTATAGTCCGTTTTATTAACTTAAGATCTGAAATGAGAGGTCTGTTTTCAATCTTTAGATGTAATCAAAGAGTTGCAAAACAGGATGTGAAGATAATTGCCGATAGGGTCACGTGGAGAATTATACTCTGTTTCGTAGCAAGAGAAGAGCTTAGAAGGATTTTACTGGGCTCTTTGAGAGGTTGATTTCACCAACCATGGTACAAGTTAGTACTCTGACTCATTGGGATATAAGAAGTGGGAGATAGAGTATTCGTGTCCAATTAGGTGATTATGAATACTGTTAAACGTCACGAACACTCCACTATATACTCATCATAATTATTTTGGCCGGCATATTTTTTTTAAAAAGAAACATTTGAAATGTCAATCAAATTGATCTTAGTCGTGTTTGAGTTCGCTATTTGCGCAACAATTCGTGTTAAATGTTTCATCATAAATAACACGAAAATGTTACACTAAGGACAATCAAAAAATGACTGCAACTCGAACTGGAAATGTAATTCATTGACCCGTTACACAGTTGTACGATTTCATTCAGTGGTGAAGAGCACACATAATATCGACATTGTTTGCAATGGTGACGACCTTCGTGCTAGAAGGGTCTTAAGGCTTGAGGACTTTGAGTTGTTGATCTCTTGTACGCACACAGATGCAGTTGGACACTTCTTCTAGCCATTTTTTTGTGAATGGAGACCGAATCTAACTTTTGAGATGTGACATGCTGTTACATTCTAGCCCCTCCCATGCAGGAAATACAGGGCTTACAGGCAAGACTTGCCACTTCGACGCCTGGTATGCATGTTTTTTACACGCACTAAACGTTTTCATGTCATTAACAGGAAGGAACCTAATGACTGGATTGCTTGTACAGGATAAACAACAGAAAACCGACACCGAAATATATCTGACATGTAAGCCTTGAGACAGATTACTATCACCAGTCTGGGGTGCAAATTAATGTCTTTACGACCAGACCAGTCATTAGGTTCCTTCCTGTTAATGATATGAAAACGTTTAGTGTGTGTAAAAAACATGCATACCAGGCATCGAAGTGGCAAGTCTTGCCTGTAAGCCCTGTAAGTCCTCTTAAAAACACAAGTGATAATATCAAAATGTGACATAGATTTTTCAACTGGTGTCTCACTAGCTGCTAGCTCCAGTTGTGTTATGATTAAAATGCAACATCGATTTGTCATGATTTCTTTAATGGAATGTGCATGAAAACGAGTTATCAGAAATGAAATATTCCGGACTATAAGTGACACAAACCAACACGAGGTAATATGCCTTGAACGTTTAACCAATGACGAAAACAAAAGAAACCATAGCTTAATGTTTTTATTAGCTTCAGACGAGAAGTCGTTTCTCGAGATCTTATTATCAAGACTTCCCTTATTTGTCTCACAATACCTATCTACAGAAGACTGCCAAAGCTGCTTTGAAGTAGTCAGATATTTGTCCTTGACCTAAGTCAATATTTCAAACATATGTCTCTCATTGACATTCAATAGCCTTGCCTTTGTTACAATCAATACCAAGTTGTATCATATTGTTTTACTTCTTCTCTCTGTTTTTTTTTACGTGGGAGCAAGAGATGATTCATATAATATGCTTGTATAATTAATTATTTGATTTTTTTCCTTGACGGTATTTAAAACTTCAAGATCGTAGTAAACATTGCCAATTGGTTTGTTTAACAATCACCCACGTATCAAGGCGTTGCCCCATGCTTATAAATACAGTGGTTCGTATACGATTGACTGCAGACAATCTGTCCGACCACAGAATCGTACCAGCAGAGAAGTCTTTGATATTAGCAATCACTTGATGCACGAGAATAGCAAGATGTACATCAGAGAGCTGACTTTCAGCAAGACATGTAATATCTGTGGTAAGTGACTGGCCATATTTTGATGTAGCCGTGTATGTATGCTACAGCTACTACGCCGAATCGAATGTAGAAACGTATTGCAATCCGAAAAAGTTCGAACTGGGCGAAGTTCTTTAATAACGTTACCTCAAGCACTTTATTACATTATTTGGAAAAAGTCTATGCACAGTCAGCAAAGTTTCACTTTACATGGTGTCTTGTTATAAATAGAAAAGCCTTCTCTCAACATAATTTGAAATGCACCTTTAAATATATTCTAAAATTTATAGCACTGATGTCAGTGGTAATACAATGGTTAAGCCTAATCTTAAAGTCCATCAGAAAATCGTGTGGTCCCAATGGAAATGTCTTATCATAGACATTCTGTGATCGATAGTTGTACTTGGAAATATTACATCGGACAAAAGCAAAACACGAAGTTGAACACTTGAATGCTTACTCTGTAACGTCGAACTAAAAAAGCAGAACTGACGACTTTAACTTCTTATGACGTACAATTTAATTCACAATAGTCACACGGGCAATATTCAACATGAGGTAAACGATTATTAGATAGTTAAGTAGCCGTAAAGACATATCAGTGACAGATGGTCAACTTTTGTGTTCAAATATTGCTCCCCTGCTCATTAGCTTCATTCTCAAATTTATTTGAAGATTTATTTGAAGAATTTGTAAAAATTGCTGAGTCAGACACTCAGATATTTTCAGCAGTATCCTTATAGCAATCATCGTAATTTTAATCTCTAGCAGAATTGGTCTGGTAAATGTTCAGCCAGCTCTGGTTAGAATGAATTCCTTCAAAGATTTAGGTAGTCTATGAAAGGATCACGGAGATTATCCGACTGTACGACGTGCATTGTGTAACACCGTGACTGTGTTGTCTCACACGGACTGATGTAAAACAGAGAAGTCGAATGATTTATTTGTAATGATCTGAAACTAAACATAAATAGTGAATTGTTTGTACAGTTGGAATATGGCAGCGTGAACTTCGTCTGTAAAATCTGTTTTGTCGACTTTGTCGATTCCATATCTTCAGGAACGCCAATGTATTTAAGTGTGTTAAGATCTACGCCACGTGTAAATATGTGGTAATTTGAGAGAGTTCATGAGAGAGAGAGAGAAACAGACTGTCAGACTGTTAGAGAGACAGACACCGAAATAATGTATTTATGTCCCATTTGCGTTGACAGACGGACATGTAGAGAAGGCATTTATGTCCATTTTGTGTCGCCATATCAACGGACAGAGTGACTTTACACCACAGTGCATTCGTTGCAGTTATTTCAAACAACGAAACATATCCTTCCGTTTCATTCATAAGCAAGCATTTCTTGTCTATTTGGTCACAATAGTATTATTTGCCGTACTATCAACGCCGCTACACAGTGCTAAAGTTACGGATCACCAGCAGACGATCAGAAACGATGACGAAAAGGTTACACTGCGATGCATATATGACACTCCAGAAGTAGAGTATACAAGAGTGACGATTGACTGGAGAAAAGTAAACCCGAACAATCCTCTCTTCACGGTCACATTAGTCACGATTGTCGACTTCAACGTCGTTGGCGTGGTACACCCTAAATATAGTGCTACAAAGGAAGGATCGCTGACAATTGAGGGTCCATTTACCGATGGCGATGTAGGTAAATACTCATGCCTGGTTGTATTCAGATTGAAAGAGCCAATAGACGACACTGGATATATATCTGAGCACTGTTATGTCTCCCTTAATGTAATCAGTAAGTATTCCAATATACAACGATTCAATAGAATGATAACACTGAGTAGTGTTTTTCGCATATTGCTGTACATATCACATCTAATGAATGATGATTAATTTTGCACGGTCAAGAAGTGAAATCAATGAATCAATGCAATGGAGGTTTGCTACAAGAGAAGTTAATACCAAAATTCAAAGATATCCTCACTTCACAATGCCTGACATTCTCCTGCTCACTCCATGGTAAAGATTGGTTGTTAAGTGTTTGTGAGTACAAATCTCTCAAACAAGTGCACACAAAATTGTACTTTTGGCAACTGTCACTTTCTAGGTCCAAACAGCTTCCCGGGCTCAGTTTACCCCAATCGTTATAATCCAATGGCGTGACAGTAGATGCACTTTTGAAATCTTATCGTAAATAGGACGATTAAAAATTTGTTGAACATTTGAAATAGGTAAGCTATGAATAGTCAAGTGGACGGGTGCTTCGACTATGATTCAAAGAAACTTTCAATAATACAATACAAAAGAGATATTGCCTTCATTTCAAGGCTGTGATGTGATCCTCAAACATTGCTGTCAATTTCAGGATGTAGATACAGGGTAAATTGTACGGTGGACTATTTAAAAAATAGAAACAGATGATATTATAACACATCTCATCCGCAGTCTGTGTTCTAATTCGCGTTATGATGGGATGCGTTCTTTCTGTGCTGATCTACGTAAACGACGTCATCAGGCATCATTTGTTGGAACTGTTGCGTGCCAGGCATCAGTTCTGAAAAATGATGCCTGCTGACGTCAAAAACGACATTGGCGCATGCGCGAACGGGAATTTAAACAAATATGTCGTCTGCGGCTGATAAAAACGATAGTCGCAAAATGTCTAGCTTTATCCTACTTTCTCAAGAAGATTTGAATGCTCTGGTTTCCAACAAGGACTCGAAACGGATGAAAACGATAATCAAAGGTGCATTGAATGTTTTGCAGAAGTATTGCGATCCTGTCGGGAAAAACCTTTTCTTGCCGAAACACTCCAAGGTATAAGTACATGCGACAAGTTTTGTGTACGGTACGTTCTTATGCATGACTGCAGATGAGGTGTGTTTATAAAACACATATTGACTGGCCATGAGGGCAACAGCATACGTCTTTAACCCCTCGGGCCTGTGAGTCACCCCCCCCCCCCCAAAAAAAGGACTGTTTCCCTCGACCTTCGGCCTCGGGAAACAGTCTGTTTTTGGGGTGACTCACAGTCCTTTGGAATACAGACATATTCTGTTGCCCTCATGGCCAGTCAATATGAGTATACTGTTTTTCCACTCAAATTACATTTTCTTGAAATTCCAGGAGTCGATTTGCTTACTGTGGCTACAAATCATTCAAATCTATAATTATCCAAAGTAAAATACGTCAATGACCTTTTGCTTAAAAGACAGCTATGGAATTTCTGCAAGTTATAGAATTCCAGAAAGTTTTACTTTCATTCTCTTCGTTGTCATCATCATCATCATGGTCATGATCATCATCATCATCGTCATCATCATCATCATCATCATTGCTATCATCACAATAACATCATTAACACTGTTATCATCAATATCGTCACAATCACTTTCCTTAATCATCACAATATTAATCCTGGCGACTCATGTATGTTTGTTACTTTCAGACAAAATTTCCTTATATGCCAAGGCTTTTGGACAGTCCTCTGCTTCTGCCAGTCAAATTAGCATCCAAAACAAACCTAGCATATTTGTATGTAATGCCAGCAGCGTCTATCGTAACACTGAAATTCGATGGAGCATCGTCAACGGAAACGAATTCGAGGACGAACCGAATTATATGATTATTAATTCTGAGGAAGAAATCAGTGGGGGTAGAATGGATCTAATAAGTGAACTGACTTTGTTGCCAGACCTGGACATGACAGAAACACAGGATTTACATATTTCATGCGACGCCGAAGATGATGATATGAATTTCTCCGACAATGCATCCATACAGGTTGAGATAAAACCTTCCTCAGGTAAAGTTATGTGAAATCGTTTTGAGTATCTTTCTGATATAGATTTAATGGACTGCTTATAATCCCTACTGAAGTTCATTTAGGGCTCTTGTTTTCATTTAGCTAGAATCTAAGACATTTGATTCCAACCACACCCAGAGATATTATTTTTCGTAATGCCCAGTACATGTTGTCTGCTTTCTTTTGGTATTCGTTGCCGTATGCGCATGCTCGTCGATATCACTTTGAAAGATTGTTATCATAAGTCAATAATTGCTTTTATTTAGCAAGAGGGTTACTTTGACAGATTTTAAAAATCTGTCAAGATAAAGTTGACAATGGCATATCAATTCTGGCGATCCCCGTATTTAAACATCTTATAAGAGAAATGTTAAAGTTTAGTGCTGGGCAACATATTACTCTTTTGTTCAATTCAATTAAAATCCTTATTTTACTTTGGCAGGCAAGAAGAAAAGAGATAAATCTCGGAAAACAAATAAAAGGCGACGTCAAAGGGGAAAGAAAAGTCGCAGGTGTTGAAAACTGACTGGCAAGTTTAATGTAAAGATGCAAAGTGTTATTCAACGGGACATTAAGACCTTTTTGTTATGTTTACTCTAATTTACTTGTTGTTTCAGACATTTCGCCTGGAAAGGTCGACATTAATAAATCGTCAAAATCCAACTCAAGTGGACACGCTCTTACGTCGCTTATCACATTGGTTGAGGCTATTCTATGATCTATCTACAACTAATCTCAATTATTTCTGATGTATGAATCAACAGGGGTGTAAATGACAAACTCTCGACCCGTTGTACTTTCCAGGACGAAATAAGTGGGCATTATGTTGCTGCTAATTATCATGTAAATGAAAGATTTGAATAATTTTGATTTTAATATTTACATGACAAGTACACTGCCAAACGTTTAGCTGTGAGATGAGTCATTGCTATGTTCAAAATCTACTGCCGTAATATCATATAGACATACACACATACACATTTAATATTAGAGAAAATTGGAATAGGTTTTATATATATTCTACGATATATCTCGACATCACGATGCACGAGTAATCTACGAGCAGGAAGGCAATTCTGTAGGCGTGCAGTAAATAATTGTATATTTACAATTGTTTATATAATCAGTTTGTAGGGACAGTGTTAAGATTTATCATAATAACAATGGCGGATTTTACTTAAACAGTAATTTGACTGTCTGTCTGGCGATATCTGTCTGCCTGTCTCCCGACATACCTACCCATCCTTCTATCTGCCTACCTATCAACCTATCTATCTATCTATCTATCTATCTATCTATCTATCTATCTATCTATCTATCTATCTATCTATCTATCTATTACTATCTATCTATCTATCTATCTATCTGCCTACCCACCTACCTACCTTGGATTTCCTCATTCCTTCCTAAATACCTACCTATGTCTATAAGAAAGCTTCCAAAGTTAACAGTTATTTTATATGACGAGAGTAAAATTAACAAACAAAATATGTCGTGTTCAGTTCGCTTTCAATCAAGAAGAGTGAAAAAAGCGTTTAATTATGTTGCCATTCTCTGAAAACTTCAGAAATTCTCAGACAAAGTAACCCCAGTCCTCGGTAAATATAGATCTGTTTGTCAGCGTGAAGAATGTAGATCATATTTGTTTAGGGAGCTTTCAGTAATTACAGGGGGTGGGCCAGGGGAATTGGGGGAGGGTCACTTTTTAGAAAACAGTTCGAGGGGGAGGGTCACTTTTTATAAACCTATCTTGGGGGGGGGAGGGTCTTTTTTGACAGAAGCTGATTTTATGGCCACAACTTTGATTGTCCATGTGATATTTCCTGAATAGGAAATCACCAACAAAATACGTACAGATTATAGACTGCCTTACAAAGGAAATTGACATTTCAGTGAAATTCCAAAATCAAATTTCTTACACAACCGTAGACTTGTAACCACTCTAGTCTAATCAAGAACAATAATCTAAATAATCAAGCATATATAAATGCACAGATTTATCTAATTTTGTACTGAAAAAATTAGTCATAGTTTCATCATAGACCGCTATGCATAGTGAATCGACATTTCAGAGAAATTCCAAAATCAAATTTCTTACACAACTATAGACTTGTAACCACTCTAGTCTAATCAAGAAAATTAATATCAATAATCAAGAGTACTCAAATGGAAAGATTTACTTATTTTGTATTGGAAAAAACTATTCATGATATCATCATAGACACCGTGGATAGTGAATCAGCTTTTTAGATGAAATTCAAGCAAAGTACATTTAAATACATTATCAAACATATATATAAAATACAGATATAGCATGTTTTGTGGAGGTAAATTGTCAATAATTTGCCTGATAGACATGTATTATGATTTGATATTTTTGGATTAAGCACTAAATCAGTCACATCTTGCCTTCTTATAGTTGCACAAAATATGGTAACCCTCCCTTAAATGTATGAAATGCCATATCTCTTCAAAATTTCTTGCGTGATAAATTGCGACTGTCCCTCAAAAAACACCTGCCCTCCCCTCTGTAATTTGTTCCTAACATAACAATTGAACCAATTGTTATGTAAATTAGCTGTATTTTTTTAGTTATTCCTGGGGAGAATACCGCAGTGGTTGGGGGGGGTCTCAAGTTTTAGAATGTCGGACAAGGGGCCGGGGGAGGGTCACATTTCAGACAGAGGGATAGGGGGGAGGGTCACATTTTACGGTACAGGTGTGCGCAAAATTTCCCCGGCCAATCCCCCTGTAATTACTGGAAGCTCCCTTACATGAAATCACTCTTGGCAGTGATTTGGATAATTATGATTATAAACTTTCTTATTTTGAGTAATTATCACTCAGAAAGAACGCCTGACAAAAAGTGAAAAATATACATACAAATATTGTAGGTATGCATGGGTCTTGTATTAGGTGCTTTTAACATTTGACTCCTTGGTCGGAGCAAAGTTATTCTTTATATCAAAAATACTGAACATACTGAACATAGACAATTTTTATACAAACTGTTTTAAATGTGCCTCATTGTTACTTTTGGTAAGCAATCTGAATTTTTTAATATTGTAAACTCATTTTAATTTGACTTTCGGTCACAATATTTAGTATTAATAAACCATTATAATTATTATCATTCTTACGACTTCCCTATAGACTTGGTTCAAGTCGGGGATCATTCTTAATAGTTTCTCTTGTGTCTCTCCTTTGCACACAAACCTGTTTGGAATTTGGCAGCCCAGGCTAGGTTTTCCTAGCGATTAACGCGTTATCTTTGAGTCTGTGCATTAGTGAGTTAGTCTCTGCCGGGGAGAAACCGTTCCCCTCTATAGCATTCACCCCACTCATCGCATTCACCCCACTCACGCGTTTCACCTGAAAAGAGAACACAAATCAGCGTGTTCTCAAACATTCACAAATCACAGACTTAAACCAAGTCTACCTTCCCTCATCGTCCGCTTGCACGGCTCGTTAGCCAAACAGGAGTCTTCAACTTTCGGGAAGCATCCAGCTGCCCGGAGCAGAGACCTTGGCAAGCGAAGATGACCTTCCCTAGTCATATTTGTACTTAAACAAGACTCTTCCGACATCCGGAGTAATCATTTTTTTGTTTCACAAGGGTAAGACGTGCATATTTCTGTCTTTCTGTTCACCTGAAGAGAAATACCTGGAAAATCTGAATCGACTGATCAAGTTATGATATTAATTACATGTGTCAGCACATTGTTTCAGCAAAGTCGCGCTTTTGCTGAAAACTAAGAACTGCGAAATGTGTATCTGTGATGTTATTCATTTCCTGACCATAAAGTAATCGCCGCTTGATTCATGCGACCATCAACAGTTTTAACAGTGTAAGGTAGACACAATAGGACGACTTCAACGTGTAAAATGTGTAGAATTAACGCAGCTATGGCTGTATTGATGATGTACAATTATGTTGTTGTCAGTTTTTTAATGGAAGTCAGACATCAACTCTCTTTCCTGGTAATGAATACATCATCGCAGACATTTTGCTGAATCATGGAACACGATGACCACTTGATTGAATCCAACGTGGAGGACGCGGTACGGTATACAAAGCAAAATTTGGTGATGTTTACTTCGTAAAGATTACAGGAATAAACTGTTAGAATAAGAAAGGTGTGGTGCTTTCTGACGTCATAGCTGTGCAATGACCCTGCAGCAAATAGTAACAAGTATCTGTGGTTTTCGTCCATACTAGGCAAGCAGAACTAGCCACATTGAACTACAAAAATAACCTACAGATTTTTATACACATATGTAGAGTACGGATCGGTCACATGTGTTTGAAAAAGGAAACAAGGGCTGCCTTCACAGTAGCGTGCATTTACAACACCTGAAGCAACCGGTACCAAATTCCTGAACACCAACGCCGATGATGATTAACCAACCACTTGAAAACTAATTACGAAGTTTTTGCAGGAACAAGGAAAGAAAATT
Source organism: Ptychodera flava (assembly GCF_041260155.1). Classification (NCBI taxonomy): domain Eukaryota; kingdom Metazoa; phylum Hemichordata; class Enteropneusta; family Ptychoderidae; genus Ptychodera; species Ptychodera flava. Next base: position 3,191,358 of record NW_027248281.1, on the reverse strand, counting down.
GCACGTAAAAGATAAATGCATAGGGAATGTGGGGAATGTGTCGCCAATATTATTTCCCACGCTAATATCAGTATGCAAATGTATGCTTTTCGTTTGATGTCATTCCCTGTAACACAAGCGATAGTCAGCTGTATATTTCCATCATCGGTAATATCCTTTCGTTTAATGATATAATAAAATGCCGATAAATAATACAATTTATTCAAGAGATATACTTTGAACCAGGAAGGTGCATTTAGAAATTAATTATCATGATGATTTTATCGAAAATTTACCAGAAGATAACACTTGGAATGTTACAATCACATTAAGTCATGTATATTGATTTGTGACATCTGTTCAGTTCTACAGTGTGAGTCAATATCAAACTTTGTGACTTTCCTTGACTCGATAATACTTGGCTTACACAACATTGGAGTATATCATTACCAAAACAATATTCAAGCCTGGAGTCAAACACTGAACTAAGAATCGACAGCAGAAAGAGGAAGCTGAAGATATTGATTCAATGCGTTGGCTGTAATGTTTACTTCTAGTTCTTCTTACTTCGGGATTTCATTGTTTGGAAAAAGTGGCGAATTTCCCCATGTAACAGTCGTACAGCGATCGCAAAATTGTTATAAGATTGCTATAGCTGCAAAGACCTTGAAAACATGGTAGATGCCATTGGTGATACTGTTGCCTTCATTCCTCGTGCTTTATAACCTAAACATGTGCAGTCATCGAATCAAATTGCATAAATTTAAGGAAAAAATATATGTCATCATTTAATATGTAACAATTTAAAGATATTTTTTTCAGATTAATTATCAAGTACATTTCTACAAGGAAGCACACTATAGGACTTTTGGCGTTTATTTTCAAACACTTCTTTTCGTTCATCATGAACGCCAGATAGCTATACAATGTTTGATGTACAGCTATACAAATTAATCAGTTGAGCTACTACAATCATAGCTCAATTTAGCCTATATCTATTGGTGTATTAGTCTTCACGCAAACTCTTTCCTTAAGTTGACAGTCGGTCAAGGTTTTAATGAGACTGAATAAAACTGAGTAAAATTCCAACATGAACAGCATCAAGCTGTTGACACAAAGTAATTCAATACATATGGCTGACGAACTATTGTCAACATTGCTACATTCCCTATCTGAAAACTATAAGTCTTTAGCAGGTATCGTCGAGGTTAAAACCTGCATGAAAAAGAAAACATTATACATGCCTCTTTTTGAAACTCAAAGTATTTCAAAGTGGCAAGCAGGTTTTTGATTGCGAATTTGGAAGCTGGGTTTCATAGAGCTGCCGAGTTCAACTTATCCTGCCCATGACGTCATGAATAGATAAAAACTTGAACTTTCATAATATTATCTCAAGTTTTTCTAACATTACGCTTTAGAGGCTTGTACTAAGACATCCATTGCAATTCAATTTTAAAGCTTTATCACTTCAAGGAATTGATTGGTTAATTCTATTGATCCGATCCAGGTACTGCTACTAAAAGGCTACATCTAGAAGTCAACGAAAATCGTTTAGAATACGTCTCTGTCTGTCTGTCTGTATGTCTGTCTGTCTGTCTGTCTCTGTCTCCCTCTCTCTCTCATACACATACACACACAAAGAAGGGATAACTTCGGTTCAGATGACAAGAATGAATTTAGAAAGTATAAACAAGTAGACTGATCTATATATATATATATATATATATATATATATATATATATATATATATATATATATATATATATATATATATATATATATATATATATATATATATTAAAAAAAATGAAGGTTTATTTTCCATTTACCATGAACAATAAATTCCTTATGGCACTTATACATGCATTGTCTCAGCCTGGGGTCAAAGCCTGAAAGTCGATCCATACTCAGAATGATTAATATCTAAAGCCTTGTCACTCCGCTCATGGATGTAGCCTATTGTTAAGGATTTGGGATGCGGATATCGTAGGGCTACATCCCAGCGAAGAATTACACCACTTTAGGGTCGATTGGTGGGAATGACACCTTTATCCCTTGCTCTAGTCTGAGATGCCATTTCAAGTGGCAACCTGGCCCTGTCTGCGCGAGGAATGGCACATGCTTTGGTACGACTTTTTTCTTTTATACTTCTTTTAGTTCGGTGAATATTTATGAATATGAACACTTGGAGTAATTATCTCGCGTGATTGGGCTTTCGAAAAAACCGCGAAGGCAGAACACTATCATCAATACGTACTATACAGCGGTCAAACAGCCAATGCGTATTGTTAGCGTCAAATGAAATATTAATGGTCATACTGCTTGCGTGGATACATTCCGTTTTGAAATTTCCAACGTGACATTTAAAATGAATCACGTGACAGGGAAGTCAAGCCACAAACTGGTAGGAATTGAAGTTTGTTGATAAGATTAATAAAAGGCGTACTTATTTTCTGTGATGATCGGGATGTCATATCGTTGCCTTGCGGACTTGAGACGCGAGTCCGTCGGAGAAGTGGGACTCTCGGTGTGTTTTGTGTGTATTTGACATGCAAATTTTCACTCTAGACGTGGCCCAAGCGTTTTTGCCACGAAGCATGCAGTATGCAGTCTTTCGGGCAACGTAGTCCCCTCTCAGTGCATGTAACTTGCCGCCCGTGTCCTGTGCTTCACAATACATCGACACTCGATTAATTTCGTAGACTGGGCGTTATAACAGTTATTTGTATCAGTGTTATCGTCATTCAGGGGGAAATACAGAACACGCACTTCGCTTCTGTGAAATGATGTCAGGGCAATATACGAACGACGAATGTCAAAGCACCCTGACTGTTGTTGTCATACAAAGCGGAACATAACCACTTGTTGCAAAGTGATATAATACTGTATGAGGTCTCCACTGACATTTCAAACCTGGAATCCACGTGATGTCTTTTTTATATAAAAGAATGGCGCAGAAGGCATAAAAATGCAACAATTTGCCTGAACTGTCGTATTTTGGTTTGAATTCCGTGACTCCATTTACAAAAATTACACTAACAAAATTGTCAGCGATGGAAGACTAAGATCTGCTGTGTGAGGAAATTTCTTTTGCATGCTTTGATTATAATTTACTAAAAATCTGCATTTGTTGAGAAAATGACGCATTTTTGAAGTGGTCATGGACGCAAATACCGGTATTTTCTGTAAATTTGCTATTTCGACTAAACATTGATGATATAAATATCCTAGACACTTGACACCAAACATATTTTTATTTCTAAAATACCTGATGAAGCTCTAATGTAGAGCTAAACGTTAGGGTATAAATAAACATCACATGATCAAAGACAGAAACAAATAGGTGGATCAATTGAAGTGACTCTAGTTCTCAAAAAGCCAAGCCCACACTCACTGACTTGCAATATCATAACAATGGATCGTTCATGGCAGTTGAAAACGGGAAGAAGGGTAATCTTATCGCAGACCGTTACTTTATTAGACATTGAATATTGCGTCATACAGATAACGATGTTAAATTACGTTGTTGTACTCTACTGTAAGGACTAAGATTTCACATATACTGCCTGTCTTGTCGATGTCATGTCCTGTCCTATGTTAAACGACCATGTATCCACATGAGTACTACTGATTGACGAATCTTCCATGATGTTTCTAATGTTAAACATATCATTATGTTTCCTGATTAGAGTTGGGAAAGGTTATCACGAGCCAGCACATCGTCGTGTTGCCAGTACAGAAATCAGGGAAAGGATAATCACACCAAATTAAAAGAAGTCTCGTGGAGAGCTTTGACAATTTGACAACTTCTCTGTAAAACAAGTTTTCAAGGTGGTTTCAAAACCGAAAGTATCATTGATAGAAATCGATCGAAAAATGTCTTTGATATTAAGTCTATGTTGCACAACATGTCATCCGTTGTTTGTACACAAATTGGAAGATTCTGAATTCCAAAATAAGTTTCTCTATTAAGGTATTTTAGGAAATGGAAATGTTCATTGATTTTATTCTTCTATTATTTATTTGATATGTTTTAAGAACGTCTCAAGGGTTCAATATCTGCCTCACGTGGTTTCTGTGTTGCCATAGTGACGCGATAAATCAATGTAAAATTTCAATTACAGGTACGTGTCGTAGGATTCTTGATTTCCGCAAGACATAAGGCTACTTCGTAGATGTTGCAATTCTTCAGTTTTCTTACCGAGAACAAATCACAAAAGATGAGCAGTTTAGCACCGATGACGAAACAAACAAAAGCGATATATAATCCCGACTTACAAATATTAATTTCACTTAAAGTGTAGATAAAAGGTTTTACCATGGCGATAACACACTCCATTTGGGAAAAAATCTATTTTTTGTGTCATTACCTGGTATTACTGGTTAAACATTGTTCATGTATTTGAGTAAGACATGGCAAAATTGTCTTAACTTTGCAATTTCCATAACAAATAGAGAACAGAATATTTATTGACTGGGAATGATTGTACTGTTTCGGAGGAGCATTCACATTGTCAAAATCTTGGTCATTCCTTCTATCTTTTTGTCGATGTTTTAATACTCAAAACTGTCTTACCTTCCTGTACAACTCTGCCAGGTCTCTGGTATCCTTTGTGTCACCAGAGTGCGATGAACTCGATATGTGGATGATACTGGTGGTAAGAGACTCGGGGTCTTTGTTCAGAAGTAGAATCTACCAATAAAAATAAATCGTGCAGTTTAACAGTCTACAACAATGACACATTGATAAATCACTTGAATCAATTAGAATCATAATAGAGATTGATATTTCATCTTTGTTCAATAGTGGAATTAAGTAGCAAACATATTTCTCGCGACAATAATTATTTCATACATTTTATTTTAACGGGCTATATTCGCTGTAAAGTAGATATCCCGTTATCATGTTTATGTAGTATTTGCTTTTACTCACAATAGCTGCAGACACAAAAATGAAAAAGGTTAAGAAGTTCATTATATTATTACAGCAATAACTTGTAAAATACAAAATTCATACTTTTGGTACAAACACCAGTGATAGTATCGCTGTATTGACGATGATAATGGCCGATGTCAGGAAGGTAAACGTAAACGTGACGTCATTTCCTTTCAGATAGAGAACCGGAAGTACGATTGTGCAGGTAACGAAGACTGTATAGATGGATAGTGCGATGTACGTACCTTGGATGAATGAAAAAGAAAAAATGAAAATATGTTCAAGGAATTTAGATTTATATTACTGGCACAAGTAGATGTCGTGATCGTTTTCTTTTGTTCAAAGCTATCTCAAGCATCTTAATCACACGCTTAGGCTGCGTTCACAAAAAAGGGGGGGCTGGAGGAATTGAGGAGGTTCGAAAGTCTTGGGGGTAGTAGAGGGGGGACTTGAAAGTTTTGCCCTACCTAACGGGGGCCTAAACATGTATTGTTCCCTTTTACTTTTACATTTTCCCATTCCATGTCGGTTTGGTAGGTAATTCAATAAATGAATAATGCCATCCAATTGTTCTAATGTTAGTAATAATAAAATAAAGTCCAGAACAATCTGTCAAATTTTATAACTTTTATCTCGAAAAAATCTAAACGTATGATATTTTCGTTTCAAAAGTGGGCCTAGTGACGGGGCAGAAGCTGCGACTGTTGATATTTTTTCAATATTTCTTAGTATTTATTTGGTGGACTTGGTATTGAGGGGAAATCCGAAAAAAAATTAAATCACGAGTCCTCCAGCACTCGCCCTCACCGTTATTTGTGAACGCAGCCTTGCAATACGTTCACTCACAAATCACACCTAGCATATCAAACACTGAGAGGTGCGTCATAGTTCTCATAGATGGTACCTTCTACCACATTTTTGTAGAAATGCAAACGAACAAAGCAAACACATTGCCTGTCTTAATAGGTCTTAATAGAACAACATGACAGAAAAACTGAGAAAAATCAACTATTTTTGGCTCACATATCTCTCACTCGAGTTTCACGCATCATTAGGCGCATAAATTTTGTCTGTCTAAGTACGATGAATAAAACTTGAGAAACGGACATCATGATTTGAATATAAAGAGAGCAGCATTCATTTATGCAGAGTAACATCAGTTAAAGACCTTGGTGTTCTTCTCACCCAAAATCTAAACTACTCTGCGCACATTAATACAATTACTGTAAAAGCTTTCAAGCTGCTAGGTTTTATAAAACGTAACTCACGTAATTTTAGCAATGTCAACACCCTCAAAACCCTGTATATAACACTTGTCCGGAGCCAGCTTGAGTATGCCAGTCAAGTATGGTCTCCACACCAGCAGTATCTCATTCACCGTCTCGAAAGAGTTCAGTGTAAATTTCTCAAATACTTGTGCGGTAAAACTGGCATAACCTACTCATCTGGCTACTACAACAACTCTGTACCTTCTTCAAAATCCCATCTCTACAAGAGCGTAGGAGTTTTATGGATGCCACCTTCTTTTACAAATGTATGTTCTCTTTTTATAACAGCTCCGAAATTCTAGAGCGTATCTGTCTGCATGTGCCTTCCCGCACTCTGCGCTCAAAACAACATTTTAAACCTAATGTATCAAGAGTCATTGCTCATTCCTCAGCATTTTTACAGAGAGCTATGAAAAATTTGAATAGTATTTTAAACAATGAGACTTTTGATATTTTTAATTGTAACTATGGGCAATTTCGCAGATTTTTATTTAATAATGTTTATTCTTTTTAGATCTGTATTTTTTACCATTGATTGTTTTTTTTAACTGTGTTGTTACTGTCTTTGTTTCATTGTTGTGCTCTTTGTTAGTTTCTTTTTCTTTTGCTGGAACTGTAATTGGGCGAAAGCCCGTTGTTCCCAGCCAGTAAATAAATAAATAAAAAATTTGCATCTTCAAATCTGAAATGATTACAATATTTATATTTACATATCTAATAAAATACTTTTAGTAACGTCATCGACAAATATTCCATGAAAAAAATGGATCACTGGGAAATGTATAAGGAAATTAATGATGGCGTGCCAGTGATCTCCATGGCAAGAAAAAACCCAACAACACGAAAAGATCGTCGGTGTTCGCACATGATATATACTCACTGTCATTGAGTTGTGTCAGAGAGACCCGTCTTGTCTCCCAGGCAAGAAATACGCCCCACAGAAGTATAAAGCCTTTGTAGCAATATAAGGCAATGGAAAAATAGAGTGAATATCTGGAAGAACAGTGATAGATTTCAGGAACCAAATAGATCTCCAATTCAGGATTGGTCTCGTCAAACTGGAATAGAATAGAATATAGCGTGGCGAAATGAGACCATATTTTACGTCAGAAAAATGTAGATCTTTACCGTGTCTTTTTACACGAGTTTTTACATTTTAATGTCTCCTGCTTTATTATTTATTCGATCGCATTGTTTTTGTTTATTGTTTTAGAGCGATAAAGCTAAAGACTTCATCTTGTTATTGAGCGTATCATCCACTGGCAATGGATAAAAGTACGCGTTATATCTACCCCTTCAAACTGGCACCCAGGACTAGAAAAAAAACTATGGAGGTTTCCTTGGTTTCTATTGATAGTCTAAACACACCCCTTTTATATCATGTCGACATGTTCATTATTGACCCTGATTCAAGGTAGGACTATTCAATACTTACAACTAGTTCAAGGTAGGACTATTCAATACTTACAACTAGTTCAAGGTAGGACTATTCAATACTTACAACTAGTTCAAGGTAAGACTATTCAATACTTACAACTAGTTCAAGGTAGGACTATTCAATACTTACAACTAGTTCAAGGTAAGACTATTCAATACTTACAACTAGTTCAAGGTAGGACTATTCAATACTTACAACTAGTTCAAGGTAAGACTATTCAATACTTACAACTAGTTCAAGGTAAGACTATTCAATACTTACAACTAGTTCAAGGTAAGACTATTCAATACTTACAACTAGTTCAAGGTAGGACTTTTCAATACTTACAACTAGTTCAAGGTAGGACTATTCAATACTTACAACTAGTTCAATGTAGGCCAATTCTACTTTTACTACTGGTTAAACGTAGGACTATAAGTTAATATATGTCATTGTTCAAGGTTGGACTATCCAATAGTTGCCACTGGGTCAAGGTGGGACTATTCAATATTTACAACTTATTCAGGGTAGGACTATGCAATACTTACCACCGGTTCAAGGTGGGCCTTTACTATTTGCATATCATCCAAAATAATCCATAGAACGAATATAATGATGTCGACAAACACTAGAAGAATAATTCCACCAATGAGTTTACTGTCCGGCAAATTCTGAAAAAAAACGTGGTATACCAAAAAAAATGTTTCATTAAATGCTGTTGACCATTTATCGGTTACATTCAAATGTTGAAATTATATCGTTATGTGTTAAGAATATATGCTTGTCTATTCTGCTGGCCTACCACTGGACATGATACGTACACTTTGGGGATTGAAATATGATGGGATGAAATGCAGTGTATCACGTTGTGATGTGGTCAGGAAAAGTTTTTAAAGAAATCTCAAATTTTAGAACACCAATTTGTCATAACAAAAGAGAAGTAAAAGCAAAATACCAGATAAAAATCCTCTATGGAGCCTGGATATTTCTTGGAATAAACGATCCTACACATGTAACTTAACATCATTAGTTCCCTCAAGTGCTTTCGTCTTGCACACGGACAAAACTGTACATTTTGAAAGCAGAATCTGTCGTACGGCAAGAAGACCCTAACTTATTTCATAGCTAATTCTGTCTCTTATGATAATAATATTTTCATATGCAACACTTGTAAACCTGTAAGAGATAAAAAGCGCAGATATCGTCAAGAAGAATTTTTCACAAATTTTGAAGCAAATGTGTAGTCTTGTCAAAGAAAACGACGTCTACAGTAGCTTTTTCTAAATCGTTTTTTTTTTCAAATTTCTGTCGCGGGATTCTTGCGGAGACATCAACACAATAATTGCACGGACCCTCATGAAAAAAAATACTCTATAGAATTCGCTTCATCATTATTCAATGAGAACGAGTCAATTTGAAAAACCTGTGTCTTGTTAGCAATACAGACGTTGAAGCTAAGGCGTACTAATAATGTTCAGAGACAAAAATTGACATTTCAATCCTAGCCTATCAACCTGCAATATTACCTACCTTTATTTGCCGTGTCATTATAATTATTTCAATTTCAGGTTGAAATCGATTGAAAAGTGTCACATGATTTTTGCAAATCACCAAGGAGTATGTATGCATACGGCGATATAAAGAGAGATAATACGTTGATTTACAATGGAATCTGCCTTAATTTACCACTCCATTTATTCACAATTCGTGAATGTAAATTCCACTCACCTAAAAGCAAAAGCATTGAAATTTTGCGCTGCAATTTTTGACAGATAGAGATATTGTTAATTGGCGTAAACCAAGGGAGAGATGTGTGTTTGCCCAACTGGTAATGAGTAGTGGTTTCTCTGAGTAGAGTAATTGTGTATGCTGGGACAAACACAGACAAGCTAATGGACAGCAATAGCAGGCATTCCAACAAACAATGTTCAAATAGAAATAAGCTGTTACCTACGGTCATCTTCATCTTAGTCAAAGCTTCATTGAATATGACGTGGATTCGATATGTTTTCATGAACAGCGCACCAAAGCTCAGTGAAAGTCCGACACTAAGCAGTATGAGACGAATCTAGTGTAAAGAGAGTGATACTCGATGAAAGGTCTCTTAAATATTCTATGAATCTCACATAAAAGTCCCCTAACTATCATCAAATACAGCTGGTTCTGATAACGACAAACTAAAGCTTCCAGACTTGTTCCTTCGTCTCTGATTTTGAATATGTATAGTAGCCATACTTATCGATTCTGATGTTGCCATTCTTTGTAGGAGGTACACAAGGTTCACCGTTCTCGACAATGACATTGTCAATGCCCTTTAATATAAGACATTAAAGTTGGGCGTGCTCAGGTGAATGACAATGAATGTCATGGAAGTTATTGACCAGCTTACCCAGCAAGATGCAAGTAATAGTTGTACATTAGTTGATATACCGATGTCAATTCCGAACATAAAAACGCCAGCATACAGTAAAAGACAGCCAACAGCGGTGAAATTGTTCAGTGGGGGACTGGAGATTTTGATGGCTCTAAAAGACAAAGGCAAAGATTACGACATTGATCAGATTAAACATCAATGAGTAACGATGTAATAATTTCTTTAAACATTAAGTATTATTAACCGGTATATTTAAGGGAAGGAAGATGAACGTTTTGGAAAATATTTTTCACAAATTGGAAATTGAGTTTGTAAGTTAAAAACACAGCACACGGTCGCTATAGAGTACGACTCTGTGAATGTTTCATGTCAATGTATGCATAATATGATCACCAAGACTGAGATGTTTCAACTGTTGTAGAATAGAGCAAACTTACTTAGCATTTCTGTAGACAATGTTGATCACTAACATGGCAACGGCCGTCAAGCAACCACATCCAGCTATAGACCACATTATTAGACGATGAACTCGTGACATTGACTCAGGTGTATTTATCAACGTAATGCCATCGACAGGAGGGTTACCGCCATCTGAGGAGAAAAAGTGATTTAAGCTTGGAGACTGGAAGTGCGTAGACAGTGTTGTCAAAGGATTCGTGGATGAGAGATGACGAAATGGGAAACTACAAGAATCAGTCTGAAGTCTGACAATCATCGGTTTCACCGTTGCCATGAGATATTCCGAAACGCACGATACGATATTTTCTTACTGTCATGGAAATGCACGCATTGTACATGTACTCATGTGAAATTGTTTGAGACCGAACATTTGAGCAAGGATAATCCGCTGTATTCTAAAACATTTAACAATGTAAACTATCTGTTAGATGACGTCACCTTAAATATGGAGACGTCATCGTGTACTGAATTTCTACGCAGTACGTACATCCCCTCGACGTGCATCTAAACTCTGATCACGTAGACTTAGGACTTGATTTCTTATTCACAACTAGATAATACTTCTTATTTACAGCTTGTGTGGGTTTATTTTGAGACCTGTTCACAAACTTCAGTTGTCATAGTCTTGATGTTTTTGAAAAAGCAAAAACTTGATTTTTCTCGCAGAGTTGTGAGGAAATCACTGTAATTTTGAAAATCAAACATCGATAAACTTTTGAGCGATTTTGCTTGTGTAATACAAATATTTTGCACATCGAGACTACTTTCTACTCTTTACCATGGGAGAGGACAGATTGAAGTTTTAATGTTCATAGAATTAGCAAACATTCAAAACTTTGATTTTTGAGTCGCTAATTACTTTTACGAATGACACTGCAAGTAAAGTATCAAAGGGAAAATTGAAGTTATAACATTAATTATAATTAATTCAAAATATCGTATGAAATGATTTGTCACTTGCCTAGCCACTGAACTCCTGAATACCAGTCAATAATGCCAAGGTCATTTTTGTATTTGCCAATTGTTGTGACGTTGCCCCCTAAAGGATGTCAAATAAAACCAAAAAGAAAAACATACATATTCAACATATTGCACACAATCTCAATGTCTTCTTAAAAGGCCGTGAACGAAGTGACTCTACTGTATCATGTGCTGTCATTTGTTCTTTGAAACCTACATCGTTGCTCATAATTGAGTTTGAGTTGTATTGATCGGGTTTCTAGACAAAAGCTAAATATGGTACACACCAACAGCGTTCGTAAAGACCTAGTAAGCTGTTGAAGTCAATCAACTATAGATGTCATAACACAAACCAACCTCGATATTGTTCAATTCCAACATTGCTTTGTCGGCTGTACCGTTCATCAAATTTCACTTTACCCTGCAATCAAATTGTGTAACCACTGTAATTATTTATTGAAGTTTCAATCACTTTTCCGAAAAAGACTTGCCAGTTCGTTACTGTGGACAATAGACTTGATATAGACTTGATATAGACTCATTTGAAATATCAAATAGCCTGGTGATTGCAAAGACTAAGGCCAACTGAATTATACATTCCATGATTTTATTCAAAATTACATCAAAATCGGTACCTTTCATGTATCTATGTCATTTTCATGAGAGTAGTGTTTTTTGATTTCGTCAACTCAGAAGTGTATCAAGGATCAGGCAGAATTACAGCCATGCAAATCTCTATTCATTATTTTAAGCGCTTCAAGTTGTTTTCCGTCACAGTGATGAGAAATAATTACCGATGCTCCGGTAAAGTCGAGTTTCATGATTTCCTGTAGAAGTAAGTAAGCCATGTCTTCATTATCGTAGGTGAAATCTTCCAGTCTTCGCCTTGGCGTTTGTTGGCTAAGTAGACTTAAGGAAGCGTTCATTGCTAACGCCATAACCATGATAGCATCATAAGACAAAGTCAAGTCCATGTTGATTTGCATTATTGATGCAATAAACTGTTTTTGTGAAGTCGATGGTTTCTGCAGAGTAGATGAGACATTAAAAATGCACGTACATTCACTGTTTCCTGAAATTTGACATTAAAATCCTCGGCTGAATATCTGAAATATTGTAACGATGCAAACTGTTAAAGGATATCAAAACTCTAAGCTTATGGAATGCCAACGTAAAAATATGCAAGAGTACATATTGGTAGGCATTTGGCACGACGCGTATGACTGTTGTAGCATTCTAGTAACATTTAAAAGGGCGAGGTATTTTATCAGCTTACCCAACTAACTGAAAACAGCTTTTAAAGGAGACGAAAAGACAAACATAACGTAAATAGTCAATATCAACGAGCACTGATGCGAGAACCAGGGATGGAAGACGGCCCCTAAAAGTTGTTAAATTGTATTGCTTGAATATGAAATAGACTAACGTTTGCCCGATGATTCAATAGTTGGACTTTAAATTACAAAGTTGTCATATGGAAATCTTGGCTCTTAAACTTGCATAGGAATCGTTTAACAAGTTATAAAACTGACATCTTTATTTCGGTTACTTGGCACTTGAATTGTACGAGAACATAGTTAATTAAAATGCTTCACAAGTGCGCCATCTATGCTGGCTGGAACCTACCACACCATTGAAGTCGATCTCGTCCAGATCATCTAAATACGGATCTGCTACAAAACCTATGTAGCCGTCCATGGCTTCTCGCACCTGTTCCCTGTTGCATGGTATAGTTTTCCAATCAAACTTATCCCAGCTATCCCAGCTGAAGTCGTACAGCCATCCAGGAATTATCCAAACATACTTACGACCGTACATACCCTCCAGATAGGCCTTCCAAGAAATTGAGAACAAACTAAGTTTCACCGAATGAAACATTTACATGCTTATCAGATAATTTCGATTCAGAAAAATAAGCAGTGTCGTATGTTAATGTGTTTGTTTGGTTGTTTGTTTATAAAGAAAAGTCAAATCATAGCATTCGTGAAATGTGAAGACGTCACAAGTGTCATGGCGCAGAGTGTGTTCCCAAATATCTCACCGCAGTGTGGGTTACTGAAACAATTACGCGCGTATAATTTTTTTTCTCGATCTGTAAAGGTAATTAACATTTGTGTTCTAGGCCTCCCTGAAATGTTAATTACACTACGTCTGATACCGCCTTAATACACTTAGCACGTATACAGTCACACGTACGAGGTCACACCTTATTCTCCACGATGTGTATCATGATCTCTCGAGCAGAGAACAATGTAAACGGTCAGGCATGTTTACCCGTCTTTTGCCATGATCATTTTACTGGTTGATGCAATGGGACTGCAGTCCCTCGACTGTCTGAAGCAAAAGCCAAAATTGAGTTGCATACATGAGTATAAACGCAGAAATTCTAGGTGATCATCCGATTGTGATGACAATGCTACATGAATCTCATTCTCTTGTTAAGGCGATACAATACTTGTAATGATTAGAGACCGCCTAGAACAATTGAACGAAGAATACAAATGTCAATCTAAAACAAGAATGTCGCTAGGTTTGAAATCGCCGTACACCATTGAAATCAGTACTGGTGACTTTATAATAAAAGATATTTCCAGGGAGCCTGTAGCGATGGAGTCCATCAAAAACCCTAATCTGAAGACACCCTAGCTTACTAGTGATCGATGCGAAACGCTGTGTGTCGACTACTCTAAGGTTCTTGGTTTGACATGTGAACGCCTCCGTTGTTACTGACCAAATCTTTATTTCCGTGAACTTTAATCCTGGCACAAATACATGTTGCTTTTTTGTCAGAAACGAACCATTTGGATTCCGAAATCTCGCGTACCCTAACAAGCAAGTGAATTTTATTATGATTTCTGTCTTTGCATTATTTCATGTGTTAGAATGTTTTGAATACAGTTTCGAAGATTTGTGTTTATTTTGGACTTTGTCGATGACGGGGTAATATATTTTTTCCTTCCATACTTGGCATTGTCTTCTTATTGGTTAACCTGTTCTGTATGTGCTAACATATATGGGAGATGGTACTACATACAAAATTAATACTTTACAAACACATTCTCGATGCTCGCTACAGTCTTCGATGTAGCCTACATGAGATCCAGTTACAGCTGTTGTATTTTATAAAGCAACACACTCTGTAAAGCCGCATAAAGTTCAGCGTAGTCACAGTCATTACTTTGTTTAATTTGCTCATCTTACGGTAGTTTTATCAGCAAATACCGTTATATCGGTATTATGCGGTTAAGGAGACGTTTTATTTTTTTTAAATAACACAGTCAGCCATCCATGAATCCAAATAAGAGATGTTTTCGATAATATGTTTCTGAAAGTGTACTTACGGGTTTGATCTGTGCTTACGGTGTAGCTTCGATCAGCAACAACCTTACATCGATTTACATTCTAGGCTATTAACAAGACTGCAATGTAATAACCCTTCTATCAATACCTCAACAAAACCTCCTTCGAACACATATCAACATTTTCTGCGAGAACGCCAGCGCCGACCAGAACGCCGATGACGATCGCGACTTGAAAAAATATTATCATTGCACATTTTGTGCGTTGAAAATGTTCACACAAGTAGAAACACGCGTACGGTAGACTGAATGTGTGTTCATGATTACGTTGATTTCTCTGTCAGATACTAGCTATGCAAACAGGCCTGCAGCATGTATGGAAGCACAGATCATAGATAAAGCTGAGTAGTTTATCGTTCATGACACTGGATTAACTGAAGAAGGGTGAATCACTGGTCTGAGTTTGTATGCAACGTTCACTAAAGCCCTATAGCATTCTACAAAGATTCAGAATTGCCCGACATCTCTCCCAGCACACACTGTTATAACAGAGGAGTATTTACCGAGGATATACAATTGACTTGCACACGCTAATTCGCAAAATACACATATCACAGGTGACAACTTGAAGTGTCCGTGGATTGACTGCAGTCACTTGATCGTACATGCTTCAAAATATTCAGTCAAAAGCTCAATCTACAATCTATCAATTACAGTCATTGATGTACCAACCTGACAGAATACGGTAAAGGTTTCTTCCATGTAGGCCAAGAGGAAAATAATTCTGGCGTCGTGTCTCTGCATAAAGCAAGCATAATTACGATAGGTTGGAGCTACAGCTAACTTTACAAATCCTAATGCTAACAATATGGATTGGCATTCTTATACTCGGTGATTTGACCCGAGAATTCAATTACCTCCCCTCTTCTGACAGTTCGTTCGCCCACCATTCATCACGTTACGCAGACTGGGGATAGGACTGTCATTCGTTTCGATAATCTCATATACCGATATTGTGATAAGACACTTAAAACTAAAGGCCTGGCTTGACTTCATGTGATCTATTATTAAACTACTTTAGTCTGCGTTGACCCTTTAAGCTCTTTTGGTACATTTTGCCACCCATGCCATCCGTAGAAATAATTTTGATTTGAAATGGTGACAAGTCAACAGCATTCTTATTCAACATCCATTAATGCACACGCAAGCTGGAAATCGTTGTTCTACCTGTGAAATTTAAATACTGACCTTTAAACTTTGAACCTGTAAACTTGGGTCATGGGATATTGATTCCATCGTTATGATATCTATTTCTTCATCAGTCAGTAACTGTACTAGATTCTTCATATTCTGCATCGACAAGAGAAACCAATGAACTGTAAATGCTTAGTCCATGTCATGCTTGTAAAATTTATTATTTGACCAAGTTACTTTCGTTTTAAGAGCAAAACATCAGCACGTAACAAGGCAAGACTTGTGTAAATCTTCCTAAACACTTGAATGCATATACTCACACTGTTGTACGTAAGAGGAATGGAAGACGTATTGACTGAAATTTCTCGCAAAAACAAATTTATTTCAATTGCATCGATATTTGTTACTTCCCTAGGAAATGACACAAATGCTATAATGTACTACGTTGTAGATTGCCATGGTGACAGATGTCGATGACATGGTATACATGTGCGTACACCATATAATTGATTAGATACGCCCCCTTGCCTTTGCCACCAATGCTATTTGTCTTGAAAAGTTATGTTTGAAAGCTCTGGATTTTACTCATCGTCCAGATCGATCGTATATGAGAAGCTGATTATATTCAGCAAACATCTGTTGATTGAATGGATGAATAACCGATAGTTTTGTCGTTACAAATACAGTAAATTGTACTTCATTGCCGTCTGAAGTGCGCTGAGAAAGTGCAGTTTCTTTGAAAGAATAAATGTTGAGGAAAAATGAAATCATGTGTGTAACGTAAGTGGTCGGAGTGAATTTTTAGTTAGAGTGAGATGAGCTCAAGCGAAATATTTCAAGAGCTAAGTTACCCGGTCATCGTATAACCCTTTACAGTTCATTGGTGATGAGTAGACTGTCTTATTACTTTGTAATAAGGACTAGGGTTTTTTTGCAATGTGGCTTGTTCAACTGACATGCCCACAACGATTTTGAAAATCAAAAGAATCGCCTTTAAAAGAATGAATGCAGAATAAGGAGAAGCAGAAGTAAGAGCATTTAATTTTTGTCTATCCAAAGTTTATTGCTACACAATTTGAACACGAGTTTCGACTCCATCTGAAACTTCTGACCCGTAATCAACATGTCACCTCTCGACTTTGTACAATACTCTGTGACATTATTTTCTCCTGTGCTGTCTAAGCCAGTATAAGCACACACTAGCTCTGTACTTACAATATATCATTGGACCACAAACCCTATATAGAACGTAGACCATCACCTGGTGCCTGTTGGGTAGTTCTATACAACATACCGAAGAACCCATTGGGACTGATAAGAGATAGCAGCGTTAAACGTACTGATATTACAACTATCAACTCTGCTTCACTTTGAGTTTTGTTTTAACGTTTTCCTGTGGTCACGTGTTACTTTGTTGTCGTCACAAATGTAAGAACATTTATATCTTGGCTTATTTTAACACCATCCGATCAACTTTCAACGATAGCGTTATTTTGATTAATCTGGTTTAATTCGATTGACCATCACTTTAGCACAATAAGACTGCATTCACAAATGCTGGGTACAGGGTGCTGGAGGAATTGCGATTGAAATCTTAATTCGTTTCAATACCCTCAAAAGTATTTTAATTTCCACCTTTCTGTATGATCAAAACTCTTAAAAAATCCCCCTAATTTATATGGCCAAACATTTACTGAGCCAACAATATTAAACTAAAATTGTCATATCTGTTTCTCAGTATTTTTGCACTTTGTAACTACTTCAATCACTTGTTACTTTCACTAATTTGTTTATCAACAGGCTAAACAACTGGCTGGTGTTGCAACCATTTATAGTTGCCGAGGCTGATGACCTAAAGTCATCGACGGGGGGGGGGGGGGTGGGGGGTATCGAGGGGCCCCAAGCCGTCCTTGAGATTTTGTGGGTTTTTAGAGGCTATTTTGAGCCCTTCTGTACCCTTTTTGAAACAATTTTATGGATTTCGTATTTCTAATGATTGTTTTTATAGATGATTTTAAATGGCAAGTTTAAGTGCAATTGTTGTGCTATGCAAGTAATAGTATTGATAGTATTATGTTGAAGTATTCAGTATCCAACTTACCGACACAGCCTGTGTATATGTACAATGCATTTGTATCATTGACAAATGACTTTCAATCTGGACTTAAATTCAGTCATCGACAATAATATATACACATGTAGACGTTGTTGACAAGGTGAATATTGGGACTTCCAGCATGCCGTATGGAAATAGAGACTGTAATTTATACATAGAATTGAAATATTGAAAAATGTCAACAATTACAGCTTTTTCCCCTGTTACAAGGTCTAATTGTTATTTTTCGTATGAAAATTCAAGGGCATTCACAATATTTAACTTTTTTTCAAATGAAAGTCTTAAAATACAATAAAATATTTCGAAAATGTGTTTATTATTATTAACATTGGAGCTATTGGATGACATAAAATGAATTCTTCCAGCTTTCCCTTCGAGTATTTGCAAATGCCGCCTTATGATTACAGCAATATTTGTATCTGCAGAGATACTAACTTGTTAGAAAATCTCACAGGATTGAAACCTTAGGTCAGAACTTTATCTTACCGAACGAAAGTATTCAATATCATCGAAAATTATGGCGACGCGACTCCATTTGAAAGACTTGATGAATTGAACTCTGGCCGGATTTAATTCATCATCCACTGGGTAGATTTGGACAGTAAGTGGGTATGCCACCTTATCACGCAGTGACGGTGACGAAGCGTAGCCAATCTGTCAAATCAAGATTAACACCGTGTCAGTAATCTGGCCATCAGAATAGCAAGCGAAATATCCTTGGGTAAGGCACACATTACTTTACTGATCCCAATGATTTTCTGTGCAAAACTTGAAGTGCCCACGCAATGCTGCTGACTTACACAAAGGTTGTGGATTTATCAAGCTGTAAATATCACTGCAACACACGTGACCACCAATTAGGGCGGATTCCTTCTTTTTGAGGTCAACATCGTAACAGTACAGCATCTTCTGAAATCTACATGTACGTTGCTATAAGAGCTCAAGGACTTTAAAATAATCTTGATCCCCAGCAAATAAAATCGAACAAACTTATTTCGATGACACTTTAATGTCTGTCCGCAGATGCACATTAAAATGACCAAAGCAATCTATGTGAAGATTACACTTGCTGTCGATCTTCAAATAATTTTACCACAGATTTGCAAGGACTCTTATTTGATAACTGCAAAGGTTAATCGTTATGTTTATGCAGAACCAAGATTCAATTTACACAGAGTAGTATCTGGAATTCTATACGCCTTGCCAATTAAAAGAACCAAATTCAAAAAATGATTATTTTGAGAACAATCTAGTAGTTTTGTTTCACTCTTGCCAAATTCAACAAGAACTGTTTCTCACTGAGCTGATAAACAATTTCCGATTCATACTGCAAAAGCACTGAGTCTTTTGGCTTTGAAGTGTGAACCAATTAATTGCTATTAAAACGAAGGTATTTGTAAATGAGAGTAGATAGTGAATTTGTAGATTGATTTCCATTGTAATTCCATACGACAAAGTGCGTCTGGTCGTGAGTTGAACAGCAGTGTAAATGGAAGCACTGCACACACTCAGTAAATTGACATGCAGCTGTTAACTTCTAGCGAAGGAATAAACATAGCAACATCGGTGATGGAGATCATTATATGTTTATTATTGAACAACAAGTAGACCAAACCACTAAATCTCGAGCCTGTTTGTCTTTAATCCAATATCCGCGGGATTGACAACTTCATAAAAAGAATTGAACCGATGATGCGATTTGTAGTCAATCTTAATCACGTGATTGAATTTAAGGAAGCATAACATCAAACGTTACCTGTATAATGTTATATTCGGCGGCTACTCTATTGACGACTGAGGCAACCTTTGAAAATGTAGGACCGAACATGGTTGTCAGTTGGGGCTTTCGGTAAATGAAGTCATAGAGAATATGCAATGCTCTGTCAGGCATCTCCTGTGAAAGGAAACATATAAGGTGATTTAGAATGTCTCTCGTGAGAGAAAATGTAATTAGACTTTTGTGAAACGTTTACAATCTCGTGAACACTGCCGTAGGTAATATGCATTGTGTGGACTCCAGGCGAAAAAAATGTTTAACACTTCTCTCGTGATAAAATTAATGAAGAGATAAGACTATGAAGATGGGACATTTAAATTTGATTGCTACGTACACTGAAATATTTACAACGTGAAGGATACATATGCATCAGCATGAAGATAACGTATTCTGTCAGCGCACAGTTGATGTCAAGGTTAAACAACCACAAACATTTACGATTTCACTGCAGTGCCATTGTGAACTTCCTCTATTCATGACAGGTATTAATTTGACAACACGATTTCTGCTACAAATACCCCAACATATATTCGACATCACGCCAAGTAGGATCAAGCTCAATTAACTTTCTAAGCCACCTCATTAAAATTAGAAGACAACTAAAGGCACACTTAAATGTCATTAGTAGAGATTTCTTTCACAATAATGACATACAGCTCTGTTCGTTTTCTTTAAATCTATTCATATATTCTGTGCACATACTTGACATTTTAGAGAATAGTTTTACTGTTCATTCCGGTGAAAACATGTGTAATATCCTTTCAATAATCGAGGGTGAAAGCTGGAGATATTCACTTGGGAAACTTCAAAACGTAAGAACTTTAAATTTGTCGATGAACCACCGAGTACCGTACATTATAGGGTCATTTGAAGGTCTAGTTGTCGGATCAACATTCTAACAAAGAAATGACTTGATTAAAGGGTTGCAGTGATAGTCAGTTTATTTTACTGCATGTTTCTTTGTCTGTCTGCTTTGCGATCCTTTGTAGCTCTGTAACTGGTTCAGAGATGAACGAATGACAGTTGGTTTTCATCACGGTTTGTATCTCTTCCATCGTCAGGAAAACTGTTGGCGCTTTATCTCGCCTGCGTGATATGACAGACATGCATTTTCAACGGTTACACATAAATGTTGTTGTTATCAAAAACATTAAGAGACCAAATTACTCACTTGTGGCGTAAAAGATAAATATTGTGTGTCTGATTCTCAATATTGACTCGTTTTTTAAGATTTAACGTAAGTTTTCCAGATACCAAATAATCTATTATCAGTTTCATGTAAATAAGTGTTATTTCATACACAATGTGTGTTAACGATGTATTCAAGGCTCTGTCGATAAATCGTACCCCTTCACAGTCGTACACTGTATATGGCAGTTATAAATTAATAAGCATATTGGAGTCACAGTGTACAAGAGAAAGAGGTCATACACGGCTAATTGAATAGCATGGCCTGTGGTCAAATATTGAATTCTCGAAATATCATTGTTGACATAAAGTCTCGTCTGTGATGCGTTATCCCGCCGTTCTCATAAATAAATATCGTTATCTGATGACGTAATGGATTTCATTCGATCCATGACTACGTTAAGTATTAGAGGTACGATAAAACCATTAATGTTTCATCTACCATTGTCTTACTTGAACTAAATATGTGACTGTTTAAAAAATTATCATATCATGATGTGCTAATGATCATGATATTGACAACAAGACTTGGATACAGAGAGAGAGAGAGAGAGAGAGAGAGAGAGAGAGAGAGAGAGAGAGAGAGAGAGAGAGAGAGACAGACAGACAGACAGACAGACAGACAGAAGGATGGCGAGAGAGTCGTAGAGAAGACAATGGACAGAGACAGAAAATCCCAACTAAAATATGCGTTTTACTCTGGAGACGACAAAGTCAGCACCCATCGAAATGCAGCAGTGAAAACCCGACTTTTTAAAACACACGTAATGCTTTAGTCTGGTATTAGATCGAAAAAACACATATATGATCTGTAACTATTCATCATTGCTATGGTGTATTTGGATGTATTATCCAGTTATTCCCAGTTCAGGCTTAACTGAAGCAGCGCAATGTGTCGTTTCCTTAAGCTATCATGAGATAGTTAAACTATCCCAAGTAATCTGTATTTTTATTTCCACCAGAATGATATTATAATTTGATGATGCTCTAGTAGATTTCATTGATCCTCGTTCACCTTCACTGTGACGGTATTGATTCTCAAATTAGTGATTTTTTACTGAAATCTAACTTACGAACATTTTGACGACGACATTTCTCAGATTCATTGGATATCATAAAACAAAGCAGATGTATAAAATTGTAATCCTGTTAGAGCAACCAAACTGTTTAATCAAGATTGGCAGCTTGCTTAAAATGAAATACGAGATCAACCATGCATTCTTACGAGGGAATTAAATGTTGTGTTTATCGACTGTTGAACGAACGCATTTTCACATTCCTTTCGCCAATATCATGGATGTCGTAGAAAGATAAATTATCAAATATACTGGGATTTAATTGAATTATAAAATAGAAGATCATCAGTTTCTTGGAATGATAGCCTCGCTTTAATGTCTTCGACGAGATCACGTTTAGTGGCCTTTCTCGTAAAGTCACTGGTTAAGTCACGCATGTCGTTTTATTTCGCAGGAGAAAGTAGTACTTTATTTGAAAATGTGAACTGTACAACAGGCAATTGATGTCAATTTCGTGCTTGTTTGGCACTTTTGTGTATAAATGAAGCACTTTGATCAAAAAAAGGAAAGTAGAGAGAAAATAACGCATTAATGATAATAAAATCCAGTTTTCCTCGTGAATAGCAAAGGAGAGTTAAGTAAAAATACCGCATGCTTTGATGCGTTATTTCTAATTCTACGCAAGTTCTAGATACATTTGACTGCATTTAGTAAGTAGAAGGTATTAAATATATAACATTATGAGGTGTGTTTGTGGCAATGAAAATCCAACTGTGTTTTTGTCAGAAACTCTTACTTAAATATTGCCAAACAGGAAATGAGATTAATTCCTATGAGTTGAAGTGATCTTGACATCATTTATCTTTGCTTTGCATCATGGAATATTCCAGACTGGTGTATTGCGATTACAATGCTGAAAATCAGTCTTTTACCATGTCGTTCTCATTAAGTAGATACAACTCAAAGAATCACTTCGCTGTGAATGGAAAAACATCACAACAATGATCTACTCAGTCATATATGGGTTAGTTCACTACCGATGCCTATGTAGTCATCTAATGAACGTCTAGATGAGATTCTAGTGAATACTACAAAGTTCAATTTTGATTCTATTGTCAACTCTACTGCATCACGTCCTCTCCACTCAAAGAGTGTCAAACAAATCACACTAAGGCTTTACGGTAGAATGCGCCTCGGAGACAGATATTCGGACTCTCAGACATTTACAATTCTTTTCTGATCTACCACTGGGGTTCATTTTAAAACTCTGGGTGTTAGAAAACTTTTCACTAGCTTAGTTTTTCGAAATTCCAAAATTAACACAGGGATGGCGGTCATTTTGAATTTTTAAATGTTGGTAAATCTTGGGTCATTTGTTTCTCTAGTACCAAAAGTTGCACCGTGACCCCAGATATTTATTCTTGATTTTGAAAGAGAATGTTTGAAAGATTTTTTTGAGGAAAGTTTGAGCAAAAGTGTGAGTCTTTCACTTTCGAGGCGCATACTACCTTAATCAAAGCCTTTAACCTAAGTCTTCCCGTATGGTCTTCCATCTACGTGTCAATAGCGCCTGCACTCTGGTCTACTGCTCCATAAAGTATTTCATCAATTATGTTTACGTGATGTCGTACCACGGATCGCATTGAGTTTTTAATACATACCTACAAATAACACGATTGGAACTAATTTGGGATAAATGGATTTTCGTATTTTTCAAATTTCTCTAAAATGTTAGGTGCCCTATAGCTGAATGTTGCGATATTACAAATTACTCATAAAAACAAGTGTGTAACTTAAAAAGAAAAGTAGATGAGCTTACATTTTCAGATCAAATAGACATTACTTCACCATCCAATTATCCCAAATTAGTTCCAATCATGTTAAATTATTCATTCATTCATACATTCGCGGAGTTCCTAAATTGCTAGTGTGTGTCGTGTTCTTTTTTTCTGAAAATGACCCGAGCAGAACGAGCACAAAGAAAATGATGCCTGTAAAACATCGTAAGGTCAAAGTCAAAACCACGCTTACACGAAAAACGACGGAAAATTGCGTAACAATACAGTATGGACGTATTCTGGCGCCATGCCAATTTTGAAAGGCTGGGATTCGATGGATAGCAGATTGAGAAGTAACTCGTGTTGATTATATTCTCTGTATTTATTGCAACATAGCCTTCGGCGCCAACAAATCAATAATTGAGTAGTGGATATCATTTCTCAGAACGGAAGTGTGTTTAAATTGATATTTAAGTTACAAGAAATGATTTGATCGGATTCATGAGTAAAATATGATTTATCGTAACACGTCCATTTATTCAGGCAGTGTTTATATCCAGTGGTGTCATCATACTGTTAGAAAAACTGCTACAAGATACGAGTTAATTGTGCAAGGTATTGTTCGAAGTTAACGTTAGACGCAATTGCATCAAAGCTAATTTTTTTAGTTTCCCGCAAACAGAAATAAGAAGGAAATTTCATTTCACAAGAACGACAGGATAAGTGGTTTGAGCAAACCATACAACGTTTTGTGAGTGCAATCGAGTTGATGGTAAACCACTTGTTTTACAAATCTTCTCACAAACTGCGTTGTAACAGCAGGGCCTATTTTGCATCGATTTCAATGAGATTGCAAACTTCTTTCCTCTTACGCTATTGGTCTCTGCATGACTGTAATACCAAGTAGCCTGATCGATTTTTATAAAGAGTAATTTGACACCGTAAGTTCAGCGTTTGAAAGTGTCGACCACTGCTTATGAATCCCACGGCTTTGCATTGTTCTGTATCTGGAGAATGGAATTTAATATCTGATATGGTATTACACTGTCACCAGGTGACTGCTGATCGGTTATTATACGAACTCACGTAGAGATGCCCTGTCATATTCGGCGAAACTGAAGCCTGACTGTACTAAACATCTACAATACTTTATCAGGTTTGCCTCGTTTCACTGAAAATGATAAAATCACTCTTCGATCGTTAAATGTCATCTGATAATGATTTCTTCTTCTCGATGCAAACTTACATCAATGGAATGTCGCGTCAATGAGAGTACATGATCTGTCGCTATTGGTGTGTGAATTCTTATAAACCATTTTAACTTTAGCCACACACAGTTAAGCCCTACACTAACAGCTATACGTTCACGTATTCTACTTATCAGACTTTGTGAAAAAGTATGACGTACACTGAATAATTCCCCGCCAGGTAACTTGAATACCCTCCAAACTTTTGTTGAGTGTTCAATGTACATTCCAGGAAAGTTACTTGAGATATCCATGGAAAATGCATTACTGTTACTCGGACTGACCAAGACAACTTATAAACGACATTTCTCGCGAGAAACGTATCTATTGGGATTTTCTGGCTACAATGACGATGTAAAGCAATTTATTTACATCTGATAACCATCCTTATTCCATAAAAATAATGTTTCTGCATAAGTAGTAACGGCATCGAGAAAAGTCCATCGCCTTGAAAACTTTCATACTTTGACGTAAACACGAAAAACCGTGAAAATACTGCGTTTTCATGATTCGTCATGTCGACTGTACTTGCACCACACTAAAATGTCACTTATAAGATAATTTACCACCGTGAAATCCTAACAACTGTATAACAAAAATGCCAACGATTCACATATGTAACTATTTACGTATTGAATGTTTCAATTCGTTGTTCTATAGTCATCTTATGGTTCTATTTAATAAGACTTATCGTGTTGTTTGTTGACTTGGAAATACTATATCGCTTGTTCTTACAGCTTCAAAACTGATTATATTACCATGCCCTGTCCGTCGCATTTTGATTGGTCGAGCTGAACCACGTGACTGACCACAAATACACAGTAATGGTTTGTTTACATGTCCGTGAATATGAATAATAAGATTAACAACTCAAAGTATCGTAACTTTACAGCTCAAACATAAATCATAATCAATCACAAAATAAAATGAAGCACTTTTAGGTCAAGTTGAGATACTTTTTTCTGAAAACATCTCCGGATTTGCCAATTTTTTACAGCGCGCGTGACAGTGCGTCGCGTATTTCTCAGTTTCTGGGGCCCAGTTGTCGTTCGCTACTGAAATTTTCGGAAATTTTGACGATTTTCTTGGGTTCACTGATAATATAATGGAAATAACAGATCCGCTCTGACCATTAACGTTTATTTGTGGGCGCGGGCTCGAGGAAAGCCAAATTAACGGGCTCGGCTTAATTTTCGGCTTTCCTCTCGCCCTTGCCCACAAATAAACGTTAATGGTCAGCGCGTCGCACGTTATTTCTATATTATTTATCCGTTACAGTATAAATGTCATTCTACAAATACACGTCCGTCTCTTTCTTCCGAAGTGAAGTATCAAACTTCAAAATAATCTCTGGATTACAGCGGTAGTGCAAGCATATAAAATGTTATAGAAAACTTGGTTTGCTGAGTTTTATATCAGAGGCACCGCCAGACTAATCAATTGCGAGGAATTTCCTTCTCGGCTGTAAGTTAATAAAATGACTGAAGAAGAAATTCCTGTCTCAAGTAAATATTGAAAAGGCATGTCAAATGTTAAATTATCCCTTTATAGAGCATATCTAGTCATGTACTTCCTGTCTATGTTTGGAACTGAACACAATGACGTCAGAGGCAAATAAGGATAGACAATCGGGCAGATAAACTGAAAATCATGCAAACAGAAGGCAACTTGAAGACAGCAATTGCAAGGACTACACTATGGTGATAACAATCAAGGAGTAAAAGTATGTCACACATGGATTATGATTATAGTCACCACTCCACTGTAAAGTACACAATAAATAATTATAGTCAGCCGTATATCACTGAGTAATGTTATTTCTGAATTTATTGAGCGAGTATTTCAAACCTTCCTGTTGCGACAAAAGACTAACAAATTATCTTGTTTGAAAAGATATCGATGTATCATCAGTTTGCGGTAATTTCCCTGCTTTAAAGCTTCAAAACTCATTTCCGTCATCCTTTTAACAAAGTTACCTTGAAAACAATAAATAAATGCTGCGGTGATCCGGTTTCAATTTTAAAGGATTGGTTGTACTGTAACCATAGTAACACTGATTGAACTTCACGTCTATTTTATTTGGACTTTTGTTGGCATTCTTTCAATACACAGAAACAATAGTTCAAGAGTGCCATCGAAAATGATCTTAGTGATTCTTTAATAATCATGATAATACCTATCGGGTAACATCAACAAATAAAAGTTTGCGTTCATGCAAATGTCATACAGAGTACTTTTCTTACGAGTAGTTAATTGCTTCATATGAAAGCTGTAAAACCTGCTGACATTTACTCCCTCTCTTCAAAGTAAAACGTTTTGCTGGATTTTGAATTGCGAACAATCGAACAGTAAACTTTCTGTACCGCATCCGGAGGTTCAGCTCATGCAGTCATATGCCGATAAAATGGTAAATCAAGATTATGAAGTATCACTTCACGTGGCGAGGTTCTTTGTTTCTAAGAATAAAACGAGACTATTCGTAGGTCCTTGACACGATTTAGTCAAGGTTAACATAAGTGACACAAATTAAAGCCGCCGGACACGATCAGGACATAATTGTAACATTTTTTTGGAAGACCCGCATTAGATGTTACAATTTTATGAACATTACGCGCGCAATCGTACGGCAATTCTTAGCTGCGATATCGTGCTTTTTAAACGAAATTTACCTTTCAATGAGTCAGCAAAAATTAAATAGCGGAAATGCCTATTGATGTGTTGGAGTGGCATGGTTCTACGGGGATTTTAATATCTTTCCTGAGGTAGTCGACGGCCGTGCTGATATAAGGTTTAGAAAGTCTCGTACTGTTCATGAGTGGCCAAAACAAGGCTTGACCTACGTGGATGTTGTCCAGTATCGGGAATTAGGCGACGAATGTGGTTGATAAAGATTTGGCAATACCGACCACCAAAATTGCCGGGGACTAGAAAGTCGAGCGGCGTGAATGGGCGACAGGTATATCCGATAAAGAACTGACAATTTTCCGGACATAGAGAGCGTGAATAAGGTTGACAGGCGGTGGAACAGGGTAACAGAAGTGTCCAGTTAAAGACTAGTATAGACAATCTTCGGTACCACAAGTACGGGCATATGTATGTCTGATGGCGGCGATTGGTCGACAGGTGCGCTAATTAAAGGGGCGACCAATTTCCCGCACTTAAAGTTCGACGATTGGAACTGCATTCAATGGGCTGCCGGGATCAGATATGCCAGGAAAGAGGTTAAAATTTCCCGTACAAAAAGCACGTAGGTTGGAATCGTTGTAAACAGGCAGCAGACCACAGGTGTGGCTGGAAAAGGGTCGACATTTTCCGTACCGAAGAATGTGGATCGGAATGGCCTTTGGCGGGCAGTTAGCGAAAGCTTTACCCAATAAAGGATTGACAATCTGCCGTACCTAAGGTCCGTGAAATTGAATAACTCTGAGCGGGCAGCTTGCGATAAGTGCCCGATAAAGAGCTGACTATCTTCCGTACCTAAAGTGCGGCAATTTCAATGACCATATACGGGCAAAAGCCGACAAGTATGGCGCTGCAGTACTACCAACCTACCGTCAAAAAGACAAGAATTTACAAATTTTATTCTGCGTGTACATTTGCCGCAGATAGTATTATCTATACCTGCCACACATCATTTTAGATTGATTTCCTTTTTTTAAACGAAATTTACCTTTCAATGAGTTAGCAAAAATTAAATTGTCGGAAATGCCTATTGATGTATGGAAGTGGAATGGCGAACGTGTCTTTCTGAGTTCAGAAATAAAACACTAACAGAGCAATTTTAAGATCGAAATTTGGTCCGATTTTAATGTAAATGGTCAAGTGAACCGATGAGGTCATGCAATTTGCCCATATTTCGACTTTCATTCTCTGATTTCAGGGTGAAAAAATGGTTGGCCGAATAATGTCACAGATTAGCCGCAATCTGCTATCCGGAATTACCATGCTTATTTCGAAATCATACGCTCCATATTGAAAACAGGAAATAGAAATATGAGTGTATGTCAGTATTCAATAGATTTCAGCGCACAAAAAATTCAACTAAATATTTGTTTTTAAATTCCTTTATTAAAATCTTGTTGCTGTAAACAGGTTGGCCGCGATTTGGCACTGATTTGAAATAGCTCAAGCAGCTAAATTCTACATTACTGTACATCTGCATTCGAACTTCGACGCAAAGTCACGAGGCCAAGTTAAGGTATGGCATTCGAGGGACTCGAAAATGGGCACCGAAGAAAACGCTTGTCTGAATGCTCCCTTTCCGACCCTTTATTGTAATTTTGACAAATGCTAATACGGCATGCTGAAATGCATGTTAAACTGGCAATGGCTACGGTTACTTCAGCCACCAAAAGCGTAACCTTTTACGATGTTGAAGTTACAGCGGTAAACATTCGTTATGGCTATGGTGGCAGGCTCACTCCTATGTTCAATTAGTTACGTCATTTCCGGTGGCAAGGCCCGCGAATTCCGAAACGACCCGAATGGCAGCCAACTTCAAAATCGCACAACATATTGCATTTTTATAATATTTAACCGCGTCGTTTCCTTGGGATGATGGGTTTATTTGATAAAAGTAAGGATGGCAAAAACATATAGCATGGCTCATTTTAAGCAAAATTAAGTTTTAATTTCTGCGAGACTAACACTTTAAGCTATATGGCAGCTAACACTTTTGAGACAATTGAAAATTATAAGGAGCCAATTGTCCCAAATTAGTTCCAACCGTGTTATTTCTACATGTATAAGGACAACATTATGTATTAATGGCGAAACCGTTATGTCAACTGCTTAATAAGCATGGCTAATATGTTTTCCTTTTCGTTGACTTAGTGACAAAAGGTCATTTTTCCAATTTACATTGTCTTATTACACAAGTTAGTATTTGACACAAGAATACATAACTGACTACCCAAGGGACATTATTGCCTCACAGCCCTCTTCAAGTTGTTAAATTCTGTCGTAACTCTTCTCATAGACTTTCTAATCCAACTTGAAACAATAATGCCGGGTCAAATTACCAAGAAATGACTGATTCCATTTGATTGCCAAATACACGTATCACATGAGGTAAAAGAGAAAACTTCAAGTTTGAGGTCGGCGGAATTAATTTGCTACAGCAATTGACGATTTCTATTCTTCCTATCAATACAAGTGTTTGCAATGAAAGTTGATGAACGCCAAACATTTGAGAGCAAATGATTCTTGTTTCCGCAGGCGTTGTTTGGAGACGATTTGTGAGAATGGCGCTAATTTCAAAGATCCTTGAATAACGACAAGTATCCAAAAAACCACAGATCACACAATATCTGCAATTATCAATTACTAAAATGAGACTTCTTGGATAGATTTGGCGCGCATTCAATGCACCGACTTCGACTGTATTGTATCCACATCAAAACATCTGAAATCCCATTCGTGAACTAAATCATTAATTCTGAAGTTCGAAACATGAGGTTAGTTTTCACTATTCTGAAATGGCTTCCGACAGTGGACCACATCCTCCTGAGGGGAAATAGTACTCATCGTGTAAAGTTACCATGGCAACATAGTGAAACGCATGCATGCTAACGGTATAGCATTTCGTTTTGATTTATCTTCCCTTGCACAGAATGCGATCAAATCATGGTAAAGTCAGTGTCTGAAATGCTCCTCATAAGAGCTCTTGTTTACGATCGACACCATGCCAACCAATGCTGCGGTGCGATAATGAGAGTCTCTAGTTTTAAAAAAGTAGAAAATAGTGGCGAGTGCTGAAATACTCTCCTAAATTCAAAACTAGCTTTGTTCATATTGCATGGTCAACTCATCAAGGGAAAAGTGACCGTAATGTATTTATATATTAATTTATTCATAGATTTTCCTCTTGCTTCGATAAATTCCATCACCGAAATATGTGTACGGTGTTCAGCTCAAAATCGTACCGCAATTTAACTTGAATAGAACGAGCTTCATTTCCATCGGTGAAGTACATTCACGAAAGGACACATTTAAATTTAATGTATAATCGATCATCTTTATTAGTGATGGGTGAATTATTCAGATTTAATAATCGGTTATTCACAGAAAATGTAATTGCATTTTGGAGACAGTAAATTGATGATACTGTCTGTTTCCTCCGTGAGTTGTTTTATGTAAATAAATGTCCTCTACAAAAATGAATTGGCATATATGTAAACGAAGAAACATAATCCTCTTTGCATCTTCTGTATTGTTCATCTTGATGTAAGATGGCAAGTTTAGACGTTCGTTCCATTGTCGTGCTTTGTTGGATTTTAATTACATGTTTTATCAAACCTTTGTCAATACCAGTGAATTTTGTGACGTCATCCCCTTCTATTATTATTGATAATGTATTCCATTATCAAGATTTGAGCTCGAGGCCAATTAACAAATTCACTGGCAATGCAAAAACTACAAAATAATAGCAATAATGTACCGCTCTCCTGACCAATAATGGACTCAAGCAAACGTTGCACTCCATAAAGTACTTGGCTTCGCCTCGTATTATGTAGTGCAAAGTTTGCTTTCGTCCATTATGGAACAGGATCGGGTACATTATTGCTTAAATTTAATATTGGGAGGGACATAAAAGGTAATAAAGAAAACTTTAAGTCGACGAAAAAAGGGTGAAAAAAGCGACAAAAAAGTAGAATATATGTATTGAGAGAATGAAAAGATCACGCACGTGAATTATGAAATATTCAAAATCCAACAGATGTTGTATTATACAAATATTACTTTCTATACCTTTTGTCAAAAAGTCCTCTAAAGTTGTAATTTCAATTCGCATTTTCTTTTCTTTGAAGATGTCTTACTGGTTACTGTAAAGGCAGGATACAGTGCTTGCCATAAATGTATAATAATTAGAGTTCTCAATTGTGTTAAATCTTTAAATTGGGCGATGATGTACTTTCTGCAGTCGAGCTGACCGTCGCTATCGTCAATATTACTTTCATGAACTGAGGACTCACAATCTCAACATGTCGTAATTTTTATCTTCTGTCCCTGGAGACACAAAATCCTCTTCTTCGCCACATATCATGGGGATTGGGGAAGGAGGTGTCTTGGTCTCAGCACAGGTTTATCGTTGCTATTGTTTATTTTATTTTAATACGTTTGACTATGACATGTGTTGGCAGTAAAGATTGATACTGCCAACGTTTGATGTCTTGGTCTTACATTAGCACTGGTTTTGTAAGGATTTCTTTTTTCCTTCCCTGTGTCACGTAATTGTTTTTGACAATCCTAGGTGAAGTTAATAGACGAACAAAGTGACAAAACTCCCCCGGGGAAGGACATGTAAGTAAAAATCCCCTATGCACATATCAACCAATTCTTTCTACTATCTTAGTTTACTGTAAGATCATTGATTCAAATAACAAGGTCACTTCATTTCAGCTTTCTACAATTACAGTGTACAGAGTTTTTCTAGGCTATATTATGTTTTTGATTCTTAGAAGATATGATCAGCTTTTAGTATTGTGTGCCCAGCAGGAAGAAAGTTGTAAGTCTTATAAGGGACAGACTATTCTTAGAACACGCTCTCACTATCAGATTGATGTTTAATACACTTTAAGCTGTCTTAAGAATGCCGTGCCTGACAGCCAGTTTGCCAGCTTCATCTATCTCGCCTATTTTGCCTGTAATTTGCAGTCAGTCCGTCTGACTCTTTGCATCGACCATCGAGACACATTCTGTCACAAGTTCCTTCGTATTCCACTTCAAGTTCTACCATGATCTTTCAATGTCAAGGTACATGTATGCATACTGTTTGATATTTTGCGAATTCATAAATTAAAATTAACAGTGCGTAAAGGGTTAAACATGTTGCGATTTCACAAAAGACTTGCATCTTTTCACATGACATCGTACATTTAAGGATGTCGCCAATTAAGATGGTTAGAATAATTTCACATCCACAGTCCTAATTCTACGTTGACTTATTCTTAGGCCTCCCTACTGCAAAATGTAAAGTAACGCAAAATGAGGTGTGACTTCGTTATGTAATTTTCATCGCAGGTAGACTGAGGTTTATACTTTCCAGGAGTTCTCTCTGGTTCTTCCTATTCCACAAGTCGCATTCTCAGTATGATTAGCGAACATTCTTCTCTTAGGATTTTTTTACGAATCAATGGCCCTAGTAGTCACAGACATTGCAGTTCCTGCTGATGTATCTTTTAATAGAATTGCAGCGTTATTTCAGCGCCTTTCATTCCTGCGCAATTCTATAAATCTTCAGAAACCGCCGCAAACAAAGCTTTCACGTCAACGTTGGCGATATGTTTTTTGTTCGATGTGCGCCCATTATTAGAAAACCTGACGAACGATGTGGACAATGCCTGCATGGTGTGAACTAAGCTCCACTGAAACTAATCCTCCGATATTTATGACATCTAGCGATTGCAAGTGTTTATGTGTTGATTGTTTCCAACATATTATTCATAAAACGAACAATGAAATCTATCAATTATGACGAAATTATTAAATGCATGTTGGAATAAATCATTCGATTCAGAAGAAGCTTAATATTGCCTTTAACATTAGCAAGCGTGATCTATCGATATATGACACTTTCAAAGAAAGTGATGGTGGATAATATATTTCATTGTGTTTACATCTGATCAACACTGAACAAATAACAATAAAAACAAACACTGTTGAATAGGCGTCGATAGAAGAAGACGGAATTTTTCAAATCGACCTCATTCAAAAAATCAATCACAAGGTGATGGTATCTCCCTTCCTGTAAAAACTAAATTTATCTTGAAATTGACTATTCGACGTGTTACCATTCAAGTACTTCGAACATCATCTGTTTACCTCCGAGTCGTTTTTTTTAAATGATGCCACATATCTATTTCTCATTCAAGAAAAGAGCTGGAAATATCCCGTAAATAGCACGCTCCGTCGATTCCTTTGACCTAATTTGATTTCATGGGATTACTGAAAAAAATTCTTTGTGTTTGGAGAATGAAATTCAGTTACTGGTCTTTTGCATGACACAACCGACACTGTAATTCGATTTATAAAATTGAACCTCGTGTGACTGGGTCTCACAAGATTAAACTACATCGAATATCAGATAGATTGGTTTGAGTCACTTATATCGATATCACGTTCACAGAAAGTTCCAAAAGAAGCTTGCGTTTACTACAGACAGCAAGCAGATGAACGACATCACAAACGATTAGATAGAGACACTTGGGACTATAAGATATTAAAGCTATGATAAGCTAGAGCGAACATAATAAAAGCCATCCATTGCACACTATTGGAAAGTAAACCCATCTGACTGTAAGAAGTATCGTTATGGCATATGCTAGCTGCCATGTGTCTCTATTTGTCGGTAGGTCTGCCAATCTGTCTGTCTGTCTGTCTGTCTGTCTATTTATCTATCCTTCTGTAGCTCAATCTTCGTCATTGTTATGTAGTAAAAGCTGTACAAGTGGAGTTAATTTTGCATTTCCGAACACAAACACAACTGCAACATGTATGTACAACCTAGTTTTGGTCAGTTTACTCGTGAAAAGAATATTTTTACATAAACCAGGAAACTTACAATTACAAATTACAGGAGGGTCGCAAAATTTTTGCGCAAGCAATTTTGAAGGGTCAGGAAATTTCAGGCATGCCTTTCAGGGAGGGTCACCATTCTTTTTGCAGCTTTTAGAAGGCAATATGTGACCGTCATAGGGTTTCGTCTAAAAATATCAAATCATGACACACGGGAGTCTGTTAATACTCCCCCCTAAAATCAGGCTATTTTTGAACATTAGGCCTAATGCATGTATGTTTGATAATTCATGTAAATGCACTTTGCTTGAAGTAGGAGGTAAAACGTGCATATATATACAAGAAATTTGACTGTGGTATTTCACCGAGAATGTTTATTCACTATATATGGTAGTCTATGACAAAACTTTAAATATTTTTTCCAATGTTAAACTCTCTGTAATTGTGCATATATAGACGTTAGATATTTGACATAATTGCACTTGATAAGAATAGGGTGGTTACAAGTGCATATGTGCACAAAAGTTTGATTTCGGAATTTCACCGAATTGTTGATTCTATGTACATTGTAGTGTATAAGAAAACTAAGAATATTTATTTACAACACTAAACTAACTAAATCTGTGTTTTTTAAGTGGTTGACAATTGATACAAATGTACTTGATTCAAATACGGCGTTTGAAAGTGCAGATAACGACAACAAATATGATATTGGAATTTCACCCATAGGTATTATTTCACTTCCCATGGTTGCCTAAAGGTAAACTATTAAGAATTTTCCCTGACAAAATTTGTTATATCTCTAGTATGTAAGTTTTATGTGTATACATGTAAGTACTGTTAAATATGGAATTTGAGGTTGTAATAATCAGAATTTCAGAAGAGAAAAGTCTCAGTGAAAGCTGACGAGTGTCGTCGTGTCGAAATACAGTCTGTGCAGCTAAATGCTACAGATGCTATTTGAAATAAAGTGACCACATTGGATGCCAAGCATCGTGGAGACACAGTGTTCCATTATCTACGTACTGTCTCTAGTAATTGATGTCGCCTTTTGACTGAAGCAACCTAGGAACACATTATTTTAGACACATTATCGTTTAACTCCTTTCATTCAATTCTGGACTTTTTCCAAACTAGTACAAGTGCAGGACTTGTTATCTCGGTTGATAATAATTTGTGATATTGTGCTCAAGACGTTACCACTTACGAGGTACATTTCAAGTTTGTGGGCTGAAATCAAATGTATTTGAATGAAAAAGTACGCGTGTTTTCCACTCACATACATCCGAGTAACATATTTTTTTCGTGTAATTTAACAGACAGCGTAGATTTATAATGTCATTAAACAAATAAATGAATATTCTCGTTGCTCAAGGTACACGCGAAATCTGAGAAATAGACTAAGACATCAAGCTTACCATGAAATAAAACAGAAAATGATGTACAGTCAACCACTAGCATTTACAAACTGTACTGTACATAGAAATAGTATGTATGGCCTTACATCGTTTTGCTGAATAGTAGATCGTTTAAGCTCTGACGGAGTAGTCGTACGATGTTAAAGTTAGCGTTGGCAATAGATTGATGTACTGCTTGTAGATTGTTTTGAATCAAAACTGTCAGCTTTCGAATTCTGAAACTATCAATTCAGTGTTAACTATATTGATGTCACAGTTGATATTACTTTATCCCTGATAATGCCTAGTCTGTTACATTTAAATAAGATATGATAGCATGGACAAGATCACTATCTGTTATTTTATTACGCGCATAAAAGAGACGCACGAAATTCAAGTACGTCTCAGCAACGTTCACCGAGCGCAGAAAACGATGTGCCCAACACTAAGGTTCGTCCACAAAACAGTCAAGACCTCTTCACCGGGCGCAGAAACGATGCGCACAACACTAAGGCACGTCCAAGATTACCTCATCTAACGGGCAAGAATCTCCTACACCATGTTTAACCACTTTTTACTACATGCCACGTGACTACATCTAAGCCAATCACGAAAATCGAATAATACGTGAGGTGTAATAATTCGTAATTCCAATGCATATAAACTTTGCCATTTGTTCCCCTTAATCTGATCTTAATCCTTTTCACTCGAGGCCTTTGAATGTTCTTTGAACAGAAAAACGTAAAAGATAAGAATCGTCAGAGTGTATAGAAATTCTCACCTCGGTGTAATTACCGATCAGTGTTATCTCATATTCCGCCAGGATCTCGGAGCAGTTATTGACGTCAGCGACCGCTTTCTCCAGTACGTTCTCGTATTCCCGTAAGACTGTGTCTGTTCGAGTTGGTAGCAATGCTCCAATGTAGATCCGTGTCTTGTTAACACACCAAGCATCTGTCAGACAATAACATATACAGTCATCGTAATCAGATACACGGACAAGAAAAAGTAATGACGCAATCAAATCAGGAAGGGGCACGGCTCTGTACAGTTAAATATTGAGGTTTGAAAATGAGAAGACACAGATGTTGTTTATACAATGACGTTATTCGGATTCATTTCACAATAAAGGATTTCCCATTTACAGAAAAAAATACCCAATGTCTTGTACAAGGTGTAATATAATGCGGGTTCTTCACAAATAATGAACAAAAAGATGAAAAGTACCAACAATAAACGAACTGATGAATGTGTGTTGAGTTATAAACCTATTTTTGTTTCTTTGCCGAAGGATATATTGCAGTAGTGACAGAATAATTAAGTTCTAGCGTTAGCCTATATACAAGTCCCATAGGTTGATCGTACTGTTCTAACAATCCATCTCGCATGAACCCTGCACAAGGCAAATTCATCTAAAACAAGGTTGCTTTTCGCGTAAAACCTGGCATCATGGAAGTAGCATGTTTTATAAAATTGCATAAACTAATTAAAGTTGTATTCTTGAACAGTGACTGTCACATAAATGTTTTGTATTTAAGGTCACACGCAGTGACGTCACCACGTCTGTATTTGGCATGTTAACAAGTCAAAACTCTGTCCAAATACGCATAATTTCACGCCTTGTTAGGTCCGTTGACTGAGGTGGTTACGTTTGAGCGGGAACTGACCAAAGTCCTCTTTCAATTGATTTATTTACCTAGGTCACTAAATCTAGCAATTGGGAGAAAGAATTTGGAATGGACGCGAAACGTGATACACATGTACTTCGACAAGCCTGGTATTGCTTGTCAGATCTGAATCAGTGAAAGAGTAAAATCTTTGTCATTGAACAGTGGTTTGTACTGCCTCGGTGACATTCTCTCTACCTCTGATTTGTCAATTCAAACAGGATCACGGAAAAACACACTCTGACTTCAAAATTCAAAATGCCAACAATCACTAGCTAGGTGTTTATCTATCTCTACCTTGCAGCTCTGTAAAACGAAAATATTTTTATCTCCTAAAATTATGGGTGTTCTGTTTTCACGTGTTCCAATCTCCGTTTCTACATCATGGTTGACTTACAAAGACACTCTCTGTTTATCACAGTTTATTTTTTTTACATACAAGAACTATGCAAAATTTTGTATTAGTATGAAAGGTAAAATAACTTCAAGTAGCAAAGTCAGAAACTTATCCGAAGGTTTACCACCAAATAATTACAAGTGTGCACAAGAGCAGGTGCGCATTTAATATTTTATATAAGCAATTTCATAGATATTATTGGACAAAATTTCATCAGCGCTATCAAAGTCTGATTCTGCGCAGAACGTTACCACATTGTTTCATTTTTTGCTGCGTTGCCTAGGCTGTAGTGGCCAATTTCACACAGACATAAAGCTCTACCTGATACAGATGTTACATTATGGATAAGGAAACATTCTGAAACATCGTAACTTTCTGCGGTTGAATAGCGGATACTGCTGATGATTTGCTGCAATAATTTGCCGTAAATATTGTGAAGAAAACAGCAAACATTTGATGACTGAATCTAAATGTGCCTACGTTGAATTTTACTAACTACCTCGTGGTAACTACCTCGTGGCATTTTCTGGAAAACGTTACGGTAGTTACCATTCTTCAGTCAATTACCAATTTCTTTGTTCTTTCA
Source organism: Ptychodera flava (assembly GCF_041260155.1). Taxonomy (NCBI): domain Eukaryota; kingdom Metazoa; phylum Hemichordata; class Enteropneusta; family Ptychoderidae; genus Ptychodera; species Ptychodera flava. The sequence goes on along the minus strand of NW_027248281.1, from coordinate 3,152,786 downwards.
GCGATAGCACGCAGTTTCTGCAAGTGAACTACACGTTCCAGGAATACAAATGTGAAATTGCATTTCATTGCGCAGTACATGGAGAAAATTCACAGTTACGGGTATTTGGTAAGAGCAGAATCACACATTCGTTATCGAATGAGAAGGATAAAAAATTAATATGAGTAATAACATCTACTAATGTATTTTGCAATACCAAGTAGATATGTTTAACAAGATTACTTTTCGCTAAATGAATTACATGATGTACGATCTGGCAAGCTATTTTGCCAAACTGTTTCGTTATTCAATTATTGTACTATGAAATTGCACATCATTAAATTATGTTTTGAAAAAAATCTCCCACTTTAGCTGCCAGATGTAACAGGTTTGGGTCTAACTTCTATCAATTCTCGCTGTAGTCTAGCTGCTATTACAGTTAGTAAAAATCCGAGTAATTGTATACACAAACCTCAGTTTATTACAGGCAATTGCTAAATTAATAGTATTGAAAAGAAGAAAATATGAAGGCCCGCCCATGATTTAAAAAAGACTACGAGTTGCAAAGATTACTGTCGGCTATGGTCATTGTACTTTCCCGATTCAAACGGCTACCCAAATAAATGACAAATTATGTAGTTTCCGGGCAAACTATTTTATTTTAATTTGTATTTCGTGTAAACGTCTCGTCATCTGAACGATCAGCACTCTCGTGAAAGCATTAAAACAAAATAGTGAAAATTCGAGATTTTGAGCTTTACGCAAAGATAGTGACTTGTTATCAAATAACATGAATGTCAAGTGTTCTTTTGCTGTGCCGTAAAACGCAGTTGCAGGTAGGTTGATTGTTATCGTTTTGTAAATTTTGTTCAATGTCAAACTCTGCATCTGGTGTTATAAAAGGCAAAACATGCCACTATAGATAAATTTCCAGGATACCTGACACATGTCGAGCTAGTACTTCATTACCAACGACAAATAGACAAAACAGCATACCACGTATCATCTGCTTACATTTCACTGCCATGGAAACCACAATGATGACAAAAGTATTTCTAAGTTCCTTAGAAAGCGATACTGTGAAACTTATAAGCGTACACATAAATATCATTCTTTGAAAGATATATAATCTCAAAATTACAACAAATGCTATTCACTTACTTTTGTTGAGAAAAGCCAGAACCAATAGAACGTACAACATTTTTATATTCCGTACATCATTAGCCATCCTTCAGCACGGAGTACTGCGATACGGCACTTCTTAACAAACTGCGTCTACACACACAACTAAAATATCGGAAAGGCTAAGTCGGTGTGACGTCATCACCGAACAACAGTGAACATATGGTGCTAAGCTATTGGATCTCTCGGCTTTACTACAACAATGCTGATTGGTCTTTTACAGACGTCACAGTTTCATTGTATTTAAAGTAATGGATACATCATTTGAGTTAGGCGACGCATTTCAACACAGCTACTCGGGGATAAATTTCAATAATGAATGATGTATATAACCATCTCTAGAATGTACAATGTTCTTTGTGGTTGAAGGCAATCCTGAATGTAACGAGTCTATAGTCACATGCATTCTATTCCAAATACATAGATAGAAATATATTAAGGCGATGTGAGCGATAATTGTATTAAACGCTCCGAGAGTACTTTTGATAAATAATTTGTGAGATTACTGAAAATTGGCAGAATGATCACAGACACGGTGGCTATTCCATTGTAATATCTTCAATGTGTGGTATGTTAGAATAGCCTACAGTGGGATGTACATCCCTTGCGCCTTTAGCTCCGCCAGCTTTATGTTTTGACATAATTCCAGTACTTTGGTCGTGTTTGTAAAATACAGTTTTATGTGCTGCTCCAAATCTCACAGGAAACCCATAGAGTTTAACTTAGCGACGCGGCATGTCCAACGTGGAATTTCCCAAACAATAGTTGACGGCTAAATTATAGTGTCACTGCATATCTTACTCGATGTGTTGTGTTAGCAAGGCTAATCATTTCTATTCTAATATACTTGAGAGACAAGAAGAAACATGTACTTGTTACACAGGAGAAAAGTGAGGACGATATGATCTAAACATCCCGTTACTGTGGCAGTCACTTTAATAAGTTTATACTGTTGACTTTGAAAGGACATGTAATGTCGAGGGCTTCCAGGATATCTTCATGTTGCATCATGGTATGTTGTTGTTAAAATTGATGATGATGATCATGATCATGATCATGATGATGCTGATGCTGATGATGATGACGATGATATCGGTGATATTAGAATTGGAGGTAATGATGTCATTTTTTTACTAATTCAAGATTTATATTTTGTTTTGATTTGTTTTGTATCATTTGATTTGTTTTTCCATGACTCAATTATTTAATGGATGTTTGAGAAATTGCAAGTGCTTTGACGACAAAACATTATTGTACAATATCTCATTTCACCGTCTTTTTCGTGACGTACACCGATGCAGTTATTTTCACAACCGAGGTCATTAGACCCTACACGTGATTATCGCAAAGCAATTATTGCCATTTGTAAGGTGTGTATCTATAGTTTCAATGTCTACACCAACGAGTCTTCATAATTCTGTAGCATATTTCTCTTCCAGGATTGTCACCATTTTCAAAGCACATGGCTCAACGTTGCATCAATTATTCCGAACCAGTTTACATGAATCTCAGGAGAGTTAGTAATGCAAACTGTAGGCAGATCGCACATCCTGTCATGTTAGAAATATGTGTAGGTCATGCATTTGACAAGTTTAATCCTGAATACACGAAGAGATTGTAAGTCGTTGTTTTTGAATATTGCCCCGCTTAAATTCGAAATTTTAATGTAATAAAAACTAACGTCGATACAGACGAAGAGTGTGTGTACTCGTCTTAGACGAAAGAGACTACAAACATAATGGAATGTCTTTTAAGGTATTTTGACTTAAAAAGCCGCACTGTAAATTTCTGCTTTTAATTATCAGTCCTTCAACTGTCTCTATGTTATTATTATACAATGCTTTGTTTCTACACTTAGAAATATGTTTAGAACATTGGGAATTCCGAGTGATCCCAACAACAGTCTCAACTGTCTAACGAAAATGTCTGCGTGTACAAAAATCCGTAAGAATTGTCATGTGACACTTGTTGGCAAGGAATCGTGGCGGGAAACATGACCTGTAAACCAATACCTTGTGCAAAAATAAGACCTGCTTTATGTAGGTTTGCTCACTGGCTATATTATATACAGTCATTGCATCTTGTGAATCAAGTTCACCGCAGAAAGTGAAGAAGTAAAGTGAACGTATAAATGAATGAATGCAATACGTTCTCCTTGCACGTGAAAAAAGCATTGCGATACATATCGATTTGTGTACCCAAGCCACATCATCGTTTACAAACTACACTGTCATGCAAGTCAAAAGTATGTCATGGCCACAGTAATGCACTCGTCACAAAACTACAGTTGTACAATGAATTGTTACGACTTTGCTCTTCAAAAAGCAGCACGATAAAAGTCACAGATCTCCTTCATATTGAAAAAAATGTTGATTGTCACGTAAAAGCCGTATTACATCCTAACTGACCGTTCTTAAACCGAGTCTCATTGAATAGCAGACAAGTCTTGACAGTCGTTGCCATGGTTTCACAACCTGAAATGTACCTTTCCTGTCTTCATTTCAAGTTAACGTTTCTCGTCCACAATGAAGTACGATAAGGAGGTCACAATGTCACCTGTAGGGATCTTACATTCACTGTAAAAGTTATGAAATTAATGACTTTGATGGCGCCGTTTGTGTCTGTCGCGTAGAGGTTTGGTAATTAGGTTCCTCAAACGTGTATTTATAAGTTATTTCACTTCAATATAGAAAAATTTACATCACTTCTGTCCTCGCATGCATGCATGTATGTATGTATGTATGTATGTATGTATGTATGTATGTATGTATGTATGTATGTATGTATGTATGTATGTATGCATGCATGCATGCATGCATGCATGCATGCATGCATGCATGCATGTATGTATGTATGTATGTATGTATGTATGTATGTATGTATGTATGTATGTATGTATGTATGTATGTATGTATGTATGTATGTATGTGCATACATGGATGGACGTGTTTATTATCAAACACATTCCTGTGCAACATTTCTGGTTGAATAATGGTGATATATTCATTATGGGTGTACTCACTTGCCATCGGACAGTGAACATTAGGTTGGCGGGGGGACTACAGTCGGCGGAGTTTATGGCACCAGCATCCTCGTAACCAGGCAACCAAACAGGTTCGCATGTTTTGTTCGATAGTTGGTGTTTTCTTAATCATGGAAACCAATAGCTATACAGACAATGGCTTACGGTAAATATTACAAGACATTACCTTGCTTTTTAAAACATTTTGAACTTACAAATCAGTGTAATGCTAGCTTAGGCTGATGGTACAACTAGCTGCCACAGCCCATGGTATGTCACGGTGATACGTATCGCTGGTGTATGCAGAACAGTGTGTCACACCACACTCTCAATATTTTGATACACTCTGGTCGTCATTAACTGTACAGACAATTATTTGGGATGGATATACTGGTCAAGACTGAAACACGACAACAATGAACATTGGAATGGTGATATATTGGTACAATTTCATTTGGATAGAGCTTAGCCGTGATAATGCTTCAGCTCTAGTGTATAATTGGATCGATTACATTCAATGCAGTTCAATTGGGTGCCGTATGAGGAAGGACATAATTTCAGTATGGATATTGAGGATATAAATAAGATTTCGGGACAAGAAACAGCAAATCCCTCCTAAAAGATATTATTCCATGCAGAGTACTCACTAACTCATTGATGATCAATATTTTCAAACTTCTGGAAAGCCAACATATTGCAAACTTTATTCAAAATACACAAAACACAGTCATGTTTTATCATTCTTTTTACCTGGGAATAGGAATGGATGGGGAAAGTAATGGCGCTAGCGATTAATTCGGTCTTCTTATGGAAAAACATGCTATAATTCCGGTTGACAATTATAGCGTTACGGGAGGGGTGTCATTCACTTTAACATCAATTCTGCATAAAGGTCAATAACCAGGTTCAGAATTGTAAACTGTTTGCGATGGCGATACGGACTGTAAGAATCAAGTAAGTAAGTAATTGATCTGGTGTTTATGGTATTTGCCATTGATTGAACCTTGGAGATAAATACGTCATTGCCAGGGAAGGGACACTAATGATAAGATGGTAACTGTATGTAAATAACCAATAAACATATTGTATAATATAGAAGGTGTCTTTACGAACACAAGCGCAGAAGGTACAGGGAAGTGATAGACATGCACTTGACTTAGGAGATCATTAGCCTGCAATGGAAAGTGCAATACAGTTTTAAAAGCAATATATTTTGTCATTTTCCAATCAGATATTTTAAATAGAAATCTTGTACCATTTCCAGAAAACAGAATTGAAAACAAATGTTGTTTAACAAGGGTGTAAGATGTCATTGTGCTCCTTATATAAAGTATAAAAATGAAATTTGTGCGTTTGGTTTCCCAGATATCGCCTTTCCAAAAATATGCAAACATTTGAGTCACATTCTAAGTCTAACGCATGAAATGTCAACGGGTAGCTATTTGCCACGTCACACAACCTAAATTGTTTGTCTATACGTAACTGCAGCTAGGCAGAATTACACTGATTCTTTTCAAGCAGTGCCGTGTGACATTACTATGTACTCTACAGTTTCCATCACAAATAGAAATACTCAGTAATATTGATCTACTTTGTCGAGGGACAGAGTGTAAGATGATACGACTGTTTGGTGAGTGAAAACAAATTTCGATTAGATCGGAGGACCAGCTTACGTTTCCTCTGAGATGCCTTTCATTTCAGAATGATATATTTGATGACGGTGGCATATTGTAGCTGACATGAAGCATATACACAACTGATTTTCAAAGGAGCGGGCAAGTAATCCCAGTTAATCAAGTTTGTGATTGGAAGCATCTGCAAGCAATATTGTAGGGTTTCGTATTAGTGCAGTAACGGGTACTTCTGATTGATTCAAGTGACAATAATTGTGAAGAAGTGTAACGATACAATGTAAACACAATTCTTGGGTACTGAGTATCACCACATGGAATTACATTGTGTGAACCCACTTAAGTCGACGGAAATGTCAATATATAGACTGTCGTATTTTCTTATTACACCACTCAAGCAAGACAGTGTTGTCTTTCTGTTCTGCTATTATTAAACTTTCTTTAGGTTTCACCGTCTTAGCTTGTTATAAAGTCGACACCTATATGTGTGAAATTAACTCGAGTCGAGACTGTAAAAACTCATGTCACTTTCTAACATATACATGGCAGGTAATCGATGCGCAGGACACCCAGGAAAGACTGGTCGGATTTGTACCGTGTCTTGGAAATCTACCATGGCCGAAAACGACACTAAGCCTCTCCGGTTTGTAATGTCGTTCTGTTTTGATTTGCGCTCTTCAGTTTGCAATTTTGTTGTTCTGGTTTGACCTGTGTAATTCTGTTTTGATAACCGCTATTCAGTTTGTGATTTCGTTCTTCTGTTTGACCTGCGTCGTTCTGCTTGATCTGCAATTTTCACATTGTAATTTTCTCGTTCAGTCACGGGCACTACGTTGTTCTGATTGATAGTCTAAATAAACCAATGTATGATTATAGTACGACCATTGGTGTTGGCATAACTTTATTGATAACTGAATGCCGTTCAGATTGAAATGCCATGGACAGAATGTATTGAATAAACTACCTCACCAGATCTTGGTCGGACAGTGGCTACTTGAACGTCATAATGCAAGTGGCCACAACGACTCCATTCTTTCGTTGCTAACATTGATCATCATTTACTTATGTACGCATACATTTGCTGGCGTGACCTGCACTCTGTAGTCTTGCATATACACATTGGGCTGTCAATACCTTGATGGGATTCCTTATATTCCACTTACGCTTTTCCATACCACGCGGCTCCAAAAAGTTTAGAGTCGGTAAAAGATAAGTACATCGAGTAACTAGAACCCCAGGATTTATTTCCTCGGCGTGATCATCATTATCATGCCCAGTAGTGACTTTAATTAACGTGCTGGCGTTAAACCGATGATTCTGTATTGTTAGCGCTCAACATTAATTTTATTCTAATATGCTTCACAAAAGCAGGCTCCGGTAAATCATCACACAAGTTGTTTTTCTTCATATCCAATATTTCCGCTTGATACGTGCTTCATTTAGTCCTTTACTTCTTAATTTAGAGATGTAACAATACACCTTCATGCTACTTGCTTTAACGATCATCACGACAGGCTGTCACGTGGTTTAAATTTAAAAATATTCATAACCGAGACGATGGCAAGCATTTCATAAGTTCTGAGTCACTGTATGTCTCAAGAGTTTCAACACACCATATTACTTCTAAGGTAGTTAAAGACTGACGAAATTTTTATCCTTTCTCTCATCAAATCAAAAATAAGGGACACCTAAGAGGTTTTTACATGTGGCAGATTTCTTATCAGTGTACATTGTGCGCAGTGGCTGTGCTAGCGCGAGCGCGCCTATACTGTCGTCTGCTCTCCAGCCTTGCGTTATATCTTCAGTGAATTCCATGTCAAATATAAAAAATAACTACCTTTTTAATTTTCGGACGTTTGAAAGGGAAATAGTAAGCAAACTTCAAGTACATTACTTTTTGATATTTCATAGAGTAATAGCGAGAGTGGTTATTAATTGTCGAACGCGCCTCGGCGACAGATATTCTTTCTCCCAAAATTTACAATTCTTTTCTGATCGACCACTTGTGGGGAGGGGTCATTTTAAACCTCTTTCAGTAAGAAACATTTTCATCGTTTATTTTTTTTTCGAAAATCGAAAATTTAATTTTCCCCATAGAGTTAACACAGTGATGGTGGCCATAATAAATTTTTAATATCTGTAAATGTCAAGAAATTTGCTTCTTTAGCACCAAAATTTGCACGGTGACCCCTGATTTCCATTTTTGATTTGGCGAGAGAACGTTGAAAGTTTCATTGAGGAAAGTTTTAGCTAAAGTTTAACTCTTTTACTTTTACTAAGTAGTAATATGGTGTGTTGAAACTCTGGATATACACAGCCACTAAGTACTAATGAAATGCTTGTCATTGTCTCGGTTATAAATATTTTTAAATTTAAACCACGTGACAGCCTGTCGTGATGATCGTAAAAGCAAGTAGCATGGAGAGTGTATTGTTAGATCTCTGATTAAGAAGTAAAGGACAAAATGAAGCACGCATCAAGCGACATTATTGGAGATGAAGAAAAGCAACCTGTTTGATGTATTACTGGAGCCTGCTGTTGTGAAGCATATTAGAATAAAATTAATGTTGAGCGCTAACAATACAGAATCATCGGTTTAACGCCAGCACGTTAATTAAAGTCACTACGGGGCATGATAATGATGATCACGTCGAGGAAATAAATCCTGGGGTTCTAGTTACTCGATGTACTTATCTTTTACCGACTCTAAACTTTTTAAAGCCCTGTGGCATGGAAACGCGTAGTGGAATATAAAGAATCCCATCAAGGTATTAACAGCCAAATGTATATATGTTAGATGGACTCAGCGCAGGTCGCGCGAGCGTGCGTACGCATACATGTAAGCAATGAAAGAATGCTGTCATTGTGGCCACTTGCATTGTGACGTTCATGTAGCTACAGTCAGATCAAGATCTGGTGAGGTAGCTTATTCAATACGTTCTGTCGTTTGCATTTAAATCTGAACGGCATTCAGTTATCAATTTTCTTATAAAGTAATGTCAACATCAAAGGTAGTATTATTATACATTAGTTTATTAAGACTATAAATTCAGAACAACGGAGTGCCCGTGACTGAACGAGGAAATTATAATCTGAAGAGTGCAGATCAAACAGAACGACGCAGGTCAAACAGAAGGATGAAATCACACAAACAGAAGAACGCAGATCAAAACAAAACGACGAAGGTCAACACAGAATGACGAAATTACAAACTGAAGAGGTTTTGTGTCGTTTTCGGCCACGGTAGTACCACTGCTGAATTGTAAATACAAATAAATGAGAACAATGAAATTAAACTCAGCTCGACCACGTTACTTTCGATCAAAGTATTACCATTTACATCATGCTTAGGCAAAAAGTAAGTAAGTAAGTAAGTAAGTAAGTAAGTAAGTAAGTAAGTAAGTAAGTAAGTAAGTCAGTAAGTAAGTAAGTAAGTAAGTGACGGAGTGAATTGGTAGGTGGGCTAATTTTTTGATAGGTAAGCAGTTACACTGTAAAGTTAAGTGTTCAAGGATAGAACACCAATTAAACGCCTTTTTGTAACACTTTTGAACGCGTCCAGACGTTCAGAAATTTAACACTATGTGTTCAACCAGCGTTCAATTTTGAACACACGTGTGCAGATTTTGAACACTATGTGTTCATCAGACATTATATTGAACACATGGTGTTCCATATCTGAACACACGTTGCACATGAAATGTGTTCAAAAATTTGAACGCATTTACGCGTTCAAAGGGCTGTAACACTTTTTGAACGCATGGACGCCGTTCAACGATAAGTGTGTTAAAGGATTGAACACATGATATGCACTTGTTGAACACATTAACTTTTGGCGTTCAGGGGGTGTTCAAGCCTGGAAATAACATAACGGACCACTGATATTCAGTAAAATTATTTTATTCTAAAAATACACAAAAATTAGTTGAGTAAAATACAATTATTTAGTGTAAAATGGGAAAATAAACATGGCCACTTTGTAAAGTTTGTCAGAGGAAAACACCAACGATGTAAACACCTTCCTATCAAAACATAAACAAAAGAAAATCTTTATAAACACTGCCGATCGTTTTCAAAATATATGAACAAAGTAATGACCAAACAGGTTTAACTTCAATATTGTGGATTACGTGATATGTTCATACTTGTAAAAACGTACAAAATATCTATTTTGAAAAAGCTCAAAATTTGTCTTACTTATTGCTTTGAAAACAGTATTCGTATGAAATGTTTACTCCGTTTTTGTAAGATAGTTTGAGACATTTCCTCTTGTATAGACAATTGCAAACTTGGAAAAAGGTTAGTCACGGCTTCTCTGACGCACATGGTACATAATAGTTGTCCACACTAAAGTAAACATAACATAATGCACAACATGTCAAGTTGTCACAATATGCAGAAAGTGGGTCCTTGGAGGTGTAAAACCCATTTCCTTGTCCAACAAAGTCCTTCATGAACGAGAAGATTTGATGGTTTTTAATACCTTTAAATAAACTCTGAAATAAATCAGTGACATTTCAAAACTCTACTTCTCAGAAATTAAAAACACATTAACTAATTTTGACTTCGTTTCATAAGTTTTGTTCTGTATGTCAATAAGCATTTGCTATTGAACCTGGAAATTTCAGTCCTTACTTAAATTCACTTGTAATAGGAAACTGCAGTATAAAACCAATGGCAAGAACCTAAATGTTACCCATTTCAACACCAATATAGCAATACAACAAGCGACTTAGACGTCGAAAGAGCTCGCAGTGTTATGTGAAGGATCTCTGACAGCTCACTTCGGGATGGCCTCACCAAAAATGGGAAAAAGCTGCAAAAAATACACAATTGAAGATTTCACCATGATTTGGACATACCAAATTGAGATCATCCCAAAAACATGTGTAGCAAATATCAAAGCTATCAGACAGGTAATTTTTAAGATACAAATTTTTTGACCAAAAATGGTAAAAATTGACCCCAAAATAAAAATTTGCAGATTTCATCATAACTTGAATGTATCACATTCTGATAATTCCCTATATCTTAAAAATGTCTGAAATGTCTTTTATGTCTCAAAAATACAAATTTGCATATTTCTGCATAATTCGAACAATCTGAAAAAGCTATACGAAGAGACTTATGTCAAAAATATCAAAGCTGTTCATTAAGTAGTTTTGAAGAAGATTTTTAAAGATTTTTCGACCAAAAACGAAATAAATTGCCATGTAAAATAAAGATTTGAAAATTTCATCACAACTAGCACAAATTTTACGAAGGTCATTCTTAGGGACATGTTTACAAATATTGAAGACTTCGAACAACCAGTAAGAGAGAAGAAGATTTTTGCCAAAAAATAGCAAAATTCGCCTCAAAAATACAAATTTGTGTATTTCACCATAACTTTAACATATGATTAGGGTAATCCCTGGGGACCTGTACTCCAAATATTAAAGGAATCGTACTGGCCGTTTTGAAGAAAAGCTTGGGATGTAAAAATTTGAGGAAAATGCCTCACATTCACCTATTAGATAAGTTCTGCGTCGCTGAAAGCAAAGCTAAAAAAGTAACAAATCGAGAACGAAAGACGTGTTGATCTACAAAAAAAAATTATCTAAGATTTGGTAGCAGGCTATGAGCAATTAAATGTTACTGGAGCTTAAGCCTTCAAAGACGTGACGTCTCCTTCATCAGATGCAAGGGTGCAATGAAGAATTGAAGCAGAAAGCGACGGAAAATTCAGAGTGAAAATTTCAGAAAATTCAGAAATCCAGAGTGTACGTTTTTCACTCTGAATTTTCTGTCGCATTCTGCTTTGATTCTTCATTCCATTCTTGCATCTGATAAGGGAGACTACACGTATTTGAAAACTTATTATCCACTGACATTTAGTTGATCATGGCGTTCTACCAAAGCTTAGATAAATTCAGAACAAAAATACAGAAACTTATCAAAATTCAGTTACTGACCCTCGGAAGTTTAAATCTACATTAGAGATGAACTGAGGTTCTCATGCTTGTTTCCATACAGCTACCTCTACACTCATCTTCTTCAATTTCTGCACCATAACTCTTCGATTACCAGGTAAATCCAACTTTTCACATCCTGAAAATAATGCAACAATTATAGGTATTATGGCGACATGAGACTTTAAATGAAAGACAGGTGACCTTATTAGGTTAAGAAAAAGGGGTGACTTTGGTATACAGTGCCTCTTTTCGATACTGTTACAAAATATTGGCTTCTTCTTGCCATCAACTGATGAAAAGTAAAAGAAAGGCCAACTCTCATATGCTGAAACAATAGAGTGTACACTCTGCGATGTTTAACTAATGTTTTATATGCGATTGTGATTACTAAAAGACATGAGTTAGCTGTGATTACGCAGCGGTGTGTGGAATATCGATCGCGCTCGGGTCAAGGGTCATCGCTGCAGTTTTGCGGTTATGACCCTTGACCCGAGTGCGATCGATACGCCATGGCCCAAAACACCGCTGCATATTTACAGCTAATGTATGGTATACAAGCCACTGAAAGAAAAAAAGGTTTCTTCACGTATTTTAGCTATTCCAAAGTACTACACAAATAATTTCAAAGGATAATAATACAGATTCTTCAAAATTCAACACCTTTTACTATTTTGGAGAGAAAACTTACCCTTTCTGGTCTTTCTTCCGCACGATCACGACTTCAGCGTGCGTTTACAAGAAAAATGTCGCAACTTCCGTTTTGATGCATGACGGGAAAGAAGAGGCACCAAACTTGAACACCAAGTGTTAAGGAGTAGAACGCCTCTTGCACGCCGATGTTAAAATTAAAACGTTCATGGTGGTTATCTGATTTTCTTTTCCAAATTTCCAAATTTCAACCCGTAATAAACGTGTAAAATTATTTTGTATAGCTTTCTTTTTAGAAAAAACATGCTTTCAGTAATTTTAGACCGGAGATATTTTTCACTTAGTGGGATTTTCGTTACATCAAAATCCGTGTACGTTTGCCTAACAGCGATGCAGCAGTAAATTTAATATAGCCATAATAAAGTAAAAAACACTAAAGATTGTTAATTGTTTTACAGTATTGCAAAATTTCTGTCATGCTGAGTTTTTGAACACTTGAAGGAGATGGTTGTTAACACTACGTGTTCAGATTTAGAACACATTGTTAATAATATGAACACTAGTGTTAACAATATGAACACTAGCCGTTCAAATTGAACACTGACATCTACATTTTGAACGCGTAAAGACGCGTCTGGCGTCCGCTATTTTTACAGTTAGATAGCTAGCTTTAGCTTAATAAGTATCTGGGTGGGGAATTTTAGTAATCGATTTTTAGCCTCAAGTAAGATGTTCGCTTTTGAGGGGAAGTCCGGCATACTGACACGCAAGATCTTTTTCAATAATCATCGAATTTTAGCAGTTCCTTAAGGATTAGTTGTCATGACCGTTAATATCGTTTGGTGAAAGGTTACGTGACCCAGGGCAGGGTCATGAATGACATTTGTTTCAATGACGTAATTACAGGCCCTGGGCAATATATGCAATACTACGCCTTTATTTGACACAGCGCAATTGTTTTATCTGTACTTCTAGTCAGAAAGAAAATTTTGTATGAAAAAACATTCACAGCTATGCCTGAACCTTACCTGTTTCATAGTTGTAATGTTGAGGCAGGATAGCATCACATTTTTCATCGCCTGCTCATGACCCTTAATCCTTTGCCTTCCTCAATTTAAGTGAAATACCCCGGATGATCACGTACTTAGTTTGTGAGTGATTTATTTCGACCATCTTAGCCGCTACTCCATCATGAATCAGTCATTAGCCTTGGCACGAATACAAAACGATTTACATCAATGCATGTATTGAGGCGAATGCAAAGTCCCGACATAGGCCTACTGTGTAAACATGTGAGCGTACTGGCCTTAAGTCGACATACATGATAAATCCCGCTTTTAAGTCTGCTGTTATACATCATGATCCCAAGGGGCATCGAGGGGAGCGTGTGAGTAGAGAACTGATAATTAGGAACGTAAAAAGCCTTGCCTTTCCTTGGGCATATTTCGGTAGCAAGGCTTGCTCTCATATAGCTGCGTACCAATAGACAGTCTACCCATTTGTAGTCACACGACAAAGACGTTAGAACGCGATTTGACATCATCAAGTCTCAGCGGGACAACTGCGGTGCACTGTCATGACTGTGAACCGCCATTTTTACGGTTAATGTGATAAAGCAATTAAAAACACCCTTTTATTTTATCACTTCGAAAATGCAACTATCGAAGCAATAAAATGCTGCATTATTGATAGCTCAATTATTAGTTAGTTTATTTCCTCCGGGTCTTATACGTCCCTCGTAAGTGTTCGGAAAAAATACTTGATCATGTGACTTAGAGGACTTCACTCATCACGAACAACGAAAAAGCGAACATTACAAGCAGGACAAAAACATACATAGAAAGAGCCAAACAATAGCTTGTTAGTCTCTGTAAGTCTCTGTAATGGCAAGGTATCGTATCAGGTCACGTATGAGGCTGTGGTGCGGGCAGCTTTTGATGTAGTTTTCTCTTCTGTTCTGAGATAGTTTCAAGCGCTACTGCCGCAAGTGTCGACCGCCAGCGCACGGAATGTGAAATAAACACTTAATAAATACTTGACGGAATATGCTTCTGCTTTCGTGAGAAAGAGTATTTCATCCAAATATTGAACTTGTGGAACACAAAGTCTGCATTTTGTGCGGAAGTAACATGGCATGTACATTGATATGTAAGAAAGATATTGCCGTTTCAGACAATGAATTGAGTGTAGACTTCATTTTGATAGGTCTAAGACTAAAGAATTTAAACTATCGGATCGCTGTGTCATGACTATGATGATTTCGTCAGAATTGAAATCGTAGCCAGTGTTAAGTCTGACACAATAACACTCTAGCCGAGAGTGCATACTCGTTATCTTTTCTCTGTAAGGTAAACTCATGTTTAATTCCATTTGCTTTGTACGCAATACCCTTAAACGTGAATTCTGAAAACGTCTGGCCTACACTGTTTTATATCACATAGTCTGTTGGAACTCTCAAGAGAGTGGTGATATATGCTGGCTACTGAAGTTCGTTCAAGTTGTCATATTGTACCAAATGAAGGACAATGCATGGTTTAACTCATCGTATTACTCATTCACAGGTAATAATTCGGAAACGCAGGTGTAATTATCATTGCATGCGTGAAACAGGCTGTTTTCGGGCGACTTTCACGCTCTCGGGCAACAGCAGTGGGGTTTTTTGTTTGCTAAGATATGGGTACATAGATTAGTGGTTTGTAAACCCCGATAACATTTCGGTTATACCCCTGACACGATTGCATTGCTATTCCTCTGGGAATCCTGTCAACACTACCGGGGAAACTACGTAGCTTCCACCCTATAACAAAATCACTGAACATCAGTATGTTGTTACAGTCACGGCTAGTTAATGTGTGCGTAACTTTTGATAAAAAAAATTGATGGTAGTGCATTTTTGATTTGTGATTGTAGTCCCATTTTTTGTTTTACTCCCGTTGAAAACTCCAAGCTACCAGCATGATAACATAGCCTGTAGGTGCACAATGCCAATGGTTTTGTTGGAAACCGAATGACAGAGGGATTAAAATCTGCATGTCTACGTCTGTCAACAGTAACATTGCGGCAAAATACTATACGTTCAACGTACCTCCAAGGGGGGAACATTTCCTTGTTTTCGGGACATGAGTTAAAGCTATTGTCGGAGAAGGTATATGATTTAAGTTGCGCTAGAATACAACACGTAATCTGTGGCTTTTATTATTTTGCTCACCAGAGAGAGGGTCGACTCGCCTACATTTGAAATCACGATGTGTAGTACAGTTATGACGTTTAGTAAATCACGTGACGGTCTGGAAAGCAAGAATTTGTAAGCAACTTGTCTGGTTTTCTTGTTAATGAAATATCAGTACATCGATTAAAACCCCACAATGACACATTAATGATGTATCATCCGTATAACCGTTACACATTGAGTCATACTCATTTAGCTTTCCGAGAAGGAATGTTGGCCAGTACGCTTGGCAGGGAAAATATGCAGTGACAAACAAAACATCGTTGTATTTTGTAAAATTATTTAAAATTATGTTAACATGTGAAGCAATTATTTTCCCAGAAAATTAAATTAGAAGACGCATGCGTAAGCACTTTCGACCACCAGGCCTGATTTAAGATTTAAATACCATTCATGCTTCAATGCTGAAATAATTTAATGACACCCGCTGGCAATACATGGTTTAGAAATGATTCCTTAAGCTTCTATGCCTCAGAGAAATGTACATGTCGTAAATTATTGAAGGTATATAGCCCTCCGTTAATAAAAATGAATTTCATTTTGATTTATGTACTAAATCCTGAAAAATACCTTCCCGGGGGTTGGGCAGAGAAAAGAAAACAAACTTAAAGCTCGTGAAATTATTTTTTCATGGACTGTTTATACAATCAGAAATTTGAATCTTAGCTTTTGCGTTTACTGAAACATTCTGTGAAATTTTGGTACCTTGTGTATGACGCGTGTCGCTGATCATCCTTATTTGTGTATGCTCTAATTTTGACTTATAACGATGGGCTCAGGCCCTGTACAGAAACAAACGAAACAAAAATGTTTTATATCAACCAATGGTCGTAGGCCAACTTGTCGCGTAGTAGTTTGCTGATTTCGTAATACAACTAAAGTTTGGCGTGTAGAGGGCGCCAAACGAGTATAGGTAGACGTCCGCAACTCTTAAAGAACATACTAAGGAATAGTGATTATTTCAAGGTGCTCACAAAATAATGGTTGTATAATTTTCCTTTCCTGCCCGTGTTGACTCGTATTTGACTTTGTGGAGAGCATTTGGGCTTCATTATGTTGTTTTCTCCGCTTGTTTGCACCGTGACGATGAAAATTACACCAAAATTCAGACAACCTTTGCCGGGACAACATTTTTCTTTTAGTTTCGATTTGAGTGTAGCCACTTTTATACATGTATCTTTCAATAAGCTACCTGTGGCATGCATTGTGGTCGTTACAGGCAATGTACGTAAATATCTATGAGTATGACGTCAACAAAAGTTGAAATACAGTATTATTACGGAGGTCATGCACTTTGATGTCACATTAGCATAATATCTAGAATCGTTACTTTTCACAGACACAGCTGACTTATAACTCATAAACTCTTTAAAAAGACCTTAAAATGGAAATGAAATTGACGTAACAGTGTAAGAGGGTCTGATCATGCATGCATGATGTCCACATGTTGATTATTATGACGAGTGTGTAACAATTGCACAGATTCAATTGAAAAGGTGTCTGTACGAACACCAGCACAGAAGAAGGGACAAAATCTTGAGAGAAGGGACTATCTGGCAATACGTAACATCCATTTATAAGAAATAAACGGTGTTATCTTTGAAGACTAGGAGTCTCTACACTGTTTCTGTATCCCGACATCCTCTCGCAATGCGGTTCCCCGCGGATGAGAATATTGTCGATGGTAATAATATACTGTCTGGTACGGTAGCATTTCTAGTATCTGCTGACGATACAAACAGTATATTTCGTTTGCTTGACCAGCTGAACACAGTTTTGTACCTTTTTACATGGTTGTTGTGATTTAATTTTGTCTTATCCGCACTTTCCATGGATGTTTGTATTCTTTGAAAAGTGTATCTGTAGCTGTCCGTGAGGAACCTCATTTCCCTCGCATGAAGTTTTTCAATCCATCTTCAGTGTTGCAGTACAATTTGGATTTGTCTGCGCAGCAAATGTAACGTGACATTGTCTACAGTCCGAATATTTTATCCTTGAAGATGTTCAAGTTCGTATGAGAGTAATACAGGGACTCTCATTTCTGGAGACGGGAGTTTCGTGCCGATTCATGTGTAGGCTGACTATCTGATCTAATTTCCGAGCTTCTATGTCGAAATTCATCTTGAATCGTCACACAAGGTTTATCATAGGTTTATGGCTGTCTCCGGGCTGTTGGGATCACGTCGTAAAAGACACTGTTCAAAAGCAACTCAGCTCAAGCCACACAACACTTACCTCTTAGGTTTTTTTATTTGATTTACCTGGTCACGCTCATTTAAAAAGTCTTCGTCAAATATCATGTAATATATCAACGGTGGTAATAGCGCAATGGTGCGCCCAGTGCTCAACATTTATGACAAACGGTTTGTAACAGACAACATTTTTCTTACTTCTCCACTAAAAACGGGGAATGTACGGCTGTAAGAGGGTTACTGAAATGAGCACAAAGTATAATGTTCAGTGCTGGCACATTTGTAATGAAAAAGTAATTTGGCAAGAACACCATACTGTGTCCAAATATTGTGAAATCTTCGGCCAAATTTAACTGATTTGTCCCTTGAATCAGGCAATGTGATGTTCTCATGCGTTTTCTTATCTGTACTGGTGTACGTCACACAGGTGACGATACAGGCCAGTTCATGTGATGAAAAGTCGTAGCTTATCCCTTGATTCGAGCTGTTATGAAAACCATCAACAGTAGAGTTGAGCACTGTCTAGATCAGTTTGGCCAAACAATCGTTTCCAACTCAGTGTGGAATGGTTCCTGACTGTGGTCATTCCCTGGACACGGCAGTAGCGGTGGGTTAAGGCACTTACTAAGCATTTTGTAGACTGATGTATTAAGCATTTTGTAGACCGATGAATGCACACAGCATTGTTTTTACACAGACTAACAAATACTATATCTTTTGGTGGTGACCAAACTCTTCAAAATGAGTCAGAATTCCTTCAAATTTTCAATTTAAAGTCAAATGAGTATGCAGAGAAGAAACGGCGAAATTCGATGGAAATATCAGATTGTCTTTCGTAATGAGTGAATTGATGGATAGGGTTTGATTCAATGTTTTCAAACACAATCTTTACAGGTGATCGCATTTATCATATACATGTTATACAATTTATACCAAGGTTTACTTCGCAATACCTATCTCAGGGAATATCAAGGCCCAGCAAATTTAACCCAGAGCTATACAATCCAATGTCGTCATCATTTTAATAAATCTGAATACAAACATTAAGGTGATGTGGACATCGTAAGAGCCTTGGACACTACAAATAGATCATTGATTTGTTACAAAATGTATTTATTTATTCTGATAAAAGGGACTACAACTATCTACAACTCAAAGGAAAAACATGTAACGGTACACCCATACTGGTGTGCATACTAAGAAACCGAAGTTTTACTTTCAGTGACATTTAATTCATCACAGTCGATCTTAAGATTTGGTGAAAATGTGTGAGTCTTGAAATATGGCTAGTCAAAATTTCAATGAGACTGGATTTTATAAACAATAGTCAATTTAGGCAGGTTTCTAGTTCAGACAAGGCTTGGGTCAGACAGATTTCTCTGTACCTAGATTTTCTACACTTTGCAATGATAAAATGTTGAAAGTAAATTATAACGCATTGTCTTTAAATCAAAGGATAATTTGGACTTTTGAATGACTATGTGATTTGTTATTTCAAACTGAAGTTACATACACAAATTCTTTCTTCCAACTTTCCTTGAAGCCTAATCATAATATCTGCAACTCAAATTGTAACTTGAATGCTAGTAATTTTAAAAGATCCTGTCGATATCTTTGTGTAGCTGATTATGAACTCTTTGTTTCTTTTTTTTCAATATAGTGATAAATGGCATAGTTGTGATACAGGCGTCAATTTTACAAAATCCAGGCACTTTCAAGAAGGGGAGAATGTTCAGTACTCTATGAGGTTTGCCTTGAGTATTACAGATCAGTTGCGCGTTAAGACTATTGACTATTGTTGTATTGTTTGGGCTAGTACGTCTAAGACCAATCTCCAAAGATTGTACAAACTCCAGAAAAGGGCTGGTAAGGTAATTCTCGGAGTTGACACGACTTTTCCTTCTCGAACAGTTTTTGTTAGTTTGCACTGGTTGCCCATAGATTTACGTATTGAATACTTTACAGCTGTTATGACTTTCAAAGCTTTAAATGGTCTCGCACCAAGCTATATTAGTGATCTATTCCAACCTCTCTCAGAAATGGATCGTTTAAATACTCGTAGTTCCAGTAATGGTAACCTTTACCCACCAATGTTTAGGACAAGCATGGGTCAAAGATCATTTGTATATCGAGCTACTAAAATCTGGAATTCCATTCCCCCAACTATCCGTGACTGTGAAGCCTTGTCGACGTTTAAATCAAAACTGCACCGTTATCTTTTCATGAAATATTGTAATGAAGGCTCTGACTTAGACTAGCCTATTTTTCCTTTGCCTTCGACATCTTCTATTCGTCTATTCCATACGTTTTTGTTTATCGATGATTTGTTTGTGTATTGCCTTCTTTTCATGAGGGCTCTGATGGAAATTAAATTACTTTACTGTAATCAGATTACCGTCTTTAAATAAAGTGTAATAATAATAATAATAATAACAAGGCAGTATTGCTGAAGGCCATGAGTACTTGGGCCGAGATAGAGTAATTTTGAGGACAATATATACTACTATTCAAATATGGTCTTGAATTTCCTCCTGTCAATTAGGCATTTGATTAAGTGGTTATTAAACGAAGCAATCGCATGACAACGGCAAAATATGTCTAGCAACTTTTGTGGAGTTTGAGGCAGGGGTTCTTTATTTATAGTGAAATGCTTAAACTCCTTAAATATTCAAATTACAGCAAATTTCTTTTGTTCTCGATGGTAGATGTCTAATATTTAGATGGGCATATTTAGATTTCTACCTATAGTTATCCTATATACCAAAAATCGGACATCTAGCTCTATTGGCTTGCTCAGAATTAGATATGCGAATAATTAATGAGGTACAATATGTGGTGTCATAAGGTGTCCCATCATACCAAATATGAAGGGTGTAGCACTTGTGGTCTGAGTTGTGGACAAATATATATATTTGAGGTCAAAGGTCATTGAGGTCACATGACATTTTGTCAAAATAATTGTATTGCTAAGTTATTCCTATATACCAAAAATCAGACCTCTAGCTCTATTGGCTCGCTCAAAATTAGATATGCGCATAATTAATGAGGTACAATATGTGGTGTCGTTAGGTGTCTTATCATACCAAATATGAAGGATGTAGCACTTGTGGTTACTGAGTTGTGGACAAATATATATATTTGAGGTCAAAGGTCATTGAGGTCACGTCACATTTTGTCATAATAATTGTATTGCTAAGTTATTCCTATATACCAAAAATCAGACCTCTAGCTCTATTGGCTCGCTCAAAATAAGATATGCGCATAATTAATGAGGTACAATATATGGTGTCATAAGGTGTCCTATCATACCAAATATGAAGGGTGTAGCACTTGTGGTTACTGAGTTGTGGACAAATATGTATATTTGAGGTCAAAGGTCATTGAGGTCACGTGACGTTTTGTCAAACAAATTATATTGTTAACTTATCCCTATATACCAAAAATCAGACCTCTAGCTCTATTGGCTCGCTCAAAATTAGATATGCGCATAATTAATGAGGTACAATATGTGGCGTCATAAGGTGTCCCATCATACCAAATATGAAAGGTTTAGCACTTGTGGTTACTGAGTTATGGACAATAATGTATATTTGAGGTCAAAGGTCACCAAGGTCACATGATATTTTGTCAAAATGTCTGAGATATCTGCGTGAACCGATGGACTCACTGATGGACTCACGGACGGATATGACCCAATCTATAAGCCCCTGGACTTTATCCGTTGGGACAAAAAACTGTGTCACTGCATAGGCAATATGAATACGATGAGAAACTAAATTTTATTTTCTTGGCCTTATACATGAAAGTCTATGGAGAACTGCCTTATACATGGGTGTCTTTGAGGGTGTAAACTAAAAAGTCCTCTAACACGGCCAAATTCGATCGCATTGTGAAACAAATCGACGTGCATCTGTATGGGGTTGGGTACTATTCTTGTGCAAAGTTTGAAAGAAATTGACCAGGGCATGTCTGAGATATCTGCGTGAACGGACGGACGGACGGACTGACATGACCAAACCTATAACTCCCCCAGGACTTCGTCCGTGGGCACTAAAAACAACGCAACAGTTATTACAGCTACACGGCCGTAGGTTCATATCCAGAGCCCCGTACGGTCTGCCGCCGTCGCTTGAAAACAATCTCATAAACCTGGCCATATGGGCAACTGTGTATGAGCAGCTGGATGCTTGACTTCCCGGAGAAGGCGAGCTGTCACGTTCAAGCTCAGGATTATTTGCCGATCAAATTTCAGTAAATTTACCTTACCTAGATGAAATTTTGTCTATATGCTGAAATTTCGCCGAAGTTTGACAAAATTGCATCGATCTTTCAGGTTCATATCCGACATTTTGAGTTTTGAGTGCAGACAGAAATAAGTTTTGAGGCAACATGGCTGCGACCCCATGTTGACCCCTAGCCCTGCGTACGATGCTATGTGCTACAGCTAACACACAGCATCGTACGCAGGGCTAGCGAGAGAGTTGCCGACATCGATGGTTATTTACGAGAAGTGAATAAAAGACTGTCATTTTGGAAGCGATCGAGTAGCTGAGGTAGGCTGGGATACGACTTGGGCCCAAGAACGCTGAATTTCGGCAGTAATTTGGCTTTTTACGTCAAGTCCCAAAATGGATTTGAAGTCACCGACCCTACGTACGCGTACGGGTCTTTGCAGGGCTGTGGTGAGCGGGGCGATCAGCTGTAGCGGAACACACAGCATCGTACGCAGAGCTAGTTGACCCAAGTGAAAATGTGTTCGCGATCAAATCTTCCTATATTTTTTTCAGAATTTTCGACAAAATCATTGCTTCTTACATCTTTTGTAAAATATAAAATAATAAAATAAAAATGCGATGTGCCATGTCTCCAGATTTCTAAAATATCGTTCGTTGACCGTTCGACGGAATACTCATTTCGCAAACTTGTGACGCAGTTGAAATTCAATACTGACCGCCAAATAATCTTAATGAGACGAGATCATTCTAGACATCCTCCAAATTATCCAACCATTCGCGTTAGAGTTCAGCTCATAACATTCAGGATCATAACATTCTTCGGCCTTCGTTTAGATCGACCCTAATCTCTCCCATTTAGGAAATAAATACACAAGCTACCTTGACAAAACTTCGTGCACCATCCAGGACCAAACACACTACAAATCTGTCTTGACGTCATCATCTCCTTACATGGTAATCGGCATACCGTATTTTTTAGCAAAGGAGACACAGAATACGTCGGAGTATTTAGTTTCAAAAGTATTACATTGTGTGATGTTGTCAAAAAAGGTAATGTTACTGCAGTGGTATAAATTACAAAACACAAAAGTTCAAATCAGTTTATTTTGGACTGGCTTTACCCAACATTTCATATTGTTTCTTATGCCAGATTTGACCACGTGCTTACTGGCGACCCCTTTACATGCAAATTTTGTGTCAAATGGTGTGTTCTCCTGGAAAAACAAACGTACGATTTCTATATGAAGGAGGCGAAATTTGCCCTCAAACTCGAAACCACCCCTTTATGGGGTGTACCTAGCTATTTTGAACGAGCTTCTCGAATCTGCAGCTCTATTTCGAAATGATGGTCTGGTTTTCTCAGCTCAAGGATAAGTGTTCTCCATCGCTGTGGGCATTACTATTCTCAACTGGGGGTACAGTTTCCAGTCGTAATGTTTTTCATTGTGTCCGGGATATAAAACCTTTCCTTTTCACAATTTTACTTCGATTAACACTAGTCCACATCTTGTCAGCGATTAAACATGTTTCAAGTTTAAATGTTAAATTCTGGTCTCGAGCCCTCTTGTTCGACCAAACTGAAATTACCCCTCCCACTTTGGCTCGTCCAGTGGGTGTAGCAAGGGTCGTGCCATCGCCTAGGAAACGGAGGGTGCATTAATTGTTGCATTTCGATGCACATTTTGATTATATTCAGAAGATTTTGTGGCAAAAACTCAGATAGAGAAGCATTAATATTCACATCTCACTTATTCAAGACTGGCTGAGAGCAGCACTTCCATTCAGTTAACATCATTACGCCATTTATTATGCCAAGAAAGATGAAGCCAAGACATTTTGCCCTCCCTGGTCTCAGCCAGGAATGGTTATACCTTACAGAGTTTTTTCCCACGGAATGAAAACAAATGTACTTGGGCTGAGGCACAAGTACAATAATAAGAAGAAGAAACTCAGGTCTGAATTTCTTGAAAGCTTTTGTCTTTTAATACAACATGGTAGAGACAAGAGAGGCATCTTGTACATAAACACCTTGTACATAAACACCTTGTACCTTTTGTTACCATGGTAGACACCTGGCCTTATGACACTATTAAGAGTTCACTAATTCTGCCAATAAATACAATGAAATCTTGTTAACAAGATCATCTACAGTTCATGACGTCTTGATATCTAACACTTAGAAAAAACTTTCACCATTTTCTCCGTAGAGTTGTCCTAATTTAAATATCTTGTGAGAATACACTTTGTCATCAATACTCTTCCAAAATAATTGAGTGTCTGGCCAACCAGTATTTTCCTCTACCAGCATGCAGTTGCGATGTCAAGGTTACTGGAGATCATGCTCCCATCAGGTCTTTTGTTACCATGGTAGCCTCAACTGAAAGTAATGATTGCAAAAACGCTATGATAATGCTGTGTTTCAATTGATACTAATTGAATCATGCATCATGCTTGTCTAACTCGCATTAGTTTATGTGCACCAACAATATTTATTAAAATGTTAGTCGATTTCAAAGAATTACAGGTTTTCACACAGACACTACTGCAGCATCTGTCTAATACGAGGGACAACACTCCATACTGAAATTCTTGCATCTACAGGACCACCGATCACAGTTCTCACAAATTTGATGAACACATTTATTTGCCGTATTTGCACTATACCTAATATACAACCCTCAGAACATGTGTCTTCACCTCTTTGACTGAATCAATACATTGCCAGTACATTAGTACTACTGCGTACCAAATTAAGAACAATCGTGTGTGTTTAGTGTATTTTACAGAGTGTAGCGCAAAATTCAAATGACAGTACACTTCGTTATCTGGTCTCAATAGCCCATTGCGTTGATGTTAGGACCCCCGTCGCCCACCAAAACAACCCCCCAAGTATATGAACTTGGACATCCCAAATTATGATGCTTGAACAGAATGAACTTGAATTCTTCATACAGGAACGTGCTTAGTACAGCAGGGTAAACACTTTACCACATTACATGACTTGCCTTGGAAATTACTTGCTTCAAAGTGGTAAGCATACAGGATTTTGGAAACTTTTCCTACTATGTTTAGTATGTCAATCGTAAGTTCTAGTTCTACTATCCAACTCCCACCATTTGGTCTGTCAACACAGTGTCTTCACTTCACTAATCACCGTGCATGTCAAATTGTGTTGTTGCCATGAAAAACAAAAATAACAAAATATCATCAATAGTTACTGCTAATGGCCCTTCAAAGTGAAAGAATTATAAACTTCTCAAATTTCTCACTTTACTCTAAATGTATCTAGAAGTACATCAAGTATTCAGTTTGTCAATATAACATGTATATGTTCATTACACTGTTATTGCTGCCATGTGAATTCTAGGCTGGACTAAATTCACTTGCAACAACACAGACATGGCTTATTGACATACTGAATACTGGGTGTATCGAGATAAAGTGTAAGTAAAATGAGAAACTGGTAGTTTTTATCGGACAAAAAATCAAAGAAAATAGAGCATATGATTCAAAACGATAATTTCATTTTAGAATCATAAATTTTACGTACCTCTCTTGTAGCATATCTTCTGCTCCAGTTTATGGTATTCTGCTCTAATTAATGGTCTTCTGCTCCAGTTCACAGTGAACGCATTTCAAAATTTCAAGATAGTATCGACCTTTAATTCTTATGATATTTTATGGCAGGACACATGTAGCTCATTAGCATTAAAGGTTGTGAGGAAAGGTTTCCCGGGAACACTAATGAAATGGTCCTACCCTAGAAATGGAAATATGCTATATCATACATCTGTCAGTCAAAATGATACATTTATTAAGAGTATTTGTGATTTTGACCCATTGTAATAGTACAGTAGCGTCTTTTCTGGATATCGGTTTGAACACAGTTTGGCTAATCTTGATATTTATAGCATGCTTGCAGGGTATTCTACCTATTCTGGAATTGTGGTATTGATAGTGACCACTTTGTGTATGCTATTTCCAACGGGAATCTTTGAAAAGTTGCGAATTTTGACTGTATACAGCAAAAATATGGACATTGCCATAAGACATATTTCATTAAGGGCTTCAGTTACCATGGAAACGAATGTTTTTCAGCTTTGAGACCCGTGTGTGAGACTTGTGTCAGTAGCAATAATCATGAACTTCCTTGAATACGGTCATATAAATGTCAAAAACATGCATGTATATGGTGGAAAGACTTTGTAATTGCTCTCCGTTGCTGCAGTTGCCATGGTAATGTTTTACCCCACATGACTAACTTACCGATGCAGATATGTGACATTCATGGATATGAAATAATCTGCCTAAAAAGTGTACAGTCTGGGTGTTATGTAAAATAAAATTTTTGTTTGAATTTGACAAAAATTGAATGTTTTGGTATACTCAGTGGTTGCTATTGAAACATGATTTTCCAGCTTTAATTATTAAAGACATCCTCAGAGCATTCAGTAAGTGTCATTACAGTGACGTTTCTTATGATTTCTTGCCAAAATAAACCCAATTAATTGTTTACGTCAATTAGGAATTACGATGAAAGCATATATATTTTGCTTCACTTTGGACTGTGAGGAGTATTGATCTCACAGATTCACCTTCATGCAATTAATGCACTGTCAAAATTTTATTTCATTTCTTTCACTACATAAGAAGATGTCTAAAATTTTGTGATGAAAACAATAGGTCATTTGATCCCTGCAGGGATCATTTTCAAATAATGCTTAACAATAGGTGTCAAAGGCAGCTAATCTTCAAAATAAATATAGTAATTAACGTCCGCCGGCAATTTTAGTCCGATTGTAATGAAACAAAAAGTTTCTTAAAAGTTTCTCAGTGCAGCCCACTTTAGCTGTCTCAGTAATTTATTTGACTGTGTGGTTAAGTCCTAACATATGCCTGAAACCCCTAATATTTGCACTATACCTAATATGCAACCATCAGAACATATGTCTTTCACTTCTTGGATTGCCAACACAACTGCCTACTAGTACCAAATTAAACCCAGTTGTGTAGTCTAGTACATGTTACATAGAGTAGTACAAAATTCAAGTGACAGTGCACTTCTTTGTCTGATCCAATCAGACCATTGCGTTGATGTTAAGACTCCCCCTCCCCGCCCACCAAAACAATCCCCCAAGTATATAAACTTGGACATCCTAAATTATGAGGGGTAGCTTCTGACTGATTTCACCATTCATTTGTCTATATTCATGCAGATGTTTACGAAACTGACTAACGCGTGTGAAACAGATGGGAATTGCAGCAGCATAACATGTTCTTACTTATGATCAGCCCATTTATATAATTGTCAACTTAATGTTTAAAGCAAGCAATTGATCTCAGTACAGGGTTGATAACTGTCAGGATAGCAAGCTGCCAGATGAAAATTATGTCATTGGATATACATAGCACCTATGATTTCTGATTATTTCCAATTCATATGAGATGTTATCATATGCCAAAGTGCCAAGTCAGAAGAAAGTGATATTGAGCCAAATTTATACGTTATTTCACCTTCTTGGCATGGTATGTTGTATCATGTTTGGTCACTAAAAAGTCACTTGTACAGAATTTTAAAATGCACACTTTTACACCTGTAATTTCTCTCTTCCTGGTGCTGTGCAATTTGACCTGCAGATGGTTATACATGGATATAACAGGATACAGCTGTAATTTACCCAAGTCATTCTTAGTCAGCATGAAAGCAACTTCAACGACAAAAGCTTGGAATAGCTTAGTCTATCTTCAATGTGGCGTACCAAGTTTATTTTAGGCCTTAAAGGTGACATACATGCATATTATGCCTGACTGGGTGGCTAATCCATTTCTGTTTTCCACCCTTTTGGAAAACGAAAAACTATTTTGCACATGACGATAACACAGAAGGTCGACTTTTCAAGACCTTTCCTTGGAATAAGCTGTTTTAACATTCATTGGAGAGACATATTCCACAACTGATTTGCTGTTTGACAAACAGTTCTTGGGCAATAACATCTTATCAAATGAAGCTAAATTTGAGATGAACATCTGGAAGTTATTCAAATTCAACAGAAATAGCATATTGATTTGTAAACAAATGTACAGCCCTGACATGATTGGATGTCACAAAATGTTTCAAACACCTTATCATTGTTTCCAGTGGGAAAGATGCAACTGTGCCAATGAAAAATTTTGAGGTAGAAACTTCTGAAGACTGCTGATATGTGAATAAAAGTTGACATGACGTGATTCATAATTCATCGCATCTGTGCTAGAAAGTATGTTGTATCTTACAAAATCACTCCTATCCTGCTTCTCTTACGATATTCTCTTCTTGCAGAGTTCTATTCTTACACTTCAACTGTAACTATTTGCACCATCTCATTACCATACCACTTTGAATTAACCAAACCCTTATATAGCCTATTAACTTTTCATGGAACCTATTCAATTGTCTCTGTTCTCAGAGCACTATTTCACATTAATCACGCCTACAAGCTTGCAAATGTCAACTTCTATTTCAATAGTGATGAGTCAACTTTCAGTTTTTCGTTCCATCCCGATTGTACCCGCCAAATTCAAAACAAGTCAAATCCCTACCTATGTTTCATGGGGACTTCATATTATCAGTGGTAACCATTCTGCCCATTGCCATGGTGATCGAAATGGGAGTCTACATGGCTATCACAGCTGTACTGACATCAGAGAGGTGTAAAGACATGTTGGATGACGCGTACGAGCGAGGCAACGGTGTGACGCTGCACGTTTCGCATTGAGAAGGCATAATTAGTGCACCTGGCATCCTTATATACAGATCTTCATGCATATTCATATACTGCCAACCAATTACTGAGCAGTGCAGATTGATTTGTGTCTTTATGCGAATACATACAAATCGAAACGTAATTACTGAGTTTCCACATGAAGTACACTGACATTGCGAGTATGAGAGCCGTTCACATGTCGCCAATCCATTATATCATGTGACGTCATTTCATCAATTGACCACCATTCTCTTTCGCAATCATCGCAAATTTAGGATTAGTCAATCTACAATAGCGAGGTATTTAGATTCATCATAACAATGAATCAAATGAGTGAATATTTCCCACTTTCTTATAAGAATACTTAGAGTTTAAGGTTTAAGGTTAGGTTTAAGGTTAAGTTTAAGGTTTAACTGTAGTCTGACCTTACCGGTTTATCGTATATTTAAGAACTTACAAGATTCCAGCCAGGTTTTGTACGGTAAGTTTTCCATGTCCTTCAAGACAGCCCCCTCGGCCAGAAAGATAAGCCACACACTAAGTCTTAATTTTGAGTCAACAGAGAGCATATTTCCTGAATCACATAAAGCTTGACATTGTTCCAACAACGCCAAAGACGTACAATAAGGTAAAGATTAGGTTGTGTGTTTCACGATATCACTGATTTCACGTTTTCGGTTTTTTACGATTTCTGCGTTTACGTACGGCGTAAGAGTTGGTCAGATAATCGGAACCACGTGACTTTTTTCGTCGGTCTGATCAAGATGAAACAGGCTTGCAATTTCCTTCCAGTGTAGAGAAAATATGTGGGTTGTGTGTTACCTGCAAAGCAATGAAGGTACATAATAATCCACTGCAGTCACAAAGCGCCGTCACCGTTCAGAGTGTGATTTCATCATAAAAAAAATCAGAGTCTTTAGAACCTGACCAAATATGGGGGTAGCTAGCTTTTAAGCATATTTAAGCAAGCAACCATACGTTTTTACTTTCGATTTCGAAAGTATGGACATGAAAGTTTTGGAAATGTCAGAAAAATATTGATCAAAAAGTTAGTGTTGCTTCCTATTTTACCTGTACAGAATGTTGCCGATGAATAACAAGGTGAGGTGTTTTTGTTGTGTCACTTATCAAAATGGTCATTTGAAGTTGAATGTGGCATCTTTTCGGCATCTACATTCAAAATGTACAATTTTATACACATGACCAACGTTTTAGTAAAACGCCGCTAGTTGGCGATATTTGACGGCCTTTTCAAGATATCGCATGGTAAACCATACACGCGGAGGCGGACCTTTAAACTCGACAAACATGACAATCTGTCATTGAGCTGTCGACAAGGTCGCACCATGCGAGGTCAACGAACTTCTCTCGTGGTATCATATCTTATTTGCTGAAAGTACACACGTCTCTTGTGAGTGGTGATATCATTGCACTGTCCTACTGCTCTGCAGGGCGTCGAAATCGATTATGTTATTTTACGTTATATAGTTTTTTTTCACATCAAATCTCGTATAGTCATCGTCTTGTGAGCGCTCTCATTTTTCCCATCGCGAACTCTCGAACTAAGCATATTGGTTTTGTTTTTGTCTTTGAAAATAGACCACTTTTGTCAAAGCTCTCCATTTTCAGACTGCACCAAACTGCATCAAAATTGCTATTGAACAAAGTTGACTTACGAGAGGGGGACTGCCCCTCTTTGAGAGGGGGTATTACTTCTTCACTGTCCCCAGTTAACAGTTAGTATCCTCTTTTTTAGTCTTCGGAAACAGAACAATGTCGTATTTATCAGCACTCGGGTTTCTTAGAATGCGCGTAGTCGTATCAAAATGGTTGAAATTATTTACAGCCTCCGATGGAGAGAAAGACGCCGGACACGCCGTCTCGTTTTTACTTGCTTATTTTGCCTGAAAACATGATTTAAAACCCAAATATGCAATTCTTTCCCTAATATCAATATAATGTAAATCACATGCAAATTCACATAAATTAGCCACCTTTCCGAATTTCGAATACACTATTGCATTAATTTAAGACGAAGTTTAGAAATACCCATCTCCCGACGATTTGATCAGGCTACAGCCCTGCTGGTAAGGCCTTACAGTGCTGGCAACATCGAACACACACTATTTACTATTTGGCCAGAGGTCCATATATCTTTCTTTCATGAATGTGACTTTGTTTGTGTACCGTCTATTTACTGTCTGTTCTGTGCTGTTTTGTGTCTATGTTTACAACTATTGTCTTACGAATTCTGTCCTACTGTCATTGGATTATGGATTGGTATGATTGCGATTATTTTACAGAATATGTGCAACAAACATACAGAATATTTAAGCATGAGGGAATATCCTACAATTTTTAGGGATATTAAAGCTTATGAATATTAATGAGCCGTCCGCCACTCTTGGAAGCCCTATACATTCCTGGAAGCCCTATACATTCACAACAGTGATCAAATTTGTTGACTTTTGAAAAAATCCTATAGAGGATGGTGTTTGCAGTCAGTATCTTGGATTGTGTAAGCAAGTGATTTGTGGCTTGTAGTATGTGTATCACAAGTGACATCATTGCAACATTAAAACTTACATAAGATGTCCTTAAATGTTTCAGTTAAATCTCCCCAAAAATTTTAAAATCCCCCTCAAAAATTCCAGGAGAGGGGGACCAATCCCCCTGGTATAGTATCCTAGATGAAACACTGCATTGATGACAGTAAATATTGTGTTGTGTCAGTTCTTACAAGTCAGACTTACCTGTGGATAAACAGTTCACTTTCCTGTCAAAGAATTGTAATTCAGCCATATCAATTTCCGTGGCAGTCTAATAAACCACACACTTCAATTCTACTGATGAATATTTTATTTTAATAAATTGGTATTCAATTTGAGTGCATTTCATGAGGAAATTGTTCACTGGTAGTTTGTTTGAACGCGTACAAAATGCACATTGAGAAATAAAAAAAAAAGAAAAAAGTTTCCCTACCTACCTACCCTATTTTTGAAAACCATGTAATCGGAACAGCACAATTTTTTTTGCCTAATAGAGTATTGTAGGCGCAATGCGATATAGACTGCACTGTATTTATGAGAAAACTTTCAAAAAAGTTACCCGAAAGTTTCAGTCTTGTGCCGTAATAATTGCGTTTTCT
Source organism: Ptychodera flava (assembly GCF_041260155.1). NCBI lineage: Eukaryota > Metazoa > Hemichordata > Enteropneusta > Ptychoderidae > Ptychodera > Ptychodera flava. The sequence goes on along the minus strand of NW_027248281.1, from coordinate 3,120,823 downwards.
CGTTAATTGTTTATCCTGGAGAAGAGAGTCTGAGAGGCAAGGGTCATTTCGTAACGGGTTAATTCTCGTAATTATGTAAGTTGCATATCTCTTTTACTTTGACGTACGTATTTGTCATATACCGTTTACTGTACCGAATTTGTTTTAGTGTTTGTTTGATTATTTGATCGCTTGTTTGTTGTCTCCTTTTGATTTACATTTTCTGTCTGTCTGTCTGTCTGTCTGTCTGTCTGTATGTTGTTTGTTTGTTTTTGGTCAACCGGGTTTACATATTTTTATTCCCTCGGCCATTTATTTGAAGCATTTCACTATTCAAAGTGATAGTTTTCTCAGGAAATTTAGCCTCTGTTGGATATTTATGTTATTAGCCGAAGATCCTCATTGAAGAGCGCTGATGTATGTTCTTCGGAATCCACACAACATTCCATGGTAGCAACACATAAATCACGTATCCTTATGCAAACATCACGAACAGACTGAACAAGTTAATTATTAAATATTGTGCGACCTTTGCGCATGCTCTTTACAGTAATAGACACACAGACAGCACAGACAGCAGCTCACACAGACAGCACGGTATAAGTCTTCTAATTAGTGCTTAACGCTTCACATCCAAGACTCGACAATATGGGTGGAGAAGTATCAAAGGTTGGTCAAAGGCATTGCTAGTCGATAATGATTTTATGTTCTGGTTGAAAAAAATGTTCGTAAAAGATACCTTTTTATAGGGTCAATTTACCAGACATATCCAACGAAGGTAACCAACTCGTATCATGCAAACTGAATTTCATGCAAACTGGATTTTTTTTGTCATTCAGGGCGGGAACAAAAGTCCGACATTTGGTACTGTTCACATATAATGAGGGTGTTTCTTTTATCATTACATGGGTTAGTTACAGTTAGCCTAAAACTGCGATAAACATCAGTGTAGCTATAACTGTGCAATTCGCATAACAGCCATTGTAGCTTAAACGTTGACACAATTCTGACATAGTTAATGATTTGCAATAGCGATTCCGATGTAAGGTCAATCCACGTCATAGAACGTCTGGTCTTCGGTTGTTAATAGCAACATTGCACTTAACGTGTAATGAAATATTTTCAGGCAGAATGGTAGTTCACGTCCAATGCCACGTTTTCCATCTTTCTTTCATAGGAAGTGAAGAAACCACATAAGAATTTGAGAATAACAAACCACGAAAATAGTTTAAAGTTCATGCTATCTCTGTGCAGTATGCTAAAAGGAAACAATACGTGTATCACTGTTCACAAAAATAGTGTTGACAATAGAACACAAGGAACTGCATCTCCTTGAATGTAATGGTACACTTTACTTCTATTCCTATATGACTACCTGTATTTGTCATTTTACAATGAATACATTGTCCATAGAGAGTAACCAAGACATGAATGGTCAGCAGCTTTATCAAGCTTCGTATTCTTTCTCAGTGTTGTATTGCATATCAACCTCATTTTTAGCTATTTTTTAAAATCCTACTTTAAGTCTCTTCTAACAGCCCGAGTATGAATACTATGCAGAGGTGTTTTCTCATAACGTCATTTCAATTTCTGTCTAGACTAAAAAGTGCAACTGACAGCCGCAGCACTCTATAATTATACATAATACGAATGCAGATTGTGTTGATAACCTGAATACTGAACATTTCAACATGATCAGATGTAAAACAAGAGATTGGAGTTGATACAAAAACCATATATACTGAAAAAGTATCAATTTTTTACTTGCTTAAGTATATGTGGTCAGAAAAATTGAAAGTATTCGCATACTTTTGAATTAGGGATTTTGAATTCCGGTGCATTAGCATAATCAACAATTAAAGAAAAACGAAGGGGTTAAAGGCAGGGGGAGCCTATAAATACCCCCTATCTCCCTGAGCATTCATAATCCAACATGAGTGGCACATGGTAGCAGCGTCAACGAATGCTCCCGAAAATCTGGATCCTTCAAGAACCATGGTGTAAATTAAAGCACTGTCCCAACATATTACGTTTTGTGAATACTTGTGGAATCACCTTGTTGGAGAAATTCTCTCATTTTTTCTATTTTAAGTT